>NC_090845.1:61949600-62593100 GCF_028021215.1 Eschrichtius robustus
TCACCGTGCATTTCTTAACCATCTATATGGGCGCAGTTTTGCCCTGGGTCTTCTATTAAAAAAACTTCTGAGGTAGGTAGTCATTAGAGGACTAAGGTGGCAAGCTAGAGGTCAGGCTAAGAACTGTAGAAGTAGCATTGCAGAAGGACCTTCAGGATTCTCTATGCCTGTGCTTTTCTCAGTTTGGGTTCTAGAGTCCTATAGTGGCTCCATGGAAGTGCTTCCAGGCAGAGGAGTGTGGCCCAGCTCAGTTTGACCCTGTGCCAACCAAAGCAACTTGCTCTTTACTTGTTTATATATCGAGTTTCCTCTTAGAATTTCAGTTGGAAAACCACTGATCTAGTCCAATACTGCCATTTTACAGAGAAGGAAACTAAGGCCCAGAGATAAGCTTCAGTGACTCGCGTGATATTATACAGCTGGTCATGGCAGCTAAGATTAGACCTCAGGCTTCCTGACTCTTAATCCAGTTCAGTTTCCATGAGAACAGGCTATAATTCTAATCCAGGCTCTACCACAGAGTCGCCTTGTTACCTAAGCAACTTCTCTCTCTTGGCCTCAGCTTCCTCTCTGAAAGGAAGACCAATACAGGCAACACTCTGTAGAAATGCTAAAAAGTATATTGTAGATTGGGGAGGGGAGAGGATTAATCAAAGAAATGACCAAGGCTCAGCCTCGTTTTAAACCTTGCCTCATGATGTGTCCTGTGCCGCTCTCCTACCCAGTCCTTTGCCTTCAGAGGCTGCTTTTGAGCACTGTGACCTCCCCAAGCAGGGTCACCCTAAGACCTGCTTACACTGACTGATGAGGCCCTCAGAGCTGGTACCTCACTGGCTGAAGGGGAGCAGACTGATTGTGTAACCCTAGTAGCTGAATTTCTAGTATCCCTGTCTGCTTGATTCTCAGGATAGCTTGGGCACTGTTGAGCGGACTCGGGATTCTGAAGGCTCCTTCAAACTGGAGGATCCCACAGAGGTGACCCCAGGATTGAGCTTCTTTAACCCTGTCTGTGCCACTCCCAACAGCAAGGTAGGTGGCCTAAAAGCCAGGTGTTTCCAAATGTATTAGCGTCCATCTCTGCATTAGCGCTGACAGAGAGCTGTGGGAGAAAAGGAGGTAAAGGTACGATCAGCTTGCTGGGAACTGGGAACCGGGCATCTGCTAGAGTCTGGTTTTTTCAACAGAGCGATTTGGGGGGTGGGGGGGTCACGTCATACCACTGGGAGTGTGCTAAACATCTGTAGTGGCTAGGCTGCGCTGAGCCTCTGTCCCTACGCCAGATCTAGTCATAGCTGTCTCTGTCCTTCCTAGATCCTGAAAGAGATGTGTGATGTGGAGCAGGTGCTGTTAAACAACACGGCTCCAGGTGCCTCCTCCCTTGGCCTCCCAGAGTCAAAACATGTAGCAACAGAATCCCAAGAAAATAAAGCTCCAGGGAAGAAAAAGAAACGAGCTCTGGCCAGCAATACCAGCTTCTTCTCTGGCTGCTCCCCCATTGAAGAAGAGGCCCACTGAAGTTGGACTCATCATATCTGCCCCGGTCTGGCTTGGGAGATGCCTTCAGGTTGCAGCCAGAAGGGGTGTTTTTTTCATGATTCCTCTTGATTTCAGGTTTCTTGCTGTTGAAAAAAGGAACAGCACGTTACTGAAAAAGAGGGAACCTTTGTTGGATGTTGGCAACTTCATGCCCAGTCCCCCAGCCCCTGACGACTACTCTCCTCTCCAGAAGGGTGCTAAGCTACCTGCTGAAGAGAGAGCCAACTGACCTTCCTGATGACTCATGAGGAACCAGTCCTCAGTACAATCTAGCTCTGTCTTACTCATGAGCAGTTAGGGCTGTCTCCCAGTGGGAACGAGGCCAAGGCTGTCTTATCTTTAGGTTGTCTCAGTTTCATGGCAGAGCCTAGCCTAGGTTGGAGGCCTGGCACAGATCTTCACGCCACCTCCAGAATGGTGCTGGGATCTTCCTTGTCTCTGGATTTCAAGTGTTTTAATAGTACACTCAATTGTCTTTCAAGTTGCTGAGGTAAATGAAATCTTTTTAAATGTTAATGTTAAGTAAATAAATAAATCTTAGTCCATCTGCTGTTTGGAAAGAGTCTTCTGTGCTAGAGGGAGAAATACAATTTCAACCTGTGTTCCTCCGCCCCTGGGAACGCTATTAAGGAAAGTCAGTGCAGGTGCCCAAGCCCCACTGCCTTGTAGCAGCCCTCATCCCCTGAGGGGAGTATGGAGCAGCAAGTCATGTGTCTTCATGTTGCTCTGTTATCTCAGGAGGTTAGAATAATGCTAGCAAGTCCAGTGGCCTGACCTTCACTGTAGAGGCTGCCTGACCTCCAGATTTTGGAGGAAGGAACCATATTTACCAAGCATCTCCATGTGCTTGCCACAATTTTATTTGCTCCTCACAAAAAAGTTCAAGGTGAATAGGTCTCATTTTGCAGATGAGAAAACTGAGATACAAAGACGTTAAGTCACTTCACTAAAGTCACAAAGCTAACGAGTAATCGAGCTAGGACTTGAACCCAGGTCTGACACCAAAAGTTCTTAGCTGACTCTAGATCGGCAGTGGTGGCCATTACTGACAGCCTGCGGCCTGATTTGGAGTCGCCTGGGCATGGGATCGTACTGCTGCCCAGCCCCCGGACAGCACTGCACTTACACCCTGCTTCCTCCTTTGAAAGGGAAGAGGATGGGCGCGGCTTACTCCTCACTCTGCATCTGGGTTCTTCATCTCTGCTTAAGGCGAAGAGGGAGCCAGCCCTGGCCCTGCAGCCTTCTCAGGAGTTCACAAGCCCTGAGCGTCATATCCATGCATTCTGAGTCCCAGCCCCCTGCCCCGAACGAAGCTCCCAAAGTACCCCCCAGAATTTGGCACATGAAAGCCAAGACTCCTCCAGAAGCCAACAGAGTCCAAGCAAAGGAAACTGAAGGACAACCTGCCTAGAGCGAAGCCTTCGGGACTAGGTGACCCTGCAGCCCTTTCTGGCCTCCTGCCAGCAAGCAGCCCTGCTTCTCTTTGCATTTTAATGCCGAGGGAGCAAGGGAGCCTTTGCCATTGCCAACTAGAGCCTCTGGATACAATGGGAAGGCAGAGAAGGAGGGGGCAGGCTCTTGGCCTAAGAGAGCAGGTCTTCCTTCTCACTGTTCCAAATCCAGTGCGTCTGGGGGGAGGGGTAAATGAGCTTATCCCCAGAGAAGACATTCTTTCCCACCAACACTACACTAGCCCCCAGGCATCGAGCCACTGCCTCAGCCAAAAGGTTGAGAGGGAAAGTCAATCAAGCCAGCCCCCAGTCCCTGGCCCACCCAGAGCCCTGTGCTTTAGCACTAAGCTGACTCTACGGCCTGCTGGCCATCCCTCCCCTGCTGATGGTGTGGTAAAAGTGTCTTTTATATGTATTCATCTTCCAAAAGCCAGTGACCATACCACTATACACTCCTCAAATGATTCTTGGAAAGAGACGGTAGATGCCTTGGGGTCAAAGCAGCGAAAAAGATGCAAATCTCAGCACATCTTGAATGAGCATCTCCTTTCTGGGGTGAGGGGGGAAAGGGAAGGGCTGCTAGTACCACCCAGGCCCCATAAGGCCCACGGAGACCCCTGGTCCAGAAACTGGGTGAAACAAGAAGTGGCGTGCAACTCTGAGTTCCCGTCTAGATGCACCTTGCAGAAGCAGAAGCAAGATCCCAAGAGGGAAGGGAGGCTGATGAATTAAGGCTATCCTCCCAGGGAGCTTGAGACTGGATGCGAGACTTCCTCGCACACGTACACACCCCTTTCCAGGGGGCTGGCTGGGCCCCTTCTCCTCACTGCCAAGTTGCAAAGTTGTGTGGTCACCTCCCCCCAGCTTCCCGCCCGCCCGCGCCCTCAGCCCTCGCCTCCCTGAGCCGGGACAAAGCCCCAGCAGTGACTAAGAGGAGAACAGGAGGAGGGACAGAGGGATGGGGAAAGCTGCACAAAGGAATTCCTCACCCCAAGCCCCCTGACCGGCAGCGAGTAAAGAAGCAGATCTGCTCGCCCTCCCCCTTCCCCCCTCCCGTCTTCCCACCCGACCAGGCACGGACACCACAGGCCACAGAGCAGCTGCAGGCCTTGGGAGAGGACCCGCACAGCCTCCTGTAGGTGGCAACAGTGCCACCTGTTTGACTGGTGGGGCTGAGCCTGGAAGAGGGAGGAGGCTGACAACTCGGAGAGGACCTGGGAAACAGTGCAGTGCACAGCAGAGGGCAGAGAGCAGAGCGGACCTGCTGCTGAGAAAAGGTGTGAGGGCTCTCGGGGAGGCTGGGGGCCACAGGCGGGAGTGGCAGGGCCGAGTCCGGCTCCTGCCGGCAGGGATTGGGCCCAAGGATTGAGCAGCACCCCTGGTCAGCTCCCCTGATTGGAGTTTTCTGGCTGCTCAGATCCTGACCCCATCCTACAGACAGCTCCTGGAGGGAGGTGGGACCCTGGACGGCAGTGTCTGGGGTGCGGAGGCAGTACCCGAGGTACGGCTGGAGCCCGAGGCAGGCTACTACCACTCGGTCCCAGCATGGGAAGAGGCAGGGGACCTCCCTCTGGGTTGGCTTTTTCCTGGGAGGGGTGTCAGGGTGGGGAGAGGTTTCCCTCCCCCCAGCTTCAGCCCCCTAACTTCCATCCCTACCTCAACCCTCCTTTCCCAAGGCAAGCAGAGGGTAAGAAGGGCTGTTTCAGGAGGAGCCACACCCTCCTTTCAGCCACTGTGCACCCCCTAAAGACTCCACAGCTTCAGGGGAGCCCAGATGACAAGGCAAGGGGTCGTGTTCCTCAGACCACACGCACTATGGGTGTATCCAGGGGATCCTTTACATACTCCAAGTCACCTAGAAACCCATTTTACTGACAGCCACTAGTGCGCATGCACATACACATGCTGACACAAATCCCACACCTTCTCATGTAGAATCAAAATCACACACCCAGCCTAGTCTGGGGATCAGTAAGCCAGCTTGGTCTCAGCTTGACCCCAAAGTACAAGGTCCAGTGATCCCCTGCCCCAAGACAACCACAGCCCCCATACACACCTTTGCCCTGTATTTGTTGTACTTTCACCAAAGTGTCCTCAGAGGGTGGGGCCCCTGAAAAGGAAAAGGCGGGGACTGGGTTCCTGGCTGAGGTTCGGGGATGACTGGGCAGAAAGCGACAGGACTGGGGTGAGAGGGCTTAGATGTTCCAGGCGTGTGCGGGCAGGAAAAAGTTTCCTTCAGAAGGTAGGGAGTGACCCAGGCAACCTGTTCCCCTCAAGACTTCCTCTTATTGGTAGTGCCCCCTTGCCCCTGGGAGGTGGAGACAGACAATCTTTCAGTTCAGGGCTTTGCGATGTGTGCAATCACTGTATCCATAGCAACTGACCAACTAGCCACTAGCCAGCCCTCCCTCAGCCCCAGGTCAGGCCTGGTGCCTCTCCTTCAGGTTACTCCTGGTTCCTATGGTGGAAGCCTCAACACGGGGCCGCCTGAAGTTTGGCCAGATCTGCCTCAACTTGCTAAACCGTGTTTGCCCCACCCCGGGGAAGTTTCTCCTGAGTCCCCACCCCAGGCAACCTCTCCATCCCCAGAGAGGGATGCTGTTGAAAGGGGAGGAGATAGAGAGAGTGGGTGTATATCCTGCCAGGAGGCTAGACCTCCAGGGTGTCCCACTGACTTTCCAGGTACGCAGATGAAAGGGAAAGAAAGACCCCGGAAACTGTCCCCTTTGCTCACCTCCTCATCCAATCTGGCACTTGGGACCTGCCCTGTGACCTCCGTTGCTGAGCAGCGGCCCAGGCCTCTGCTCCTCCCCGGGGCTCCTCGCATATACTGGGAGGGAGGCTGAGATCTGCCTTCTGCCAGGGTCCCTGATAGCCAAGTGTCCCTTCCCCCAGGCCCTCACCATGGGCGAGTCTCCCGGCTGCTGCTCGGTCTGGGCCCACTGCCTCCACTGCCTGTATAGCTGCCACTGGAGGAAATGCCCCAAAGACAGGACACAAACCAACCAGGTGAAGCACAACTGGGGTGTGTGGGGGGTTGGAAGTCCAAGGCAGAGGCCACTTGGAGGGGATAAGAAGGCCAGGTGTGTTCAGAGACAGCGGAGGGGAGGGGATAGGGAAGGAAGGGGCTTTCTCTCCCCAGGAGGAAAATCCCCTCAAACATGGAAAGAACTACGTGCAAAAGCAGAGCACCCCCATGCCTGGCAGGAAGCCACCTTGAGCCGCCCTCCACTGGGGACTCTGAGCTGAAGTGGGGATGGGGTGTGAGCTTCTCTCCTTGCCCCTTTGCAGTGCGAATGCATCTGGTTTGGCCTGCTCTTCCTCACCTTTCTCCTCTCCCTGGGCTGGCTGTACGTCGTGCTCATCCTTCTCAATGACCTGCACAACTTCAATGAGTGTGTCACGGACCCTCAGTGTGTCAATGAGCGTGTCACGGACACCTCAGCAGACATGTCAACCTACTCCCCACCCCGGGACTCCAGGGTGCTCGGTCATCCCCAGCCCTGCCTGGCTTGCCCCCTACCCAGCCTCCTTGAAAACCCCTCCGTGAAGTCTCCCCAGTCCTTGGAGCCCCTGACCACATGAAGGGCTTCCCCTCACTCCCTTCTAGCCCCCATCCTAGAGCCACCCAGCCCAGCTCCCCTCAGGCCACTATCGCTGCCCTTCCCCCACTCGGGCACCTCCCTCTCCCCTCCCACAGATTCCTGTTCCAGCACTGGGGACACTGGATGGACTGGTCCCCGGCATTCCTGCTGGTCATCTCTCTACTGGTCACATACGCATCCCTGCTCTTGGTGGGTCCCGGGGCAGCTGGTCGAACCTTAGCCCTTCCTTCCCGCTCAGCTCTACCCTGTCGCTCTCACCCTGGCCACTGAGGGGAGGGGAGGAGGGAGGTGTCAGCCTGGGAAGCCCACTCAGGGAGCCCCCTCTTGGCACCTCATGACTCCCACCACCTCTGCCCCCAGCTCCTGGCCCTGCTCCTGCGGCTCTGTGGCCAGCCTCTGTGCCTGCACACCGCCCACAAGGTAGAGTGGGGATGGGAGCAAGCGGGAGACGGGTACACTGGGCCCGGCGCTTAGCCAGTTCTTCTATCCCTGGGCACGAGCTCAGGACCTGAAGCCCAGTAAATACGTGCTGAGTGAAAGAAGGACAGTGGTTGAGTCAGGAGAAGAGAATGGTCCTGTTTTCATAGAGTGAGGGGCAGCCCAGGCAGCCACAAGCCCAGGTTGACATGAAGATCCCTGGCCCCCCAGGTGCTGCTGCTCCTCATTATGCTTCTTGTGGCCGCTGGCCTTGTGGGACTGGAGGTCCAATGGCGGCAGGAGTGGCATAGCTTACGTCTGTCACTGCAGGTGAGTGGCTGATATCCAGGGCTTAGCGGGGGACACCTTCGCCTGCGGCCAACCCCAGGACACAGCTTGCTCCCTGGTGCCCCGAGACTCCAGGTAGCTCTCAACTTCAAAAGTCAGGTCCTAGGAGGAGAAGGGGAGGGCTTCTAGGGAGAAGAGCCCTCCTCAGCAGCTCTTGTCCACAGGCCACAGCCCCATTCCTTCATATTGGAGCAGTTGCTGGCATCACTCTCCTGGCCTGGCCTGTGGCTGATACCTTCTACCGTATCCACCAAAGAGGTGCCAACTCCACCCTCCCACGCACCCGCACTGGCCATCGATGCTCCTGCCTCCTGCTGCTCCGTTTCCTGCACCTGCACTCTGCTTTCTGTCCCCAGGGCCCACCACTGTCCTTTCTCTATAGCCTGTCCCCCACTCCCCACAGGTCCCAAGATTCTGCTACTGCTCCTATTTTTTGGAGTTGCCCTGGCCATCTACCTGGTGCCCCTATTCATCTCCTCAGCCTGTATCATGGAACCCAAAGACTTACCCCCCAAGCCTGAGCTGACGGGACACCGAGGGGCCCCCATGGTGAGTGCTGGGCAGAATGCTGGCAGGGCAGGGAGGGTCTGCTCCTCTAGGCTGCTGCGACCAGGCCTGTGGGTTCCCAGGCTCCCACCCTTCCCTGCCACCTCCTCACCTTTCCCAGCTGGCCCCCGAGAACACCCTGATGTCCCTGCGGAAGACAGCTGAATGTGGAGCTGTTGTGTTTGAGACCGACGTGATGGTCAGGTGAGGGAAGACGGGGTCCCCTCCCAACCCGAGTGACACAGCAGGGAAGCTGCGGAAATGATGACCAGCCCCAGAGCTTGGCCCTCTGACTCCCCTTGTGCCTTCAGCTCCGACGGGATCCCCTTCCTCATGCATGATGAGCGCCTGACTAGGACCACAGATGTGGCCTCTGTGTTCCCACACCGAGTCAACAGCCACAGTAGCGACTTCTCCTGGACTGAGCTGAAGAGACTCAATGCCGGGGCCTGGTTCCTACAGGTTAGGACAGCCTTCTGGAAGAGGCAGCCACGGGCAGGGGCCCTCAGGGGTGGAGTTCATTCATTGATAAGCATCTGCTGAGCCCCATGTTGGGCGACAGGTATACAGTCTCTGCACTCAGGTCATTCCCTCCTAGTAAGGAAAGCATCTAGGCAACAGGCTATCAGAATATGAAACCTCCAGCAAGAGCAAGGTCTTTACTGGGTAGAGAGGAGAGAGAGGTCGCTGTTGGGCAGGGGGAGTGTGGGAGAGGGTCAGGAGTGGTTTCCCAGGAGAGGATGCCTGAGCAGCATATGAAGTGAGGGTAGTTTTTAAGATGGACAAGGCAGGGAACGGGAATTCTGGTCAGAGGGAAGAGTGTGTGTAAAGCCCAGAAATATGAAGAAGCCTTTCCAGAGAACAAAAAGTGGCTCAGTGGGAATTCCCTGGCAGTCCAGTGATTAGGATTTGGCACTTTCATTGCCTGGGCTCGGGTTCGATTCCTGGTTGAGGAACTAAGATCCTGCAAGCCGCGCGGCAAGGCCAAAAAAAAAGACAATGAAAAAGTGGCTCAGTGGAAGTGGGAGACAAAAATGCATGGGAGTCGTGGGAGATGAGACTGGCCGGGGGCCGGGCCAGCAGAGGCTTGGTCTCCGGGGGCTTTGAATGGCAGGCCTAGAAGTGTGGACTTCAATGCGGCAGGTGATGGAAATTATTTAAAAGGATACTTAATTTGTTTAGTTTTTCTTTTCTTGATTACCAAAGTAATACAAGTTCCTTGTAAAAAAAAAAAAAAAAAAAAAGTAAAATGTCAGAGAAATAACCTAAAATTGAAAAATCTCCCGTAATCCAACCCGTCAGTTGGATACATATTCTGAGGGATTAAGACATATCTGAGCGCTTAAGAGTAAAGGACGTCTGAGTTTGCATCTTGGCTTCACCACGTCCTAGCTGTGTGAGCCTAGGCAACATTCCTTAGGGTCTCTGTGCTTCATTTTCCTCATCTATAAAATGGGAATAATAACACTACCTACCTTGTAGGATTATCGGGAGGACTAAATAAATTAATACACATAAGTGCTTCTAATACTGCCTGGCACATAGTAAACATTTAATAAGTGTTGATAGCTCACTTTCTCCATGCCAGTGACTAGGAGGTAAGGTCATCTGTTGATTTCAAGGGGAGGAGAGGAGAGTGGCAGAGGTTTGGAACAGCCACCAGGAGGAATGGGAGAGGGAGCAAATCAAGAACAAGTAAAAGGATGGCTAAGTGGCACTGAGAGCAGAAAATAGGACTACAGTGCCAACAGCCCACGTGGTATGCTCTGCCCCCCAATTCTAGGGTTGGAGGAGGCGGACAATTGCAGAATTCAATCAGAGTTTGGGATTTGCGGGGCAGGAAAGGAGTTGACGGGGCTGTGGAAAAGTAGTTCAAGCTGCGGATGGACCATGGGTAGGGGATGTAGGTGTGGCCAGAAAGGGGCTGATGGATTGGAAGGAAACCAAGGGGTCAAGATCCCAGAGGTCTCCGTGAGACCCAAGGGAAAGTGTAGTGAGAGCGAGGAAGTTAGGAAACCGGGAGGGTAGGAGGTTGGGGCCAGAGTAAGGTATTAGAGGGTTTAGAAAAGGCCACAGTTTGGAGAAAGGAAAAACCCTGGCTCAGCAGTGGGCCGAAGCTGTACGCCAAGTGGGGGTAATGAGTGAAGATAATGAGGATGGGAGGATGGCCTGGAGGCTTCTTCTGGTCTTGAAACAATTTTCTTCTTCTTATAGAGGCGACCCTTCTGGGGGGCTAAGCAGCTGTCAGGCCCTGATCGGAAAGACGCTGAGAATCAGACAGTGCCAGCCTTGGAAGAACTACTGAAAGAAGCTGAAGCCCGCAACCTTTCTGTCATGTTTGACCTGCGCCGCCCCCCACGAAGCCACACATACCATGACACTTTTGTGAACCAGACATTGGAGACTGTGCTGAGTTCAGGGGTGCCCCAAGCCATGGTGATGTTGCCAGGACCCCAAGTGCTCCCTAGTGCCCCTCTCCCCTGCCTTCCCTAGGCCATGATGATAATGCTGAGGCTTCCCCCCGCCCCAGGGCCCCACCCCAGCTCATACAGCCCATCCGCAGTCAGACCTCTCTGCCCCTGTCCCCACCCCCGGAATCCCTAGGCCTTCCCCAGCTTCATGCCCATCCACCCTGAACCACAGGTCCTCTGGCTACCGGATGAAGATCGGGCTCATGTCCAACAACGGGCCCCCCAAATGCGCCAGATATATGGACATCTGGGAGGCCACAGCACTGTGAGGCCCCAGTTTCTCAACCTCCCCTATCAAGACCTGCCGCTGTTGGACATCAAGTGAGTGCCAGAGGAAAGGAGCTGAGGGGATCACATGAGGCTTCATGGCGGGGAAGAGCCGAGGCTGGGAAGGCAAAGGCCATCCATTCACTCACTCATACAACACATATTTATTGAACACCTGCTATGTGTCAGGCACTGTTTATTGCAGGCTTTGGGAGTGAAAGAGACAGACAATAAACCACTGCACAAAACATATGCATATTGGATAGTGATAAGTGATCTGAAGACAAAAAAATTGGGAAGATGTAGTAGAGATTGGGAGAGAGGGGCTAGGGAGGGTCACAGTAGGAAGAGTGGTTAAAGAGGTGGTGTCTGGGCTGAGACCTGACAGGTCACAAAGAGATGACAATGGGAAGAGCTGCAGAAGAGCAGGAACAGCAGCCTTGTGAGCAAGGGGAAGGCAAGGCTGGAGAGGTAGGCAGGGGCCAAATTGGGTAGGACCTTGTAGGCCACCAGAAGGAGTTTAGCTTTCATTCTACACCAAAGAGGTTGGTGCAAGAGAGGATGGATCCAGGGGAGAGAGGCGAGAGTCCCAGATGTGAGCTGGGCCCCAGAAGCTGACCCAGCCAGGAAACATGACAGACTTAAAAACATGCAGTTGCCAAGGTCTCTTATAATATCCTTGTGGTCAGATAGAAAAAAAATGTGGACTGAATGATAGCCCGGTTATCATATTAAGTATTTCAAGGACCTTTCCCCAAGTTGTCACCATGGGAGGAGACACGATATCAGGTTTGGCCCTCCCCTTAGTCTTGTCCTGGTCAACATCGACTGCTGATCATGTTTCCAAAAGGCATGAATTGGTAATGAAAACACTGATGGGAAAATGGAGGCCCTGAAAGGTCTAAGCCCTCCAAGATTACCGGCCAAATGTACCAGGATGAAATGCAACAGAGATACACGTAAAGACCTATATTTGGGGTCCAAAAGAAGCTCAACTGCACAAAAACAAGAGAGGGAGACACTGGCATTAGCAGGAACATGTGTGAAAAAGACCAGGGCTTTGATTGAACACTGTGAATAATGAATGACACTGCCAAAAACTAGCCTGACCCTGGGCTGCCTTCACATGGGCATAGTGCCCAGAAGGCAGGAGGAGTTTTGCTCTCCTCGAAGCTGGTCCCAGCCCACCTGGGATATCACCTTCAGATGCAGGCTCCAAACTTCAAAAGGAACATAGGTAAATTGGAGTAAGATCAGATTAGAGAGGTTTGTATGGGGAAGGGAATGATAAGCCAGGTCCCCAGCCCCAGTTGAAGCGACTGGGGCTGTTGGGCCTGGAGAAGAGAAGACTCAGGGAAATGTGGTCACTGCCCCTCAGACCTCTGAAGGGATGTCATGAGACAAAGAGGAGAGACACATTTGTGTAGCCCCAGACAGCAAAGCTAGGACCCATAGGTGGAATCCACCAGGAGACAGAGTTGGTCAGGGGGCTGCTACGCAAAGGCAGAACTGATGGCTCTGGGGCAGTGACACTGGAGATTCGAGCACAGAGAGGGGCTGTCTCCCTCCCATGCCTGGAGCGCCAAGATTCTGGATGTTCCCTATTTCTTCCCCGCCTCCACAGAGCACTGCACCAAGATAATGTCTCGGTGAACCTATTTGTAGTGAACAAGCCCTGGCTCTTCTCCCTACTCTGGTGTGCAGGGGTGGATTCGGTCACCACCAATGACTGCCAGCTGCTGCAGCAGATGCGTTACCCTGTCTGGCTTATTGTAAGGGCTCTGGGACTGCCACCCCTCCTCCTCTTTTCCCATCCCTGCTTCTCCTTAACCCTATCCCTCTCTTCCTTACTTATTGCCCCTCCTCCCCCCATATACTACCTGTGTCTGTATATGGGTCGCTGTGGCCACTGACAGGGGCTTTTTTCTATTCCCATAGCCCCCTCAAACCTACCTAATGATGTGGATCATTACCAATTGTGTCTCAATCCTGCTGCTTTTGTGGACCTTTCTCCTCCAACGGTGAGTGTTTTGTGCCCCAGCTTTCTGGGTCTTTATTCTCCCTAGGGTCCTGGTGATAGGGCTGATTCAGACTCATAAATGCTGCCTGGGGCTTGGGGTTTGGTCTGTTTGGTTCCTCGGAGATTCTTAGACCCTTCCTTATATATCCCATTGGCTTGAACCTGGGAAAGGCAGTCTGGGGGAACTCGGGGTCAAAAAAAGGTCATGCTTGAAGCTGGCTGAACTCATAATGAGAAGCTTTTCTCCCTATAGGAGATGTGCTAAGGAGAGAGAGAGAACCGGTAAGAAGTTTCTCCCCTCACCTCATTTTTCTCCTCCTCTAGCCTTCCCCTTGCTCACTCCCTATATGCTCCTCTCCCCAGGCTTAGAAACAGCAGTGCTGCTGACCAGGATCAACGCTTTCATAATGGAGTGAATGCTCTGTCCTCGACCCCCACCAGCCAAAGTCTGAGGCCTGTCTGCATTGGCCAACAGCAAGGAAGAGAGAATGGCTGAGGTGGAATGTTGCTGGGGTTGGCGTGGGGTGAACTTTGCCAACAGGAGGTTGCCAACTATGAGGGCCTTCTGCCCAGATGGTGGCATGCCCCAAGCTTCCATGGAATCTGTCCCCCTTGAGATTTCGACCTGAAGTGGTTAGGAAGACACTGAGTCACGAGAAGTTTCTCCCCAAATGAAACTAGAACAGAGGAAAAGACAAGGAGATTGCCAAGAGAATGTTTCTGATCTGTGTGCACGTGTTCTTGTGTAGAAGGCACAGGGTGTCAGGGGCGGGACAGCTTGGAACAGTGACTGAAGGAGATGACAAAACGGCCTTTCCTGGAGAACTATAAGATGATGGAGGTATCGACCTGGCTTCATTCACTGTCTCCCCTGACATATGCAATTTATCTTATTTCCTGCCTAGAGGCTGGGGGCCAAAGAGCCCATCTAGCCATGTGCCTACAGATGGCTTTTTGCTGTACACAGTCTTTTCTTCAAGACACATTCGTTCCTGAATCTTGTCCGTTAATAGGTTATTCAATGAATTGAATGCCCATTTGGCACAGTCTAATCTTCTCAGCGCTGGGGCTGGGTGGAGGATGCACCTTCCATCTAGGGTTGTATGTGACATGACATTGAGGGGTCATCATGGGGAGAATCGTGGGTTGGAGGTGGCAAGAGGTCCACCTGGGGCAATGAAGGGCTGCAAGTGGGAAGCAGGAGAGCAGCCGCCACAGGGAGCATTCCGGGTGGCCCAGGCGCGCTGTGCAGACTTGCGCTGTAGCTCCACCTTGTGGTCACCTGCCCCAAGAGGAGGGCCGCGCCGTCGTCACCCGTGACGTATTTGCTGAATGCTACCTGTTTCTTGTGCCCATTGGGGACCTGTGTCCTTGACTCCGTACCCCGAGGGCATGGTCCGATTTCCACAAGTTTTCGCTTCTCTGGGCTGCGCGCAGGGTCAGGTTGCCGGGCCCACCTTCCCCTCGAGGAGCAAGTTCCCCGGTATGTTTGCTGCTCGTGAGCCCCTGGGATAAACAGTTAAGATGACCAGCGCGGAGCTGGCCTAGGATAAGGAGTCTGGTAGAAGTGGGGGAGGGGCTAAGGCAAACACAAGGACAGGAGGGTGCTCTGGCTGACTCTTCAGTCCCCACCGCACCCACATTCACCCCGGTTCATGTCTCCACACGAAGGGAAATCGAACTAAGGGTCTGACGAGGTCAGGAGGTTCGGTTCTCAATTCCTCCTCTCTCGCCAGCCTGGGACCGGGGGCGGCGGCCCTGCCACCTAGGGACAAGACCCTCCTCGGTTGCAGGGCAGGCCCGGGAACTACAACTCCCAGGATGCCCCACGGCCACTTCCGCTCTCGGGATGGACCGAAGCGAATTTGAATTTGTGTTCCCGCCCCCTCCTCCTCCCCGACCCCGCCCCTTCCCTTCTCGCCACCCCGCCCTCGCCACGCACACACATGCACATACACACACAGGCCGCCGTCCACGCCAACATACCTGGCCTGCAGCAGGCGCGGTGGGCGGGGGCATCGGCGTGCGACGGGCTGGGAGGTGGGAGGAGCGCCGGGAGCCCACGCCGCGGCTGCTGCCTGGTCCCAGTCTTCTCGGGGGTCCACGCCGCCTTGGACCGCCTCTTCCACACACTACCTTTTCAAGCTGCATTTCCGTAGTTTTCCCTGTTCCCGATCCCGCCCCTCAGACCGACTGCTGGCCTCAGCTCTGGGGCGCCCAGGTACTGCCGGGCTCTCACCTCTCAGCATGGACTTCCCCCCCCACCCCCATCCCTACTTTTCTGTCCCCTCCCAGTCGCCCAGCCTCGCAGCCCCGCAGCCTCTTCCTCCCCTCCCATTCCGACCTGACCCTGACCACATCCAGGGTCTACAACCCCCGCAGCCTCCACCTCTCAGCTCCCAGGCTCTCAGCTGCAGTCCTCTAGCCTCAGAGTCTAGACTCTCCGCCGGAATGCCCCAAGCCCTTGCCCCTAGAGCCCCTAGCCTTGAGCACTGAGCCCTGAGCCTGCCACCGCCCATCCTTCCTCTCTTCCCAGGAGGACTGGACAGCTATGGCGCACTTAACCTCTATAAGGTCCTGGACTGGAGGCTGAGATTGACAAAAACTTGAGGGCGGAGGGCCAAGGGGCGCTGCTCATTGGGGTTTGGGTGCAGTTGCTCTCGTTATTTTTAGCTGCTGACTCACAGCTTCTGGCATCCGGGTTTGGGGCTAGCAGGCTGGGCTAGGGGGCTATTAATAGAGCTAAGGCACAGCCCCGACCCAGTTCAGTTTAGAAGCACAGGGAGCAAGGAGCCTCCCCCTGCCATCGTGCGGCTGTGGAGATGTTGTGGACTGGGGCAGTGGCTGGACCAGGACCTGTCTGGCTGCCAGTACCTCAGCCTGGTATCTCTACCTTGGAACTCTTGAGGGAAAGCCCACGACGAGACTCCGGGCACAGCTCTCCCCTAAGCTTGCCATGGCTTGGGGCTCTGCCACAATGATGCTCCTGCTGTACTGAGAGTGAAGAGATGAGTCCCAAGTGGAGGGATTATTGTGCCCACGGCTTCGGCCTGCTTGGACCTACTCCTGGGCCAGAATGCTAGGTTACTAGGAGGAAAAGCTGTGGATTTCTGGTCCCCAAAGGCCGTCATAAGGACGGAATACTTCAGCATGGTCCTAACAGAGAGGGCACAGAGCTGACAGGATTTGCTAGCCCCAAACCAGACACAGCACTAGGAAGCTGCCGAATTCTGTGTTACTACCCTGCCATTCTTCTTTTTGTTTCTTTCCCTCTTGTTGGGCTCTGTCCCTACTCACAGGGGTCAACAGACCTCAGGATCTCTCCCTACTCCATAGAGAAATCTAATTCAGGAAAGCCACTGAGAAACTTGTCTCCACCAAGGTATGAATGATCCTTTATATACTGTCGTTCCTATGGGGCCTTTTTATTTTAATGGGGGAAAGTAGGAGTTCCCTAATCCATACCTTGGGAATGGTGGGGAAATCTTGATACCTTAGTAGACTAATCACCAAAATTATTCCTACCCACGCCCAATGTGCTAGAATTCCCATCCACCAAGGATGCACACCCACAGCAATGCCCCTTACTCGCAAACCAGAAAACTCCTGCTTTCAGCAATCCCAATCTCTGGCACCCAGGTGAAACCCGAGGGCTTTGGGGCAAGGGTGATTATTTCTCTACACAAAAAGATTGGGGTCACCCAGTGAAGCTGTACTTTCAAGAATGAGCCCAGGTTATCAGACAGCAGCGGGCCGCACTGCCCTAACCCCATCGGTTTGCTGAGGGAGGGCGCTGGAGGAACGGTGGATAGGAGTGAGAAACAGTCCTTCTTCTCCCAAATCCCTTCTCAGGCTCCTCTGTGGCTTCAGTCTCCGTGTGGGCCTCCCGGTTGCCGAGCAACCACAACCTCCTGCAGGGGCGTGGGCTGTTTTCGACCTGTAGGGGGCGCCTGTCTCCCTGGGGCCTCAGGCTGGAACTCTAGCAGTTGGGAGGGGATTCCAAGTGTCAAAGCATCTCAAGGTTGCTGACTTGCCAACCAAGTCCAGTCTGAGCATCAGAGAGCCTGTAGAGTGGGGAGAAGCTCACTATGAATGTAAAGGGATGTAACTCATATTCATTAAAAATGAAAATGTGTGTGTGTGTGTGAGAGAGAGAGAGAGAGAGAGAGAGAGACAGAGAGAGAGAGAGAGAGAGAGGAGAGAGGAGAGAGGAGAGAGGAGAGAGGAGAGAGGAGAGAGGAGAGAGAGAGCAGTCAATGGGGACGGGGTGTGGGGAAGGCAGTTTGACCCTCTCCATTCACTCCAGGCTTAGCAATATTTATTCCTCAATCAGAGCAGTTCAGAGGCCCAGGCTATAGGGTGTTTTTTTGTTTTTCCTGAGCTACTTTTACGATGTAGGAAAAGAGTCTAGCACTCTATAGTATCGGCAAACTGCTGAGCATATAGAAGACTTTAAGGTCCTGAGTTACCAGCCTAGCCTAGACTTGGTAAGGAAGGAAGATATTCATTCATTTGTTCATTCAACAATAATAATTAACCTTAACCCACTGTGTACAAGGTAATGTGCTAAATGTTTTACATTTAATCCTCACAAAAACCCTATGATGATTTCCATTTCACAGATAAAGAAACTGAAGCTCAAGAAGTAAAGTAACGGCCAAGGTCACACAACTAGTGACTGGGTTGGGTGTGACTGAGCAACCGCTGTGTGCCAGGGTCTAAGAATACAGGAAACAAGACACTCCTCTCTTTTCTCTACCTAATGAACACCTAGTCACCCTTCAGGAGCAAACTAAAAATGTCATCTCTTATGAAACTTTTTGTAAGCCCCTCACCACCCACAAGTAGAGTTGATAACTTGCTTTTTTGTATACCCCTCTGAAATAACACTTTTCACAGTTACTGTAATGAAATGCTTCTATATGTCCATTTCTCTAACTTTGAGCACCTTGGCGACAGGGTCTGTTTACTATTCATTGCCACTTGGATGTCTGATAGACATCTCAAACTCAACATGTCCAAATCTGGACACCTGACCTTTTTCGCCCAAATGACCCCTCCCCTAAAGCGGTCCTCATCTCAGTTGATGGCAGTTTCACCTTTCCAGTTGCTCTGGCCAAAAAACCTTGGAACCACACCTCATATTCAATCTGTCAGTAAATCATGTTGACTCTCTCTTTGAGATACATCCAGAAACCAATCACTTCTTATCACCTCCCGTGCTGCCACCCTGGTCCAAACCACCATCACGTCTCACTGGCATCACCTCGGTAGCCTCCTGACTGGTCTCACTGCTTCACCCTTGTCCCCTGTGGCCTATTCTCCACACGGAAGCCAAAGTGATCCTGCTAAACGCAAGTCAGATCATGTCAGTTCTCAGCCCAAAAACTCTCCAATGGCTCCCCATCTCTCTCAGAGTAAAGCCAAAATCCTTCAATGGCCTACAGGCCCTATACAATCTGGTCTCCTACTAAATCTCTGATCGTATCTCCTAGTACGTTCTCCCTCCCACTCTGCTCCAGCTACTTGGTCCTCCTTGCTGTTTCTTGAACAAGCCAGGTGCACTTCTTACCCAGGACCTTTGCACTGGCTCTTCCCTTGCTAGGTATACTCTGCTGCATGGCTCCCTTCCTCACCTCCCTCAAGTCTTTGTTCAAATGTCACTTTCTCAGTGAGGCCTACCTTGACCAGCCTATTTAAGATTGCCTCTATTCTAATTTCCAGTTTACAGTAAATACAGGGTATAGAGGAACAAGATAAATGACACCACGAGGGGGAAAAAAAAAACAACAACAGACAAATCCAGAAGTAGGATATTCTACAAAACAACTGAGTTGTACTTTTCAAAAAGCCAATGTCATTAATTAAAAAAAAAATAAAGATGGGAGACTTCTAGTTCTGGACCCAAGTGGAGTAGACATGCTTCTCCCTATTTCCCCCACTAAGGACAGCTAAAACTCTGTATGTGATATATAAAAGAAACATAGGAAGATGCTAAAAGAAGGAGAAAAGGACAGACTTGACTAGGTGACTTGACTGAAAACAAAAACATGAACAGAGCCTCAGAGACATGTGGGACTATAACAAAAGACCTAACATTCATGTCATCGGAGTCCCAGAAGGAGAAGAGAAAGGGTGGGGGCGAGAAAGTCCTCAAGAAATGATGGCTGAAAATCTCCCAAATCTGGCAAAAGACATAAACCTACAGATTCAAGAAGCTGAACAAACCCCCAACACAGGATAAAGTCAAAGCCATGCCAAGACACATTATAATCAAACTTTTAAAAACGAGACAAAGAGAAAATCTTGAAAGCAGTAAGAGAGAAACACCACTTTACCAACAGGGGAAAAACAATTTAAGTATCAGCGATTTCTCACCAGAAACCATGGTGGCCAGAAGGAAGTGGCAACAACATATTTCAGGTGTTAAAAGAACTGCCAAGCCTGGATGCTATATCGAGTGAAAATATCCTTCAGAAATGAGGGAGAAATCAAGATATCCTCAGAAAAAGGAAAGCTACGAGACCATGGCACCAGCAGACCCACCCTAAAAGAGTGGTTAAAGGCAGTTCTCAAAACAGAAAGGACATGATAAAAGAAGAAATCTTGGAACATCGGGAAGGAAGAAAGAATAGAATGAGTAAAAACGTAAGTACGTACAACAGACTTTCCTTCTTCTCTTGAGTTGTCTAAATAATGTTTGATGGTTGAAGCAATAAGTAAAACATCATCTGATGTGAAGCTCAGTATATGTAGAGGAAATATTTAAGACAACCATACTATAAATGAGACATGGTAAAGAGACCTAAAGGGAGGTAAGTTTTTTACACTTTCCTCAACCTTTTAAAATGACGACACCAGTAGGTCTTTGTGGTGACGAAATAGTTTTGTATCTTGATTGCAGTGGTTGTTACAGAAATCTCCGCATGTGGTAAAATGGTATAGAACTATACACACACTGTACCAATGTCAGTTTCCTGGTTTTGCTATTGTACTATAATTACGTAAGATGCAATCATTGAGGAAAACTGGGTGAAGGGTACACGGGCCCCCTCTGTGCTGTCTCTGCAACTTCCTTGTAAATCTATAATTATCTTAAAATAAAAAGTTTTTCTTTTAAGATTGGGGCTGTTCTAGTGGCTAAAGACACGAATGCAATGTGACAGCCTTGATTAGGTTCTGATGTTAAAAATGTTAAAAGGCAAGTTTGGAGAAATTTGAATATAGACTGGACATTAGATGATATTAGATGATATGAAATTATTGTTAATTTTCTTAGATGTCATAATCATATTGTGGTTATGTGGGAGAATGTCTTTATTCCCACAAGATGAATGCTGAAATATTTAGGGGAGGAGTGTAATGAAATCTGTAACGTACATTTGAACGGTTCAGAAGAAATTGTAGATAGATCGATAAAGCAAATATAACAAGACATTGCCAGTTGTTGGCTCTGTGAGGAAGATATATAGGTGTCCCTTGTACTATTCTTTCAACATTTCTGTATGTTTGCAAGTTTTCATTTTTAAAAAAGTTGGAGAGGATATGTGGAGGATATACATGTGATAAAGCAAGTATAGTAAATTGTTAATGAGAATCTAGGTGGCAATTGGCTGTTTGTTCCCTGTAAAATTCTTTCCGTTGTTCTGTATGTTTGAAAATTTTCATGTTAAAATGCAGGGGTAAAAAGCTTGAAGAAAAATGATCACAACCTCATGTCCTTCCCTAGTACTCCCAATCCCGCTTTCTCTGCTCTTTTTCTTTTACCCCATAGCACTTATCACCATATATCGTAGTATATACTTCATTTATTTATTGTGCTATTTTTTGTCTGTGCCCTTTCACTAGAATGTGAGCACCCCAAGGGCGGGGATTTATTGTGTTTTGTTCTGTTTGCTGCTGTATCCTCAAATCCTAGAACAGTGTCTGGCACATAGCAGGTGCTCAGTGAATACTTGTTGACTTAAGAATGAATTTCTGTAGCCCTAGGGCCCAGGTCAAGGTCTTGCACAGAGTAGGTGTGCAATGAATGTTCGTTGAACTGAGATCTGAGATCTGCAGGAGAACTTAGAATAGACCTGTTGGACTTGAGTGGTTCAGAGCGTGGACTCTGGAGTCAAATGGCCAGGATTTGCATCCTGATTCTGTCACTTCCACCTGTGTAACCCAGCTGTATTAACATCTCTGAGCCTCAATTTCTCGGTAAAAGTCAGATAATAATAGTAGCACCTTGGTAGGGGTTTTGTTTGCATGTAAAGCACTTAGGACTTTGTGAAGACTCAATAATTGGTAGCTAATGACAAAAAGAACAGCAAAAAGATAAGAGTTTTCCCAGCATGTCATCCTTCTTCCATCCGCCAACAGACTGAGCCAGGAGAGGCTAAGGAAATGTCCTTGGATAAGTATTCCCAACTTCTTCTCCAGGCCCCCGGATTTCTTTCACTTCAGATCTCTTCTTACCTTTCCTTCTGCCCTGGACTTTCTTTACTCTCTTGGCATGCTGAAGCTCTTTCCCCCATTATAACCATGCAGGAGTGGAGTTGAGGAGACAGGAATCTGTGCGCCAGGGACAAAAGCTTAGAGCTTCCCTTTCCTTCTGTTCTAGGCTTGAGTCCCTCATTGGTGATGGAAGCAGGTCAAGTGTGAGGTTGCAGTCATTTCGGGGCCTAGAGGTTGAGAGAACAATAGTCCTGAGGAAGAGGCCCTGACAAGAGAGTAGCCTCCTAAGCTGCCCTCTTCCTTGGTCCCCTGTTAGGAGAGAGCACCTCCCTCACCCTGCTCTAACGTCCCTTCGATCTGTTCTGCCGCCTCAAGTCTTTACTTCTGGTGGCCCCAGCTCAGAGCAAGCCCGGGGACCCATTGAGCATCTCCCTGCAACTCCCTCTTGGTAGTGGGGTGGGGTGGGGTGGAGTGGGCCGAAGACAGGCTGAAATTGGAGATGAGGGGGCACGAGAGGGGGGGCTGAGCTCACCCGTGGCACAAGTCCCCTGTCCCTGCCCTAGGGTTGGCCCTACCCCGGATATCTGGGGAGCTGGGGCTGAGCCTGGGGGCGCCACTGCCTCTGTTCCTTTAAGGAGCCGCTGTTTAGCATTCCTGCCGCTGCCGCTGCCGCTGCCTGACTCTGCACGCTGATTGGCTGGAATCAACTGAGAAGGGAGCCAGGGAGAGATGCTCTTGACTCCACTCAGATCCATCCTGGGGACCAGTGCGGGAGCGGTCCTCGCAGCACCCAGCTTCTGCCCAGGCTCCCGCTTCTTCTTTGCTGCTGGGCCTCGGCCCAGGAGCCACGACGGGCGACACGGAGCCGCCAGTGCTGGAGGGGGAGCCGTGGGTGCGGGGCAGCGTGGGGGCAGAGGCCCCGGGACGCCCGCCCGGCCCCAGGCCCCGCTCCGCCCGGGCGCCCCCACGGGTGCCCCCCCCTTCCTGGTCCGAGCAGTGTGAGTGTGCCCGGGAGCCTGGCGGCAGCGGCGGCGGCGGCGGCAGCGGCGGTGTGGAAACCGGCGTGGGCTGGGGGGTCCGGGCCGCGGGGGGCAGTGCCATGCACAAGCACCAGCACTGCTGTAAGTGCCCCGAGTGCTACGAGGTGACCCGCCTGGCCGCCCTGCGGCGCCTCGAGCCTCCCGGCTACGGGGACTGGCAGGTACCCGACCCCTACGGGCCAGGTGGGGGCAATGGAGCCAGCGCCGGTTACGGGGGCTACAGCTCGCAGACCCTGCCCTCGCAGGCGGGGGCCACCCCCACCCCCCGCACCAAGGCCAAGCTCATCCCCACCGGTCGGGATGTGGGGCCAGTGCCCCCTAAGCCAGTCCCGGGCAAGAGCACCCCCAAACTCAACGGCAGCGGCCCCAGCTGGTGGCCCGAGTGCACCTGTACCAACCGGGATTGGTATGAGCAGGTATGGATCAGCAAAGGGGGGGGGGGGGTGGCGGGGCAACCCACGGGGGCTGGGGAGTGGGCGCCTGGAGGCCTGGGGTGCAGCACGGGTTCCCGGGGCTCCCAGCCCGCAGACCCTGAGCCCTAACGTTGCAGCTGGGCCAAGAGAGGCGGTTGGAAATGTGTGCTTCCCAGTGTGTCTGTTTGGGGGTCTCCATTTGGAGGGGATTGGGAGGAGCTGTGTGTCAGGAGGCGAAGGCATGGCGGAGGGGCACATTCTCCCGTGTGGGGGGATTGGGTTCGCCTCAGCGTGGGCGGGGGGTTTAGCAGTGTCTCTGTGTCTGGCAGGGGGCGGGAGGTTCTGCGGGGGCTGCGTGCGGTGTGTGTCTCCACAGGAGGGGAGGAGGGGGCATGGTGCTCTGTGTAGGGGGGACATGTGTGTGTGTGTGTGTGTGTGTGTGTGTGTGTGTGGAGGTGTGTGGAGGAAGGCAGTGGAGCTCCTGTGAATCTATGTCGAGGAGCCCATGTGCCCAGCTTGCTGAGCTTCATCCCTTGATGCCATGAGTCCCTCTCCGTCCTAGTCCCTTTGTGTGTGAATGTGCACATGGACATGTGGGGATGTCTCTCTGAATGTGGAGGTGTCTCTGTAGATGAAGCTGCAGGTTTGGCTCTGTTTGCCTGTGTGTGTGTGGCTACATGTATATGTGTGTGAGCATGTGGCTGCAAGTGTGTGCACGCGTGTGCCTCTGTGTGTGTGTGTGTGTGTGTGTGTGTGCGCGCGCGCGCGCGCGCCCGTGTGGTGTCCCTGGTGAGAGGCGCTTGACAGGCAAGGGAGGGGTGGGGGAGGAGGCGAGAGACACGTCCCAAGCAAGGCTGAGAGGCTGCTGAGAAGGATGGACTCTTTTGTCCAAGCAGCTCTGAAGTGTGTATGTGTACTCAGGGGGCGAGGGGGGGGACTGAAGCCAGCTTCCTTGCTCCAGAACAGGCATGATGCCTGGAGCCAGGCAAGGGGCAGCTGCTCTGGTGCAGGGACTGGCCCCGGTGGGGCATCTTCCCCGTGGGTACCGCAGGATGTGGGAGAACTTGGCCCCCCAGCCCTGACTTGGCACAGCTTGGGAACCCCTGGGTGCTGGGCACAACTCCGGCTTCCACTCCCAGCCTAAACTGCCAGCTTAGAAAATGGAAGGAGCATCTGTGGGAGAAGCAGCAAAATGGAGGCTGGGCCGGCAGAGCCAGGTCCCTGGCATGCATGGCGGAGGGCCTGTCTGGTTATTCGGCTCTGCAGCCCCCAGGGTAGGGAGAGGGGAGGAGGAGGCTTTGTTGTGGAGGGCAGGTGCTGGCTGCCCCAAGCTGGTGACCGTTCTGGCCACCTCTGTCCCCCTCTGGGGAATCAGATGTGCTCTCACTCAGAAGCAAAGGTGGGGACTTCCTGGGGAGAGGAGTCCTCGGTTCTGGCCTTCTGTCTGTCCACACTGACTGTTTCCTGTGTCCCTTGCCTTGGCCCCTTGCCCTCTCCAGCGGATTCCCCTCCATCCTGGGGCCCTACCCTTGTAAACACTCTCTTGTGCTTGTCCTGCTCAACTGGTAGATAGTTGCCAGTCCCAAGGCTGGGCCAGTTGGTCAAGGTTTCTTTGCCAGGGCTGATCCCTGGATGGCTCCTGGCCCTGGGAGCAGGTTCCCTGAGGGGGCTGGTGGGAGGCTGGAGGGTGGACCAGTGGAAGCTGGGAGCTGCTGGGTCTCACCAGAGCTGGACTTGAAGTATGGCTATCACATGTGGGCACACATGGTGTACCAGATGCATACAAGAGCTACATGGAAATCCTTTTGCCTGTGTGTCCGTTGCATGGTACTTCAGGCAGTGGTGTTGGTTTCCGGGCTCTTAAGAGCCGTCGGTTCTTCCTCCTGGAATCAGGGACAGGAGTAGGGCTGCAGGGAGAATCCTCCCACCAACTCCTAGGGCTGCAGGGCAAAAAGTCCTGGGGCCCGGCTCAGAAAAGGTGGAGGCATGACTAGCCGGCCCTCTCCTCCTCTCCTCCTCTCTGCTTTTCGAAGCCAAAGCTGTGTGGGGTGTAGGTGGGAGGGGAAGCAGAGCAGGGAGGGCATGCAGAGGAGCCCTCACCCTGGGTTTGCAGCTTCCCTCTTCAAATGAGGAGACCAGGGGTCAGGAAAGGGGCAACACAGCCAGAGAAAGATGGGGGAGGGGCACCAGTCTATCTGGGGAGAGAGGCAAGAGGGCTCCCCCGTTCTTGGGGATAAGGGTGAAAGCCAGCGAGCAGGTGCTACTTGTCTGTCCAGAATCACATTTTCACTTGACAGTGGCCACAAGTAAGTCCTGTCTGAGAGGCCATCTCTGTGAGTTGGTCAGACCAACCCTGTGTTTCCATCCCTTTCCCTTGCTTCTCCTCCTGTGGCTATTGCATGTTGAAGGCCGTGGACTCTGCTGCCAATCAGTCCATGGGTCGTCAGCTTCTCCCTCATGGGGCATCTTGTCCACTCTGCTCCTGTCCCACCCCTGGCTTTGCCTCTGACTCCCGAGCAGATCCCTTTCTGCTGGGAAACACAAAGGGTTCGGGATCAAAAGCCCCTTGATAGAAAATGGATTGACTTCTGCCCATTTGAGGAATTGGGTTCTTGGGGACACAGGAGATAGAATGAGGGTTCATGAGGTACTCTGAAGGGGGTAACTTTTCTTTTTCCCATGAGCTTTGCTGGGCAAGGTGATGAGTGGCCAGAACATCAATGGCCTTGGCAGCTTGCTTGACTCAAAAGAGCATGTGGAGATCCAGGTTCTAGCCCCTGCTCTGCCACTAACTCCCAGTGTTGCCCTTAGGCACAACCTGTGTCCTCTCTGGGCCTCAGTGTCACTATCTGTCACATGGGAGAGGTTGGACAAGATGGCGTCTGCTGTCCTTCCAGCTCTGACGTGGTGGGAGTCTGTGATCCCAAGTCAGGGAGAGCTGTTGTTCAGAAGGGGAGCAGGTCCCTGTCCAGGCCACTGGGTGCCCCCACGATGCTGAGTGTGGCATGGTTTGCCTGCCATGTTCCATTTCTGCCATCCCCCTCAGGCCAGCCCTGCACCCCTCCTAGTGAACCCCGAGGCCCTGGAGCCCATCCTCTTGGTGAGTGCACCACTGGCTGGCTCGGTCCCAGACAATTGATCTGGGCTACATGAGCAGCTGGGTTGGGCCTGATATGGCTGGAAGCAAGGGGAGGGGGGCCTCCTCAGGGTCAGCCTGTCCCATCTGTGGCCAACAGGTGTCTCAGGGTCAATTTGGGCTCTCCTACTCTGTGGGGAGTTGGGGGACAAGCAGGTTGACCAGGGGGCCGGGGGGGGTGGGCAGCGCAGGAGGCACTTAGGGCCCTGCCTGTGTCTTCCCCTAGGTGAATGGCAGTGATGGCATGTTCAAGTATGAAGAGATAGTCCTTGAGCGGGTGAGTCTGGAGGTGGGGCAGGATGAAATGGGAGGGCAGGGTTAGAACGGGGAGAGGGGAGGGCCCTGAACCTTGGTCTCAAGACTCATGGGGGACCTGCATTGAGAGAATGGGGAAACGGCGGCCCTCAGAGGCTGCATCACTGCATCAATCAATCAACCGACTAACAAATATTAATTGACCTTGCTCGCTGAGGCCTGGGGAATTGGGGAGGGGATGGCTTCGCTGAGGCCTCCACGCCAGAATGGTCAGCACAGGCTGGGAATCTGCCAGATTCGTGACGAATGTGCCCCAGCCTGCCGTGGCCCCTTCTGAGGCCTGGAGAAGCTGCTCTGGGGGGGGGGGCAGGGGTAGATGGGGCCCCGGAAACCCTCCCCCATGCCTTCTGCATGAGCAAACTGTGCCCCTCCACTTCCTTCTGCAGGGCAATTCTGGCCTGGGCTTCAGCATTGCTGGTGGCATCGACAACCCCCATGTCCCCGATGACCCTGGCATCTTTATTACCAAGATTATCCCTGGTGGAGCAGCTGCCATGGACGGGAGGCTGGGGTGAGGCGGCCTGGAAGCAGGGCTGGGGACGGCAGGGGCAGGATGGAGGTGAGGGGAGGAGGGCCGCCTGGCAGAATGACCCTTCCATTAGATCTGAGACGGGGAGGGGGAGAGAAGGGAGGGGGAGGGGAGGGGAGAGGGAGAGGAGGAGGTGGGAGAGGGGGTGGAGGGGTGGTGGCAGGGTGTCATGCCTCTTGGGCTTCCCCCACAGGGTGAATGACTGTGTGCTGCGGGTGAATGAGGTGGATGTGTCAGAGGTGGTGCACAGCCGGGCGGTGGAGGCGCTGAAGGAGGCCGGCCCTGTGGTGCGGTTGGTGGTACGGAGGCGACAGCCCCCACCAGAGACCATCATGGAGGTCAACCTGCTCAAAGGGCCCAAAGGTGCGGCCCTCTGGGTTCTCGTGCTCTGGCCAGAGGCCCCTGGTTGGCCCTGTAGGAATTGGAAGGGAATACCCTCACTTCCTTCCTGACTCCCTGGTGCAGCTCACAGCGTTCTTTCTTGATCTCACATCTCACCTGTACTGACCTCGGGATGGCAGCCTGGTGTTTGGGATCCCTGGGGGGAGCTCCTATGGGGCTGGTGGCTTGGCTGGGTGCGGGGGATTGGGGTTGGGATTGACTGCGTGCTCTAACTTCTCCTTGTGTCCCTCTCCCACTCCCTGCTGGCTCCCGCCCAGGCCTGGGTTTCAGCATTGCTGGGGGGATTGGCAACCAGCACATCCCAGGAGACAACAGCATCTACATCACCAAGATCATTGAGGGGGGTGCTGCTCAGAAGGATGGACGCCTACAGATCGGGGATCGGCTGCTGGCGGTGAGACAGCCTTCCCGGGGATGCCCAGATGGTGGGGTGGGGAGGTGGAGCTCTAGTAGCCTCTCCCTCCACCTGAACCTCACTCAGGGACTAGGCATCATGGGAAATTTCAAGAGCATCATCTGAGTTGTGTGTCCCCAGATAGCAAGGCCCTAGTCCTCTTCATGGCTGGAACTCCCTCACCTGTCCACCCCTAACCCCTGCTTGTCTGCCCCCCACAGCACTGTATTTGGACCTCTGTTAGATAGAGCACTGTTGAATTTCACTGAAAGGGCACCCCTCAGGGCTCCCTGGGGAGGCCCTCCCTTCTTCTCCCCGGTGCTAGCCCTAGGGCCTCTCCTCTCCTAGGTGAACAACACCAATCTGCAGGATGTGAGGCATGAGGAAGCCGTGGCCTCGCTGAAGAACACATCTGATATGGTCTATCTGAAGGTGGCCAAGCCAGGCAGCCTCCACCTCAACGACATGTATGCACCCCCCGACTATGCCAGCAGTACGTACCAGCCTGCCCTGTCCCTGTCCTGAAGCCCTGCCCCCTGGTTTCTGGAGGGGAAGAGGTTTATGCTCCTTGTTAAGAGAGAGAGAAGGAGAGAGAGAGAGAGAATAAGAGTGGTGCTCAGGAAAGCTGAGTCCAAATCCCAGCCCTGTCCCTTATACCTGGGTGCCCTTGGACAAGTCCCTTTCACCTGTCTTTAGTTTCCTCTTTGGCAAAATGGAGCTAATGATATATGTGCTGCCCTCCTCATAGGACTGCTGCAAGGATCAAATGAGATCACGGACGAGAAAGCCCTTGGAAAACTGTATCAGGCTATAGAGATGTGAGGGATTATTATTAGTCACACCTCTAGTCATGCCTTTCTTTGTAGATTGCCTTGACTTTAGCTCTTTCTAAGACTCACAGGAGTGAGCTCAGGATTCAGAAAGGGACTGTGGAGGAGGAACCCTAGGGGGTGGAGTGGGGAGGAGACGCCTGAGGAATCTGCATCCCTTGGTCTGGTCTCTTTGCATCTGAGGTTGGGGGGATGGTGGTCAGCCCTTGGTGGCGGGTGGAGTAGGGTACCACTGGGGAGTGGTCTCGGAACTTTTCTCTCCCTTTCTCGATTCCAGCATTTACTGCCTTGGCTGACAACCACATAAGCCATAACTCCAGCCTGGGTTATCTCGGGGCTGTGGAGAGCAAGGTCAGCTACCCTGCTCCTCCTCAGGTTCCCCCCGCCCGCTACTCTCCTATCCCCAGGCACATGCTGGCTGAGGAGGACTTCACCAGGTAAGACCCGCCCCCCCCCCCGCCCCGCCCCTCCGCTCCGCATCCTACCTAGGGATGGGGCGGAGAGGAATCGCTTCTGGCTGGCCACAGGCCTCCTTGTAGTATGGCAAAGAAGAGGATAAAGCCCTCATCGCTCCTGTCTTTGGGGTCTGAGGCCCCCTCTCAAGCCCTTGGGGCCCTAAGGAGGGACAGAGGTGGCTGCAGGGACAAGTTCTACCATCAGGGGGAGTGCCAAGTGTGTGGCCCCCATTCGAAAGTGCAGAGAAAGGGTAGGATGGAGTGTTTAGGGGGCTGAGGAGGTGGAGGCTGCCGGATTTCCTGCCCCGAGACAGTTGCAGCCCCCTCTGCCGCAACCATTCCACGTTAGAGAAGAGAGCAGTTCAGCCGGTGGGGTTGGTCCGGGATGCTGGGAGGCTGGCGGGCCAGGTGGCCTCGCACGCAGGGAACGGCCCCGCCCCACTCTGGCGGCTGCTGCCGCCGCGGAACTGGTTGGGCCGGCAGGGGTTCCGGGGGACAGGTTTGCTGCAGGGTGGGGCCTGGGAGGCTGCTGGGCTGGCTGCAGTAGAGCCGGAAGGGTAGGCGGACGGAGTTGGAGGAGGGGGGAGAGCTGGAGGAGCCATGGAGAGGGCACGCAAGTTCTCAGGCTCCGGCTGGCCCCTGGGCTTGGGCTCGGCTTCGGCCTCGGCCTCGGCCTCGGCCTGGAGGAGGGCTTCGCGGAGGAGGGCTTCGCAGAGGTGGGCCTGGCCGCTCCGCTCCCTGCGGCCTGGAGGGGATGCCAGGTAGGAGGAGAGGAGGGCTTTAGCAAGAGCATCCGGGTCTCAGGGAAGGAGCCTTGCACCTGAGACTGGGAGCAAGAAGGGAAGAGCCTCGGACCTGGGGATCCTCGGGTGAAAGATGCTTAAAGTGAAGGCAGTGGGCTGGGCAAGTGTGCTGAGTCAGGTTGTATGGATATACAGGAGCCGCAGCTGCTCTCACTTGATGACACTGTGACCATTTACAGAGGGATTCCTTAGACATGGTTAGTTGGAGTTTTCATGTGTTTGTCTCCTCTCTTCAGTTAGGCTCCTAAGCTTCTTCTGGGGACCTGGGATTTCTTTATCTCTATCTCCCACATCACCCAGCAAGGGTACATAGTGCTAGCTGTTGACTAAATCTGTTGTCGGGGAAAGTAGGAGGGGTCATAGTTGGTCGGTGGATTTTTGAGACTGCGGAGAAGCATGTATAAAGTAAGTATGCACAGTTTGTGGGTGGTGAGTGCAATCAACCCCAGGGCCATCCCACAGCCCCTAACTGATTCCCCTTCTTGTGGCCCAGGGTTCAAATCACACCAGTTGGTAGGATGGGAGAATCTGGGGAGGAAGAGGACCAGTGAGTGGGCTCTGAGATATGGTCTCTAGAGCCCAGGGTAGGGGTTTGTTGACCAGAGAGAGTCGGGGACTGTCCACTGGGAAGTTGACTCCAAGCCCTCAGGAAGAAGGGAGGAAGAACAACTGAAACTTGGCACCTGGCAGCAAACAGCAGCCAAGCAGGTTTCAGGAGAGAAAGGGAGCAACAGAGTATCATACCTAGGGACCTAAGTCCTTCTACAGCCATATGGGCCTTGTTCCAGGCTGGCCTTCACAGGGACAACAGCTTATACCTACTTTGTCCTGACCCTTCCACTCCTTTCCCACCAGAGAGCCCCGCAAGATCATCCTGCACAAGGGCTCCACAGGCCTGGGCTTCAACATCGTGGGAGGAGAGGATGGAGAAGGCATTTTCGTCTCCTTCATCCTGGCAGGAGGCCCAGCTGACCTGAGTGGGGAGCTGCGCAGAGGAGACCGGATCTTATCGGTGAGGAGACAAAGGCAAGGTGGGAGGATGGGAGCTATGCCAGTCTGAAAGGGAGGAGGGAAGACCTCGCTGTCTCCAAGGAATGCTTCTTGAAGTGGGGGAAGGCTAAGAGCTGGAGAAAACATATTCTCTTTATAGATGTCCTTAGTGAGGGACAGGGACCAGACTTATACTTACGGAGGAAGTGAGTATCTCTTGGATCTTAACCCTGGCTGGCATTTGACCCCCACAAAGATATTATTACACTAGAGGTGTATCCTTTAGGTCTCGTCCTAGGGGCAAGGATGGGATATTGAGAAAGGCATCCAAGTAGGCTTAGGGATGGGCTACCCATCTCCCTCTCCTAACTGCTACAACAGAGGACTCCTTTCTTGCTTTTGGGGTGGCTCATAACTCCTCTCTTTGGACAGGTGAATGGCGTGAACCTGAGGAATGCAACTCATGAGCAGGCTGCAGCTGCTCTGAAACGGGCTGGCCAGTCAGTCACTATTGTGGCCCAGTACAGACCGGAAGGTAGGAGAAGGAAGGTGGAACAAGATGATTTGGGGAGATTAGACTTACTACTAACTGCTGGCTTTTTGCCGTCACAGGTAACAAAGCCACTTGACTAGGTCCCTTCTTACACTGGTACAGTAACCTCTTCCTCTCTCGTTTTCCTTCTGGTCTGCGGTAGGTTTGGACAGCTTGGGAGCATCAATCAAGGCTGTGCTCAGAGCCTGGTGAATAGGGCTGCAATGCAGCTGAAGGCCAGTAGTGGGCAGCAGTTTACGGGAGGAAGCGCAGAGATTGGGGCGACTGGAAAAAGGGGAGGGGGAGGGAGGCAGAGGCGGAGGGCCCAAGAGGCGAAGATCATAACTGTGTTCCCTGGAACAGGAGGGTAGTTCTCGGTGAGAAGGACTTGAGGGAGAAGAGTACCGACCTCTTGAGTGCTTGGGCCAAACCTCTATGACCCCCACTTCTCCCCTCATCAGGGTGACCGTGAAACAGCCATAAACGCGCTGAAAAGGTGATGCTAGGCTCTCCAGGTAGGGAATCGTAAGTGGACCCCCTTTCCCTGCTGGGGGCCTTCTTTGTGTTCTGCGGGAGCAGTCCCCCGGCTTGGGCGAGTGGGCGGGGCCGGTTATGCAAACGAAAGCGTTTGATTGGCTGGGGCCAGCCAAGGCCCAGGTGCCGAGGTGAGCTGCGGGATAGCGCGCCTGAGCCAGCCGGCCGGCGGGGTGGCCATTGGCCGGCCGAGCGCGGCCTCCAGCCTCACGCCCCGCCCCCTGACCCAGGCGGAGGGCGGCGGGCCCCCCTCCTTCCCCCCCTCCCCGCCTCGGGCGCCTCAGGCGTCTCCTCCTCCTCTCTCCCCTCCCCCCTCCTCCTCCTCCTCCTCCTCCTCCTCCTCCTCCCCCTCCTCCTCCTCCCCCCCTCCTCCCGCGTGCCCCGCTTTGTGTCCGTGGTCTCCCGCGCGGGACAGAGGGGCCGGCCGGAGCTGGCGCTTTCTCAGCACTAGACCTGGACTCCGACCCGGCGCCAGGTGAGGTGGGGCGGACGGGGGTCAGGCCCCCTCACAGTCCCCCCTAGCCTCTCTACGGTTCTGTTCTCAGACTCTCTCTTTTCCCACACTGCGCCCCCAACTCTGAGCTCTCCCCGGAATCCCTGGGCCGCGTGTCCCCAGCCCCGCGCGGCGCGCGGCTTTGGAGCCCCTCCCGAGGGCCCCTCGCGGCCCCGCAGAGCAACGCGCGCGGCTGAGCCCCGGCCGGCCTCCACCTCTTGGCCATCACCTCTCCCCACCCACGAACTCTGCCCCTTCTCGCCTGGAACCTCTGTCCGCCCCCCAGTCTCCTTCCTGCCGGCGGCTGCGCCCCCAGCAGCTCCCTAATCTCGGTCCTCAGAGGAATTTTCTCCGTCTTCCCCTCCCCCACATCCGTTACTACGCCTCCTTTCCCCCCCCCACCCCAACCTGGCGACCTCTGGGAACCCCCGAGGTGGGCTTGGTGTTCTCGGGCCCCCCCCACGCCCGCTTTTGTTTGCCAGCGTTTGCGACTGTCGCCGACCCCTTTCGCCTCCCCCTCCTCTTTGTAAGGCCGGCCTTTGTCCCTTAGGGCTGCAGCGCCTGGGCTCCTGGGACACCTAGGCCCCAGGGCCGGTTACTAAGGTGGAGGAAGGGCCCTCTCCTGGGCAGGTGCTCTGTTCCGTGATGAGAATGGGGAGAGGCTGGCAGCCCTGCTGCAAAGCCGTGAGGGATCGAAAGCGCCTACCTTTGTCCTTTCCGCCGCCCCCCTCCCTACCCCTTGTTCAGCGCCTCAAGCCAGGAGCCTGAAGGCCAACAAGAGAGGGGCCTGCAACCTTCTGCACTAGGCTCTTTTGATGGGGACAAGTGTAGGGAGGTGACTAACAGGAGAGCTTGTTGGTCTGAGGTAGTGGGAAAGAGGGATGGAAATGGACACTTTGAGTCATTTCTTTCCATGTTGGGTATCCAGCTTAATGACAAGAAACACACATTAGGGTTATTGTTTTTATGACGCCTGCGCGTGCTGTTTGCTTCTCAGTGTAGGGCTCACCATCTGATTTTTATTAGCAACCAATATTTATCCATTTCATGCCCACAACTTAGGCAACGTAGGTTCTGCAAAGAAAATGGTTTCTCTTGCATATTTTGTGTGTGTGTGTGTGTAGGAGAAATTGATGTGTTTCTTTCGGTTTTGCTCACTGATGCTGGGCACATGGAAACAATACTGTGAATTTGTCTGGTGGTAGTATGTTGGAAACTGGTGACTACATGTTTCTCCGAGTTTTGTTAGGAGAATGTAATTGATTTGCATAAAAAGCTGCAAGTTGTCCTGGCTAAAGGGATTCCTTCAGTGTTCATTGCTCTCTGGGCATATTTCTGAGCATTTTTGATGTCTGTCGAGGTGCTGTCTTATGCTCGGTTTCTCTACCATTTGCCAAACAAAGCCTTTCTTCTCTTAGGATTTAGTTGAACTACTGTTGTTAAGGCTCTGCCACCCCAATCTCATTTCTTCCTTTGGTTTGGAAAATCCAACAGGGCCCCAACATGCAAAAGCTTTTTTTTTTTTTCCATTCAAAACTGGACCCTTGGAAACAGGTCCGGAGAGACTATCAAGCATTCCGTGTTGGGCTCTGAATTTTCTTTGATAAAGGGATAGTTTTTAAGAATAAAGACTCCATGTTGATCGTTTTATAATTATGTTAAATACTGTTTTTTGGAGGATTGCATCACATAGGCATTTACAAAATGAATAATCCAAATATATGTTTGTTGGCTAAAATGGCAGAGACTTTGTATGTTATTGGCCAAGTAAGTGTTCATCATTTGTAATTTTTTCACATGGAATGTGGGAGCTGGAAAGGATCACGTAGTCCAATCCCTCATTGTGCAAACCAGAACAGCGACAGGAGAGCAGGGACATGACTTGCCTAAGGTCATGAAGGGAAAGTTGCTGAGGGTCAGCAATCAGTTTAATCCTGAAGTCCACCAGCTGGGACAAATCGTGCTTGGGAATACCTGAGAAACCTAAGACCTAGTTGGAGCAGAGGAAAGGAACTGGGAAAATAATGGAAGAGGGGGTGAGGGAAAGATTAGAGTGGTCTCCATGGTGGCCCTTGAGGCACCATTGCCAAACCAGTGCAGCCTTTAGCTAGATATCCTTTAGTACGAGAGCTTAAAAAAAATAGCTTTCACTAATTAGAACAATCAGAGTAAGAACAATTTTTCTCCTTTTTTTTAACAGCTTAATTGAGATATGATTCATACACCATACAATGCATCCATTTAGGTGTACAATTCAGTGGCTTTTAGTGTATTCACAGAATTGTGCATTCATCATCACAGTCGATTTTAGAACATTTTCATTACCCCTCTCTTTTGAATACATAGAGATGGTGCAAGCATTGGAAGGGTGATAGGTGTAGGACAGTGGCTTCCTGATGTATCTCATCTGGGCACTTAGGGGCTGGATGGCAGCTCTGACTTTGCTCTAATTGTGAGATTCTTTCATATATCTGGTTGCTTAATAGGTTGAACCATAATGAAGATAGGAACCTTGTCTATCTATTTAAACTTTGTATTGTGCCTAAGCATGGGTGCTTTACAAATATTTGTATGATGAAGCTTTGGAAAATATTAAAATAGATATAGAAGTGCCAAATGATAAGGTACTACAGTGAGAGATGCTGTTTAATAGTTTCACTCCTGATTGCTCCAAACAGTTGTGGACACAGCAATCCTACCTATTTAGCTAAAAATAGCATGATGTTCTTGGGCATGTATAATCCTGCTTAAAATTCAAATTGAAAATTTAAACAACTGGCTCTTGGCAGAGGCTCTCCTCCAATCTATTCTAAAATGAAAAATAGTTTTCTGTGACTTGTGGAATTGCTCCACCAAGGGAAGGATGGTTTTCATGTTATAACATTTTGATTTAGAAACTATCTCCTACATTTTCCTCCCTAGTTGCTTTGGGTCAGCCTCTGTTTATAAACTCAGCTAGTATTTTTCTGGAAAGCCCTTTTGTTTTTAGCATAGATTCTGAACCCCAAATCAGGAGGTGAGCCAGAAATTGGTCACTAAGGTAGCTAAACTGGGAACTGATCCTTTGTGACTAGTCTTTTCAACTGGAATATAAATCCAGACAGGCTGGGGGTACAGGGAATGAGAAAGAACTAGGGTTTTCCATACTTACTTTGAAGTGCTGAAGAAGCACACTTTTCACCATGGAAACACCTTCAGGTAAGGCCTGGAAGAGTGTAAGGATCAGTGTTGGTAATAACTTGAAAGCATAAAAGGGATATTTTCCCCATAACATTTAAGTTTACCACCCCATCTCCCCTGTTTGAGAGTGAGGGATGTAAACATAGCTGCCACCCCATCAGCATGATCTCTTTTGAGAGCACAGAGGTGAAAGTTTATCAAGGCAAAGAATCAAAGTTCTGAAACTCCTGTTGCCATCCTAAAAGAAGGCTAATGTAGGGAGGGAAGAAAATGAATTCCTGTTAACAGCATTTCTACACTGAACAATTTGAAGGCAGCTACTATTGCATTTTTCTTTGTGCCCCAGCACCTAGTCCAGAGCCTGGCACATGTTTTGTTGAATTATTGAATATGTCTGTGTTCTAGATGGCTTTTGTAAGCATTAATCTTCAGGATATCCCTGTGGGATAGGTGGTATTATCCCTATTTTACAGATGAGGAAAGTGAGGATCAGAGAGGTTGAGTGACTTGCTCAAGGTCCCACAGCCAGTAAGGGGCAGAATCACAATTTGAAGTCAGATTTCCTGAGAACTTCGTGTCCAGGGCTTTTGCCAAGAGACCACAACGACCTCTCTCCACAGCAGAGAAGCTGTGGGCCCCCTCTCTCTATCCAGAAGATACTGCTCTGAGACTCTTCAGGTGCCAGAAGCTGTTAAAAAATGGACTACAGCCAACTCCCAAATGTCATCTTTTTTTTTTTTTAATAAATTTATTTATTTTTGGCCGCGTCGGGTCTTCGTTGCTGTGTGCAGGCTTTCTCTAGCTGCGGCGAGCGGGGGCTACTCTTCGTTGCGGTGCACAGGCTTCTCATTGCGGTGGCTTCTCTTGTTGAGGAGCACAGGCTTAGTTGCTCCGCGGCATGTGGGATCTTCCCGGACCAGGGATTGAACCCGTGTCCCCTGCATTGGCAGGCGGATTCTTAACCACTGCGCCAGCAGGTAAGGCCCCAAATGTCAGCTTTTTAAGTCTTGATGACCACAAACTCCTGTACCAAAGGAGGAGGTAACCTGGGGGTAGAGGGACTGCTGGAAGCCTGAAGGAGATCCCCCCCCCCCGCTCCTGCAAAAGGAACGTGGACTTGGGAAGACTACCATAGAATGATATTGTGGGGGGAACCTCAGGAGGAGCCAAAAGATGGGAATTGGTTGGCTTGACTTAACAGCAAATGTGTGCAGGCCTAAGAATACTAATGCAGTAAAGAGGAATTTCCCATTTCTTCAAGTGAAATAGAGTTGTATTTGTCATTCATTTTTTTATGAACTTACAATTCACTCATTTAAGGGTGTAATTCAATGGTGTAAAATTCACAGAGTTGTGCAACCATCACAGCAGTCAATTTTAGAACATTTCACCACCTCAAAAAGAAACTGAATCCTTTAGCTGTCCCCCCAGCCCCCTCCCCACCCCACTGCCCCACCAACCTCCCCATCCCCCTCAGTGCTACTAACCTACTTCCTGCTTCTATGGATTTGCCTGTTCTGGACATTTTGTGTAAATGGATTCATATATGGTCTTTTATGACTGGCTACTCTCACTTGACATAGTGTTTTCAAGGTTCATCTGTGTTGTAGCATGTATCAGTACTTTATTTCTTTTCAGGACTGCATACTATTCTATTATATGAATATATCACAATTTGTTTATCCATTCATGAGTTGATGGGCATTTGGGTTATTTCCACTCTTTTGGCTATTATGAATACTATCTTTGAACATCTGTATGCAGTTTTCTTCATGGGCATGTGTTTTTATTTCTCTTGGTTATATATACCTACTGGCTCATATGGCAACTCTATATTTAACCTTTTGAGGAATGGCCAGGCTGTTTTCCATAGTGGCTGCACCATTTCACATTCCCACCAGCAGTGTGAGGGTTACAGTTTCTCCACATCCTCGCCAACCCTTGTTAATGTCAGTTTTTTTGATTCTAGCCATTCTGGTGGGTGTGAAGTGATAGCTCATTGTGGTTTTCTTTTCTTTTTAAATTTTTATTTATTTATTTATTTATTTTTGGCTGCGTCGGGTCTTTGTCGCTGCGTGCAGGCTTTCTCTAGTTGCGGCGAGTGGGGGCTACTCTTCATTGCGGTGCACGGGCTTCTCATTGTGGTGGCTTCCCTTGTTGTGGAGCACGGGCCCTAGGTGCGCGGGCTTCAGTAGTTGTGGCTTGCGGGCTCTAGAGCGCAGGCTCAGTAGTTGTGGCACACTGGCTTAGTTGCTCCGCGGCATGTGGAGTCTTCCCGGACCAGGGCTCAAACCCGTGTCCCTGCATTGACAGGCAGATTCTCAACCACTGCACCACCAGGGAAGTCCTCATTGTGCTTTTCATTGCATTTACCCAATGGCTAATGATGTTGAGCATCTTTTCATGTGCTTATTGTTTTGCTTTGCTTAGTCCCCTGATTCTCACGTTGTTTATAAATTGACTTGAGACCAGAGCAAGCCAACTGTTATTACTCAGGTGATTAGAGGGAACCAGGAGGATAAGGGACTACCTTTCCACTCTTATCACTGGGTGCTGGAGGGCGTGGGTACGGATAATTTTATCTAGGAATGCTGACATGATAAAAATGATAGGGCCCACCTTTAAAAAAAAACAAACAGAAAACCCTCCAGCTTATTCACATACCGTACAATTCACCCATTTAAAGTGTACAACTCAGTGGTTTTTAGAATGTTCAGAGTGGTGCAACAGTCAATTTTAGAACATTTTCCTCACCCCAAAAAGAAGTCCTGTCCCATTAGCAGTCACTGCCCATTTCCCCCAAACTCCTCCCCTCGCCTCCCCTCACCCAAGGCAACCACTGATCTACTTTCTGTTTCTGTAAAGTGTCATTTTCTGGCTGGTTCATATAAATGGAATCATACAACATGTAGTCTTTCGTGTCTGTCTTCTTTCTTTCAGCATAGTGCTTTCAAGGTTCATCATGTTGTAGCATGTAACACTTCATTCCTTTTTAAGGCTGAATGATATTCCATCCTATGGTTATACCACAAATTGTTTATCCATTCTTCTGTTGATGGACTTTTGGGTTGTTTCCACCTTTCATCTATTGTGAATACTGCTGCTATGAACTTCATGGGAGGTTTTTGTGCGGTCATATGTTTTCAATTCTTTTGGGTATATATGCCTAGGAGTGGAATTGCTGGGTCATAAGGTAACAACATTGAACATTTTTGAGGAACTGCCAGACTTTCCCAAAGTGGCTGCGCCCTTTTAGGCCCACCCTGTTTTGCAAACTTAGAAGAGAGAAAAATGTTAGCTTTCTTTTCAGTTTTGCCTCCTGGGGCTGAACTTTATATACAGGTGTGTGTGTGTGTGTGTTTGTGTGTGTACTCGTGTGCACTGTGCTTTTTTGTCTTCCATGTAGCCTAAGGACATGGTAGCTAGAGTTGGCAAAGAATTCTGAACCTAGCTAGACAGGTGCTTTCTTGTCCTTGTTACATGGTTTGAGGCAAAATCCTAGGAGCTTTGGTGTCTGTAAAACATCGGTTCTTCTGATGGGGTAGAGTGATTCGAATGATATAGAGAATGAACTAGTTCTTATTTATTTATAGCTTTTTAGGATTTCTTTTTAATTTAATGTGTTGCTTGTTGAAATCTTGACCCTGATATTTACACTGTTGCTTTGTTTGTTTGACGCTTTAGACTTATATTCCACAATAGAGTAATTGTTTTATTGGGTTTTTAAAAATTTATTTTATTATATTTTATTTTTGGGTGTGTTGGGTTTTCGTTGCTGCACGTGGGCTTTCTCTAGTTGCAGCGGGCGGGGGGGCTACTCTTCGTTGTGGTGCACGGGCTTCTCATTGCAGTGGCTTCCCTTGTTACGGAGCACGGGCTTCAGTAGTTATGGTGCACAGGCTTAGTTGCTCTGCGGCATGTGGGGTCTTCCCGGACCAGGGCTCGAACCCGTGTCCCCTGCATTGGCAGGCGGATTCTTAACCACTGTGCCACCAGGGAAGTCCCCATGGGCCCCAGTTTTCTGATCTGTAAAATGAGGGGACTGAGCAAAATGATCTCACATGTTTCTTCTAACTCAAATTCTGTGTTAGATAAGTGTGAGTTGTGAATTCAATTCACAAGTTCCTGTTTGTACCTAGACTGTTATTGAATCACAGTCTTGAGTTAATAACAGTCTTGCTTTAATAAAGGTCTTGTCTTCCCCTCTTCTTTCCTGTGATAAGGCTTTCATCCTCTTGAAATAGATCTTTGTTTACTTTTCACTGAATTTAGATATCTTAAAAAAACAAAGACCCTAGAGATTTGGGGATTTTTCAACTTGATGAAATTAACACATTTTGTATAAATATGTGCACTGGGGATATGGATACACAGGTGTCCTTCAGATTTTCAAAAAGGAGAAAGAGAATTTTGTAAATCTTGGGTTAAATTCCAAACTAGATTATTAAGAGTTGTTTTGTAAACACTCAGAAAAAAGAAGTGGTGAGCACTGGAACCAGTATTGGTTCACCAAAGTCAAACGAATCATGTCAGACTGCCAAATTGCCTTGATGGACAGGGTTACTGGACTGGTGGACCAAGGAAATAGGGTAAATGTGGTATATCTAGATTTTAGCAATGCATTGGCAGGGCTTCTTTGGTCTACTCTTGGATAAGATGGCAAGGTGATAATAGTGATAATACACTTAAGTGGATTTGTCTGTAACTGGTTGGGTGATCCGTCCCAGAGGAAAATGATGGAGTCACGAGCAGTGAGGAGGGGAATTTCTAGTGCACGTGTGTCCTGGCTTCATCCTTGGGCCTGTCTTTTTCAGTCTGCCTCCCCATCCCCCTCAAATTATATTTTATATTATAATATATATAATTTTAAAATATATAATTTTTAAAATTATATTTTTCCTGGATATATAAATATTACATTCAGATTTGTAGAAAATTGGAACATAACAAAATACAAAGTAAAAGAAGTTCAAATCACCTGTAAAACTACCTCCAGAAATAACCTTGTGTTTGTGTATATTTCCCTCCAAACTTTTATATATCATATAGTATGTATGTATCTCTTTCAAGACTCGGATCCTTGTATTTAAGCAGTCTTATATCCATTCTTTTAACTTAGCATATGTCATGCATATTTTAAAATGGTTTTTAATAATTAAACAATATTCCATCATGTGTGTGCCATAATTCATGTAATCATTCCCTTATTGGAGGACTTGTAGGTTATTTGCAATTTTTTGATCTTATAAATAACACTTTGATGGATATCCTTGTATGAGGCTTTTCGTGAATCTGTGATTGTGTCTTCAGAATGAATTCTTTGGAGTGGAATTATTGGGCCAAAGGATATAAACATGTTTAAGACTTTTGATATATTTGATATATTTTGGTATATTTTTCCACCTCCACCAACCTTGCTGACATGGAGTATTATTTTTTAAAAATCTCTGCAAATTGGATAGGTAAAAATGTTACTTAATTTATATCTTAATTTGTATTTCTTTTTCATAATAGAATTGAACATTTGTGTGTGTGTTTGTGTGTTCATCATTTTCTTTTTTTGTGTGTGGATTGCCTGTTCATACCCTTTCCCCATTTCCCTGTTGACGTATGTTCATTAGTTCTTACTGATACGTAAAAGCTTTAAAGTAGTTAGAATATTAGTTCTTTGTCATATATATTGCAGCGGTTTTTCCCATTTTGCTTTATTATTTTATTTTATTTTGATGTACAGATGTTTTGTTTTTATGTAGTCAAATCTATCAGTGTTTTCTTTTGTGTATTTCACCTCTGCCCCTAGGTTTGGAAGGGCCTTTCCTACCCTGATAGAAAATAAATGTCCGCCTTTGTTTTATTGTGGTTATTTAGTGTTTTTCTTTTTGCGTTTAAAACTTTAACCTGCCTGGACTTTATTTATGATGTAAGATAGGACACTACCTTATTTTTGCTCCAAATATTTAAGGAATACCTTGGTACCATTTATTAGATAATCCATCATTTTCCTGCTGTTTTGAAGTGCCACCTTTATTACGCACACACACACACAACCACACACACATGCTCATAATTTGGATTTGGGGTTTCTTAATTCTCTTCTGTAATATTTTACTCTGGGATTATCAGAGTAAAATATGAAAAATGACCACAGATGTTTTGACAAATAACCAGAAGGGTCTTTCTCTAGGTCTCAGTTTCTGGGTTCCTTCCACAGAAACTTGACCCAAAAGAGATTCAGTTGATACCCCAATAACTATTGTGAGAGAATTTGTGATCCTATTGGAGTGACTACTGTGAAGAACATTTGAATCTAGATTCTCAATTGACATAGTAAAACATAGAAATCAGGGAATTCCCTGGTGGTCCAGTGGTTACGATTCCGCGCTTCCACTGCAGGGGGCCCCGGTTCGATCCCTGGTGGGGGGAAAAGCCGCCGGCTGTGGCCAAAAAAAAACCAAAAAACAAAACAAAACATAGAAATCAGTTACATTATCTCAAGTTAGCAAGCTTAGTCATAAAATGTTGTGTGTTTCGGTCACTGTGCTGCAGCATTTCTGTTAAGTGGAAAAGATTGTTGTGAACAAGAGTACCTGCTACCTTCAGGGCAAGGTATTCATGCTCATGTTTTTCTAGATGAGGTGTTTTGTCTTGGGGTAGTTCTTACATGGACTTTGACTTATGGGTTAAAGGAGCTAAAGGCTTTGTTACTGTTGCATTTGAATATGCTGTATGAAATTCTTTTGATTTAGAGAAAAGGCCCTATTTGAAGCTTTTACCCTGATCTGTTGGGTGATCCAGAACAGGGTGAGGAGAGCCAATGGCCAGGTCCTATGAAAAACTTTTTCTTAGCTTGATGTGAGATCAGAGCATTTTTCATTCTACTCATTTCAGACCAGGTGGGTGAATGTCATGGCTGGCACCTTTATATAGTATAGCACTTTTGCTCAGTGGCCCTTCCTGCATCCTCACTAAGCTCTTTAGGGGACAGAAACATCCAGTCAGTAGGGATAATCTGGATTTTTTTATGGCTTGTCTTGTTTTCTGTTTTATTCCCAGTATCAGGACCCTGGTAATGTGTGTGTATGGGTGAGGAAGCACATTGTGACAGTGCAGGGACCAGAATACAATGACACTGAAGTTTCTGTTCTGGGTTAGTCATAGTTCCGAGCCCATTGTTCTAAAAGTAGAGCTGAAATTATTTTCCTTAAAGCAGCATTTGCCCATATGGAGGTCTGTTTGCAACTTTTCTGCCCTCTCATATAGCCTTAAATTCTTTTTCTTGCAATTTATACTCCTTAAATTGGTATTTTTTTGACCCAAAGAGTTTAGGATTATTTGCAGATGTGAAGATTTCCTTCTTGTAGATCATATTAAAATTTTTTATTAGACTAGTCCTAGGTTTGATTTCTTATGCACCTCATTGATTTGGTTCTAAAATCATAATTATGTCAAAATTAGAAGGGACCTGAGAAATTGTCTAGTTTTAGAGGTGTCAGATTCTTTTTTTTGAATATAAAACTATTTATTGACCACTGTTCACCAGTATTTACAATAAAGTAAACAATATACAGTTGAATAACATTCTGATTACTACAGAGTTATTGTTTTTCCTGGCTTCTGCTGAACCAGTAACCCAGAATACTGAGAAGATTGAGCCTACATGTAAGGAATGGGTTGGGGTAAAGTTTGAAAAAACATGCAGGTCAAGTTTAGATTAGTAAAGTTTGTTCACTCATTTATTCCTGCAGATCCTAAACTGCCAGCATCTCTAACCATCTGATTAGGTTTCCATTAACAAGTCTGAGACATTCCATGTATCACAGTGTTTCAGTAAATACAGCACAGAGATTTCAACTTCTTATAAAAGAATGGTTTGCCAAAAGGAAGCTTTAAATGTCCATTTAACTAAGTCTTGCTTGGCTAATTAAAACATACCGGAATTTTTCTAGTTTTTTCATTTGGGTTGACAGAGATAAAATTTTCCTTTCAGGGGTTTTACATATAAAACTGCATTTATATGATGGTAGATATGGATGCAGATTCTAGTAGGGCTGCTTTAAAAAATTATCCAATCTAAATTGTTTACATTAATTTGTCTAATTACAAAATTATTTAATTTGAAAGGTTAAGACTTAAATTTTCAATTTAAGTTGAAGTGATTTCTTATATTGCTCAAAATGATAGAATCCCAGAAACATGGGCTCATCCATGGTTGTGAAAGGCTGTTTTTGTTTTGGTAAATGTATTTAAACAATAACCAGAAAACCCCCAAACCATTTACATATGTATTTTATGTATACACATACAAAAAACCCAGAATGGTCCTTAGGCATATATGAGTTAAATGCAAATTCTAAATTCTGATTGAGTAATGAATATGGAGATTTTCCCCAACATTTAGAAAAGCTGTTCTCTAATGCAGAGGAAATAATATACCGTGGTATCAAACGTTCTTTTCTGCTAAAGGAAGCAACTACAGAAAGCTTTTATTTGTTAAAAGTAACCAGTGCTACAGATGCAAAAAAAACAAAAACAAAACCCCCCCAAAACCCCCCTAAAACCCAACAACTTCCCCAATACTACTTCAAAACGAACATATCAAACTTGATTTTCATTAGAATGTAGTTATTTCTTCACACTAATAAATCGAAAAACCAAGACCCAGATTTTTGATAAAAAAATATATATATATAAAAAGCAATGCAAACGATTATTGAGCTTCATCTTCTGGACAAGAATGCCAAGTTAGTCTCTCTTCATAAAAAGCAATTACAATTTGAGGACACTTCATTTTTGCCAGCACCAAGTCCGCCTCATCTGAATATTTCCATTTCATGAGAAACATTAATTCTCCACTGCTGTCTGTGGCACCAATTATTCGCTCTGGGTTGAGACCTCTGGCAAAACCTCTTGGTTTATCAGCAGCATCTCTTTTCTTCTTTGATTTGCTATCATCAGATTCACTGTCAGATAAAGATTTTCTTTTTGTTCCATCTTTTTCTTTACCAGCTTTTTGAGAATTAAGAAATGCTTCAATTAACTCTGGACAATCTAAATTTTCTTCGGGTTCCCAAGTATTGTCTGCATCTGTAAATCCCTTCCACTTCAGGAAATACTCCACCTTCCCATTCACTACACATCGGTCCGGTACTTTTTCTACCACAAATTCTTCAGCTTCTGCCTCTTCGACTTTTTACTCTTTCCATTCTGTTTCTTTCCCATTTTTTGCAATGTAGTTTTATTGGAGACCATTTTTTGTTGCAGACTTGAAGAGCTATTATTCACCGCCTCCAAGCTGCTCCGGTCCGGGTCTGCGGCGTCTCTTAGAGGTGTCAGATTCTTTAAATAGTAGGCCCCATAATTAGAAACTAACCCAAGTAATAGGCTTCATATTATTTTATAGAGACAAGTTTGTGATTCCAAGAAATGCTGTGCTGTTTGACGATTCATGTACTTATCACCACACTGACAGGTATCTTCTTGATGGGCTTATTTTACTTTTGGCTCCATCCGTTTCTTTTGAAAACATGAGCTATGTTGTTGGGACAGATGCTTGTAATTCATACAAATCCTGAGGGTTTGCACTCCAAAGGTAACTGTAGAAACCTGAAACACAATTCATACTCATCAAAATCTGTGACTCTCTCATGAGTTCTGTACATTTGCACAACGGGTGATTCCTCTGAGCTCAGGGCAGCTCAGCAATGGCAAATGAGGGCTGTATGAGTTTGAGATTGGAACACCTTCACTTCCGTAGGAACAAACGAGCCTTTGGGCAGCTATTGACTTGTTTTGTGTTGATAGCCAACCAAGACACATGCTGTTATTCAGCCCTGTCTTCCCTACTCAGTATTTGTGTGGGGACTCAAGGTCAGGAAGTTACATTTCTCTTTTGCATTCTACTTGTATTCGCATCTTTCCATTGTTCCTACCTGTCACAATCTGTGTGTCTGAAGTCTGTCATCCAGTTGTCTCCCCAGCTTCATTGTCACTTCCAAATTTGGTAGGCATGGTTTTTATTTTATTTTGGAGCATTTACCTTTTATATCTTCATTCAAACCATAGGTAGTCAGTGCTTCATGCAGAGTAAGTACCCTTTTTTGCTTCCCATTGTTTCCTGTCTCTACAACATTTTCCTACCCATAATCAAATAGAACCACATAAATCTTCTATGGGTTGAGAAACTGAGCCCCTTTCTGCTTTTCCAAATTACTGACAAATGTCATTTTTTATCCTGAGAAGACAGTTTTTCTGTCATTAGGAATGTAGATGCATTTGAGATCAAAGTCTTATAGGGGAGATGGATTTGGAGGCTTGGTTATGTGTCCATTTCATATTAGTGAATATTGTAGTTTCAGTCCTCTTTGATGCTTTATTAGGCTATTAAGTAGGTCTTGAAACCTCTGATATGTTAGTGTTTTGCAGAAGTGGTTTGTGGTTTTGTTGTTCAGTTTTTACCCTTTTGGGGTCAGTGGAAGGAGAAAGTTTTGTATTCTTTTTTCTTACATTAGTTCCTGAGGAGTCAGAATTTGAGAATTACAGTGTCCAGGTTTGTCCTGTTGGCTCTTTATAGTGAGTTAGCACATTCAGTAAAGATCGTTGACTCAACAAGGGTGCAGATTGCCATGCTAAACTTTGAGAAGGAAACAAAAACCGCATCAAGGAGCTTACAGTTTTGTAAAGAAAATGACATCACCACAAATTCTGGGCACTAGATTTTAAAAAGGGAGAGGTAGTGGAGGGCCTGGAAACCATGTTAGATGAAGAATGGTTAAGGAAGTAACAACATTTAGCCTGGAGAATAGAGAACTTATTTGGAGGACATGATGGCCATTTTCTATTATGGCTGATATTATCCCACCTTTTCCTGGTCTTTCAGGCAGAAACTCAGAAGCTGCCTTTGATCCTTTCTCACCCTACATCCAGTCAGATGTCAGATTTTCTCTCCTCTAGCTCCAGCATATTTCCTGATTCTTGCCTCTTCTTTCTGTCCTCAGTTGCCCCCACACTATGTCAAGCCTTTGAAGTCACTGTCTATACTAGTAGAACGGGTCTCTGTTATCTTTGTCACTGCTTTCCCTTCTGTATTATGTTCTCAGAATAATCTTCCCCCAAACCTAGTTCTAATTGTATCACTTTCCTATTTAAACACTTAACAGTGGTTCCCAAAGCCTAGTAAGAAAAGTCCTATCTCAAACTCTTATAATCTGGCCCCCTAACCTTCCATCACTTCCCCTTCCCCTGTTCACACTCTACCTTCTCTTCAGTCTTATTCAGTAGTCTTGGAACCTGCTCCAGGCTTTCCCAGCTCTTTGATTTTCTTTAAACTGTTCCTCCATACAGTTGTGCAGAAGAGAATCCATCATGTTTTATACTGTTTTAGACACCAAAATAGGACCAGCTAGCAAAAGAGATGGCCCTCAATCCAAGAATTTTCTCTTGAATAGTGTTGTCTAATAATTAAGGAATACAGAGCTTCCCAACATTGGCTATATTTGAGCAGAGGCTAGGGGGCCAGCTGGTTTGGATGCTGTAAAGCAGGCCCCCCTAGAGGCTGTAGGGCCTAGACAAAAAGAGAAAGCATGGTCCTCTGCTGTCAAGAAACTTAAATCTACATGTGAGGCACCACAATTATTCTCCCCACAATAGCCATAGTGATACACATACACACATGTTCATGTCATTCCTTGACTTAAAATCTTTCAGTGACTTCTTTCTGTTACTCTTAGGATGAAAGCAGAAATCTTTACTGTAGTCCACAAGGTCATGTATAATCTGACCTCTGTCTACCTTACAAGTCTGATCTCCTGCCAGTATTCCCTTACTTCCCTGTGATCCAGATATTTTATACCCTCACATATGCTGTTCCTTCTGTCTGGAATGCTTTCTTTATCTACCCCTTTTCCCCGGGCTAACTCTTCATCCTTAAAGGCTTAGCTTAAATGTCACTTCCTCATGGAAACCTTCGTTAACCTCCCATCCCCCCCTCAGTAGATTGGGTCACCCTGTTCTTCTCGTAGCATTTTCTTCATAGCAGTAGTCACAATCGTAATTAAAATTGTAGTTAAATAGTTGTTTTTTTCATTATTGTAATTTCTAGGAACTGTTTGATTACCATTATATCCCCATCAGCTCTCATAATGCCTGGCACACTGTAGACATTTAGTTAATATTTGAATAAATAAATGAATGAGTAAAACTTCTGGGTGGTGAAGGACATAAAGGATGTTCAGTGTCAGGCAGGGAGGAAAATTTCAGGACAAGGGAATAATAGGTAGGAATGAACAAATTGTGTTCAGGAGTTCCAGGCAGGTTAGATCAAAAGAGGATCTGTCTAATGAGACATGGGCTAGATCGGCTGAGAGTGACAGGATGATGGTTTTAGCAGTCTTTGAAATTTTAGTTGAGATATTAAAGTTCTTTAGTTGCTGTTGAGTTATTATAGATACCTGGACAGAGAGGGCTACAAGTTGGCGTTTTAGGAAGGCTTTTCAAATAGAATCTTAAGCTGGATTGGAGTTTGGAGATCCTGGGGGCAGACTACCAGCTAGAGCAATACAGCAGTGGTCCAGAGAAGAGATAACACAGTGTGACCTAAATCCAGGCAAGAGATAAAAATAATCATGAGAAAAGGAAAAGGCAATGACAATGGAAGTTAGAAAGAAGGAGACGGATTGAGGAAGCAGTTAGGAAGAACATCAGCAAAACACTGAGGAAACGCTGGTTGTGCGCGGGAGGAAACACTGGTTGTGCACGGGAGGAAGGGGGCTGTCATTTACTGCACCAGGGAGGTTTGGCAGTATCATATAGGTGTTAGGACAAGCCCTTTGAATCAGCATCTCCACCCACAGGAGGACCTTTTCTGTGGTTATGCAGAGAGAACATTTGAGGTTCCTCTTTGTCTATTCCAGAATGCAGTCTTGGCTTTACTTTTTCATAACCAAAAGGCTTATTAGAGTTTTTTCCCCCAAACAAAAAGATCAATCTGTCCTTAAAGGTAAATTCTGCCTCTACTTCTTCAGGAACAGAAGAGCTGCTGGAAGCTTTAGACTAGCAGTTTATCCTCACTTCCAGTCATGAAGGTTTCAGAATATTGGGGTTCAGTTTGGTAGTGCCAATCAAATTTTTTCATGTGCATGTAATTTGACCCTGCATTTTCACTTCTAGGAATCTATGCTATCGAAATGCTCATACAAATATACAGTGCAGCATTGATTGTAATATAAAAAAATTATAAACAATTTAAATGTATGTCTGTTGGGATATGACTGAATAAATTATGGTCTGTCCATAATATGCAGTACTGTGCAGCTATTATAAAGGACGAGGTAGATCACTGTGTACTGACATGAATAGGTTTCCATTATATATCAGAGAATGAAAAAAGCATGTGAATCTATGTGAGTTGTGAGTGTATGTATATAAACGATATATACATGGAAGTAAGTCTGGAAGGATACATACTAAAAATCCTAACTGGTTACTTCTGGGTAGTGGGATGGGGAAATGATACAGGAATGTCCAAAGAAAACAGTTAAAGATTTTAAAAAATCATGTGCTACTTTTATAATTTAAAAAAGTGTAAACTCATTAGCTTTCTTTGCAGGCACATTGGACAGAGGCTTCTTTTTTTTCTTTTTCTTTTTTTTTTTAAAACATCTTTATTGGAGTATAATTGCTTTACAATGGTGTGTTAGCTTCTGCTTTATAACAAAGTGAATCAGTTATACATATACATATGTCCCCATATCTCTTCCCTCTTGGCGTCTCCCTCCCTCCCACCCTCCCTATCCTACCCCTCTAGGTGGTCACAAAGCACCGAGCGGATCTCCCTGTGCTATGCGGCTGCTTCCCACTAGCTAGCTATTTTACGTTTGGTAGTGTATATATTGGACAGAGGCTTCTTTAGCACTTTCCTTTCCCGTGGAATTTGCAGTTGTATTGCCAATTTTTTTTTTTTTTTTTTTGGAGAGCTTTCCAACCCTCTTGTCCTAACTTCCTTTTGAGACAGGCTGCAGGATACTTACCTTATCTTTTCCCTGAACTAACAAAACAAAATAAAACAAAACTCAATTTTGTAATCAAGACCAGCAGTTTCAAATTTTATTTGGCATCAGAATTACCTTGATGCTTGTTAAAAATACAGATTCCTGGGCCCACTCAGTAGGTTCTGAGTCAGTGTATCAGGGGGTAGGGTCCCAAATCCTGATCTTTCAGAGGCACCCCAGGTGGTCAGTGAGAAATCCTGTTTGGGGGAATGATGCCTGATTGTCCCCCACCCCCACCCCCTTTTCTCTCTGTGATTAGTAAAGAGAATGAGTGAGCAATGACTGACTCACCGTGGGTATCTTTGTGGATCACACATGGTTGGGTTCATATGAATGGGAAAAAAATGAATATAACACAGTTTAGTAGACTTGAGATTTTAGTAATAAGTGTTGTTTCTTTAAAATAACCTGTTTGAAGTAGGCCTTTTGAATTATAGAGGCTGGTCTGGTGGGCTTCTTAGGCAAAGACTTAGGCCTAGGAGATGCCTTCCAGCAACGGCTTTGTTATGAGTGGAAGGGGAAAAGAGGGACCTTGGCAAATTGTAAGGTCTTAGAATTCAGGTGCTTTTTAGGTGAAGCTTTTGTCCTTGGAAAATGAGGCCTCTAATATTAAGATGAGGTACTATCTAAAGACTATTCTAAACAGCTTTTTGTTAGAATTATTTTTTCTTTGTTATAAACAAAGTTTGTTAATCAGATGCCCACTGTGGGTTATTAACATCTGAAAAAGGTGTTTAAAAAACATATACTCCAATTGCTCCCAACAATTAACCTTGGGAACAAAAGCAAATGGGAATACTTCTTAACTACTTTTCCAAGCCCTCAGTGAAGCTGGCAGCCATCAGTTAAATAAACCATTAGTTTTATTAGTTTGAGAACAGAAGCATCGACTTGGGCAGAGTTTTTTAATCTGCTCCTCGTTTACCCAACAATCATTTATTCAGAGCCTACTTTGTGCCTACTGGACATTAGATAACTACAAATAAAAGGCAGAGGCCGATGAGCAGCTAGAACTCTAAGGGGATCATCTGAATGAGGGAAAAGTGAATAAAACACTATTTAATAGACTTGAAAGCTTAGTAGCGCGTAGAAAACAGAAAGTGGCTTCCATAAAGCAATAGCCTTGTTCTCTTTCTATAGTCTATTTTAAGTGGGCCCTCTGGCCCAGCGTTATCAACCTTGGATTAGGAGCTTTGAGGAAATGGTGGTTTGGTGGTTGTTTTTAAAGGGTTTTTTAAGAAATGTAGTTACTAAGCAACTGCCATGACCGGCTGCTAAGTTGGAGTTCAGTGGGCAAGCCAATTCCGAAGAAGAGAATATATAAACAAGTTGGGAGAGGGGGAAAATGGCTTAAGGATAGATTGGGTGGTGGGTTTTCTTTTCTCTTTTTTTTTTTTTTTCTGTGTTCAATGCATATTTCTGCCTTTTACTTATCTTGCTCAAGAAATGGTTGCTTGGTCAGAAATCTCTTTGTCTCACCCAGTCTCCTTTTAGCCGGTGAGTGGGGAGGAGGGCCAGAAAGGAGCCAACTGGAGAGGGCTGGGCTGGAGGGCTGAGCCTTGGGGCGGGACCTGCGCCTGGGCAGCTCTAGAGGTAGATAGCCCTGCTGCTGCGCGCTTGGGCCGTCCAGGGCTGCCATGACAGATCGGTCACCACCTTCTTACCTTTAGATTGGGAAGCCTCGTTGATATTGATGTGTTGCCTTGTAACCCTCAGAATAGGGACATTGTCCAGCTGCTGTCTCTCTTTTTTTCTTTCCCCAACATTTAATGGGTGAGTCAGTGACTTAACTGCTTCCTGCAGGATTTCAGGGACAGGAGTAAGTAATGAGGACAAATCACCATAACACCAGTGCGTGATGAATGAGAGAGCACATGAGTTTATTAACCAGTTGGCTTCATTGGTACCAGAGTGAACAAAAAGAAACTTTGTTGAGAAGAGGATATTTGTATGAGTTAGAACTCTATTCCCTCCTGTTTAGGCTTTTTACTGTTTCCCTTTATACCCAGCTGAAGGTCAGGTTGCTTTGCTGAGGGAAGGGGAGTGTCAGGTGTTAGAACAGGTGTTTTGTTTTCTGCCTGTAGAGTCATGCACACTAGATGGGGATGCTTCTTGCCAGCCCTCTGTGGTGCATGAAAATGCTTTTGTGGAATTCTTTTTTCCTGGAAATGTGTTTGTTTTTTAAAGCAGTTCCCCAGCCTTCAACCCCCAGTATAAATTGTGACTTCCTTTAAAATCAGCTTGTCATAATGAAGTATGCCTGTTTTCTACCGTTTTCACAGTCTGTGCCTTAGATATATCCCATTTTATGTGGCAATTATAGACTGGCAATTATAGACCTGAAAAATGTGTGGTGTGTGTGTGTGTGTGTTTGTGGTAAATGTGAATATCATATTTAAAATGTGCTAGGAGAGTGTCACAGCAAAGTAGCCCTGTAAAAAGCCTTTTATAATAATTGTATGGATAGAGTTAATTTTCCTATGTCAGGTTTTCTTAAATTGGGTATAAACCTGTAGTCACCTTTCCAGAATGATGAGGCTTTTTCAGACTGTTGTAATGGTGTCAGTGGGCTACAAAGTTGGGCATGGACTTATGACCCCCCTGACTAGATGGTTTTGGAGGAGAGAGATGTCAGCAGACTTCTGGGTTTGGGAGAATTTCTATTGTAACGTTCAAATGTTACTGAAGCCAAAGACCCTGTTTGTTAGAAGGGAAATAATTCGGGAGAGCTTTGTGATCTTCTCTTCTGATTGTGAGGTTTGTTTTTACCTTTGTACTGCATTCCACCGTCCCCCCCCTCAAAAAAAAAGTCATCTAGAAACAGATCATCTTCTTTGCCTAACAGTGATATAATGGCCTCAGGTCCTTCCCTGCCCCACCACCCTGCACCTCAGGGCCATCTGTTCTCTGCAATCCACTTTTCGGGAAAGTCTCTTTTCCCATCTGCTCTCCTTGGGCCTTAGTGCCTGCTCTAAAGATTAATGAAGGCTGCACTGGAACCTCTTTCCAGTTGTTATTTTTTTTTAAGGATCAGTGAGCTTTTTTCCATTTGATATGTCCAAATGTTACTCCTTTTTCAGGTGTATTCTTTCATTCTACTAGTCTGGGGGTGGAGAGAAATCTTTCTGTGCGTGGAGGAGGTACTCTGCTTATCAAAGCAAAGATTGACTGGGCTGGCTCTGGCTGCTTTGAAGCCAAGGGTCCTCCTGGCTCTTTGGCCGCTGGCACACAGGCTTGGTGCAGCTCCTTGGGTTCATTCTTTTCTTGTCCTTTCCCTTGTCTCTCTGACAGAATACAGTCGCTTTGAATCGAAGATACATGACTTGCGAGAACAAATGATGAACAGCAGTATGAGCTCTGGGTCTGGGTCCCTGCGAACGAGTGAGAAGAGGTCCTTGTATGTCAGGTAAGTCTCACCTCTGAGCACCAGGCCTTGTGCTGCACGGGGGGAGCTCCGTGCCAACCCAGCCCTTCTTGTTTAACTAGTGGGGTAGGGAGTGTGTACTCCCAGTACTAAAACAACACTTTGCACTGTATGCTCAGGTTGTGTACTTTATGGTCAGTATCTCCTCCCTTTTGTGAGCTGGCTTCTTCCTTTTTGCTCCTGAATGACTCAGTATGGGAAATTTTCAGTTTGCTCTAATTGTAAAAGACTGTTGGGTGATTGTTGCTAGTCAGCATTCAGAGAGCACTCAAATGTTCAAAGTACTTTGCTTGCAATCTGTGATTTGAGGGGAAACTTGGCATTCCCCCCTTCCACATATGCATAATAGACATCAGAATTTGTATCTGAGCATATCAGCTATCACTGTGTTCTGGTACAGGGTCTCTTTTAAGAAACCAAAGAACTGACAGGTTGCTGCTTTCTGGTTTTTTGGTTTTTGTGTGTGTGTGTGTTCCCTCACTCCCTGTGCACTGGTCTGCTGTATCTGAATCATGGGACATGGGATGGGATGGTGTATCTTCCACAGGAAGGGTGGGTGGAACGGATATATAGCATTGAGTGTATTGCTGCTGAAAGCTGTTCTGAGATACTGTCCAAGGCTGAGCTTCTGACCCTTGAGTCACATTATAATACTTTGTCAGGTCAAAGTACAAACCTCTTAGAGAGTTGGATTGCTAAATGAACACTATGGACTCCTCCTAGAATTAGGGATAGTTTCCTTCTTCCTGCTTGGGCTTCTTGGCAAAACTCCAACAGTCTGGGGCAAGTACATTGTACCTCTCCAAGGGTAAAATCCTCAGAGAAAGAGGTCGTAGGATTACTCCTCTGAGCCGTGTGTGTGTGTGTGTGTGTGTGTGTGTGTGTGTGTGTTTAATGCTTGTATCAGACTCTTGGGTTAAACTTTTTCTAGTGGTCTCTGATACCAGCTAGGGGGTGGGGGAGGGGAGGCTACAGTTGCTAGTTGCCTGGCAACGTGACATCTACTCTGTCCTTGGGGTTTGAGATGACGATAGCCAATAGCCAACCGATGTAAATGCTAATTGCAGTTTTTCTCTCGGTGCTTGATTTTCTTTTTCCTCAGTTGCTAGTTCCTGACCCTCCTGCAGGGAGAAGAGCCAAGGGAGCCCAGATTTGAGCCTCAAGCCCACTAGAACCCTTCATGGTTCTTTTCTAAAATGAACCCTCAGCTCGACTCCCTCTGTGTTGAGAGCAGCTTTCTTCACATTTGCTGTGAAGAGAGGAGAGCGGGAGGAAGGCTGGACTAGTCACTGGTGATCTTTTCAGTCTCCTGTTTTCTGTCCCTAAGCCCTTGCTCTGGATCTGCAGCCTAGACACTGGGGTGCCAATGGGGGGACTCAGAAATATGCTGTCGCCTCCCGCAAAAGGGTAATACTTATGTGACTTGGTCAGGACTGTTCCATTCCCGTGCTTCCAGCCCCCGCAGATGTGGCACTCCAGTGTGTGTGGGAAGCTGATCTTTAGGCAAGACAGTTTCTTTGGAGAGCTTCATTTCTAAATTTCCCCTCTCCGCCTATCCTGTGCTAGAGCTCTCCCTGCCTGGGCAGGGGGAGTGGGGCATCAGCTCTCAACCTGGAAGACCTGGAACACCCTTCTCTGGTCCTGGCAAGGGACACATTCCGTCTACCTCTGGGGAGGAGGGTGGAGACTGCACTCTTTCTAGTGAATCAGTTTATACAGTTTATATCATCTGCCCTTAACCTTATGTAGATAACATCTGTATCCTCAGAGGAAAGTAAATATGGTTTAGCATAGTGAACATTTGTAAGCACTAGAGTTCATCAAGGGAAATAATATTTTATGGCTAGATTAGCGAGCTGAGGTATTTCGCTAAGCTAACCCTCTACCAAAGCCTGAAGCCTGGCTCGCCCTATTGCTTTTTGTGCCTGTTTTTGGCCTTTTTTTTACTCTGCAGTAGCTTCCTTTTGTTCAGCATTTAAGTATATTCAAGGTTCTTCCATTCTTAAAAAGGAAAGAAAAAAATTCCCTTGATACCAATAGTCCCTTAAACTATTGTCTTGTTTCTCTTCTTCTGCTCACCACATTTGCCACATTATGTGCCAGGAAACACTAGCTCCTCAAGATGTTAAGTATTGTGTGAAAAATCAGTGGTTCAGTACGTTGGGCAAATGCAGGATTAAACAGAGGAAAACAGGGTTCTTTACTGTGATCAGTCTCTAGGAGGGACTGTACTAGGCAGTGCTTCCCCCAAAGATAGGAGCATGGGAGCCTTATTTGGAGAAACTGGTCTTAGCATCCAGGCTGGGAAATATTGCAGTCGTCTGTACTTGCTGCTGCTATTTCTTCAAATTGCCTCTCTTTCAGTAGGAAAGGAAGTGTACATCTGCTTATCAGCATGGTGGTATGGTTCCAGGCAACTCTGGAAGGCTCCAGAGGGGCAGAAGCCCAACTCTGTCAGTAGTGACTGGTTCGCTGATTCTCTGCCATTGGTCTGACCTCGTCACATTTGTTTCCATGAATTACCGGCTTTCTTCTTTAAAGGCTCTCTTTCTACCTTGCTGACCATTCCTCAATACGTTTCATTAGCTCTACCCCATAAATGGCAATGTCATTTATGTTCACAGCTTCAAATCCTGTTGTGTAAATGACAACTCTGATCTCTACTGAACTCCAGACCCACATATCAACCACTTGTTGCACACGTGACTGGAGCTGCCCTCCCAGTGCCTCAAACAAGCAGTGTGTTCCAAATGGACCCCCACACCTACTCCTCCTCCTTACTTTCCTTACCTAAATTAATTGCGTCACCCTATCATGTGGAAAAGGGATTAGATTTGTTCTGTCACCCAAGGCAGATCTCAACTCAACATAAGGAAGAAAGAGCTCATGATTAAAACTGTCTGAAAGTGGAATGAACTGCTTCTGGAGATAGTAAATTTGATTCTTTCTTTGTCACTGGAGGTGTTACCGAAGAGGCTGGGCAACCATGTGTCTGAGTGTTGCAGAGCGGGTTGAAGCTAAAGATCTGCTCAGAGGCTTTTAGTAGTCCCCAGTGTCTTCAGGATGAAGGGGAACAAATAAACATTTTAAACAAACATTTAGGGGAACAAACATTTAAACATTCTCTTTCAATTGCTTTTAAAATCCTTTTAATAATGCTACGAAGTAGGCATTATTATTCTTATTTTTCAGGTGAGAAAACAGATTCCGGTTAGACAGCTAAGAAGTTCCAAAACTGGAATTTGAACCTGGTTCTGACTAGAGTGTGGCTCTCTCATCATTTCCCAAACTTGCTGATAGGAATCAGCTGGCATGCTAGTAAAAGTACAGATTCCCAGGCTCCTCTTCTATCGATTTAGATTCACCAGGTTTGGGGAAATGTATGTTTTTAACAAGCAGTCACAATGCTTAGGAATGACCACTTGTTTGTCACAATAGACATTTATTTCTGTTTCACTCGAACAACTGAACATTACACTTACTTTAGTTCCTGCTGCGTGGAAAGCAGTAAAGCACGGGCCTGAGAAATTGGGCGTGGTTGTGGCGGTAGATTCAAGGAAGCGGTAGACGTGGTTCCCGCCCTCCAGCAGCTTGCCATCCACACAGAAGATACTGCGCAGCAGGTGGTTAAAGTGAAGGAACCCTTCACAGTGGGATTTCACCTCTAATTCTGTTTGCTGTTGTTTCCCCTTCTGACGTGCTCCTCCTCCCTTCCCTTCCCCTGAATCTCTGTCCTCCTCTGGTGTGCATGGGGTTGCAAAGCTGTTCTGAAGCAAATAACACCCTCTTGCAGCTGCACCGAGGCTGTAGCAGGTGAAGCCTTAGGGAGCTGCAGCCGCACTAACCACAGGGGAGATGGGATTTGTGGAGTGGGGAGCAGGAGGAAGAAGGAAAGATAACAGTGTTTGGAAAATGGAACTTGGTTTTAAAGTCACTAGTGACTTAATGGAAAGGCCTTCCCCACCCTTCACCATACTATAGAAACATCTCTTAAATAGTATAGGCAGGGTGAACAGAGCCCCCTCTTTCTGCCCAGTCTAGGGCCTTTGCTCTGCTGGTTAATTTGCCTTCCACACTAGAAAAGTCCACAAAATATGCCTCTCTTGAGCCTTTTGCTCAGGGTCAGGGTGATGAGATGTTTAACTCAGGCCATTCTGATGTGAAGGTAGTAAAAAGACACAGGGTAGGTTAGAGTTCCAGAGACCTCCAAGTTCTACACTTGTATTTAATTTAGTTTATTTATTTATTTCATGAATGAACAAAAGACCTTATCCTCCAAAGCTTGCCAAGAGGCTTGGTAGTACATTTGTAGAAATAGCTTTTGAAAGTCTGTTCCGGCTAGCCTGGCTACATTCTTTGCAGTCACAGGACAGCATCAGGCATTTTGGGAGTCCTGGCCTTCTGGCTGGCCATCTGCCATCCCAGTTTTCTTCCCACTCTAGGAAGGAAATCATGCCCCATCTGTAGTCCTGATTCAAGAAACAATGTCAAAAAAAAAAAAATGTCAGAAATATTGGCTTGGTCATCAAAGAAGGCTGGAAGATGCTCCTTCTTCTTAACAAGCAGACATTAATTGTACACTGCTCTGTGCTTAGCCCAGGGTGGTGCCCGGGGGAGCCCAACTTTGTCTTGCTCATTAGTGAGTTTCAGTAGTGGATTAAGATGCCAACGAGGTAATATTGGCAGGCTTCACTATCTGACAGAATTTGGGAGTGATGATAATCCGCATCTTAAAAAGCAATCACGATTTATGTAGTGTTCAGGGCTACCAGAGGATGGGACAGTTTCCTGTGTCAGTGATTCTGGAACTGCCTGTTGCTAGATCATATACAGACACCAGTCCTGGACTTGTAATCCCCTCAGCTGATCCAACAGGTGCTGTGAACCCCGAATATTCACACATTGTGGGTCTGTGAATGCCCCTCTAACTTCATAATTGCTCTCTAAGGCCTGAGACTCTGAGGTAGACTAAGGAGAAGAGTGCCCTCCCCTGTTCTCCATGTTCCCTTCTTCAAGGTGTGCAAGGGGCTCCTGACTTGCTGCCAGCTGCACTTGCTCCTCCTGTGATGACCCACCTTGTGTCTACCTGAGTACTCAAGTTTGGACTTTTGAGTTGCTCTTCAGGAGCTGCTAGAAATTTTAACTCTCGCACTAAGGTCAAGGGCTGATGAATGACTGCTGCTTTATAGCTCTCTGTGCATCCTTTAGATGGACCAGGCAAGGGAGGGGCTGCTGAATTTTTAAGTAATATGTGCCCTTTGTCTGGTACTTTCTGTCTCAGGCAGCTTGGGCTGCTGTAACAAAATACTATAGGCTGAGTGGCTTGAACAATAGACATTTATTCCTCACAGTTCTGGAGGCTGGGAAGTCCAAGTTCTAGGTGCTGGCAAATTCAGGTTATGGTGAGCCCCCTCCCCGCTTCCTGGCTTGTAGATGACCACCTTCTTGCTGTGTCCTCATGTGGCCTTTCCTGGGTGTGTTCTGAGGAGAGACAGGTCTCCCTGTCTCTTCCTCTTCTCGTAAAGGACTGATGTTAGGATGAGGGGCCCTCCCTCATGACCTAATCTAAACCTAATTGCCTCCCAAAGGCCCCACCTCCAATTACCATTACATTGGGGGTTAGGGCTTCAACAAATGAACTTGGGAGGGGGGAACCCAAACATTCAGCCCATAACACTGACCAAAGGAAGAAAACAATGTCTCCCAACTGGTATGGGAGGGATATACAGTGGAAGGACACTGCAGGATAGTAACTGGGAGGGTGTTCTGTGCTCCCTGCCCCAGCTTGGTCTCATCCACCATTCACGAGCATCATACGTGGCCTCAGTCCTCAAAGGGCTTTCCCCATAAGGGATATGATATGAAAGATGAGAAAACTGCAAGAGTTAAATAGCAATAAACAGAAAATATAAAGAAAGATCACTGCTAAATACGTAGTATGAATTTGGAAGAAGGAAATTTGGAGTGGGCAGGGTCGCAGAGAAGGGTGGGACTTGGGTTGGGCCTCAGAGGAGCTGCTGATGGCGCAAGGGGACAGGCAGAGCCTCCCAGGCCAGACAGATGGCTGGGGCCACAGGCAAAGAGGTGGGCACACTACTAGGTGAGCACGTGGAAGCAGCTACTTGCCTTTGAGGCTGTAGTGCTGACGTGCTGTTGTTTACTTTGCTTTGAGAAACCTGCCTGACCAGTTTCCTCCGTAGTTGCCACTTTCTTTGCATTCCTGTTCACTAAGACACCAGGGTGGCTGGGCCAGATGCTTATGATTTCTCTGGATCTTTCAGACCCTAAACTTTAAAATTTAGGACCTGTACTGCAGAGACTTCGGGCCTGGTAATCTGTTTACTTTGAGCTGATTATATTCCTGCTTTCCCACTTGGCAGTGAGGTCCCAGCTGAAAGGAAGATTAGGCAAAGTCCTCTGGAGCGTGTGCATCATCCCTGTGGGCAGCTCTTAGGGGATACTATTTTGAAAGGTCACCACTTAAACAACATACCTTTCAAGACCTTTGACAACACTTTCTCCTTAAGAAAGACAGGCAGCGGCATTTAAAGCTGCCGCGCTGAAACTTAGCTTGGGAACTCCAACCTGCAGACCCTGGGAAGTGAGCGTCTGCTTTTCAGTGCTGCTGTGACTTTGCTCCGGAAGGTGGCTTCATCGCCCACTTTCTGTTTTTACCTGCCACATTTTACCTGGGACATGCTCTTTACCCTGCTCTCAAGATAAATCAGTATTTTCTGGCCTGGCCACGATGTTTGAGAAGTTGTGGGAAAACCCAAGATCTGGCTCTCCTTTGCTTCACAGAGGTACATGGCCATAACCAAGGAGAACATATTCAGGGTTGAAGTCAATAATCTTTTATGTAGACCACTCACTGTGATCTTAGGCTGTGGATGGTAATATTTCCATAAGCTTTGTTGTTTCCCGACATAGTGTTTCCTTCTGACCTGACCAGTCCTTAACTTGGAGACCCCCATGAGATTCTTTATATTTACACCCAGGAAGGACAAGGAGTTTCTGAGGCTTCTAGTCTCCCAACACACCATCTTGTCAATAAGCTCACATGCATGAGATGGGACCAAGGTGACAGAGTAGTTAATTATGGTCTTTCTTTAGGTGTCCGGAGACAAATAGGTGTTCCTTTTATTTCCTGCTCACTCTTGGTTTGAGTCAGAGGTTGAAAAGGTTGGTTGCTGTGTCATCTGGACCCTGCATGTGTAGGATTTTGGCTCCAGGACAGTTGTTCAGTCTGATTTAAAAGGGGCGGGCGGTATGTTACTGCCTTGACTTTCCTTAGTGCTTGCCCTAAGGATAAAAAGGGGCGGGCAGGAGGATATATTCATGTTGTGGAGAAAGGTGTTCTTTGATCCTCTTACCAAGCCTGACCAGAGGCATTTGTAACAAGGTGCCAATCCCTGTCACTTCCTTAGGTTTCTAGGCTGTTCCTAAGAGAGACTGTTATTGCTAGAAGGCCACAGTTTAGCATGCCTCTTAAAGATCTGAGGTAGGTTAGTCAATATTTTTTCAAAATTTATTAAGGTCTAATTTGCATACTTTTTCCTATTACATGAAATACATGTCATTTGAAAGGTGGTTTGACTTTACTACTCAGGCCTGTTCACTTTTACTGGATTACTTCCCACGTGAAAGTTTAGCCTGGTAATGATTTTTTTTTTTTAATTTATTTGGTTGCACCAGGTCTTAGTTGCAGCACGTGGGCTCCTTAGTTGTGGCTCACGGGCTCCTTAGCTGCGGCATGTGGGCTTATTAGTTGTGGCACGGGAACTCTTAGTTGCAGCATGTATGTGGGATCTAGTTCCCTGACCAGGGATCGAACTCGGGCCCCCTGCATTGGGAGCGCGAAGTCTTAACCACTGTGCCACCAGCCTGGTAATGATTTAAAAAAAAAAAAAAAAAAAGCAAAAAAAAAAAAAAAGCGAGGCAATGAAGTCGGTCACACGAGGCCTCCTAAATGAATGCCAGACTCCTTAGCTGGACTCCAGGCTGTCCACAGGCAGGCCCTGGGCTGCTTGCCTCCGAGCTTCTGCTCATGCTGTTCCTTCTAGCCGGAAGGGCCTCTCCCCATCTCTGTCTTTGAAATCTGAACCGTCATCGAGGCCCAGTTCAAAGTTAACACCTCCCCATAGATTCCCCAAGCTCGCTATGACCTATGCTCCCTCTGAAGGCTTTGGAAAACAAATCAAGATCATGACAATGGAAGGACTGTTGAAGGAATTAGGAAGGTTTAGCCTGGTAGAGAAGACCTAGGAAGGACTCAGACTCATTAAATCTTTGCACTGGAAAGAAATTCAGAGAATATCAAAGGAATTTCCTTTATTAGATAGGAAGTGGGATGAAATGACCCTTGAGGTTTCAGTGTTCTGCAGAGCTCTTCTCATTTGCTGTTCCGATTGATAGAAAAGGAAATTCTTGTCGATTCACCTTTTACCTTCTCAACTGAGAATGATATTGTAGTTCAGAATTTCAAATTCAAATTTTAGGCTGCTATGTTTTTAACAAAATCATGGTTTAAAAAAAGCGTTGTCCATTCTGTTGTTCACTATTGCTCATTCACAAATTCATCAGATAGAATGTAGATAAACTTAGGTACTACATTTTATTGGGAAATTGCCTTTTTTACCTTTTTTGCCAGGGAACTTAGAGCCAAACAGGTTCCTCATCTGAAGTAAATGACTCCAGTCAGGTGCCTGGTTTATTGACTCCCGCAGCCCTTTTTTTTTTTCTTTTTTTAAAGTGCCTAGAAGAGTGGTGTCTGTTCATATTAGATGCTGAGAAATATTTGCTTAATTAATGAATATCCTTAAGAATAGACTATTGTATCATCGTTTAAAATATTAGTTTTGAAGAATAGTCAATGATATGGGAAATATTAATGATACAATTTCAAGTGACAAGTAAGGTTGCAAAATTGTGTATACACACCATGTTTGTAACTTAGGGAAATATATATTTTTTGATTTGTGTGTTTATTATGCAATATTATACAATACCACAACACTATGAAGAGTTACTTCTAAGTTACATTAAATGTGATTTTTCTATTTTTAGGCTTTATATTTTTCAAATATTCTATAATGAGCTTATATTATTTTAATTTAATTTTTAATGAAATTAATGCATATGGATAGTTTAAAATGTCAAATATTACAATAGCATATGCAAAAAATTTAACCCCTTGCCTATTCACCCCCTTTCTTGCTACACAAAGGTAACTGCTTTCAAATATTTTAACTGTAGCAAAAAGAAATAGTAAATCTAAATAGCCTTCTATGTGTTAAATAAGGGAGTTACAAAATAATAGGGATGTAGAAATATAGTCAAATGAAAAATCAGGCATTTACTTCCACCAGGAAAAAAAACAATAGAGGACTTCCCTGGTGGTGCAGTGGTTAAGAATCCACCTGCCAATGCAGGGGACACGGGTTCAAGCTCTGGCCTGGGAAGATTCCACATATTGCGGCGCAACTAAGCCCGTGCACCACAACTACTGAGCCTGCGCTCTAGAGCCTGCGAGCCGCAACTGCTGAGCCCGTGTGCCACAGCTACTGAAGCTCACGCACCTAGAGCTCATGCTCCGCAACAAGAGAAGCCACCGCAATGAGGAGCCCACATACCACCACGAAGAGTAGCCCCCCCCCCCCCCCCCCCCCCCGCTCATGGCAACTAGAGAAAGCCCATGCGCAGCAACGAAGACCCAACACAGCCAAAAATAAATAAACAAGTAAATTTGTTAAGGAAAAAACAACAAGAGAAAAAGTTTATAGGAAAGGAGGGGTAGTCATCTATGAACACCACTTACATAATGATGTAAAATTAAATATTGTTTAACCAAAAAAATGTGATGTAACTAAATTGGGAGGGCAGGGGGAAAAAATGGGTGAGTGCTATAGAAGACCAATACATAATGTCTAAAATGTAAAAAACAAAGCAAGAAGAAGCAGTTGTTTAGAAATACGTTAGAAAAGAAAAAGAAACAGCTAAAATATTTGAAAGCAGTTCCTTTTTAAATTGAGTTACATTTTTTGAAAGTCGTAAAAGGGAACACATGCCTGTGGTTTAAAAACAAACCAAACAGTTCCATTCCTGACACGCAGTGGGAACTGCTGGCATTCTTGTTGCCTTGGATCTGTGCTTATTTTGTTTTTACTTAGCTCGTGTTATGTGTTTTAATATTGTAAAGTATCCAAAATTCATCTTGGAAGTAAACTGACCTATTAGTTTTATTTAAATCTCAGATGTTTAATCAATTACCAATAATTGGATTCCTCATGCAGAAAATGTTTACATCAACTTTACTATATGTACTCCAGCTTCTTACTGCTGTTGCCAAAGGTCAATATGGTTCTGTGAGGTGCTAAAATATATATTGGATTGTCCCTTTTATGTTTTAAACTTGTAACCAGCAAACTCTCCCTTCTAATCTTCTGCAGCCTCATCCTAATCTCTCCTAACTCATTTAAACATCTTCTTCCTTGCCTCCCCAAACTAATTTGTACAGAATCCAAGCTCTTTTCTTTTCCTTACTATATTTGTTTTAATCTTTGAAGCCCATAATGACATTTAGTGTTTCTCATTGTCACTTAGGATAAGGTCTTCACCATGTACGTGTTCGTAGGAAGCTCTGACAGAATAGCTTCCTTGCTTTAGGACACTCAGTTTCGAATGCAGTGCAAACGCGTTCAGATTTGATTCTATCACACAAAGCCCAGAAAGAACCTTGGGGATGGAGGGCCTCCTTAATCTGCTGACCTCAGCCTCTCTCCTTATTGCTTTGAGTGTGTAAATTGAGGGAGATAAAGGGCTTTTTGTCAGAATTTGGGTATTTTCATTTTCAAATACTCTGACAGTGACTTCTTAAGGATTCCATTTTAAGAAGTTTAAGATGTAGATGGGTGTTGCACGCTCCACAGTTTTATGACCTTCTGCATTTCATTTGGGCCGGCCTGCACATGGGGAAATAGTATGTTTTACTTTGCAGCTTCCCTCCGAGCCACAGACCACTGTATTGCAGGTAGAAGTCTAAGTCTTGGAACTAGTTCTGGGAAATCTGCTGGGCTGTATGTGCAAAGGTGTTAACAGAGAATACGAAGAAGACAGAGCCTAGATTGCAAGTAGAAAAATACAGACTTCTCACTGAAATCACCCATTTGTGGTGACTGCGTATGAGGAGAGATCCAGTGGATGAGAAAAGTAGGCACTTTCATGTAGATGTGTTTGTTCCTTGAGCAGGGGAGCTCTGCTGTCAAGTACCACCAGCTTCACCAGAGCCGAAGTCAGCGGTGTATCCTGAAGGATTGAGCTTGTAGCTTTGGTTTAAATGTTCCTTCAAATCCACCCCCTTTCCCTGCTATCTCATCATATATGAGGTCAGATTAATGTTCCTAAGTCTCTTTTGATGTGTCACTTCCTTACTCCCAAATCTTCAGGGGTCACTAGATCAGGTCTATTCAAGACCTTCCAAAATTGGCCCCAGACCTTTATTTCCAGCCTCATTTTCCATGACTCTCAGCTGCAACCAAGCTGGTTTCCTCCTTTTTTTCAAGCCTAGATGGAATAGCTCTCTCCCCACCTTCTCCTACCCTCCCCTTTAATCTTTACTCTGCATGTCTTGTCAGAGGACCTGGCTTCTGTCCCAGTTATTTTGGTGTGTGACCTCAGTCAAATTATTCTTCCTCCTTGAGCCTCCGTTTCCCCGTATATGAGAGAGAGAGAGACTGAACTGGGAGACTTCTCTATAGGGGCCCCTTCAACTTTATCCTTGTGCGGGTCAACATCAGCCTTAGCTTTTTCTTTCGCTGCCCCAGGATGCACGGCCCTTTTCTCTTTTGTATTTCTACAGCATTTACCATTCATTGTTTGGGATTGTAGTTAACATTTTTGTGTCCTATCTTCAACTACTTTTTAAAGATTTGTTGTAAACTGAGACAGCCCATTGGCAGGGCTAACTTGTTTCCCTAGGATGTGGCTGAGGGAGAAGACTAGCGGGGGTGTTCTGCTTCGGACTCACACTTCATGTCCAGAAGCTGGGAGGAGAGATGGGACTCGTGAAAGATTTTTTTCCCTTACGCCCCTTGTTGGGAGAATGGGGTATTTACAATGTCAAGACTGAAAGAAGGATGCAGTCTCCCACAGAATTCCTTCTGGTCTGCTGTAAGGCTGCTGGGTGTGTGCTGACTCTCTGGGTTGGCCTTCCTCTGTCATCCTTCCACCTATTTAGGGTTGAGATGACCATTTCATCTTTCACTGTTTGTTTCCAGGGCCTTGTTTGATTATGACCGGACTCGGGACAGCTGCCTGCCGAGCCAAGGCCTCAGCTTCTCCTATGGTGACATTCTACATGTCATTAACGCCTCTGATGATGAGTGGTGGCAGGCGAGACTGGTGACCCCCCATGGAGAAAGTGAGCAAATCGGTGTGATCCCCAGTAAGAAGAGGTGAGTCGTCATGATCATGAGCGAGGTTTTCCTTACCCTGTTCCTGGTATTGATTTCTTTTTTTACCAATTATACTATAAGTTGCTTGAGAGCAGTGGATGTGCTTTATTACTCCTTTTTGGTAGAGAGTTGGTGCTCAGGACATGGTTACGATTCAGTGAGTCAAAGATGGCTGCTGTGCCCACTGCAACCCACTGCTGAGACCATGCACTGGCAGTAACAGGACTTCTTTCTGACTCCAAAACAGGGTGGAAAAGAAAGAAAGGGCTCGATTGAAAACCGTGAAGTTTCATGCCAGGACGGGGATGATTGAGTCTAACAGGGTAAGTGGGGATCCCCAAGGAAGTCAGCCATATGTGAAGAGGCATAAGAAGCTTGAAGTCTGTCTGGTGGATAAGAGAACTGGCGAGCACAAAAGAATATCTCTTTTTCAGGGCGCTGGCTCTGTCCTATCAGAATACTGACTGCTTTTCACAAAGCAGAGAGAGCGGGCACCCAACCTCTACAGCCAGTATATACTCCTCCCCCCTGGGTAACTGGCTCTTGAAGATGTGTTGGAGTTGGACTGTTTGGAAGGCTGACTTTCTTGGGGCACATGAAACCACTTGTGGGTGTCTCCCTGGCTGTAGACCCTTTCGGAGCTGTGGGGACCCTGAACAGAGCCTGGCCTCATCAGCCAGCCAGCAAGGCCAGCCCCAGAGCTCCGACTGCCCTTCAGACCAAACGAGGCATGAGGGCTCTCTCCATTCACCCCTTTTCTTCTGTGAGCTTCACAGGCCAAAGAACTTCCGGAGCGGTAGAGGGAAGAGAGACACGGAGTAGATGACTCTGTGTGTATCAGTGGCACCTTAGGGCATGTGTCCAGGAGGCTACAGTGACCTTTATCCTTTAGGAAGTACCAGTGAGTGCTGTGAGTCTGGATTAGGTAGAAACCTCTAACATCCCTACAACATTTTCCTGTAAACATAATTTTCCTCTTACATCAACTTTCATTTAATCTCATAGACTCCATTTGTGAGAGATGGTCTTTTGTTTAGCGCACCATTGTCTCCATTTTAGTTTTTCTTGCATGCTTTAAAATCCATTGTTCTGTTTTTTTTTTTTCTTCTGTCCTTCCCCTCCATCTTCATGTTCTTTCACAGTCGATCAAAACGAAACGTAAAAAGAGTTTCCGCCTCTCTCGAAAGTTTCCATTTTACAAGAGCAAAGAAAACATGGCCCAGGAGAGCAGCGTACAGGAACGTAAGTAGCAGCAGGGAACAGAGAGCAGGCCACCCACAGCCCCGCCCTCTCTTCCTCATTTGCACCGAAGACTGGGAAAGTGTGTGTGGGTATGGGTGTGGGTGTGTGTGTGTCCGTGTGTGTTGGTCCCCCTGTCTATCTGCCATGTGTGCATGCGTGTGTGTGTGTGTGTGTGTGTGTGTGTGTGTGTGTGTGTGTGTGTGTGTGTACCTGCTTATTTGCAGAGTCAGGGTAGAAATTGGTCTGCACAGGGAGACGTTGGGTCTTTTTTGTCCAGCTCCTCGCTCTGAAAGAATGTTGGAGGCTCTGAGGTAGAACTGGTCCCAGGGCTTGCCCACCAGGAAGTCGCTGGCACTGGCATTGGGAGTGCCGGGCTGAGCTCTGCTGTGGTGGTGATGAGCAGTTATCAGCCACAGTTCAGAAAAACGGTTTTTCAAGAAAACCAAGTCTAGGGACTCAGTGTTGCTCTCCTGGCTTCTTCCTCTTGTGTTTTCTTTCCCTTATCTTCACTCATCTATGTCAAGAGAAGAGCCTTTTCTTCCCTGGACACCCGGAGTTGGGCCTCCTTCTTGAATTACACGCACATGCATATGTGTGTAATGCATAGGGATGTTCACACAGCTCTAACAGACTCACTGTCTTCCCAGAGTGTTACAGAGCCAGCTTTCAAAATAAAATCCTGCTTGCTTAAAGGAATTGACACCGAACGGGGTTTACTAAACATTGTCCAAATAAAGGTTTATTGAGAAACACAAAGCTGGTTTGATAGAAAAGGCCATAAAGCTGGGCTAAATGAACTTGCCATCCTGAGAAATATTCTCTTTCTACCATGTGCCTCAGAAATTAACTGCTCTCACCCTAACCTTAAATACCAGGTCAGGCTGCTAAAATATTTCTCACATGGCTCATGGTGAATTGTAAACCTCTCCTCTTCTGCCTCACAAGGAGGGGTCTCGGCGTCCTGAGCTGTTGGGGCAGCAGGAGACTGACTAGTTCCGATAGGGAATGTCCTTTTTCTAGGCCAGCATGTTTCATGGTCATGGGATACATAGGTCATCAGCGTCTGGGGTGGCAGCTAGTAGATTACAAGGGTGCCCTCATCCAGATGCTGGTTAGGGCTCACAGTCCTGAGCAGCTCAGTAAGAAGCACTAGGTGCAGTAGGAGGCGGTCTGAGACAGAGGCCTGAGGTGAGGTCACCACAGTTCACCAGACAAGTTCCAGAACTTCCGTGCTGCGCCCAGCCTGGGGAGGCTTCGCTGTTGGGCGGCCCAGCTGAACGGGGGAGGGGATTGGCGACTGGATAAGAGTTGAAACTGCCTAGTGCTTATTCTCCAGAAGCTGAGCTCATCCCCTGTGGTCTGCACAACTCAGGTCAGCTTGGAAGCCCACACCTCAGACTGCATGAAGCTTTCCCTGAAGGGTTTGGACAGAGTGAGTCAGTATTGGACGAAAGCTCCTTGGGATGATGATAATTCTGCCGGCCTGTCCGCCACACATAGATGTTTGATTTTTCATTCACCCTCAGAGGGAAATGGTGATTTCAGGGGGCAAAGCAGAGATGGCTGTGTAACTACACATTTAGTCAAAGCAGGTGCTCCAAGCCTTGGTAAGTCACCTGTCTGTCCTGTCGGCCTGTAGGCTATATATAGACCACCTCAAAAAGGTCATCCACTCCAGGGCCTTTTGGCAGCAAATTGGGCAGCATGAAGTCCAGGTATCATATATGACCTGGGATGTTCTTTCTGTAGCAAAGTTCTTAACCTGGCTATATTTATAGGTCTTCATAGTATTTCATACTTCTGTCACTGATGCTCACCTGGCTCTGTATTCTTCCTTCCCCTTGTCTTTTTCTCTATTTTCTGTCTTCTCCCCCAATTCTTTCCCTCCCTCCCTCCCTCCCTTCCTCCCTCCCTCCCTCCCTCCCTCCCTCCCTCCCTCCCACTTTGTCCTGCTGTCTGTGAAATTAGGACTTCCCTGGGTTAAGTGACGATTATTATGGAGCAAAGAACCTGAGTAAGTCAAACTTACATACCGTTAACTGTATTTCTGGCATGAGTGGAGTTGCTGGGGTTGGGGTATAGGGGACATGGGTGAGGGCAAAGGGCGGAGGGGAGGGCAGTGAGAGAATTTGTGAGAACTGGTACCACAGCAGGAGGAATTAGAAGTGGCTCTGAATGTCACACTTTTGCTCTGGATCCCTGGTACCCTAATAAAAGCCTATCATCCATGTCTCTTTTTTTCCTTTTGTACCTTGAAATGGTGTGGAGCCGTCTTGGCATCCCACCTTATAAGTGAGGGGGGGGCAAGAAGTGCTTCTCCAGGGGTGACCACTCAGCTCATCTCTAACCTATTGTTGAGGTGAGGGGTACCCGCCCGTTGTATTCTTCTTCCAGTGACACAGCACTAAAGAATTGGGACTTAAGAATTAGCTGTTTCAGTCTCTCTAAACAGGGGGTAAGAGTACTGTGAAGCCCTTTACCCAGCGTACATCTGGGATGTCCCAGAAGGTTCAGGGGCCTCAGCAGATGGCTGTGGGCTGGCTCCCCACAGAGCATCTCTAAGGGGCTGAGCGGGTGGGAGCCTCGACAGCATTTTCTGGACTATATATATTTAGTGCTTTAGCTTGGGAAAACTCTGACCAACCTCTCCCCTCTGGAAAATAATCCTAGACTTGAAAAAGGAAGGGACCTAGATGACAGGGCCTTAGCCTCCCTGCTGTGCACACAGGCACGGGCACACACATGCGGCCGTGCCGGGCAGGTTCTGTTAGTGGATACTCGCCTTCCGTAAGGAATAAAGGCATGAGGGTAAAGGAGCTTCATCGGGGGGTTGCTCAGGAACTAGCATGGGTGGTGACTCAGCCAGTCCTTCCTGGGGGCCACAGCATATCACGGTCTGGAACAGTGTCATCTTGGCTGAAACGAGCAGTGTCTCACTCCATAGTTCGTTGTTTCCATGTTTCATCTTCATTCGCCTGTCGTCTTGGGAGCGATGGGCTTTCTTTGGGCCCAGCTGTGCTCTGTGCCTCCCGTGAGTGCGGCTGCTGTGCCCGCTCAGATGCGGGGAGGCCCCAGCAGTCTGAGACAGGAGGATCGTCTTGCCTTCCCAGTGTTCTTCCTCATTTGTTGTCTCTTCACCGCTGGGGCCAAGCCCTCTTTCCAGGTAGCAGTGGCAGGAGGGCTGTTGGTTCCACCCATTGGCCAACACGCCATTCCCTACTGACTGCTCAGCCAACCCAGTGCTTAGCCTCTTAGTCCTGCACAATTCTGTACTTCAGGGGTTCTATGTGGGGAGGAAATTCAAGAGCAGCCTGGTCGCTGGGCTTCCTTTGCTGCTGTCACTGCCCGTCTAGCATTGGGAGGTGCATTTTGGGATAGGATTTGGAAACCGTCCAAGTCAGTTCTTCTGATTCAGATGAAGAGGATATGCTGCCAAAGATTGGAAGCCGGTAGTCCATAGGGAGGGCCTTGGCAGCCCCAGAGGGCCCTGGGGACAAGTGCGAGGTGGCCGGGGCTCAGGATTGGAGCTGTGCCTCCCAGCTGGTAGCCTGATGTGGCAGGCCTCCCATGGCCTGACTTGGTTGGCAGCTCAGTGTCTGGCTCTTGGAGCATTTGAGTTTTGTGCCGCGTGTGACCTCTCAGTGGTGTGTTCTGAATCGGAGTCTCTTTCTTGTTGGCTTGCAGAGGGAGTGACATCCAACACCAGTGACAGCGAAAGCAGTTCCAGTAAGTGTGTGTCATTCTCCCCCATGTCATGTAGCTCTACCACGTGTCCCAGCCATCCTCATTCCAGCGTTGCACGGCTGCCGTTTCTGTTCAGAGGCTAGTGCTTCTTTTAGCCATGTACACTTGGAGATCCTGGAAATGCTGTGGCCATTTTGTCCTTATGGGATGGGGTTTAGGCTGTGGATTAAAGGGGAGAGCATAAGCCCTGCAGTTCTGGCCAGGACCTGACTTAAAAGCTTCCCTGGGCCCTGGGAAGGCTGAGCAGCCAGTGAGCAAATCCCTGCCATAGCCACTATGGGCTGTAGGTGCTGCCAGTTTTACAGATTTGCTCAGAGACCAAAAGAAGAATGGCTCCTGTGGGATATTGTTCTGAATTGCCTTTCCAGGTCACTAGTACTTCCTGGGTTAAGGCTTGGTGTCCTTACCTTTTAGCTGGGCTAAATGACCAGATGACTGCCCAGTTTTCCTTCAGAGATCCTGTGACCAGGCCAGAGAAGCCACAATTCAAGCTGCATGAACTTTGAGACTACTGGCCTCTCAGGAGTTGTGGCTGGAGGCCCTGAGGATGCATCCTGGGGCTTGAGGCAGATATCGCTGCCTTCCCCGGCACTGCCGTCGGCCACTTTGGGACCTCCTAGCGCCCAGTACCACGTCGCTTGGTGACTGTTTTAGGAAGAGCTCATCACTGCTAGGATAGATGGAGCTCTACCGTGAGGGGAGAGCGGTGCTAAGCACTGCTCTTAAAGGGCACTGAGGACCTTAGCCCAGCCTTGTGCCACTTCTCTGGTTGCTTCTTCCAGTGAAGGGGAGATAGGTAGACCCTTAAAAGGGGCAGAGTTTAGTTGCATCTTTGGGGACCTGCATGAGTGCCCTGACTCCCTTGCCCGCGGATGAGGGGACACAGGCAGTGTGTCTCGACCAGTTGATGCTTTCCTGTGATTCTCACCAGAGCAAGAAGGCAACTGAGCACAGTAGACTATTACCTATAAGAAGAGTTCTGAGAAATTGAGGTGGCCTTTGGTGGAGGCTTCATGGCTTCTGGGTCATGTCCCTTTGCTCAGCTATATTTCACTGAACAAGAGGACTCCTGACTCCTGTCCCCGGGGCGGTGAAGGTCTTCCTGTGCTTTCTTGCCAGTGGGAAGTAGACAGGCCCAAGGGCAGGTGTTAGCAAGTACCAGCTGACAAGGCTGTTTTCTGGCAGAGGTGGGGGTGAAGTGAACGTTGTAGGGAGATGAGGACACGGGGAGGCAGATTATAAAGTGCTAACATGTCTCCCTTTTTTGTTGCAGAAGGACAAGAGGATGCTATTTTGTCATATGAGCCAGTGACACGGCAAGAAAGTAAGCCCCCTTCTGAGAGCCTTGCCTTTGAGCCAGTCTGGTGGTCATGGGGCCCGGCCCAGTGGTTGGCCGTGGCGGCAGAGGGGTGAAGGTGGGGGAGTAGGAGGGCATCCAGCCCCTGGGTGCCTCCTTCTCATCTACTTCTTCCTAGTGTTAGAGAGAACAGGGAAGGCCACCCAGTGTGCATCCCTCACTATACCTTTGCTTGCTGCTGGGATGCTTTCCGAAGGATAGGACAGATTGACAAGGATGGCAGAGGTTGATTTCAGTGGATGTGGCCACTGCTAAAAGAGAGGCTCCGGCCCCTCCCTTCCGTGGCTGCTCTGAAAACCCTTGCTCAGCTGTTGGTGCCCATGCGGAGATTTCTCCTGAATCTGTCGGAAAGGGAGAGGCTTCTGATTTCATACTTGCCTTGGACTTAGATATTCTCAAATTAAAGGCTCTTTGATGTCTTTGTAGTTAAAAGGCAGAATGGCCGAAGATGTGCTCTCCCATCTGAGCAGTGGCTCCAGAGCCTCAGTGCTCCAGGCAGACGGGGAGGGACAACAGGCCATCTGGTGGGGGCCTCACTGACTGTCTCCGTGCTTGCTCTCCAGTTCACTATGCAAGGCCTGTCATCATCCTGGGCCCAATGAAGGACAGAGTCAACGATGACCTGATTTCGGAGTTCCCGCATAAATTTGGATCCTGTGTACCACGTAAAAGCCCAGGGCATCTTTGGGAGGGAGGCGTTGGTGCCCTGGGAATTGTTGCTCTGATGTTTTATGGAAAGGGCCTGCAGCCAGGTTCTAGGGTTCTCTGGGAACAGGGTGCATCTAACACCCTGGAAGAGGGAGTTCCCTGGTGGTCCAGTGGCTAAGACTCCATGCTCCCAATGCAGGGAGCCCAGGTTCGATCCCTGGTCAGGGAACTAGATCCCACATGCCGCCACGGAGATGCCGCATGCCGCAAGTAAGACCCGGCGCAGCTGAAAAAATAGATAGTTTTAAAAAATGTAAAAAGAAAAAACCCACCCTGGAAGAGATTAGGCAGCAACGCATTCCCCCAAAGCTGATGTGGGGAGGATTAAGACATCAGGCCGGCCTGCTCACTCCCTTGGAGAGGAGTTTGAGTGGTGGTGGTCGGGAACGATTGGACGATTGGACGCTTGGGGGTGCCCCGCCCACGAGGTGTGGGTGCGGCCCGCTGGTCAGCTTGTGAGGCTTGCTGGCTCCTGTACCACGTTTGGCACCCTCTGTCTGCCAGACCTTGGCCCAGGAAACCCCACCTTTCTGGTCCAGTTGAAGCTAAAGCAGATAGCTCCCAGCTTCTAACCTGGCGGTTAGAAGAGATGTAGGCAAGACAAACTTCTTCCCAGCCTCTTTCCCCCGACTCATCTGAAAAGCACTGGAGTGGCCCTGGGGCCCAGCGGTGGTTGGGGGGAACAAGTCAGCTCTCGGGGGCTTGGGGCAGGTCGTTGTCCTTGCACCACAGAGCGTTTCCTCTCTTCCTGCAGATACTACCCGGCCTCGGCGTGATAATGAAGTGGATGGGCAAGACTACCACTTTGTGGTCTCCCGAGAACAGATGGAGAAGGATATTCAGGACAACAAGTTCATCGAGGCAGGCCAATTCAACGATAATCTCTATGGGACCAGCATCCAGTCAGTGAGGGCAGTTGCAGAGAGGGTAAGGAGAGAGGCGGAGGCGGTGGCCCTACGAAATTACCCTCAAAGGGAGCACAGAAATGCTCCAGCCAAGGTGCTGCGTGGATCCTCATCCTTCCAGCACATGGCCCCCCGAGTGGCAGTGCTGACCAAGGCCACGCCCGCTCCGCGTGTTCCCAGCCCCGGGTTGGAGGCATCTGTCTCCTCTGCGCAACTCACCCCAGGGCGTCACCCACCTGCAGCTGCAGATGTGGCCTTGTCTGGGTAGTAGGAGCAAAATGTGGAGCCTGGGTACCTCAGAAGTAGAATCTTCCGGGCCTCCTCTGGGCGGCCCCATGTTTCCCGCAGGCGGATGTTTGGGTTAGCACAGTGCGTAGACAGGGACTGGGTGCACTGATGCCAGTCTTTGCTGTTTCAGGGCAAGCACTGCATCTTAGATGTTTCTGGCAATGCTATCAAGAGGCTGCAGCAGTCACAACTTTACCCCATTGCCATTTTCATCAAGCCCAAGTCTATTGAAGCGCTCATGTAAGTATTTGCTGAGACTCTCGGCTAGGAGAGGGCCCTGGAAAGGAAATGAAATATCAAGTGGTTTGTTGGGCAGGGGTAAGACCCAGTGGGTGCTCAGTGGAATGTCTGCGCCCCACCCTGTTCACTGGGGGCTCCTTTGGATTCGAGTGCTCTTGCGTGTATTACTGGTTGAGCTTTCAAACCTTCCAGGTTTGAGGAATGCTGAGCCTAGGGCCGCTGCTGCTCTCAGAGGGCAGCTGAGCAGCTTTTCAGGGAGCCTGGAACAATCCTTTATGTTAATCAAAACATAGAACCTAGTTTTGGGTACTGTTTTCTTCCGTGTCTTTGGCAGGGAAATGAACCGACGGCAGACGTATGAACAAGCAAATAAGATCTATGACAAAGCCATGAAACTGGAGCAGGAGTTTGGAGAATACTTCACAGGTAAGTCTCCCCATTGCACAGCTGGGGTAACGTGGGAGCAGCTGGGCACCTATTCTGTGAGTGTTTCCAAGAGGCCCAGACACCTTGCACAGAGCTTCTGGGTGCTTTTGAGCTCAAGCATTTCCAAAGTACTCAAGTGCCCTCCAGCCAGAGGAGTTTAGCCAGCTTCTGGTATCAACCACCATCACCAAATGCTGCCTTTGATCGTTTTTGTTCGTCTTCATGTCCCTCCTAGATTGTAGGCTCCCTGTTTTAGGTTGTTTCCCTCCCTCCCAGGCTGCCCCATCCAGCACTTGTCCTTGCATGTTTTATGTGCTGAGTGAACGTTTGTTGATGACGATGATTCCCCGGCGTGGTGTTCAGGCTGTCTGTCGGTGTGTGCACACGCGTGCGTGTGTGTTTATATGGTCACCTACTTTAGAAGGGTCAGTTCCTAAAAGGTTGGGAAGGTTTCTGTGTAATATGTTGCTTACCTTTTGAAGTACAGGGACATATGTGTGCAAGGTGGTGCTGAGTAAACTCTAGCTGGTGGTGCTGCAAGGTTACCGGGGGACAGGATTCATAACTGTCCTCGCATACCTTGGGTCTTGGAGCTCCCTCTTCTGTTAGCATCCATGTCCTTGTTTGTCGGGTTGACCTCCGACATGGAGCAGATGTGACGGCCCCAGGAGCACGGCACCTTGCCAGAAATTGTGGCTTTCTCAGCTCTTGCTCTGGACAACCAGGATTTTCCACATCTTCTGGTAAGGCCGTGTTAGAATTACCAGCTGCCGGCCTCATGGCAGCCAAGAGGGGCATGATCTACAAGGTCTGGCATCTAATGGGTGCTCAATAAACATTTTTGAAGAACACATTTTCCTACTAACTGCTGCTCAGTCTCACTGTCTTAGCAAGTTGACATCAAGCCCCGGGCCTGCAGTGCCCGCCAGTTTCCCCAGCGCCCTGGGCTCCCAGGCGGCCGCCTAGTGAATGAGCGGGGCTGAGCTGTGGGACAGTTGGGATAGGCCAGACTGTCAGGGTTTGGGGCAGGGGGTTGCTGTGGAGCACAGTAATAATTCTGTTTTCCTCTTCAGCCATTGTACAGGGTGACTCACTGGAAGAGATTTATAACAAAATCAAACAAATCATTGAGGACCAGTCTGGGCACTACATTTGGGTCCCATCCCCTGAAAAACTCTGAAGAATCCCCTCCAACCATTCTATTGTGAACAGAAGAAATCAAGTCCCTCTTCCCTCCTCCCTCTTCATTCCTGTCCCCATGGGGAGAACAGATGACTACTGTTCTTGTCTCCTTTTTAGATATGTCCAAAAAATTGAGTTTTCTAGTCCTGTTCTGTTTTTTTAAATTTTTGTTTTGTTTTAGTTTATTTTTTGGGCTGATGCCATCTCACTCATCATGTGACTGCGCCCATTCCTGCATGGACCTTTCCCAAGCACTAGCACAGGTGCAAATCCATCAGAGTCATTGTTTTCATAAAACCAAGCAGAAGCGAAGAGAAGAGAGGAGGACTGATGGAAAGACGGACTGGACAGCTGCGCGGCTTATGAAGCGAGCCCCGCGCACCCCGCGAGGAGAGGCTCCCAGGCTTTGCTACGATCTGTACACTGCCTCGCGGCTTGGGACAGCGCGGTCATGGCGACAGAAAGTATCTTATTTATATATAGATATATATATGTAATTTATATAAAATATATAGAAATTATTATATATATATATATTATACACTCTCATATAATATATATATATATTCACACGCATTTGGACTAGAAAATCTATGGAGACTTCATCAATGGTACTGTGTTATTAGAGAAATGCTTTAATTTTCATATTCCAATCAGATGGCATCTTATATCCCAACTGGTTGGGGAGGGAGTGAAAGTGGTAGTAAGTGCCGTACCAAGGGCACCCGCATGGGGTCATTCTCTTGAGAGCTGGGCTTTTCTTTAGGAGGGGTCAGCCGGAGAACGGTGAGAAAGGGCTTTGGCCTGGGGGCCAGAGGCTTGGAGCTGTGACCCTAGAGCCGATGCTGCCCTTGGGGCACAGTCAGGCCCGCGTGTGGGGAGCGAGAGAATGGCTAACGGTGCTCCTCCCACCGTATTAAATTGCCGATTGTTTTATGCCACCTGATGTGTCTGCATGAGAGGTTTCCTTTTTGTTCATTTTTAAGCTGCTGTTAAACCAAAACCATGTTGTGCTACTGTGTCAGCCTTTTCATTCTTCCAAATTTTACTTTTACTATTTAAGTGAATGTGTAGAATCCAGTTTGACCGTGTTCTAAAGGCTCATGATGTTCTGGAGGAGCCGGGCCTCGTGATAGACTAGGTGACCCGGGCTTGGCCATCCCGTCAGCGCAAAGGGAAGTGGGGGCAGTTGAGAACCGACAGGAGCTGGGCCTCCTACTGTAACGTGTCCCTTCACTCACCTGCCAGGGACATGCTGGGCTCAGCCGAGGCCCTGTCATGGGGCCCACTGGCAGGGACGGGGAGTCACTTGCCTTCCAGCTCTGCGCTGGGACAGTGGGACGGCCCTGAGCTTGGCCAGCCGCGTAATGAAAAGTCTGATTTGGGTTTTTTTCGCAGCTGCTTCATGTGCCCTACCTACCCCAATCCCTCACCAACAGCTGGTAGCTTACTGTTTCTTCAAGAAGAAAGTAGACTTTGATGCTGTCAATTTGAGCTGTAGAGCTACGATTCACTTACTGTTGAGATGTGAAACCTTGTTGCTTTTTCCCAGAGTCAGACGGCAGTGATTGTGGTCAAGGGGGTTTTTCTCTGACCGCAAATGCAGGCAGCAGGTGTGGCCCGGGCCCCGCCCCACCGCACCCCACCCCACCCCACCCCACCCCACCATGCTCCTTTGAAGCCACCATGCCTCCCTCAGCTCCACACTGGAGGCACGACCCAGGGGAGAAGAGCGTGGACATGCTGGGCCCCAGGGTTGAGCCTGTTGTTTCCTAGCCCACTGTGTCACAACCGGCGCAAAGCATACGTGTCGAAGATGCTTTGAGCGCTACCAGCCAGATTTGGGAAGTCTGTTAACAGTTCTCCTACCAGCATGATGAGGCTAACTAACTGTGAAGTGTGGGGCCCAGAACGTGGGTAAAGAAAGGGCAGCAGCTTTACCTGCGCAGTACACTGGATTGGAGGCAAGAGGGGTAAAGTGGTGTCCGACTATGACTCTGGGGAGGAGGGGGTGAGCTGGGAGTGTTGTCGATTTCTCTGATGTTAAGTGATGTAGTCTGAGTGACGCTCAACCCTCTACCCCTCCCAGGGAAGAAAAGCAGAGATTCAAAGCAAGCATGACACTAGTTGGTTTACCCGTGTTCCTTCCAAGGAGACATATATTTTTTAATAAATGATAGTTGCAATGAACTGTGGCTCAGAGACCTTCTTGAGGTAGTTGAGAGGGGAGGGTGGGGGCACAGCAGTGGGAAAAATGGCCCAAACCTTTGGGGGCCAAAAGGCTCTCTGCTTAGTGACCGTCAGCTGACCGAGTCAGGTGTTCCTCTGGATGGCTCTAGACTCCTGTGGCCATGAGAGGTCCTTTGTGAAAGCTTTGCGCTCAGTCTTCTACCCCACCCCCCAAAAACTGCCTCAGGTAGGTAGTGCTGGCCGGGTGTGTGTGGAGGGCATCCACGGCCTTCGGGGCAAAATGGCAAAGGTACACAAAAGACAGGAGGTGCCTGATGCAGCACAGATGTTTGTTAGAGAAAGCGGGAGCCAAGGCAGGAGCAGAGAACTGAGTAATAAACATGGTAAGAAAAAGCTGGGCTCCCAGCTACCAGAAAGCATCAGGGCGCAGGGGGAACGGGGGTGAGATGGGCCCAGGTTGCAGAGCAGGGTGGCAGTCATCCCGGCAGCCCTGTGACGAGAGGAGGAGCGCTTAGAGCAGGTGCCCGTGACGTGGCTGATGTCCCTGTAGCTTGTGTGGAGAAGCCGGAGGACGTCCTGCTGTGGTTCAGCTCAAGAGCGATGACTGAGTGTGTGTGGGCCGAACCACAGCAAGGACAACAGTGCTTAGCTGTTTGCAGGGTGCTTCTCTTCACGCATTCTCTCGTTTGCTAGAAGGCAGCCTAACAAAAAGGAGTCCCCAAAGTGTTCTGTGGGGTTTTAAGGAAATCCACCTCCTAAGTGTAAAGGGCACAAAGAGCTGGCCTCTGATCCCTCTGTGCTGAGACTCTGGCTCCACAGCTGCTGTCCCTCCTAGAGGCAGCGCAGCTGAAGAAACGCAGCCCCGGAGGGAAGATGCTGAGCAACTCGGAAGGAGCAGAGGTGGACACCCTGACCCTGAAGTCTACCGCCGCCTTCTCCACTGGGAGGCAACGCCGCGCTCTCTCCCCGGCTCTGCTGCTGATGACTACATGAAAATATTTGTTCAGATGCAAGTGACCAACTTTGTCTTAAGGTGAAAGTGGTTCTAGAAATTAGCTAATGAAGGCAAAATCTTTACCAAAACAAGTGTGGAAGTTATGCTCAAGGATGAAGCTAATACAGATACAGAGGAAGGTAGGGGTTGGGCTGCAGGACTGGGAAGAGACTACAGGGGGAGTATCCTGAGTGGGTCCAAGTCAAGCTAAAAAGGATGGGACTGCAAAGGGACACTGGGCTCCTTGAGCAGAAAGGTCAGTACTAAAGGACAACGGAGCCCTCTCCACGGGGACAGCACTTGCCTGGTGCCAACCACTGGAGGCCCACGGTGTCAGTGGCTGCTGAGAGAGCCTTAGCTTTCTCAAGGCAACCCCACGAGCGAGCGCCTGTGGGAGACGCTCACCTCGGCGCTCCCACGTTGTGCCCTTCATCCCTGTTCCCGACTAGGATTTCATGGCCTCGATGCCACTAATCCCCTTACCCATTCAGTCAGTTCCGTGGCACCTCTAGGACATTCTGTTATTACTGCAAGTAACTTTCTGAAGCCCAAATTCCAATTTCCTCCAAAGCCTCTCTTCCTCATCACTTCCCAGAAACAGCAGAACTTGGCAAGCCCCTTCCCCCCACTCCCCGCACACCTTGGTTCCTGCCGAACCAGTGGGGTCTTGGTAGCAGGAGCTTTCGCAGAGGATAGTCTGTTTCAGCTGTGAAGCCCCAACTATATTTTATCTGAAGGGCTGAGCCTATTGTCGCAGGGCGATACCCACTGGTGGTTTCCACGTTAGACCTAATGGACTCCCTCTGCGTCCTGTCCCTCCCCGGCACTCACACTGTCACCAGAAGCATCTAGCGCACGGCAGAGGACTGGAAAGTGGGTGGTTTGAGAAGGAGGATTACAGACCTGCCTGCTGGTGGTGAAGAACATGTGCAAGCGGATGCTCTCCTGCCTGGCCTTCCTGTCACCACAAGCCATCCTTCCCTGTAGCTGACAGAATCGGCCTACTAAAGCGCCCTCCCTTCCCGTGGGGCTCTGTTGCCTACAGGGAAGAGTCCAAGCTCCTTATCGTGGCGGCCCTGCCCTTTCTCTCCTGCCTCGTCTTTTGCCGTGGCCCCGTCCGCTCCAGCCGTGAGTTCTCTGAATGCAGCACAACCCTGTGTCTTTGCTGACTTTTTTTTTTTTCCTGCCCATAAATGCCCTCGCTGCCACCCCACCTTGTTCACCTGCGAAACTCCTGTCAACATTTTAAGACTCCAAGAATTCCCCTCGTTCTATGCTGCCTTTCCTGAAGCACCTCTTCTGCCCCCATGCCGTGGGTCACAATGACCCTTCCTTCCTTTGTGCTGTTAGACCCTGTGAGAACTTTCGCCATCATCGTAACCGCTAACACTTATTTCACACTTACTATGTGACAGGCACCGTGCTCAGTGCTTTGTGCGTTTTAAATCATTTATTGCCAAACACGGCCCTGTGAGGTTGGTGCGCTTTTATCCTTATTTTCCGGTTGAAACTGAGGCACGCGGAGGTCATGCAGCTAATACGCGGCAATGAGTCAAGCGCAGGCCAGCTGCAGTGGCTGTGCTCTCAAGCGCTGCGCTGCTTCTCCCTCTGCCACACGTTTTCTGGCCCTTCTCTCTTGACATCTGGCTTCCCCTCCCTGACTCCTCTTTGCGAGCAGAGACTGTCCTATTTGCCTTCCCATTTCCAGCATTCAGCACAGTATATCTGTCGCATGGCAGGTGCTCAGTAAAAGAGGAGATGTCCTAGTCTTTGGCTCAAGCTTGGAGGGAAGAGATTTGACGAGGCCCAAACCTGTGGTGAATGTGAATTTTGTTTTCTGTTTTATGGAGAACCTCCGTTCTGGAGTTCCTGCTACCAATTATGACTCCTTTCCATCTCCAACCGCTTCCTCTCCTTTAGCTCCTTCCCCTTCGTTTCACTCTGCTGCCTGCTCACCAGGAACTGAACAGTCCCACAGCTCTGCTCCCACTTACTGACCATTTGTTCGTTCAGCACAAGTTTATCCAGTGCCCGAAAGCTCTCAGGGTCAGCCAGGACCTCCCAAGCGTGACTTTCAAAGACTCCCCTCTCTCAGCCTTAGCGTCAGAGAAAGATGAACATGCCACGTCCCCCGCTCCTCGCGGTGACTCCATTCCTCCCTGGAGCCCTTTGGCTGCAAGGAAGACTGCTTCACCCACTCTTCTCCCCCGTCCTAAGTGCCACCATTTTCCTAGTCACCTAAGCTCAAAATCTGATTTCTCTCCGTTGGTCATCATAGCCAATCTCCTACCAAAACTTGATTCTTTACAGTGTCTGTTCAATTTAGTGCTTTGTTTTCATTATCACTGTCCCTACCCTTGCAATAACAAGAGCCACGACCCGGCGAGCACCTCATGACAGGCCTTGTGCTTGGTACTGGAAATACAATGGCAAATCACACAAAGACAGTCCCTGCCCTCAGGGAGCTTCTAGTCTAGTGCGGGGGGGGGGGGGGAGGCAACAAACAAGTAACTGAGTATATAATTACCTGTTATACTAAACGCTGTGAAAGAAATACATGGGATGCAGCAATAGAGGGTAATATAGCGAGGGGCCCTGCTTAGAGACGGCTTCTCTGAGGAGGTAGACGTTCAGGTTAGACCTACAAGGTCAGCAGGGCTAGCCTGGTGGTGGAGGTGTGTGGGATGTAGGCAAGCGAAGTACTGAACACCCTCTGCGGGCCCCAATCTGCTTTTCCCTATTATCTCCTGTATTTCTCTATAAACCAATCTAGACTACTTGCCTTTTCACCTGTGAGCAAAGCCTCTGCCTGGAATGTTTCCAGTCCCGATCTCTATGAAACCCTTTGGGTTTCAGCTTCAATGGCATTTTTCATGATGACGTCACTGGTCTCTCCAGAAGAGCTTCCCCCTCCCTTCCTTTGCACCACTTTAGCAGTTTATACGAACTTACTCTGTTCTTCCTCGTCCATAACATACTTCAACTAGACGAAAAGCTTCTAGAAGGCTGGGATTGCATCTGGTGTATCTTTGTGTCCCTCACAGCAGCTGCTACATGCTACATGCTCAATAAAGGGCTGTTGAATGAGCTCCCCCTCTCTGGGCCTCACTGTCTTAATCTAAAACAGGAGGAAGTTGCACAGATGATCTCTACGGCCTCTTCTGGCCCTTAACGCTTATTGACAATGATAAAATAGAATTCTAAAGGACATGTACTGTGCGGAATCCCTCACAAAAAGAAAGTTCATGCCTTGTGTGGACTTGCAGTTGGAAAAAACAAATGAACAGTGATGCAGATGACGTGAACGGCTTAAATACAGCTGCCAAAGGACATGGCCCAAGGTTTATACATGATCACACGTTACACACAGAGGCTAGGTGCCTGCTGGAAAGGAGGGGGCAAAAGGAGCCACAGGACATGTGTGGACTGGGACACGGGAAATTTCCTTTTCCCAGTTGGGTGGAGGCGCACGATCCCAGGACATCTTAAAATAATAGAAAGCTGCGGTAGAAGAGGGCGCTGCTTCTCATTACTTACCGTTAGACAAAGAAATGGCGCTAGGGAAATATGGGAATGGAGGTGTCAAACGTGCCACTAGATGCCCTCCTAAGGAGAGTGTAGGTGGCCCACGGTGGCAAATAGTAGCTCCTAGTGGTGGTTCCCACGAGAGCATGAGGGCCGTCAGCTGTGAGACGCCAACCAGGAAGTACTTCCTGGTTCCGAGGCCCCTGCAGGCAGTGATGCACCAGGTTTGGCTTTTAGTCAGAGCAATTGCTGGCTTTGTGTTTGTTAAATTAAATGCGAGCTTATCAACTTTCAACTTTTCTCGAGGCATTAAAAAGGTTCCCAGGCCTTTGCCTTATCAGAGAGGTTGAAGTTTCCTAGGCCGAATGAGGGGAAAACTGCAAACAAAAAAAAAAAAAAAAAACAACAGAACTCAAAAGGTAAAGGTAAAAAGATCCTCAAAAAGCCAAGGGGGAACCCACCCTCCTTGCTGTTAAGTAGAGGAGACAAAAATGGTGCTTGCTCACCGGCGTCTGCTAGAGTTCACCCCACTATTTCTAGAGAAGAAATAACAACAGGCAATAGAGAAAGTAAAGGGGAATAAAAACCAGAGTCGAGACTCTGATGAGCAGAAGAAGACTGCAAAACAACAGAAAAGAGTTAAAAACCCCACATCATCACTCTAGCTGCCCCATAAAGGTAGGAAGCCTTTCCTGGGGCTGGGAAATTCAGATCTCCTGGAGAAACAGAATGACAAGAGGGTGTCAAGAGTTAGTGGGTGGAGGGAAACACGTGACCCTGCTAGAGAGCAAGAGCGGAATAATAATTGCAGACCTTCAGAAGCACTTACTGGGTGTCAGGCGTCGCTCTACCAGCTTTGCATGTATTTACTTATTTACTCTTTACAACAACTCTAGGATTGTTATGGAAGCTTTATAGACAAGAAACTGAGGCCTGGAGAGAGAGGTTAAGTACCTCACCCAAAGCCGTCCAGCTAGTAAGTGGGAGAGCAAGGATTCGAACCTGGGCAGTTTGGTCCCGGGTTACGCCACCATGCTGTGCTGCTTCGTCTATTTCTTACCACTTCCCGCCTAGGTATTTCTTTGCAGTCTGGCTTTTGCCCTCACCACTCCATCGAAACTGCTCTCAAAAGTCATCGTGGCTTCCAAGTCACCAGATTTGATACCTTCATAGAGGTAGACAAAGCTCTCTGCCATATTTGATGCTGTTGAAACATCCTCTCCACCCAGACCTGAAACCTTTGCATCATCTCTATGTCTCTCTAATCGGCCTCACGTCCGCTCTCACTGTTTTCACTGCTATTATCCCAATTTGATTCTTCATTATTTTCATTCATTCGACAAACACATAATTCCACATGTCAGGCCCTGGGCATACAACGGTGAGCAAAGCAGATGTCTCTGCCCTTATAGAGCTCACTGTGGAGGAGACAGGCATCAGACAGTCAAGCAAATAGATATTTACAAAGTGATAAGGTGCTGTTCACAAAAAGTATGGGGCTTTATAAAAGGGTGAAATAGAGAAGTTACAGTGACCTCCAAATTAGTCTACCTCTAGACTCTCCCTTCTCCAATCCGCTGCAGCCACTGTTGCCCTGATTAATGTTCCCAGAGTCTGTCTCTGACCACACCACTCCCCAGCTCAAATTCCTTCCATGGCTTACAGAGTAAAGTTCAAACACCTTAGCCAGGTAAGCTTTCCCCGAATACTCGCCTTCAAGTACTCTATGCTGCAAATAAACATTCATCGTTCCTTGTACGGAAAGACTACATGTCTTTGCCATGCTGGTTTTTTGTTTGGTTGGTTTGGTTTGTGTTTTTTGCCTAGAATACCCTTCCCCTTGTCCCCTTATGATGTTCAAATACTATACATCTTTAAAGTCCAGTTCAACCTTCTCCACAAAGCATTTCCTGGTCCCCTCCTTTGAAATCTCAGCACGTTTCCCCTACTTTTATACCATTCATGTTCTGTCTTTAATATTATAGTCACTGTAATATAATAAATGTAAGCCTAACCAGTTCCTTTCCTATAAGCTCACTGAGGGTAGGATCTGGGTATAAACCACAATTACTCATTGGCTGGATGGACAGATGAATGAATGAATGAATGAATGAATGAATGAATAGTTGGTGGCTTCATGATTGACAATGTGGAGGGGGCCCTAAGTATGCAGACATTATGGATATTTTCTTTGATCATGTATTTTCATTGCAGTTTAGCAGAGAGCCATGGGAAAGCTATCAAATCAAACAAATGCTGCCCATTTCCACCTTCCCCCACCTCTTGATCTAACAGGTGGACCTCCTGTAGGGATGAGTGGCCCCACCAAAGGAGACATAGAAACCATCTCCAAGGACTATGAAGTTGTGCCCAGAAAAATCCAAGGATGTGACGGACCAGGTGGTGTTTTGGGGTTTTTTTTCTTGCAAAAGAAAACTGGTACTTTAGAAAAGAATAGATGGATGGTGAAATAGTTGCCTGCAGAGATGGAACTGTAGAATAGGACTTGCTTTGTCTGGACCATTGTTTAAAATACTGGATTGCTGGGCTCTTGGCTAGGGACAGAGTTCTCTATGACAACTGGGAAAAATGTGTTTACCCAGAGCCTTGCTGATCTGACACAGAGAACTGTAAATTGAAAATGGAGGGGAAAGGAGAAAAATGACCTGACGATATTATAAAATCAATTACTATGGATGATATCAGATATGACAACAAGAACAGCACTGGAAGAGGTGCCTGTTCAGTCATAGGAGAATACATCTGGGAAGAGTCATAAATAGAACTTACGGCTTAAGCTGTTTCTGTATCAATACACAGCACGTGCATTGGGTTGAACCACATGAAATTGCCAATATTCCATGGTTTTGACCTACAAAAATGGCAACTTCATATGGTTCAACCTAAGATTATGAGGTGAACTTGAAGTTTTAACTCAGGGAAGTAAATATCACCTAAGAGATATCATTAAGACTTGGAGGAATGACACTTACAACTGGAATTTGGTATCAGGAGGAGCACGTTGTAAAGAAGAGAGGTGCCCTTGAGAATGGGAGGTGGTATTGTGTTGTGTGCATAGATATCCACAAACATGAGGACAGAGTCCTGTACAGAGTTTTGGTGAAGTTGAAAGGAGAAAGGACCAGGAGTAATATCGTGTAAGTACGTCACACAGCACTTTACAAAATGGGAGAAATGGATGATGTATTCCTGATGCAGATCACAAAAATGGCATTGGGCAAGATCTAGCAGCAACGAGGGACTTTGTCCAGGGCTTCTCTTGCTTCATTTGCTTAAAAGCAGAACATTTCAAAATTTTTTACTTGTCTTGCTGACAATATTGCCCCTTAGAAAGTAAAGAAATCCACAAGAGAACTGTCTGCTCTCCATGACCTAATTCTGACCAATAACAAAGAACTGATTGGCGAAGTGGAAACTTAAAGAGCAACCGTATTAGCTCAGGGCTTGTGAGAGCATAAGGCTGGACATAGTAAGGTATTTTTTGCCCTAGAATTTAAGAAGGCAGACTTCAGATGTTTCAGAGAAAAGAAAGGTATCATGAGGGCAAAGAAAGAGCAGGGGTCCCATAGATCTAGCTTTAAATCATGGCTCTGCCATTTACCTGCTGTGTGACCTTGATTAAGTGACTTAAACTCTCTGAGCCTCAGTTTCCCACAGGAATGACAGGGGAGGGAGGGAGAAAGAAAGGAAAGAAGGAAGGAAGGAATGGCAACAATAGAATGACACCACCTCCTTCCCGGGGTTGTGACGACAGTTAGATGGGATGGCACACATGAAGGGCTCAGCTCTTAGTAGGGGTGCATCAACTGTTAGTTTTCTTGCACTTTCTACTTAACTGCCCTCCCAAAAGGGTTGAAAAGCTCTTAGAAACTAAATCCTGACCGTATAATTGTGAAGTATTTTAATGAAGAAGTAAAAGTATGGAAAGAAAATGATGTAAATGAGGGAGTTCTTTGATGATGAGACATTAAAAAGGTGGAGAGAGGGCATGTGACCACAGATGAATATAAAGTAGTAACACGGAGCTGTCAGAATCATATCGGGGAGGCCTGACCCCAAATGAGCTAATGCTAAGACTAAGAAAAAGAGGCTGTTTTCAGTTTTGTTTACGCCAAGAAGCAGATCAAGGAGGCCTTTAAAACTCTGCAAGTTGGGGCAGATAGTATGTTTTCTTTTAATTAGAATTAGTTTTTAAGGACTTCCCTGGTGGCGCAGAGGTTAAGAATCCTCCTGCCAATGCAGGGGACACGGGTTTGAAACCTGGTCCGGGAAGATCCCACATGCCATGGAGCAACTAAGCCCGTGCGCCACAACTACTGAGCCTGCGCTCCAGAGCCCACAAGCCACAACTACTGAAGCCCACGTACTGCAACTACTGAAGCCCGTGCACCTAGAGCCCATGCTCCGCAACAGAAGTCGCCGCAATAAGTCCGCGCACAACGAAGAGTAGCCCCCCCCCCCGCCCCCCGCTCGCCGCAACTAGAGAAAGCCCGCGCACAGCAACAAAAAGACCCAACACAGCCAAAAATAAAAATAAATAAAATATAAATAAATTTTTAAAAAAGAATTAGTTTTTAAAATTATAAACGTAATATAGCACATGTAAAAAGAATTCCGATAGTACCACAGGGTATAAAATGAAAAATGAAATGGTGTAATGTTGCCAGGCAACAAAGATAAAGAGGACCTCTTTAATTCCTCCTTTGCTCTGGTCTTCTCCGCCATACAAACTCTGTCCATTAGACTGGAAAGGGTCAAGCAGACATTGGTAAGAGGGACCTGAGGATCACAGTGAATACGAAAATTGTAAGAAAGCATCAGGGTGCTTTAAATGATTTTGAGTCCCCTGGCCCAGACAAACTGTATTTCACAATGTTGAGAAAACCTGTTGATGAGATCACTGCACTGGTGTTTGTAACCATGGGGAATAAGAAAGATGCTGGAAGCCTAGAGAGAAGGACATATGCTCCTTTGTGAAGGGAGGATGATTGATTGATAGGTTTCACAAGCTTTAGACAGGTAGATTTCCTCTTAATCCCAGGCAAATTTCTATACGTTATGGGAAAGGGTGGTTTGCATGAGACCTGGAAGGGAACTAGTGATCACAAAGGATTTATAAAACCCTTTACCTAAGAATAGCACAAGACAGACTAAGCTCATTTTCTTTTCTGAAATGAGGTGAGTATATATAAGTGGGTAAAGCAGGGGAACATATTGTAGACACAGTGTATCAGGATCCTAGCAAGGCATTGACAAAATCACTCATGTGTGACTTTTTCCTTGTGAAAAAGTTGGGGAAATGTAGATAGTACAGTTATGGAATGGGTGAATGATCATCCCAAAGTCTGCTAGTTAAAAGAACAAAGCTTATTTATATACTAATTTATTATCTGACACACCCACTCGGATGTAAGCTCCTCAAAGGAGAGACTTCGCCCTCTAGTTTGCTCATGACTTTATCCCCAGTACCTATAACTGTGCCCAGTACATAGTAGAAAGTGCTCAGAAAGTGTTTGTTTGTTGCATGAACGAATGAACTTATGGGTAGGACTGCAAGGTCTGTCACCAAGCTTTGTCTCAGCCCTCCCCTATTCAGTACATCTTATCACCTATTTGGATAAAGACATTAGATGGCACGCTGATCAAATATGCAGATAATGTGGGTCTGAGCAGGATAACACTGTAATAAAGATAGACACTGTATCCAAAAAGAACAACTGGCGAGAGCAATCTAATAGTGATGAACGCACTTAAACAGACTGGAAGTAAAAGCTGAGACATCAGTTAATAGCAGGATGTATGAAAAGAAGACTTCGAAGTTTTCATTCATTCTTTTAACCAATATTTGTTGAAAGTGCCAGGCACTGTGCTACACACTGGGCTATACAGTGGTGAGGAAACATACTGTCTGCCCTTCTGCAGCTTAAGGACTATTGAGGGAGACAGATGTTAATCAAATTAGTCCACAAGGAAATAAATGTTTATAAACTATTAAGACCAAAACAGAGCACTAAGAGAGCACACGACAAGAGAACCTGACCTGGTGGAGGAAGGTTTCTCTGAGGAACTGACACTTGAGCTGACTTCTCAAAACTAAATAGGAAAAACACCAAGGTGAAAGCAGGGGAGAGTAAACAGTAAGTCCCATGAGTCAACAATATGTGCCTGCTTGAATGGAATGTGGTTCCTTGGCCTTCCCCTTGGTGGGGGCTCAGCGAGGGACTCAGCTTGCTCACTCCCTGGGCTGGAAGCTCGGCTGACGACTTGGCCAGTGTTTGCCAGCCCTTCTCGGCTGAAGCGGCGGCCCTCACGGTCAGGATGGTGGGGTCAGGACTGAGGCACAACTGGGAGATTATTCTCAAGCAGGGAGATGATTGAGCAAATAAGTGAATACTTGAGGTTAATAGGAGCCAGGTTTCTCAATGTTGGAAGAGATAGTTGCAAATATGGAAAGGGAGGAAGGCTAGAATGAACCCTCTGGTGTTGGATTGAAAATGGAGGTATCAGTATGAACTCGGTTTTACGTATACATATATGCACGTATAGGTATATACACATCCACACATTTATTTCCTAACTCTGTTCACTGAGAGGCTCTAGAAACAATGGCATCCTAGTAATAATGAGTACACCTAGCACCCAGATCTTTTTTTTTTTTAAAGTTAACTCCATGTCTTTCTTTTTTTTAAAATAAATTTATTTATTTATTTTTGGCTGTGTTGGGTCTTCGTTTCTGTGCGAGGGCTTTCTCCAGTTGCGGCGAGCGGGGGGCCACTCTTCATCGCGGTGCGCGGGCCTCTCACTGTCGCGGCCTCTCCCGTTGCGGAGCACAGGCTCCAGACGCGCAGGCTCAGTAGTTGTGGCTCGAGGGCCTAGCCGCTCCGCAGCGTGTGGGATCTTCCCAGACCGGGGCACGAACCCGTGTCCCCTGCATTGGCAGGCGGATTCTCAACCACTCCGCCACCAGGGAAGCCCGCACCCAGATCTTGGATACTACCATTCTCCATTAAGAGGAATGAGGGGGCTTCCCTCCTTCATAGGAGCCACCTTTGAGCAGCAAAATAGTGGATTATAACTCATTGAATAAGATAGGAATCCATTAGCCTGTACTAAAACATATTTTTAAAATATAAATAAATAAGTAGGGGAGAAGAAAATGCTCTCCCTAACAAACGCCAACTAATAAATGAAGACGGAATGATGGAAATTTAAAAATCAATATTTAGCAACCATCACAGTAAAAAGGGATTCCAGCAAGAGTCATCAATGGATGCTAAAACTAGTGAGTGGGAGTTCAATGAGGAACAGGATCTTTGGTCTCAAAGTGTCTTCCACAAAACACTTCCTAATTACTTATGAATTACTAACACGGTAGACACCGTCTTAACTTTAACCATCAGTGGGACAAACTGACATTGTCTGTCTTGTTGGTATGATGCACTGAGAAGAACACATCTCTTCTGTGGTGTGCCTACCAAAACTGCATAAATTAATCATTAGGAAACACCAGACACACAGAAGTTGAGGTTCATGTTACAAAGTAACTGGCCGGTACTCTTAAAAAATGTCAAGGTCATGAAAGATCAGGAAAGACTGAGAAACTGTTTCCGTTTGCAGGAGATGAAAGAGACATGACATCCAAACGCAACTTATGATCCTGAACTTATGAAGGACTTTATTAGGACAATCAATGAAATTGGAATGGAGCCTGTGGATTAGATGGTAGACTTGTATCATTATTAATTTTCTAATTTTGATGGTTGTACTGTGGTCATTCAGGACAGCGGTCCTCAACCTTTTTGGCACCAGGGACCGGTTTCGTGGAAGACAATTTTTCCACGGACAGCGGTGGGGGGCCGGGGGCGGGGAATGCGAGCGATGGGGAGCGGCAGATGAAGCTTCGCTCGCTCGCCCACTGCTCACCTCCTGTTGTGCAGCCCGGCTCCTAACAGGCCGTGGACCGGTTGTGGTGCACGGCCCGGGGGTTGGGGGCCCCTGACTTAGGAGAATAGTATCCTTGCTTTTAGGAAATACACAATGCGGCATTAAGGGGTAATGGAGCAAGAAGTCTGTAAATTAATCTCAAATGGTTCAGAAAGAAATACACAAAGAGAGAATGATAAGGCAATGTGGTAAAATGCTAACAAATGGGGAATCTGGGTAAAGGTTATGTGGCAATTTGCACCTTTTCTGTAAGTATGAAACTATTTCAAAATCAAAAGTTAAAAAAATGTTAATACAAATCAACTGGGAAAAAAAAGCCAGTGTAATCTTACGGTACACTAATGCAAGTCTAGCCAGAACGAGGCTGCTGAACTCTGTGTGGGTCAGACCTCACTGGAACATGGGCCTTGGCTCTGGGAAAGGTGAGGTGACTACATCATATGAGGAACAGCTGAGGGGGTCTGAGGATGTTTAACCGGAAGACAAAAAAGTCAGGAGGATGGGGGACAGAGGAAACAAACTTGTTACAGGGAGACAAATTTCTGTTCAGTACGAGGAAGGGTATTTTACCAATTAGCAAAAAAAAGGCAGATTGCGTTGTCTCGGGAGTTCGTCACAGGCTATGTTCTGATACAGACTGCACAACCAAGTCTCAAGGATGTCATAGATTTCATGAAATCTGATCAATGCTGGGCCCAAAGACCACTAAGGTCCTTCTGATGAAGAGTCAATGGTTCTCTGTTATCTTCAGGTATTGCGAATTTGAGCACTTCTCAAATAAAATGCAACCTGTGTGGGACTGGGATGAACATCCCCTTTTGTTCACATGGGGCATGAACTATCTTGCTCTCACATGGGCTATTTCTATATATATATATATATATATATATATATATATATATATATATATATAATTACTTCTCAAATAAAATGCAACCTGTGTGGGACTGGGATGAACATCCCCTTTTGTTCACATGGGGCATGAACTATCTTGCTCTCACATGGGCTATTTCTATATATATATATATATATATATATATATATATATATATATATATATAAAATGTTCCTTAGCTCCTTAGCACTTTGGAGAAAATCATCTGTCCCCCAGAAATTAGCTGGTCACAGCAGTAAAAGTCAAAATGCTTTTATTTTAGAAAATGTCATTTAACAACATGAAAACAGGGCAGGAGAAAACAGAAACAAAAACTCAAGAGTAACTTTGGTAAGAATTTAAATATTCAACATCTCAGGAGCACACATCTTCAAGTCACTGTCAGCTTGCTCCGTTCCAGCAGTTCTCACTCTTCATTAACAAGTGGGCCCTTTTTTTTTATCTAATGCGTCCACAAGCTGACTGTACAGAACATTCATCTGGGAAAGAGAACAGCAAATAGATTTCTTGAGAGGAAAGGAAATGTGGGAAATCTTCCCAGACCCATGGTGATGGCATGAGAGTCCAACCTTTATCTTCTGAGACCTGAGGCACCACTCTGGGAAGAACATACAGTACTCACCTGGGGAAAAGGGATCCCATGACACTAGGTCTGTTCACTAGAGATAGGCAGAAGAAGGGAGGAAGTACTTAAGACATAAAAGATCCTTTGCTCTTATTTGATACAAAAACTTTTTCTCTATCAAGCCTCTCCTGGTTAGCTAAGGGCCCAGAAGTCTGCTACTCAAAATAGTTCCTGCAGAAAATGTCTTTTAAAACAGTCGCTGTTTGCACAGAGGCTGGTCCTTCCCTGCGTGCACTGGCATTGACAGGGATGCATCTTTCCAGAGCTCACTCTTGGCATTCTTCCTAATTAGATTCCATTTGCTATTCCTAAGTTTGCCTTGTTCACCATTCTTCCTGGTTTTCACTATAAAAAATTACTGTTTATAGTCCCATAACTCTTGCACTTCCGTGGAACCACTGAGAGGAACAATGGTCACGATCGTTTCCTAGCCAAGGAAGGTAGGGTTGTGTCCTTAACGAGAGCTATGTAGAACCTCTCTGTCCCTGAGTCATGCCATCCACCCGTAGCCCTCTCCCTCCTCACCTGAGTTTCACAGTTGCTCTTAAGGGAGCCAAGGTGGTCAACGAAACGCAGTGCCAGGCCACACCATTTTTCACTAGACATATACTTGTTTCTGCTGTACATAAATACTCCAAGATTCCAGGACTTGACCATCAGCCAGAGAATCTCCATTTCTGGGTAGCCTTCCTGAAATCCAAGAACAGTGGGTTTACAGTTATTACTGGCACAATCACTGTAGCCCTGACTCTATCAGGGCTGCATCCCAGTATTATTAAACAATGGGTGCTCTGCTGACACGGAGGAAGGAGCCCGCGGCCCCCACGAGCAATCCTGTGCTCCTGGAGAGTAGGAGGAGACCACCTTGAAAGTCTGTCAGCTGTAGGACGCTCCATAGCAAGACCTCATGAAGTGACATATACACTAAAAAAGCAATGCAGCCCTCTTGGACTGAGTTCTGTCTTTCTGAAGCAGGAGAAAAACCTGTATCCTGTTTGGGGCTTCCCTTGTTGCTGTCCTCAGTCAATTATCTCCCCAGTACCTATCTCTAATTTTCAGAGAAGGTTGTGAAGCAGCAGTTTTATTGAATCTCTTAATTTCCTTGACCTGAATCAGTCTGTGTTTGGAATAGAAATTATATTAATCTTTATTTTTTGCATATGTACAGAGAGATTTATTTTAAGGAACTGGCTCACACAATGTAGGGGCTGGCAAGTTTGAAATCTGTAGGGTAGGCCAGCAGGCTATAAAATCAGGTAAGACTTGATGTTGTGATCTTGAGTCTGAAATTTGTAGGGCAGGCCAGCAGGCTGGAAACAACTCAGGAAGAATTTCTGTTAGAATCCTGAGGCAGAATTCCTTCTCCGGGAAACCTCAGTTTCCACTTTGAAGGCAAAAACTGATTATGGAGTGTAATCTGTTTTATTGTACTTCAACTCAACTGACTGCAATTTAAAAATGATCTTTAGTGTTGACAGTACCTACCTAGCTATGAACACAGGGCACATTTCTAAGATGGTCCCTTTGCCTTTTAACGTGGCTGATCACAAGATTCTGCAATAGCAAAAAGGATTAGTCTAAGGAGCTACTTTTGCCGTTCTTGTATAGGAGACGGACCACAGAGGGAGCACTTGTGTGCTCATTCCATGTTAAAGTCCCTCATCTACACAAGAGGTCTCAGGCCCTGGAAGGGGGACATGTGACAGAAGACCTGGGCAGCAGGTTCTTGAGAGTGTCAATGACATTGTCTCAGCTGTCCTTTCACCCATGTGGATCTATAAAAAATTACTATGCATAAAACACTATGCAAATGAGGGTGCTAAGAGTGACAAGACAAAGCTCTTACCCTAAATGACACATAATGCCTCTGGGGAGACAAGGCATCCACGTATAGAGAGGACCACACCAGGAATGTGATTAAGGGCTAGTCAGAGTGACACAGGCATTAGGTGCTCCAGCTCAGTCAAACAAATGAGCATTGGGCTGGCACAGTCAGAGGTCTAGTCTCTCTGCTTGAAATGCCACCCCCACCCCCACCCAATCTTTATCCACTTGGTAAACTTCTACCTTTCCTTCAAATTAACAAATGGAGTTAGTTATTCCTTTCTCTCTGTTCCCACAGCAAGCTCTAATTCCTCTAATTCTAATTCCTCTAATTCTAATTCCTCTAATTAGAGGAATTCTAATTCCTCTAATACAACTTATATCACATTGTTTTGAAACTGTATATATGTATCTCCTCCAGGCTGAGCTCCTTGAGTACAGGGAATTTTTCTTCTTCATCTTTGTATCCTCAGAGTCCAACACTGTGCCTGGCACATAATAAGAGCCCAATAGATATTTGCTGAATGAATGAATTTATGAATGAATGAACAAATGAATTAATATCCAGTTATTAAAATGCTACCTCCTCAGTCAGGCTTTGCCTGACTCTCCACAATTTATTATCTGTACCACTTTGTTCCTATGGCACTTTGTTCACGGCACCTATTGTCTGTCTCCTTCACTAGGCTGGGGGTTCCTTAAAGGCAGAATGTCATCTACCTTTGCGTATTCACAGCCTGACACGTGACCGTGTTGTGATTTTTAACTGAATGACTTAACAAATGACTGAACAAATAAACATGATCTTAGAGTAGATGAGCAGGATATCTAGCTATAGAGAGGTTATATGAAATGTCCAGAACAGGCAGTTCCAGAGAGACAGCAGATTGGTAGTTGCCAGGGTCTGGGGGAGAGGGGAATGGGGAGTGACTGCTAACGGTTATGGGGTTTCTTTTTGGGGTGATGAAAATGTTCTGGATTTGGATACTGGTGATAGTTGCAGAATTTTGCGAATATACTAAAAACCACTGAATTGTATACCTTAAAATTGTGAATTTTATATATGAATTGATATATGAATTGTATCTCAACTTAAAAAATATATACAGAGAAAGAGAAGGGCATTCCATGTGGGCAGAACAGAATCAATAAAGACTCAGATTGTGCTTGAGACTAAGCACATCTCAGGGGGACTAATAGTCATTTGGCCCAAGCAGACAATTGATGTAGGGAAACTAACGGGAAACAGGACTGGAAATGTAGGATGGGGCTACCTAAGCACTTCCTAGATGCTTTTCCTTAGAACATTAGTGTCATGAAAAATGTTAACAGATGGTGTATAAAAATAGGGTTCTTTAGTCAAATACATTTTGGAAATGCTGCATTCTATATACAACCTCTTGGAGAGTTTTAATGCACATTAGTTCATTAAAAGTTTTAGGAACTTTTACAGTGAAGAAACCATGTAACTTTGTTTAATCCAGAGTATGTAGATCATTTACTAACATCTTGTGGAATGTAATTTGTGAAACATCGGGCTGGAGTGTTAAGGGTTTTGCATAACAGGCCACAGATTTTGGGATTTATTCTGCTGGCAATGAGAAGTCACTGCAACTTTTTGAGAAGGAAAGTTATATGATGAAACTGGAGTTTTAATAAGATTGAAATGCCAGTGGTGTTTAGAACAGACGTGAGTGTGAGAAAACACATACAGCGAGAACTGTTTAAATGGACTTGTAAGAGACGAAGAATGAAGTGGATGAGGGTCAGAAATAGAATAGTGACAATGGAAATGGAAAGATGTAAGAAACACTCTAAAGGAAGAATCAGTAGAACTTGGTAACTGATTTGATATGGGGAATGGAAGATAGGTCAATTAAAAATGGCTCTGAAGTACACAGTTTGAGTGGCTGAGAGAATGCTGATACCACTGAAAGAAGAAACTGGAAGGAAATGTTTCTGGGGATAAAGGATCAAGATAATGTTAACTTCTATTTTAATCATGTTGAGATTGAGGTAACTTTGGCGATATCATGTGGGCTGTTGCAGGTATGGACTGGAACTCAGGCAATAGTTGAAAAATGTCAATCCACTTAAGGGACAGAGTATAGAATATGGAGAAGGAAAGAGGAGAGAATATTGGAAATGTTCATAGTTGGGTGGCAAGAGGGAAAAGATAACACAGCAGAGTGATGAGAACATAAAGGACAAAAGAAAAGACAATTTCAATAAGGGGGCAGTGGTCAATAATGAAGGCCAGGGTAAAGAAAGAGGCCATCAAATTTGTCTAGGAGGTGGTAATTAGTGGAGTACTGTGTGGCTAGCAGTACAGAGAGTGACGGAAAGAGTGGCTCAAGATGAGGACAGACAGGTACGCAGGACCTTGTAGGCCACGTTTAGGATTTTGGTTTTTAAGAGCAATGAGAAACTACTGAAGAAGATTAAGTAAGGTCACATATATTCGAACATTTAAAAGATCACTCTGGTTGCTGGATGGAGAAATGAAGAAAGCAAGAGATGCGAGAAGACCAGCTAAAAGGTTCCTGCAGTAGCTGAGGTAAGAGATGATAACCTGAACTAGGTTGGTGATGGTGGAAGATGGGAAAAAGTAAATGAATATACGATATTTAGGAGGCAGAACTGACCGGACTTAGTGATAGATTAGAAATGGGAGTGAGGGAGGAATTGAGGATGACTCCGAGATGTTTGGCTTGGGCAACCGGAGGAATGATGGTGCCATTCAATGAGTTAGGGAACTGGAGGAGTTTTATTTTCATTTGCGTTAGCTACTCTCATGTCCAGCACTGCTCAGGAGGATCATTCGTCTTCAATGAAGAAATGCAACCGTGCAGCTACTCACCCCAGTGCAACACAGGCTTGCCTGTGGTAACATACAAATCAACGCCAGCAAGCAGAGATGTTTGCGCTTATGATTTTCTGGGGCTCGCATCTGAAGCCAGTTTTCTCTGTCTTCAACATCTTAATAAACATGGCAGTCATATATATCTCTAACAAAACTGTACGTGTTTTGGAACACAAATGCTGTCTTTTTAGGCTCTCTTCAGGGTTCCTGAAGTGAATATTGTGTACATCAGCTTTACTGAGATATAATTCGCATACCATACAATTTACCTACTTAAAAGTGTACAATTCAACGGGTTTTAGTAATTCACAGAGTTCTGCCACCATCACCACAGTCAATTGTAGAATATTTTCATCCCCAAAGGAAACCCCCATGCCCATTAGCAGTCACTCCCCATCTCCCCCAATAACCCCCATCTCTGTCTTTTATAGATTGGCCTATTCTGGACATTTCAGATAAATGTCCAGAGTCACACACAGTATGTAGTCCTTTATGACTGGCATCTTTCACTTAGCATAATGTTTTCAAGGTCCATCCATGTTGTAGCATGTGTCAATACTTCATTCTTTGTTATGGCCAATTAATATTCCATTGTATGGAAATACCACATTTTGTTTATCCATTCATCAGCTGATAGACATTTGGGTTGCTCCCACTTTTGGCTGCTATAAACATTTGTGTACAAGTCTTTGTTTGGCATTTGTTTTCATTTCTTATGGGTATATACCTAGAAGTGAAATTGCTGGGTCATATGGTAACTTCATGTTTAACTTTCTAAGGAACTTAGCCAGACTGTTTTCCAAAGCAGCTGTACCACTGTACAGTAACACAGTGTATGAGGGCACCAATTTCTCCACATCCTTGTCAATACTTGTTATTATCTGTCTTTTTGACTATAGTCATCTTAGTGGGTGTCAAGTGGTAGATCACTGTGTTTTGATTTGCCTATCTCTGATGACTAATGATGTCAAGAATCTTTCCATATGCTTACTGGTCATTTGAATATCTTCTTTGGAGAACTATCTACTCAGATCTTTGCCCATTAAAAAAAATTAGTTGTCTTTATATTATCGAGTTGTAAGAGCTCTTTATAGATTCTAAGTACAAGTTCTGTAACAAATATATGATTTCCAACATTTACTGCCACTCTGTGGGTTGTCTTTTCACTTCTTTGATGGTCCTTCACAGAAAAGTTTTAATTTTGCTGATATCTAATTACTTGATTTTTTATTTTATTGCTTGTGCTCTTGGTGTCATATCTAAGAAAACACTGTCTAACCCAGGGTTACAAAGATTTAAGCCTATACTTCTAAAAGTTTTATTATTTTAGCTTATATATAATTATAGTTTTATAATTTTAGCTCTTTCATTTAGGTCTTTGATCCATTTTGAGATAGGGGTCCAAACTTCATTCTTTTCCATGTGGTTACACACTTGTCCCAGAACCATTGTTAGAAAGACTACTTTTTCACATTGAATAGTCTTCACAATCTGGTCAAAAATCAACTGACCATAAAGGTGAGGGTTTGTTTCTGGACTCTTAATTCTATTTCACTGATCTCTATGTCTATCCTTACGTCAGTACCACACTGTCTTGATCACTATAGCTTTGTGGTAAGTTTTGAAATAGACAATGCAACAATAATAGTTTTAATTACTTCATATAATTTGATGTGTTTCAAAGAAGCTAAGAGAAGTAAAGATTGAAAGTATATATTTATAATTTGTTATATTAACTTTCTTATTTACCATTTCTGGTTCTTTTCCTTTCTTCCCATGGCTTAGAGTTATTCTCTAGTGTCATTCCTTACTCCCAAACTGGCTCCCACCTTCCTTCTTTGTGCTGTTACTTTTCTATTACATTTTATATGATAAAAGCCCAACAAACAATTATATGTTTTATACATTTGCTTTTTAAATAGTGCAAGAGAAGAAAGGAAAATATGCATTTATACTGTTGTATAATTACCTAATTACCAATGCTTTTTGTTTGTTAGTTTGGATTTGAATTATTATCTGCAGTCACTTGCTATCAACCTAAAGAACTTCCTTTAGTATTTCTTGCAGGCAGATCAGCTAGCAAGAAATTCTCAGTTTTTCTTTATCTGTTAATATCTTCATTTTTGTGAGATAATTTTTCTGATTATAGGATTCCTGGTTAGCTGTTATTTTTTTCCTATCGTTCTGAATATGCCACTGCCTTCTGGTCCCCACTGTCTCTGGTGAGAAGTCAACAGTTACTCTCATTGGGGTTCCTTTTTTTTTTTAACCATTTTTAAAAATTGAAGTATAGTTAATTTACAATGTTGTGTTAGTTTCAGATGTACAGCAAAGTGATTCAGATTCTTTTACATTATAAGTTATTACAAGATATTGAATACAGTAAGTCCCCTACATACGAATGAGTTCCATTCCAAGAGCACGTTCCTAAGTCCAATTTGTTCATAAGTCCAACAAAGTTAACCTAGGTACCCAACTAACACAATCAGCTATATAGTACCGTACTATTATAGGTTTATAATACTTTTCACACAAATAATACATAAAAAACAAACACAAAATAAAGAGAACATTTTTAATCTTACAGTACAGTACCTTGAAAAGTACAGTAGTACAGTACAACAGCTGGCATACAGGGGTTGGCATCGGGTGAACAGGCAAGAAGAGTTACTGACTGGAGGAGGGAGAGGAGGTGGGAGATGGCAGAGCTGAAGGATCATCAGCAGTAGGAGACGGAGGGCAAGCTGCAATTTCACTCACGCCTTACATGACTGGACATGCAAATGCACGTTTGCATCTTTGGAAGTTTGCAACTTGGAGGTTCGTATGTAGGGGACTTACTGTATAGTTCCCTGTGCTATACAGTAGGTCCTTGTTGTTTATCTATTTCATACCTAGTAGTGTGTATTTGTTAATCCCAAGCTCCTAATTTATCTCCCCCCATCCTCCGCTATCCACTTTGGTAACCATAAGTTTGTTTTCTAGGTCTGTGAGTCTATCTCTGTTTTGTAAATAAGTTCATTTGTATCATTTTTTTAGATTCTACATGTAAGTGATAACTTATAACATTTGCCTTTCTCTATCTGACTTACTTCACTTAATATGATAATCTCTAGGTCCATCCATGTTGCTGCAAATGGCATTATTTCATTTTTTCTTATAGCTGAGTAATATTCCATTGTGTGTGTATAGGTATGCAAATATATATTACACACACCCACACAAACACACCATATCTTCTTTATCCATTCATCTGTTGTTGAACATTTGGGTTGCTTCCCTTTCTTGGCTATTGTAAATAGTGCTGCTATGAATACTGGGGTGCATGTATCTTTTCAAATTAGAATTTTCTCCAGATATGTGCCTGGGAGTAGGACTGCTGGATGATATGGTAACCTTTAGTTTTTTAAGGAACCCCCATACTGTTTTCCACAGTGGCTGCACCAATGTACATTCCCACCAACAGTGTAGGAGGCTTCCACGTTCTCCATACCCTCTCCTGCATTTATTATTTGTAGACTTTTTAATGATGGCCATTCTGACTGGTGTGCGTTGATACCTTGTTGTAGTTTTGATTTGCATTTTTTCCAATATTCAGTGATGTTGAGCATCTTTTCTTTTCTTTTTTTTGCTTAATAAATATTTTGAATGATTTAATGCATGAATATGGAGGAATGAATATACAAGAAAGTAAAGATGACATTTTAATAAAGAAAAACGTGAAGAGACTGAAAAGAAAAACACACTAAAATAGCTATAAGTAGAATATATTACCCTATTGAAAGACAATGACTTTTATATTAATAGAAAAAAGTTCACATCTATTGTTTCCAAGACATGGCTCTTCAGACAAAATTGGAAAAGCAGTGTTGTAAATATAGGATAGGCCTGCCATCCCATGCCATGAAAATCAACAGAAAAGAGAAAACGTTAACTGGGAGAAAAGAATGTTGTTTTTTTTCTTTTTTTTTATATACAGCAGGTTCTTATTAGTCATCAATTTTATACACATCAGTATATACATGTCAATCCCAATCGCCCAATTCATCACACCACCACCCCCACGCCCTCACGGCTTTCCCCCTTTGGTGTCCATACGTTTGTTCTCTACATCTGTGTCTCTATTTCTGCCCTGAAAACCGGTTCATCTGTACCATTTTTCTAGGTTCCACATATATGCGTTAACATACGATATTTGTTTTCCTCTTTCTGACTTACTTCACTCTGTATGACAGTCTCTAGATCCATCCACGTCTCAACAAATGACCCAATTTCGTTCCTTTTTATGGCTGAGTAATATTCCATTGTATATATGTACCACAACTTCTTTATCCATTCGTCTGTTGATGGGCATTTAGGTTGCTTCCATGACCTGGCTATTGTAAATAGTGCTGCAATGAACATTCGGGTGCATGTGTCTTTTTGAATTACGGTTTTCTCTGGGTATATGCCCAGTAGTGGGATTGCTGGGTCATATGGTAATTCTATTTTTAGTTTTTTAAGGAACCTCCATATTGTTCTCCATAGTGGCTGTATCAATTTACATTCCCACCAACAGTGCAAGAGGGTTCCCTTTTCTCCACACCCTCTCCAGCATTTGTTGTTTGTAGATTTTCTGATGATGCCCATTCTAACAGGAGTGAGGTGATACCTCATTGTAGTTTTGGTTTGCATTTCTCTAATAATTAGTGATGTTGAGCATCTTTTCATGTGCTTCGTGGCCGTCTGTATGTCTTCTTTGGAGAAATGTCTATTTAGGTCTTCTGCCCATTTTTGGATTGGGGTGTTTGTTTTTTTGTTATTGAGCTGCATGAGTTGCTTGTAAATTTTGGAGATTAATCCTTTGTCCGTTGATTCGTTTGCAAATATTTTCTCCCATTCTGAGGGTTGTCTTTTCGTCTTGTTTATGGTTTCCTTTGCTGTGCAAAAGCTTTGAAGTTTCATTAGGTCCCATTTGTTTATTTTTGTTTTTATTTCCATTACTCTAGGAGGTGGATCAAAAAAGATCTTGCTGTGATTTATGTCAAAGAGTGTTCTTCCTATGTTTTCCTCTAAGAGTTTGATAGTGTCCAGTCTTATATTTAGGTCTCTAATCCATTTTGAGTTTATTTTTGTCTATGGTGTTAGGGAGTATTCTAATTTCATTCTTTTACATGTAGCTGTCCAGTTTTCCCAGCACCACTTATTGAAGAGACTGTCTTTTCTCCATTGTATATCTTTGCCTCCTTTGTCATAGATTAGTTGACCATAGGTGCGTGGGTTAGTCTCTGGGCTTTCTATCTTGCTCCATTGATCTATGTTTCTGTTTTTGTGCCAGTACCATATTGTCTTGATTACTGTAGCTTTGTAGTATAGTCTGAAGTCAGGGAGTCTGATTCCTCCAGCTCCATTTTTTTCCCTCAAGACTGCTTTGGCTATTCGGGGTCTTTTGTGTCTCCATACAAATTTTAAGATGATTTGTTCTAGCTCCGTAAAAAATGCCATTGGTAATTTGATAGGGATTGCATTGAATCTGTAGATTGCTTTGGGCAGTATACTCATTTTCACAATGTTGATTCTTCCAATCCAAGAACATGGCATATCTCTCCATCTGTTGGTATCATCTTTAATTTCTTTCATCAGTGTCTCATAGTTTTCTGCATACAGGTCTTTTGTCTCCCTAGGTAGGTTTATTCCTAGGTATTTTATTCTTTTTGTTGCAATGGTAAATGGGAGTGTTTCCATAATTTCTCTTTCAGATTTTTCATCATTAGTGTATAGGAATGCAAGAGATTTCTGTGCATTCATTTTGTATCCTGCAACTTTACCATATTCATTAATTAGCTCTAGCAGTTTTCTGGTGGCAGTTTTTGGATTCTCTATGTATACTATCATGTCATCCGCAGACAGTGACAGTTTTACTTCTTCTTTTCCAATTTGTATTCCTTTTATTTCTTTTTCTTCCCTGATTGCCGTGGCTAGGACTTCCAGAACTATGTTGAATAATAGTGGTGAGAGTGGACATCCTTGTCTCGTTCCTGATCTTAGAGGAAATGCTTTCAGTTTTTCACCATTGAGAATGATGTTTGCTGTGGGTTTGTCATATATGGCCTTTATTATGTTGAGGTAGGTTCCCTCTATGCCCACTTTCTGGAGAGTTTTTATCAGAAATGGGTGTTGAATTTTGTCAAAAGCTTTTTCTGCATCTATTGAGATGATCATATGGTTTTTCTTCTTCAATTTGTTAATATGGTGTATCACATTGATTGATTTGCGTATATTGAAGAATCCTTGCATCCCTGGGATAAATCCCACTTGATCGTGGTGTATGATCCTTTTAATGTGTTGTTCGATTCTGTTTGCTAGTATTTTGTTGAGGATTTTTGCATCTGTATTCATCAGTGATACTGGTCTGTAATTTTCTTTTTTTGTAGTGTCTTTGTCTGGTTTTGGTATCAGGGTGATGGTGGCCTCATAGAAGGAGTTTGGGAGTGTTCCTTCCTCTGCAATTTTTTGGAAGAGTTTGAGAAGGATAGGTGTTAGCTCTTCTCTAAATGTTTGATAGAATTCACCTGTGAAGCCATCTGGTCCTGGACTTTTGTTTGTTGGAAGATTTTTAATCACCGTTTCAATTTCATTACTTGTGATTGGTCTGTTCATATTTTCTGTTTCTTCCTGGTTCAGTCTTGGAAGGTTATACCTTTCTAAAAATTTGTCCATTTCTTCCAGGTTGTCCATTTTATTGGCATAAAGTTGCTTGTAGTAGTCTCTTAGGATGCTTTGTATTTCTGCGGTGTCTGTTGTAACCTCTCCTTTTTCACTTCTGATTTTATTGATTTGAGTCCTCTCCCTCTTTTTCTTGATGAGTCTGGCTAATGGCTTATCAATTTTGTTTATCTTCTCAAAGGACCAACTTTCAGTTTTATTGATCTTTGCTATTGTTTTCTTTGTTTCTATTTCATTTATTTCTGCTCTGATCTTTATGATTTCTTTCCTTCTGCTAACTTTGGGTTTTGTTTCTTCTTCTTTCTCTAGTTCCTTTAGGTGTAAGGTTAGATTGTTTACTTGAGATTTTTCTTGTTTCTTTAGGTAGGCTTGTATAGCTACAAACTTCCCTCTTAGAACTGCTTTCGCTGCATCCCATAGGTTTTGGGTCGTCGTGTTTTCATTGTCATTTGTCTCTAGGTATTTTTTTGTTTCCTCTTTGATTTCTTCAGTGATCTCTTGGTTATTTAGTAACGTATTGTTTAGCCTCCACGTGTTTGTCTTTTTTACAGTCTTTTCCCTGTAATTCATTTCTAATCTCATAGCGTTGTGGTCAGAAAAGAAGCTTGATATGATTTCAATTTTCTTAAATTTACTGAGGCTTGATTTGTGACCCAAGATGTGATCTATCCTGGAGAATGTTCCGTGCGCACTTGAGAAGAACGTGTAATCTGCTGTTTTTGGATGGAATGTCCTATATATATCAATTAAATCTATCTGGTCTATTGTGTCATTTAAAGCTTCTGTTTCCTTATTTATTTTCATTTTGGATGATCTGTCCATTGGTGTAAGTGAGGTGTTAAAGTCCCCCACTATGATTGTGTTACTGTCAATTTCCTCTTTTATAGCTGTTAGCAGTTGCCTTATGTATTGAGGTGCTCCTATGTTGGGTGCATATATATTTATAATTGTTATATCTTCTTCTTGGATTGATCCCTGGATCATTATGTAGTGTCCTTCCTTGTCTCTTGTAACATTCTTTATTTTAAAGTCTATTTTATCTGATATGAGTATAGCTACTCCAGCTTTCTTTTGATGTCCATTTGCATGGAATATCTTTTTCCATCCCCTCACTTTCAGTCTGTATGTGTCCCTAGGTCTAAAGTGGGTCTCTTGTAGACAGCATATAGATGGGTCTTGTTTTTGTATCCATTCAGCCAGTCTATGTCTTTTGGTTGGGGCATTTAATCCATTCACGTTTAAGGTAATTATCGATATGTATGTTCCTATGACCATTTTCTTAATTGTTTTGGGTTTGTTTTTGTAGGTCCTTTTCTTCTCTTGTGTTTCCCACTTAGAGAAGTTCCTTTAGCATTTGTTGTAGAGCTGGTTTGGTGGTGCTGAATTCGCTTAGCTTTTGCTTGTCTGTAAAGCTTTTGATTTCTCCATCAAATCTAAATGAGATCCTTGCCGGGTAGAGTAATCTTGGTTGTAGGTTCTTCCCTTTCATCACTTTAAGTATATCATGCCACTCCCTTCTGGCCTGCAGAGTTTCTGCTGAGAAATCAGCTGTTAACCTTATGGGAGTTCCCTTGTATGTTATTTGTCGTTTTTCCCTTGCTGCTTTCAATAATTTTTCTTTGTCTTTAATTTTTGCCACTTTGATTACTATGTGTCTCGGCGTGTTTCTCCTTGGGTTTATCCTGTATGGGACTCTCTGTGCTTCCTGGACTTGGGTGGCTATTTCCTTTCCCATGTTAGGGAAGTTTTCGACTATAATCTCTTCAGATATTTTCTCTGGTCCTTTCTCTCTCTCTTCACCTTCTGGGACCCCTATAATGCGAATGTTGTTGCGTTTAATGTTGTCCCAGACGTCTCTTAGGCTGTCTTCATTTCTTTTCATTCTTTTTTCTTTAGTCTGTTCCGCAGCAGTGAATTCCACCATTTTGTCTTCCAGGTCACTTATCCGTTCTTCTGCCTCAGTTATTCTGCTACTGATTCCTTCTAGTGTAGTTTTCATTTCAGTTATTGTATTGGTCATCTCTGTTTGTTTGTTCTTTAATTCTTCTAGGTCTTTGTTAATCATTTCTTGCATCTTCTCGATCTTTGCCTCCATTCTTATTCCGAGGTCCTGGATCATCTTCACTATCATTATTCTGAATTCTTTTTCTGGAAGGTTGCCTATCTCCACTTCATTTCGTTGTTTTTCTGGGGGTTTTTCTTGTTCCTTCATCTGGTACATAGCCCTCTGCCTTTTCATCTTGTCTATCTTTCTGTAACTGTGGTTTTTGGTCCACAGGCTGCAGGATTGTAGTTTTTCTTGCTTCTGCTGTCTGCCCTCTGGTGGTTGAGGCTATCTAAGAGGCTTGATGGGAGGCTCTGGTGGTGGGTAGAGCTGACTGTTGCTGTGGCGGTCAGAGCTCAGTAAAACTTTAATCCACTTGACTGTTGATGGGTGGGGCTGGGTTCCCTCCCTGTTGGTTGTTTTGCCTGAGGCAACCCAACACTGGAGCCTACCTGGGCTCTTTGGTGGGGTTAATGGCAGACTCTGGGAGGGCTTACGCCAAAGAGCACTTCCCAGAACCTCCGCTGCCAGAGTCCTTGTCCCCACAGTGAAAGAGAGCCACCCCCCGCCTCTGCAGGAGACCCCCCCAACACCAGCAGGTAGGTCTGGTTCAGTCTCCCCCAGGGTCACTGCTCCTTCCCCTGGGTCCCGATGCGCACACTACTTTGTGTGTGCCCTCCAAGAGTGGGGTCTCAGTTTCCCCCAGTCCTGTCAAAGTCCTGCAATCAATTCCCACTAGCCTTCAGAGTCTGATTCTCTAGGAATTCCTCCTCCCGTTGCCGGACCCCCAGGTTGGGAAGCCTGACGTGGGGCTCAGAAGCTTCACTCCAGTGGGTGGACTTCTGTGGTATAAGTGTTCGCCAGTCTGTGAGTCACCCACCCAGCAGTTATGGGATTTGATTGTACTCTGATTGCGCCCCTCCTACCGTCTCACTGTGGCTTCTCCTCTGTCCTTGGACGTGGGGTATCCTCCTTGGTGAAGTCCAGGGTCTTCCTGTCAATGATTGCCCAGCAGCCAGTTGTGATTCTGGTGCTCTCGCAAGAGGGAGTGAGAGCACGTCCTTCTACTCCGCCATCTTGGTTAATCCTCTGCATGTGTCTTTTTGAATTGTGGTTTTCTCTGGGTATATGCCCAGTAGTGGGATTGCTGGATCATATGGTAATTCTATTTTTAGTTTTTTAAGGAACCTCCATACTGTTCTCCATAGTGGCTGTATCAGTTTACATTCCCACCAACAGTGCAAGAGGTTTCCCTTTTCTCCACACCCTCTCCAGCATTTGTTGTTTGTAGATTTTCTGATGATGCCCATTCTGACTGGTGTGAGGTGAAACCTCACTGTAGTTTTGATTTGCATTTCTCTAATAATTAGTGATGCTGAGCAGCTTTTCATGTGCTTCTTGGGCATCTGTATGTCTTCCTTGGAGAAATGTCTATTTAGGTCTTCTGCCCATTTTTGGATTGGGTTGTTTGTGTTTTTAATATCAAGCTGCATGAGCTGTTTATATATTTTGGAGATTAATCCTTTGTCCGTTGATTCGTTTGCAAATATTTTCTCCCATTCTGAGGGTTGTCTTTCCGTGGCTGACAACATTTTGCAGTCATATCCTAACTTGCTGGTGACAGAGCTGGCAGGTGTCATTTTTGGTGCCCTCCCTGTAGCCTGATTACACCATTGGGCATGCTCTGCACAGCCTGCAAAACAGCCTGACTGGGTGAGCACCCTGAGCACCCACCCACTTCACACAACAGCTTCATCACACCTGGGCTAGGTGAGAGCACTACCCCCCCACCTGCCTAAGTGCAGCAGTTGTGATGCCATCAGACCAGGCAGGTACCCTGTGTACTGTCCACCTGTGCAGCAATCTCACCACAACTGGGCCACGAGAGCACCCTGAGTCCACCCCCATGCCATGCAATTGTTCTGCAACCAGGCCAGGCATGTGCCTCATCCCCAACCTTCCATGAAACAGCTATGCTACAACCAAGGGGGTGAGCACACACACCTTGCCTCACTCTCCCGATTAGCAGCTATGGCCCCACAAGGGACACCTCTTGAGTGTCTGGCTCTGATGTCCAGGGGAGAATGTGTTTCCAGGCCCCATGGATCATCTGCTACACTAGAACCCTCCTTCAAGACCAGGGGAGGTAGCTGTTTCGCCTAATATATATAGACAAACACAGAGTCAGACAAAATGAAGAGACAGAAGGGTATGTTCCAAACCTAAGAACAAATCCCCAGAAAAAAGACCTTAATGAAATGGACATAAACAACCTGCCTTATAAAGTGTTCAAAGTAATGGTCACAAAGATGCTCACCAAACTTGGGAGGATACTGGAAGAGAAAATATAAGAAAGAACCAAACAGAAGTAATAACTGAGCTAAAAAATACACTTGAGGGGTTTAACAGCAGACTGGATGAAGTAGAAGAACAAATTAGTGAGCTGGAAGATAAAGCAATAGAAATCACTCAGAGCAGCAAAATGAAAAAAGAATTTAAAAAAAGTGAAGATATTTCAAGGGACCTCTTGGACAACATCAAGAGTATTAATATGAACATCAAAGGGGTCCCAGAAGGAGAAGAGAGAGAAGAAGGGCTGGAAAAATTATTTGAAGAAATAATGGCTGAAAACACCCTCCATCTGGGGAAGGAAACAGACATCCAGGTCCAGGAAACCCATAGAGTTCCAAATAAGATGAACCCAAAGAAAAACACACCAAGATATATTATACTTAAAATGGTAAAAGTTAAGGATAAAGAGAGAACCTTAAAAGCAGCAAGAGAAAAACAACTTATTACATACAAGGGAAACCACATAAGACTATCAGCAGATATTTCAGCAGAAAACTTACAGGTTAGAAGAGAGTGGCATGACATATTCAAAGTGCTGAAAGGAAAAAACTTCCAACCATGAATTCTCTACCCAGCAAGGTTATCACTCAGAATTGAAGGAGTGATTAAGAGTCTTCCAGATAAGCAAAATCTTTAACTCCTTTAGGAGTTCATACCACTAAGAAGGCCTTACAGGAAATGTTAAGGGGATTCTCTAAGCTGAAAAAAAGGCAGTAATTAATAATAAGAAAACAGGGACTTCCCTGGTGGCACAGTGGTTAAGAATCCGCCTGCCAATGCAGGGGACACAGGTTCAAGCCCTGGTCTGGGAAGATCCCACAAGCCGCGGAGCCCATGCACCACAACTACTGAGCCTGTGCTCTAGAGCCTGTGAGCCACAACCAGTGAGCCTGCGTGCCACAACTACTGAAGCCTGTGTGCCTAGAGCCCGTGCTTCGCAACAAGAGAAGCCACCACAATGAGAAGCCCATGCACTGCAATGAAGAGTAGACCCCGCTCACTGCAACTAGACAAAAGCCCGCAGCAACGAAGACCCAATGCAGCCATAAATAAATAAATAAATAAATGTATTAAAAAAAAAAGATGGGCAGAGGACCTGAGTAGACATTTTTCCAAAGAATACATAGAGATGTCCAAGAGGCACATACATGAAGTGATGCTCAACATCATTAATTATTAGAGAAATGAAAATCAAAATCACAATGAGGTACCACCTCACACCTGTTAGAATGGTTATTTTCAAAAAGACAAATAAGTGTTGACGAGCACGTGGAGAAAGGAAGACCCTTGTGCACTGCTGTTTGGAATGTAAATTGGTACAGCCACTATGGAAAACATTATGGAGATTCTTTTAAAAATTTAGACTAGGACTACCATATTATCCAACTATTCCACTTTTGGGTATTTATCCAAAGAATATGAAACACTAATTCAAAAAGATATATGCACCCCTATGTTCACTGCAGCATTATTTATAATAGCTGAGATATGGGGAAATCTAAGTGTCCATGGATGGATAAATGGATAAAGATGTGGCATATATGTGTATGTGTGTGTGTGTGTAGACACACACACACACAATGGAATGCTACTCAGTCATAAAAATGAATAAATCTTGCCATTTGTGACAACATGGATTGAGGGCATTATGCTAAATGAGTCTGAAGAAAAAAGATGAATAGGCTATGATTTCACTCATATGTAGAATCTAAAAAACAAAAACAAAACAAATGAAAAACAAAACAAATTGAAAACAAACTCATAGATACAGAGACTAGATTGGTGTTTACCAGAGGGGAAGAATGCTGGGGATTGGGCAAAAGTGGTAAAGGGAGCCAATTATGTGGTGACAGATGGTAACTAGACTTTCTGGGGTGATCACTTTGTACTGTATACCAATGTTGAATTATAATGTTGTACACCTGAAACTTTTAATATAATTAAAAAAGAGAGAACATTAAAAAAGAGAGATTGGCAAAGTGGATTAAAAAATGTGTTGTCTATATGCTGGCTACAAGAAAGTTCCTTCAAATATAACATTATAGGCAGGTTGAAAGTAAAAGGATGGAAATAGGTATATTATATAAACAGTAATCAAAGGATAGCAAGAGTGGCAATATTATATTAGTTATTGTAGATTTCAGAGCAAAGAAAGTTACTTGAGACATAGAGGAACATTATACAATGATAAAAGGTGAAATCCACAAAGAAGACATAGCAATCATAAATGTGTATGCATCCAATAACAGAGTTACAAAATATGAAGCAAAAACCAATAGGAGTGAGAAGGGCTAGATAACTCCACAGTTATAGTTGAAGATTTCAATATGCCTGCTCAGCAAATAATAGAACAATTAGCCAGAAAATAAGGAAAAGTATACAAGAACTTGGCAACACCATGAACCAGTGAGATCTAATCAACATTTATAGACTACTCCTCCCAACAACAGCAGAATACACATTCTTTTCAAGTGCCCATGGAACATTTACTAAGATCATATCCTGGGCCATAAAATAAATCTCAAAAAGTTTAAATAACTGAAATTATACAAGTTGTGTTCTCTGACCACAATGGAATAAAACTAGAATTCAATAACAGAAAGATAATAGGAAAATCTCTAAACACTTAGAAACTAAACAATACACTTCGAAGTAATCTATGGGTCAAAGAGGAAGTCTCAAAGGAAATAAAAAAAATACATTGACGTAAATGAAAATGAAAATACAATATAGCAAAATTTGTGGGCTACAGCTAAAGCAGCTCAGTGAGGGAAATTTACAGCACTAAATGCATACATTAGAAAAGAGGAAAGGTCTCAATAATTTAAGTTCCCATCTCAAGAACCTAGAAAAGAAGAGCAAACTAAATGCAAAGCAAGCAGAAAGAAGTAAATAATAAAGAGCAGAAATCAACAACACTGAAAACACAAAGGCAATAGAGAAAATCAATGGAGGAGATGGTTCTTTGAAAAGGTGGATACAATTTACTAACTCTTGGCAAGAATGACAGAGAGAAAAAAAGGGAAGCTGTAGATTATCAATATCAGGAATAAAACAGTAGATATCACTACAGACCCTGCACACATCAAAAGAATAATAAGGGAATAATAATACAAATAACTCTATACACATAAATTTGACAACTTAGGGGACTTCCCTGGTGGTGCAGTGGTTAAGAATCCACTTGCCAATGCAGGGGGCACGGGTTCAAGCTCTGGTCCAGGAAGATGCCACATGCCATGGAGCAACTAAGCCCGTGCGCCACAACTACTGAGCCTGCCTTCTATAGAGCCTGCATGCCACAACTACTGAAGCCCATGTGCCTAGAGCCCACGCTCTGCAACAAGAGAAGTCACCACAGTAAGAAGCCCGTGCACTGCAACGAAGAGTAGCCCCTACTTGCTGCAACTAGAGAAAGCCCGCATGAAGCAATAAAGACCCAATGCAGACAAAAATAATTAAATAAAATAAATTTTAAAAAATAAAATAAAATGCTGATGTTGTCAGCCTTGGTCATACTAATTTATATATAAAAAAATTTTAACAACTTAGATGAAACGGGTCACTTCACTGAAAAACACAAATTACCACAAATCACCCAATATAAAATAGATAATGTGAACAGTCTATAACTATTAAGGAAATAGAATATGTAGTTTTAAACTCTTGAAAAAAATATCCAGGCCCAGTTACACTGCAGAATTCTACCAAACATTTAGAAAAGAACTGACATAAATTCTACACAATCTTTTCCAAAAATATGAGGAAACACGCTGCAATTCATTTTATGAATCTAGTATTACCCTGATACCAAAACCAAAGACTGTACAGAAAAAAAACTACTGACCAATATCCCACATGAATATAGATAAAAAATCTTTAACAATATGCTAGCAAACAGAGTTCAGCAATATATAAAAAGAATTATGGGAGGGAGGGAGACGCAAGAGAGAAGAGATATGGGAACATATGTATATGTATAACTGATTCACTTTGTTATAAAGCAGCAACTAACACACCATTGTAAAGCAATTATACTCCAATAAAAATGTTAAGAAAAAAAAAAAAAGAATTATACACTATGACCATGTGGGATTTATTCTAACGATGCAAGGCTGGTTCAGTATTTGAAATCAATCAATGTAATCCCCCATATTAACAGGTTAAAGAAGAAAAATCACATGATCATATCAATTGATGCAGGAAAAGCATGTGACAAAATTCAATACTCATTCATGAAACTCTCAGAAAAAAGGAATAGTGGGAACTTCCTCAACTTGATAAAGAGCTTCTACAAAAATCCTACGGCTAACATTATACTTAATGGTGAAAGACTGAATGTTTTCCCCCTAAGAGAGTGAACAAGGCAAGAATATCCACTCTCATTACTCTTAACTAACATGGTGCTGAAAGTTCTAGTCTGCGCAGTAAGGCAAGAAGAGGAAAGAGAAGGCATATAGATTGGAAAGGAAGAAATAAAACTGTCCCTATTTGCAGATGACATGGTTGTTTACATAGGAAATCCTAAGGAATCTTCAAAGAAAATTCCTGAAATGAGTGAGTTCAGCAAGGTTGTGGGATACAAAATAAACACAGAAATATCAACTGCATTTCTTCATACTAGAAATTAACACAGGACACCACTTACAATCACTCAAAAAAAAAAAAAAACCCACAGCACTTACATATAAATCTAACAATACATGTACAGGATTTGTATGCTGAAAACTACATAATGCTGATGAAAGAAATAAAAAATCTAAATAAATGAAGAGACATACCCTGTTCATGGACTGGAAGATTCGATATAATAAAGATGTCAATTCTTTTTTTAAATTGAGATATAATTAAAGATGTCAATTCTTGATATACAGTGTACTAGGTTCGATGGAGTCCTCCCCCAAAATTCATGTCCTTCCTGGTACTTCATCATGTGACCGTATTTGGAAATAGGGTCACTGCAGATGTAACTAAGTTAAGATGAGATCATACTGAAGTAGAGTGGACCCTTAATCCAATAATGGCTGTGTACTTATAAGAAAAAGAGAAAGACAGAGGGAGAATGCCATGTGGTGACAGAGACTGGAGTTATGAATCTATAAGCCAAGGAATGCCAAGGTTTGCCAACAACCACAAAAAGACAGGAAGAGGCAAAGAAGGATCCTCCCCATAGAGCTTTCAGAAAGAGTATGGCCTACTGACACCTTGATTTCAGACTTCTAGCCTCCAGAACTGTGAGAGAATAAATTTCTCTTGTTATATGTCACCCAGTTTGTGCTAATTTGTTATCACAGTTCTAGGAAACAAATACAGTTTAATGCAATTCCTATCAAAATCCCAGGAGGAATTTTTGTAGATTTAGACAAGATTATTCTAAAATGAATATAGAAAGGCAAAGGAACTAGACAGCTAATAACAATAAAGTGGGTACAATCACTCTACTTGCTTTTAAGACATTGTGTAGCTATAGTAATCAGGTACTGGCAGAGGGATTGACACATAGAGAAAACAGAGAACCCAGTAAGAGACTCACACAAATATGCCCAACTGATTTTTTGTCAAAAGTACAAAAGCAATTTAACGGAGGAAAGACAGCCTTGTCAACAAATGGTGCTAGAGCAACTAGATATCATAGCAAAAATGACCCTCAACCTAAATCTCACACCTCATACAAAAATTAACTTAAAATGTATTATGAACTTAAATGTAAAATATAAAACTATAAAACTTAAAAAAAGAGGAGAAAATCTTTGGGATATAGGGCTAGGCAAAAAGTGTACTAGATACCCACTTGAGCCTCTCCCTTGAACTGAAATTTCTAGCAAGAGCAGGTAAATAAGACGTGTGTTCTGGTGGAAAGAGCCCTGGGACTGAGGTCAGACGGTTCTAGTTCTGATTTTCATTCGTTAGCCATATGAACTTAGGCAAATTGGTAACTTGGCTTTTTTGAATCTTAAAAATTTCCTCATTTGTATATCAAGGATAATACCAGCATTGCCTACTTTATAGAATTACTGGGGGGCAGGCTGTCAAATGAAATAATGGATGTAAGAATGCTTTGTAAAATGTAAAGTATGATAGTGTGGGCTTGAGGTTTTATATTTGTGCAATAGCCATTTTGCCACCGTATGGAGGCACTTGATAAAGGTTATCTGCTTAATAAATAATGAATGAGTGACTGGTCATCAGAAAAGTCAAATAAGGGCAAATATTTTTCCAAGTATTTAAAACAAAAGGGATGCATAGCACATTCAATCAAACAGTAAAAAGCAACATATACTATGTAAAGAACCAAGAGGGTTATTAAATTAATCTCTGTATAGAAAAGCTAGCTATCCCATCATGTTTCAGGGAATTAGCAATAATGGATGGGAGGCTGGTCAAAAAAGTAAAAAAATATTAACCTCTCTAATAGGCAACCCAAGATTCGGAGAGATGGAACAGTTAATACATTAGATAGAATAAAAGTGGCAAGAACAAAATGCTCAGAGCAGTTTTGGCCTTATATAGCGACTATGGAAATTGATCAATTTGAATTTATAGTACAATTTAATTTTAGTTTGTATTTGTTACTATGGCAAACACATCTGAAGGTCCAGATGAGGCTCATGGCTTAGAAATTTAATTTTCTCTTCTTCCCCAAAGAAAATTAAGATGAGGGGAAAAAAAAGATGTACATATCTCCAAAATGTTCAATGCTAAAGTTTTTTTTTTAAACTTAAATTTACACAGGCCATAATTACATAGCTCCAGAATTCTGGGTTTCTGTAAGATGATGCTAGTTTGTACCAGGTTGTCACCCTGCTATATTGTTCCACCATCTGTTGTGATTTGCAGACATTTGTATATGAAGAAGCAGTTGGGCAAGTCAGGAGCCTTGGATATTAACATGGACACAGATAATGACTTTTGTGTGACTTTAAGCAAGCCATTTGACCTTCTTAATATTTTATAGCTCCCTTATAATAACAATACTACCTTACCTGTGTATGAGTTGTTAAAGTTCACAACACATATTATTATTTTAATTGATCCTTAAAACCTCAGTGTGGGAGTCAGAAAGGGTATTATTTCCATTTTACAAATGAGAAAACTGAAGTCAAACAGCAGAGGAGGAATATCCATATGCAAAAACAAACAAGTGAGAAACCATTTAGACCCTTACCTCATACACCATAAACAAAAATTAACTCAAAATGAATCACAGACCTATATGTAAGAAATAAAAGTATAAAAGCTACAAGAAAACATAGAAGAAAAACTTTGTAAATTTGGAATAGGCAAAGACTTCTTATCATGACTAAAAACATGATCCATAAAAGAAAAAATAATATATTGGTCTTCATCAAAATTCAGAATATTTGCTTTTTAAATGCTGCCATTAAGAAAATGAAAAGACAAGCCAGAGACTGGGAGAAAATATTTACAAATAGTATATTTGATAAAGGATTTGTATCTAGAATACATAAAGAACACATAATTTACTGAGAATCCAATTTTAAAAATGGGAAAATAATTGAATAGATAGCTTTCCAAAAAAGATAAACAAATTGTCAATAAGCACATGAAAAAATGATCAACAGTGTTAGCTATCAAGGAAATTCAAATCAAAACCACAATGAGCTACCATTACATACCCAGTAGGATGGCTATAATAAAAAAGATGGACAATAACGAGTGTTAACAAGGATGTGGAGAAGTTGGAACCCTCATACACTGCTGGTAGGAATGCAAAAGGTGCAGCAACTTTGGAAAACAGATCGCAGTTCCTCAAAAAGTTAAATATAGAGTGTTACCATATGACCCATTAATTCATGTACTCAAGAAAATTGAAAACAAACCTTTGAAAACAAAGACTTAGACACAACTGTTCATAGCAGCATTATTTGTAATAGCCAAAAAGTGGAAACAAATAAAATGTTTATCAATTAGTGAGTGCATAAACAAAATGTGACATACTAATTCAACAGACTATAAAAATATTCTATTTATTCAGCAATAAAAAGGAATGAAATAGTGATACATGCTATAGCATGGGTGAACCTCCAAAACAGTAAGCTAAACTGAAAGAAACCAGACACAAGAGGTCACAAGTATGATTCCATTTATATGATGTGTCTAGAATGAGAAAATCTATAGAGATAGAAAGCAGATCAGTGGTTCCCTGGGCCTGAAAATGGGAGCAGGGATTGACTGCAAATGGGCAATGGGAAAATTTTGGGGGTAATGAAAATATTCTAAAACTGGATTATGGTGACAGCTGCATAACCATACATTTACTAAAAATCACTGAATTATATAGACATAATAGGTGAATATTACGGTATATAAGTTACATCTTAATAAAGCTAATTTAAAAATTACTGAATAAACCTGCACTGAAAAGAAAAAAAAGCAGCAGAGGAGGGACTAAAACACAGGTCTTCATTGTTCCTTCTACTCTATTACCTGTCTCAGAAGTGGCAGGAATAATAATAAACTTTTTCAAAGGGTTAGTCTCATCACAGGGAAATAATAATTCTACCAGGTTTTGAAAATACAAAGTAATTAAAAATGCCAGATGGTACTGCTACTTTGACCTAATCCATAGTATACTTGTATTAGAAATTTTCTACTTTTAACTATTTACATTTCACAAACCCAGGGAAATTTTATAGTGTGTAACCACATTTTAATACAAATTTATTTACATTAAAACTCATATCGAAAGCATTATTCTATGTAATTTCTAATACATAAGATAATTTAATTCTTTAAAATTAGCTTAAAAGTTTAATATCATTGTTTGACTTACAGTGTGTCTAATAAGGCTCAGAGCATCTTCAAAATAGCCCCAAGCTTCTTCCAGAGGACAGAGCTCTTTATTCACCACCCCATCTGGCACTAAGAGGTTAATCAAGCTGTGCATACATTTGCTGAAAATCAAAAAGAGAAAACGCATCCCATAAGGAAAGAAATCATTGACTTCATGGCTAAGATAAGTAAAATCTGGATCTCATCCCAGACTAAGAGCTTCAAAACACTTCTGTTCTTCCTTCAATTTTATCTGGCCTCCAAGCTCAGAAGACAGATTTTTGAAGATATAAAGGGGGCTGACCAATCCTTCCTTTTATTATGCCTACGGTTGTCTTTCACTTTTTTTTTTTTTTTTTTTAGTTTCCTGAACTAAGGAGTTGTATCTGTTTACTATATTTTATGAGCTGGTTTAATCTACAGATACTTTAAAGCATCTCGTTACATCCTCAAATGGGGAAGGGAATTGGGATTTAAATTGGGAGTAATTCCAGGAGAGCTCTCTCATGTCTCAGAAAAGGAAGACTGTAATGAAGTTTTCCAGAGAAAAATCACACAATATCTATTTTTCCCCCATGTCTAGGCGTAGAGAACATAAAATCTTCAATAAATACTATTTTATATTATGTACAGCACTTATTGGTCCTTAAAGAAAGGTGCTTAGAAAAAAATATATGAGGCAAATGTAGCAAAATGTTAACATCTGTTAAATTTGAGTGGTGGATACACTGGTGTTTGTTATATTAATCTCTGTACTTTTCAGTATATTTGGCATATTCAGTAATGAAAGAAAGAAAGGTACTTAATTAGTAATTTTATTATATACACAGACTCACACAAAAAAGCAACTTTCTCCTTCTTTTCTCCTTTGGGAAAACCAGACTCCTTCACCTTGCCTCGGTCTATCACACAACTCTAAATATGGAGCTGTTCTGAGGGCTTTTTAGTCCAGGAGTTACAGGAGTGGCCCAATCATCTTTTGAGTCAGTTGAGTATGACTGATGACTTATGGGACATTGACTATAGCACTTTTGGCTATCAAAAGCTAGGATTCAGTGTTGAATTATATTTACTAACCTGTATCTCAAAACATCAAGTGATTCTTTCTTTTTGTAGAGAAATACAGCCTTTTTCAAGGCCTTTAGAGCGATAGAAGGATAGTGTGCAGGCATTTCCATTGCTAATGCTACAGGAAGGGAAGCAAAAAGATTGTGAATACCATAATCTCATCTATCACAGTTTTCATCCCATGTTACAACTGACTTTCTCTAATGAAGCTGACCTGAGACAGATGACAAAAACAAATAAACAAACACAAAAACCCAAAAATGAATTTTATAAAACGATGAATCCATGGCTTTCAGAGATAGCTTCTACTTTCTGGGCAGAGTAACATGGTAGGATCACCAGGTTATATTTTTTCTTCAGCAAACATCAACAGAGAACCTACTGTTTCTGTGAGCCTGCGCATAGTCATACAGGTGAAGCAATAATCTTAGGAACCAAAGTGAAGGAGGGGCACACTAAGAAGGAAACAGAAAGCAGATAAGTAAAAGGGTACTAACCAAAAACAGATTTATACTAAATATACTGTTTCTGCCTACTATTAAAAACAGGAAACACTTGACATAAGAGTAAGTATCAGAGATAAAACCCCTAAAACTTCTAGATGCATCTACCAGGCCTCTAGAATTGGAGTTCCATTATACAAGGAACAGTGGTCACCTTCACATGTCTATAAAGTATACGCCACCAGCTCCACGTCCCTAGAAATTTTCTGTCTTGGCAAGACAAGGAAAGGCAAATGTGACTCTTGTGCACTTGGGGCTACCTAATACCTTTATTAGCCACACATAGGTTCCTGAGGAGGGTGAAAGATATAAAGGGAACATAATGAGGCCATGTCTTGCAGTATATCCCCATAGAGGCTCTGAGCCCCCAAATACTACTTATAGCCCAATGACAAATTTGAGGTTGGCAACTGTGTTAAAAATATCACCAATATTTCTCTGTACACTTTCATAAACAGCTAAGAGCGTATCACTTTTGATTGGCGAAGCAGCTGATTGTCTATTTCTAACTAGCTGAGCAAAACTAACTTTCTGAAGTTTGAGCTACCTCTATTGTATATTATTCGATTCTACACATAAAATAAATATGAGCACCTATTATGGGCAATGCACTTTGCTACGGTTTATAAGTACAACAAATACAAGTAATTATTGCTCATGACCCTAAAGAGCCTATAATCTCATATAAAGAAAAAGATAAATGCACAAATGATTATAATACAAAATAGTTCAAGAATGCCATTAGAGAAGGGGAAACAAAGTGCTATAAGGATACATTGCTTCCCACCGGGAGGAAAGAGAGAAGAGAGAGAAGAAAGAAAAAAGTAGTACGATTTAAATGGGTACCAGCCTTCCAAAAACATAAATATAGCTCTTACATGCGATTGTTTCCAATGTTCCACTTCTTAAATGAGGCAGTTCCCACACTGATTCCAGGAAGCTGTCCAGTAATGGGTCATTCATTTTGGCTTTAACTTCAAACTCATACAGCAGAAGCAATGTCTCACATGGATCACCTGAGAAGTCCCCTAAGAAAGAGGCAAAAATGCAACATTCTCTGTTATTACATTCTCTTCTATTCTAATCTCTCTTCTGGAGAGATTTTCCTATTGAGGAAAATTAATTTTACTTATAATTTGAAGGTTATCCCAGCTCCTGTAGACAGATCTTTTACATTTTAAAATCTATAAACTCACCAATACTTTCACACACTGAAATGCATTCACTGGAGTTGTCTACATTTCCTGAAATTATTACCATGATATTCCGAAATAGCCTGGAAAAGTCTTGTTGCTATCTATTCAAATACGTTTACCTGCCTTACTTTAATGACTGAGTTAACCAGAAAATACAGTGCAATATAAACCAACTGTGGTTTTATTTTAAACAAAGTTAGGGAAAGTTTCCAAACTGTTTCATTTAGTCAGTCAACAATATTTCTTGGTTATCGCCATGGGCAGAATCTTGTATCAGGTGGCATCTACCATACTATGTGAGATGGTTTCCAATCACCCTTGTTAGACCGAACATTTTCAAAAGTTTGGAGGTATAGCATACATACAATAAACTGAGTGAAGTGCATTAATCTTAAACAAACAGGGTGATGAATTTTTATATATGTTCAAACCCAAATAACCACTACCCAGATCATGATATAGAACACTTCCAACACTCGTGCTCCTTTCTAGTCAATACCACCTTTGCAGAGTTAACAACTATTTTGACTTCTATCACTATTAATGGGTATTTTTTGTTATTGAACTTCAGTGATAGCATGTAGAACTATAATCAACTTTTGAATATTGACCTGTATACTGTGACTTGCTTAACTCATTTATTAGTTCACATAACTTTTTTGTAGATTCTTTGGACTTTCTATATAGAGAATCATGTGTCCTCTGCAAATACAGATAGTTTTATTTGATCTTTTTCACTCTATATGTCTTTTCCCACTCTTTTGCTTGCCTTATTGCATTGGCTAGGACCACCAGGATGATGATGACCAGGAGTGGTGAGAGTAGACATCCTTGACTTGTTTATGTCCTTAGAGGGAAAGCATTCAGTCTTTCATCATTAAAAATGACATTAGCTGTAGGTTTCATTTTTGTGGATGGCCTTTATCAGCTTGAGGAACTCCCCTACTATTCCTGTTTAGCTGAGAGTTTCTATAATAAATGGATGTTGAGTCTTGTCACTTAATCTGTTGATATGGTGAATTAAATGATTGAGTTTACAATGCTGAACCCAGGATAAAATTTACTTGGTTATAATCTATTATCCTTTTCATGTTTTACTAAATTAAATTTGATAATATTTTGTTGAGGATTTCTGCATCTGTTTTCATGAGGAATACTGGTCCATAGATTTCTTTGCTCATTTTTTGTCTAGTATTGGTATCAAGGTAATACTGATCTTATAAAGTGAGCTGCGACGTGTGTCCTCCTCTACTTTCTGGAAGAGTTTATATGGAATTGGTATTACATCTTTAAATATTTGGTAGAATTCCCTAGTGGGGTTTTCTGTTAGGGGATTTTAAAGTATGAATTCAATGGGTATAGGACAATTCAGGTTATCTATTTCTTTTTGTGGGAGCTTTGGTAGTTTGACTTTCAAGGAATTTGTCAATCTCATCTAACCCTTCAAATTAATGGGCATAAATTTGTTCAGAATATTCCCTTGTTATCTTTTTTTTAATGTCTCTAGCATCTGTAGTGATGTCTACACTATCATTCTTGATATTGTTAATTGGTGTCTTGATCTGCCTGGCTAGAGTTTTCTCAACTGCACTGGTCTTTTCAAACAACAACAACAATACAGCTTTCGGTTTCATCAATTTTATCTATTATTTTCTGTTTTAAATCTTATTGACTTCTGCTCTTATATTATTCCTTTCATTCTGCTTGATTTGGTTCAATTTGCTAATTTTTTCCCTAAGGTGGAGGCTTATTTAAGATCTTTCTTTTTCTAACAGAGGCATTTATTTCTACAAAGTTTTGTCTAAACACTGCTTTAGCTGTATCCTCCAAATTTTTATATGCTGTGTTTTCATTTACTTCCATTCAAACTATTTCTAATTTCCCTTGCGAATTTCTCTTCGACCCATTTGATTATTTAAAAGTATGTTTTTTAAATTGAAGTATAGTTGATTTACAATATTATATTAGTTTTGGGTATACAACATAGTGATTCAATATTTGTATAGCTTACACTCAAAGTTATTACAAAACAATGGCTATATTTCACTGTGCTGTACAATATATCCTTGTTGCTTATCTATTTTATACATAGTAGTTTGTATCTCTTAATCTCATACTCCTGTCCTGCCTCCTCCCTGCTTCACTCTCCCCAGTGGCAACCACTAGTTTGTCCTCTGTATCTGTGAATCTGTTTCTGCTTCGTTATGTACATTGGTTTGTTTTATTTTTTAGATTCCACATATAAGGGATAACATAGAGTATTTGTCTTTCTCTGTCTTACTTATTTCACTAAGGGTAATATTCTCTAAGTCCATCCAAGTTGTTGCAAATGGCAGAATTTCATTCTTTTTTATGGCTGAGTAATATTCCATTTTATATATTACACCACATCTTCTTTACCCATTCATCTGTTGATAGACACTTAGGTTGCTTCCATATCTTGGCTATTATAAATAATCCTGCTATGAACATTGGGGTGCATGTATCTTTTTGAATTATTGTCTTCTTTTTTTGTAGATACATGCCCAGGAGGGAACTGCATGATCATATGGTAGTTCTATTTTTACTTTTTTGAGGAACCTTATACTGTTTTCCATAGTGGCTGCACCAATTTACATTCCCACCAACAGCGGACAAGGGTTCCCTTTTCTCCACATCCCCACCAACATTTGTTATTTGTAGACATTCTAACAGGTGTGAGATGATATCTCATTGTGGTTTTTTTTTTTTCTCATTGTGCTTTTGATTTGCATTTCTCAATGATTAGTGATGTTGAGCATCTTTTTTTTTAAAGGAACTATTGATTGATTGATTGATTGATTGATTGATTGATTGATTGCTGTGTTGGGTCTTCGTTTCCGTGTGAGGGCTTTCTCTAGTTGCGGCAAGTGGGGGCCACTCTTCATCGCGGTGCGCGGGCCTCTCACTATCGCGGCCTCTCTTGTTGCGGAGCACAGGCTCCAGACGCGCAGGCTCAGTAGTTGTGGCTCACGGGCCTAGTTGCTCTGCAGCATGTGGGATCTTCCCAGACCAGGGCTCGAACCCATGTCCCCTGCATTGGCAGGCAGATTCTCAACCACTGCGCCACCAGGGAAACCCAAGCATCTTTTCATGTGCCTGTTAGCCATCTGTATGTCTTCTTGGGAAAAATGTCTATTTAGGACTTCTGCCCATTTTTAATTGGGTTGCTGGTTTTTTTCTTTTCTTTTTTTTTGTTTTTCCATTTACTTTTATTTATTTATTTATTTTATATTTATTTATTTTTTTTGCTGTGTTGGGTCTTCGTTTCTGTGTGAGGGCTTTCTCTAGTTGTGGCAAGTGGGGGCCACTCTTCATCGCGGTGGCGGGCCTCTTCACTATCACAGCCTCTCTTGTTGTAGAGCACAGGCTCCAGGCGTGCAGGCTCAGTAGTTGTGGCTCACGGGCCTAGTTGCTCCGTGGCATGTGGGATCTTCCCCAGACCAGGGCTCGAACCCGTGTTCCCTGCATTGGCAGGCAGATTCTCAACCACTGCGCCACCAGGGAAGCCCTGGTTTTTTTCTTGATGCTGAGCTGTATGAGCTCTTTATATATTTTGGATATTAACCCCTTATTGATCATATCATTTGCAAATATTTTCTCCCATTCCATAGCTTGTCTCTTCGTTTTGTCAATGGTTTCCTTTGCTGTGCAAAAGTTTTTATGTTTAATTAGGTCCCATTTGTTTATTTTTGCTTTTATTTCTTTTGCTGTAGGAGACAGATCCAAAAAATATTGCTATGATTTATGTCAAAGAGTGTTCTGCCTATGTTCTCTTCTAGAAGTTTTATGGTTTTAGGTCTTACGTTTAGGTCTTTAACCCATTTTTAGTTTATTTTTGTGTATGGTGTGAGGAAATGCTCTAATCTCATTCTTTTACATGTGGCTGTACAGTTTTCCCAGCACCACTTATTGAAGAGACTGTCTTTTTTTCATTGTATATTCTTGCCTCCTTTGTCATAGATTAATTGACCGTAGGTGCATGGGTTTATTTCTGGGTTCTCTATTCTGTTCCATTGATCTATGTGTCTATTTTTTTGCCAGTACCATGTTGTTTAGATTACAAATAAATGTGTTGTTTTGATCACAATAAATGTGTATTCTGGTGTTGTTGGGTAGAGCATTCTATAAATATCCATTACATCAAGTAGGTTGATAGTGTTATTTATGTCTTCTATACACTTGTTGAGTATCAGTAGCTTCGTAGTACAGTCTGAAGTCAGGGAGCATGATACCCCAGCTTTGTTCTTTTTTCACAAGATTGCTTTGGCAGTTCGGGGTCTCTTGTGGTTCCATAAAAATTTTAGGATTATTTGTTCAAGTTCTGTGAAAAATGCCATGGGCATTTTGATAAGGATTGCCTTAAATCTGTAGATCACTTTGGGTAGAATGGACATTTTAAACAATGTTAATTCTCCCAATCCAAGAACATGGGATATCTTTCCATTTCTTTGTATCATTTTCAAATTCCTTCATCAATGTTTTATAGTTTTCAGAGTATAGGTCTTTCACCTCCTTGGTTAAGTTTATTCCTAGGTATTTTATTCTTTTTGATGTGATTTTATTCACGATTGTTTTCTTGCTTTATCTTTCTGATAGTCCATTATTAGTGTATAGAAAAGCAACAGATTTCTGTATATTAATCTTGTATCTTGCAACTTTACTGAATTCATTTATTAGTTCTAATACTTTTTTGGTGGAGACTTTAGGGTTTCTTATATATAGTATCATGTCATCTGGAAACACTGAGTTTTATTTCTTCCCTTCCAATTTGGATGCACTTTATTTCTTTTTCTTGTCTGATTGCAAGACAATCTTTCTTGTCTATTAATACACAATGTGATCTTGTAAATAAAATTCCTAGGGATTCCAGTAAAATACCATTAGAACTAATAAAAAAGTTTAATAATATTCATGTACAAAAATCAATTCTATTTCTATACAATAGCCATGAGCAAAATGAGAATAAGATTAAGAAAACAATTCCATTTATAATAGCATCAAAAATAAACTATTTAGGATTAAATTAAAGAAGTGCAGGACTTGTACACTGAAAACTATAAAACATCATTGAAAGAAAGTAAGGAAGATGTAAATAAATGGAAAAATATTCCATGTTCATGGATTAGAAGACTTGACATTGTTAAAATGGCAATACCCCTCAAAATGATCTATATATTCAACACAATCCCTATCAGAATGCCAGCTGGCTTTTTTCTTTTTTCAGAAACTAACAGGCTGATCCTAAAATTCATGTGGAAATTCAAGGGATCCAGAATAACCAAAACAATCTTGAAAAAGAAGAGCACACATAAACACACACACACACACACACACACACACAAAGAAGAAGAACACATTTGGAGACTAACATTTCCTGAAATAAAACCATGTGTCTATGGTCAACAATTTTCCACAAGGAGACAAAGACCATCCAATGGGGAAAGAATAACTTATTTTCTTTTCTTTTTGGCTGTGCTGCGTGGCTTTTGGGATCTTAGTTCCCTGACCAGGGATTGAACCTGCGCCCTCAGCAGTGAAAGCACAGAGTTCTAACCAACGGACCACCAGGGAATTCCCAAGAATAGCTTTTTTAAACAAATGGATCTGTATAGCCACATGGAAAATAATGAAGTTGGACCCTACTTCATACCACATACAAAAGTTAACTCAAAATGGATCAAAGACCTACATGTAAGAACTAAAACTACAAAACTCTTTAGAAGAAAACATAGGAGTAAACCTTTAGGACTTTGGATTGGCAGTAATTAGATATGATATCAGAAGCAGGAACAACAAAAGAAAAATAGATAAATTGTACCTCATGAAAGTTAAAAAAAAAGTACTTCAAAGGATGCTACTGAAAAAAGGAAAAAACCCACAGAATGGGAGAAAATATTTGCAAGTCATATATCTGATCAGGGACCTGCATCTAGAAGGACTCTTATGACTTAATTTAAAACATAATTAAAAATTGGGCAAAGGATCTAAATAGACATTCCTCAAAAAAATATGTACAAATCGCCAACAGGCATATGAAAAAATGCTCAATACCATTAGTTGTCAAGAAAATCAGTCACTGGGACTTCCCTGCTGGTGCAGTGGTTAAGAATGCACCTGCCAATGCAGGGAACAGGGGTTCGAGCCCTGCTCCAGGAAGATCCCACATGCCACGGAGCAACTCAGCCCATGCGCCACAACTACTGAGCCTGTGCTCTAGAGCTCACGAGCCACAACAACTGAGCCCACGTGCCACAACTACTGAAGCCCTAGTGCCTAGAGCCCGTGCTCTGCAACAAGAGAAGCCACCAAAATGAGAAGCCCGCACACCGCAACAAAGAGTAGCCCTCCCTCGCCACAACTACAGAAAGCCCGCATGCAGCAACGAAGACCCTACACAGCCAAAAATAAATAATAAATAAATAAATTTAAAAAAAAAAAAGAAAATCAGTCATCAGGAAATCAAAACCACAATGGGATATCACTCTACGCTCAGAAGGATGGCTAGAATCAAAAAGTCAGATAATACAAGTGTTGGCATGCTGGTGGAGAAATCAGAAGCCTTATACACTACTGGTGATGATATAAAATGGTGCAGCCACTTTGGAAAATGGTCTGGTAGGTCCTCAAACAATTAAACATAGAGTCACGGAGAGGGGAGCTTAAAAATGGTGGAAGAGTAAGACGTGGAGATCACCTTCCTCCCCACAAATACATCAGAAATACATCTACATGTGGAACAACTCCTACAGAACACCTACTGAACGCTGGCAGAAGACCTCAGACCTCCAAAAGGCAAGAAACTCCCCCACGTACCTGGGTAGGGCAAAACAAAAAAGAAAAAACAGAGACAAAAGAATATGGATGGGACCTGCACCACTGGGAGGGAGCTGTGAAGGAGGAAAAGTTTCCACACACTAGGAAGCCCCTTTGTGGGTGGAGACGGGGGAGTGGATGGGGTCGGGGGGAAGCTTCAGAGCCACGGAAGAAAGTGCAGCAACAGGGGTGCGGAGGGCAAAGAGGAGAGATTCCCGCACAGAGGATCAGTGCCGACCAGCACTCACCAGCCCGAGAGGCTTGTCTGCTCCCCCGCCGGGGCCGGCGGGGGCTGGGAGCTGAGGCTCGGGCTTCGGAGGTCAGACCCCAGGGAGAGGACTGGGGTTGGCTGCGTGAACACAGCCTGAAGGGACCAGTGCACCACAGCTAGCCGGGAGCGAGTCCGGGAAAAAGTCTGGAGCTGCCGAAGAGGCAAGAGACTTTTTCTTGCCTCTTTGATTCCTGGTGCGCCAGGAGAGGGGATTAAGAGCACCACTTAAAGGAGCTCCAGAGACAGGCGCGAGCCGCGGCTATCAGCGCGGACCCCAGAGATGGGCACGAGACGCTAAGGCTGCTGCTGCCACCACCAAAAAGCCTGTGTGCGAGCACAGGTCACTCTCCACACCTCCCCTCCCGGGAACCTGTGGAGCCCGCCACTGCCAGGGTCCCATGATCCAGGGACAAATTGCCCAGGAGAACACACGGCGCCTCAGACTGGTTCAAAGTCACGCAGGCCTCTGCCACCACAGGCTTGCCCCAAACTCCGTACCCCTCCCTCCCCCAGGCGTGAGTGAGCCAGAGCCCCCTAATCAGCTGCTCCTTTAACCCCGTCCCGTCTGAGCAAAGAACAGACACCCTCAGGAGACCTACACGCAGAGGCGGGTCCAAGTCCAAAGATGAACCCCAGGAGCTGTGTGAACAAAGAAGAGAAAGGGGAATTTCTCCCAGCAGCCTCAGGAGCAGCGGATTAAATCTCTACAATCAACGTGATGTACCCTGCATCTGTGGAATACCTGAATAGACAATGAATCATCCCAAATTGAGGAGGTGGACTTTGGGAGCAACGATATATATATATTTTTCCCTTTTTCTCTTTTTGTGAGTGCGTATGTGTATGCTTCTGTGTGTGATTTTGTCAGTATAGCTTTGCTTTTACCATCTGTCCTAGGGTTCTGTCTGTATTTTTTTTTAATATAGTTTTTAGCACTGTTATCATTGGTGGATTTGTTTTTTGGTTTGGTTGCTCTCTTCTTTCTTACTCTCTTTTTTTAAAAAAATTTTTTATTACGTTTTAAAAATAATTTTTTAAATAATTATTTTTTATTTTTATTTTAATAACTTTATTTTATTTTATTTTATCTTCTTCTTTCTTTCTTCCTTTTTCGTCTCCCTTTTATTCTGAGCCATGTGGATGACAGGCTCTTGGTGCTCCAGCCAGGCAGCAGGGCTGTGCCTCTGAGGTGGGAGAGCCAAGTTCAGGACAATGGTCCACAAGAGACCTCCCAGATCCACGTAACATCAAACGGCGAAAATCTCCCAGAGATCTCCATCTCAATGCCAAGACCCCGCTTCACTCAACAACCAGCAAACTACAGTGCTGGGCACCCTATGCCAAACAACTAGCAAGACACGAATACAACCCCATCCATTAGCAGAGAGGCTGCCTAAAACCATAATAAGGCCACAGAGACCCCAAAACACACCAACAGACGTGGACCTGCACACCAGAAAGACAAGATACAGCCTCATCCACCAGAACACAGGCACTGGTCCCCTCCACCAGGAAGCCTACACAACCCACTGAACCAACCTTAGCCACTGGGGACAGACACCAAAAACAACGGGAACTACGAACCTGCAGCCTGTGAAAAGGAGACCCCAATCACAGTAAGTTAAGCAAAATGAGAAGACAAAGAACCACACAGCAGATGAAGGAGCAAGGCAAAAACTCACCAGACCTAAAATATGAAGAGGAAATAGGCAGTCTACCTGAAAAAGAATACAGAATAATGACAGTAAAGATGATCCAAAATCTTGGAAATGCAATGGAGAAAATACAAGAAACCTTTAAGAAGGACGTAGAAGAACTAAAGAACAAACAAACAGTGATGAACAACACAATAAATGAAATTAAAAATTCTCAGAAGGGATCAATAGCAGAATAACTGAGGCAAAAGAACGGATAAGTGACCTGGAAGATAAAATAGTGGAAAAAACTACTGCAGAGCAGGATTAAGAAAAAAGAATGAAAAGAACTGAGGACAGTCTCAGAGATCTCTGGGACAACATTAAATGCACAAACATTCAAATTACAGGGGTCCCAGAAGAAGAAGAGAAAAAGAAAGGGACTGAGAAAATATTTGAAGAGATTGTAGTTGAAAACTTCCCTAATATGGGAAAGGAAATAGTTAATCAAAAGTCCAGGAAGCACAGAGAGTCCCATACAGGATAATTCCAAGGAGAAACACACCAAGACACATATTAATCAAACTATCAAAAATTAAATACAAAGAACAAATATTAAAAGCAGCAAGGGAAAAACAACAAATAACACATAAGGGAATCCCCATAAGGTTAACAGCTGATCTTTCAGCAGAAACTCTGCAAGCCAGAAGGGAGTGGCAGGACACATTTAAAGTGATGAAGGAGAAAAACATACAACCAAGATTACTCTACCCAGCAAGACTCTCCTTCAGATTTGATGGAGAAATTAAGACCTTTACAGACAAGCAAAAGCTAAGAGAATTCAGCACCACCAAACCAGCTTTACAACAAATGCTAAAGGAACTTCTCTAGGCAGGAAACACAAGAGAAGGAAAAGACCTACAATAACAAACCCAAAGCAATTAAGAAAATGGTAATAGGAACATACATATTGATAATTACCTTAAATGTAAATGGATTAAATGCTCCAACCAAAAGACATAGACTGGCTGAATGGATACAAAAATAAGACCCATATATATGCTGTCTACAAGAGACCCACCTCAGACCTAGGGACACATACAGACTGAAAGTGGGGGATGGAAAAAGATATTCCATGCAAATGGAAATCAAAAGAAAGCTGGAGTAGCAATTCTCATATCAGACAAAATAGACTTTAAAACAAAGATTATTACAAGAGACAAAGAAGGACGCTACATAATGATCAAGGGATCAATCCAGGAAGAAGATATAACAATTGTAAATATTTATGCACCCAACACAGGAGCACCTCAATACATAAGGCAAATACTAACAGCCATAAAAGGGGAAATCGACAGTAACAAAATCATAGTAGGGGACTTTTAACACCCCACTTTCACCAATGGACAGATCATCCAAAATGAAAATAAATAAGGAAACACAAGCTTTAAATGATACATTAAACAAGATGGACTTAATTGATATTTATAGGACATTCCATCCCAAAACGACAGAATACACATTCTTCTCAAGTGCTCATGGAACATTCTCCAGGATAGATCATATGTTGGGTCACAAATCAAGCCTTGGTAAATTTAAGAAAATTGAAATCGTACCAAGTATCTTTTCTGACCACAACACTATGAGACTAGATATCAATCAAAGGAAAAAATCTGTAAAAAATACAAACACATGGAGGCTACACAATACACTACTTAATAACGAAGTGATCACTGAAGAAATCAAAGGGGAAATCAAAAAATACCTAGAAACAAATGACAATGGAGACACGACGACCCAAAACCTATGGGATGCAGCAAAAGCAGTGCTAAGAGGGAAGTTTATAGCAATACAAGCCTACATCAAGAAACAGGAAACATCTCGAATAAACAACCTAACCTTGCACCTAAAGCAATTAGAGAAAGAAGAACAAAAATACCCCAAAGATAGCAGAAGGAAAGAAATCTTAAAGATCAGATCAGAAATAAATGAAAAAGAAATGAAGGAAACGAGAGCAAAGATCAATAAAACTAAAAGCTGGTTCTTTGAGAAGATAAAAACAATTCATAAACCATTAGGCAGACTCATCAAGAGAAAAAGGGAGAAGACTCAAATCAATAGAATTAGAAATGAAAAAGGAGAAGTAACAACTGACACTGCAGAAATACAAACGATCATGAGAGATTACTACAAGCAACTCTATGCCAATAAAATGGACAACCTGGAAGAAATGGACAAATTCTTAGAAATGCACCACCTTCCGAGACTGAACCAGGAAGAAATAGAAAATATGAACAGACCAATCACAAGCACTGAAATTGAAACTGTGATTAAAAATCTTCCAACAAACAAAAGCCCAGGACCAGATGGCTTCACAGGCGAATTCTATCAAACATTTAGAGAAGAGCTAACACCTATCCTTCTCAAACTCTTCCAAAATATTGCAGAGGGAGGAACACTCCCCAACTCATTCTACGAGGCCAGCATCACCCTGATACCAAAACCAGGCAAAGATGTCAGAAAGAAAGAAAACTACAGGCCAATATCACTGATGAACAGAGATGCAAAAATCCTCAACAAAATACTAGCAAACAGAATCCAACAGCACATTCAAAGGATCATACACCATGATCAAGTGGAGTTTATCCCAGGAATGCAAGGATTCTTCAATATAGGCAAATCAATCAACGTGATACACCATATTAACAAATTGAAGGAGAAAAACCATATGATCATCTCAATAGATGCAGAGAAAGCTTTCGACAAAATTCAACACCCATTTTTGATAAAAGCCCTGCAGAAAGTAGGCAAAGAGGGAACTTTCCTCAACATAATAAAGGCCATATATGACAAACCCACAGAAAACATTGTCCTCAGTGGTGAAAAATTGAAAACATTTCCACTAAGATCAGGAAAAAGACAAGGTTGCCCACTCTCACCACTATTATTCAACATAGATTTGGAAGTGTTAGCCACAGCAATCAGAGGAGAAAAAGAAATAAAAGGAAAACAAATCAGAAAAGAAGAAGGAAAGCTGTCACTGTTTGCAGATGACATGATACTATACATAGAGAATCCTAAAGATGCTACCAGAAAACTACTAGAGCTAATCAATGAATTTGGTAAAGTAGCAGGATACAAAATTAATGCACAGAAATCTCTTGCATTCCTATACACTAATGATGAAAAATCTGAAAGTGAAATTAAGAAAACACTCCTGTTTACCATTGCAAGAAAAAGAATAAAATACCTAGGAATAAACCTACCTAAGGAGACAAAAGACCTGTATGCAGAAAAGTATAAGACACTGATGAAAGAAATTAAAGATGATACAAACAGATGGAGAGATATACCATGTCCTTGGATTCGAAGAATCAACATTGTGAAAATGAGTATACTACCCAAAGCAATCTACAGATTCAATGCAATCCCTATCAAACTACCACTGGCATTTTTCACAGAACTAGAACAAAAAAATCTCACAATTCGTATGGAAACACAAAAGACCCCAAATAGCCAAAGCAATCTTGAGAATGAACAACGGAGCTGGAGGAATCAGGCTCCCTGACTTCAGACTATACTACAAAGCTACAGTAATCAAGACAGTATGGTACTGGCACAAAAACAGAAATATAGATCAATGGAACAGGATAGAAAGACCAGAGATAAACCCACGCACATATGGTCACCTTATCTTTGATAAAGGAGGCAAGAATATACAGTTTAGAAAAGAGAGCCTCTTCAATAAGTGGTGCTGGGAAAACTGGACAGTTACATGTGAAAGAATGAAATTAGAACACTCCCTAACACCATACACAAAAATAAACTCAAAATGGATTAAAGACCTAAATGTAAGGCCAGAGACCATAACACTCTTAGAGGAAAACATAGGCAGAACACTCTATGACATAAATCACAGCAAGATCCTTTTTGACCCACCTCCTACAGAAATGGAAATAAAACCAAAAATAAACAAATGGGACCTAATGAAACTTAAAAGCTTTTGCACAGCAAAGGAAACCATAAACAAGACCAAAAGACAACCCTCAGAATGGGAGAAAATATTTGCAAATGAAGCAACTGACAAAGGATTAATCTCCAAAATTTACAAGCAGCTCATGTAGCTCAATATGAAAAAAACAAACAACCCAATCCAAAAATGGGCAGAAGACCTAAATAGACATTTCTCCAAAGAAGATATACAGATTGCCAACAGACACATGAAAGAATGCTCAACATCATTAATCACTAGAGAAATGCAAATCAAAACTACAATGAGATATCACCTCACACTGGTCAGAATGGCCATCATCAAAAAAATCTACAAGCAATAAATGCTGGAGAGGGTGTGGAGAAAAGGGAACCCTCTTGCACTGTTGGTGGGAATGTAAATTGATACAGCCACTATGGAGAACCGTATGGACGCTCCTTAAAAAACTAAAAATAGAACTACCATATGACCCAGCAATCCCACTATTGGGCATATACCCTGAGAAAACCATAATTCAAAAAGAGTCATGTACCAAAATGTTCATTGCAGCTCTATTTACAATAGCCAGGACATGGAAGCAACCTAAGTGTTCATTGACAGATGAATGGATAAAGAAGATGTGGCACATATATACAATGGAATATTACTCAGCCATAAAAAGAAACGAAATTGAGTTATTTGTAGTGAGGTGGATGGACCTAGAGTGTGCCATACAGAGTGAAGTTAGTCAGAAAGAGAAAAACAAATACTGTATGCTAACACATATATATGGAATCTAAAAAAAAAAAAATAAAGTGGTCATGAAAAACCTAGGGGCAGGACGGGAATAAAGACGTAGACCTACTAGAGAATGGACTTGAGGACACAGGGAGGCGGAAGGGTAAGCTGGGACAAAGTGAGAGAGTGGCATGGACATATATACACTACCAAATGTAAAACTGATAGCTAGTGGGAAGCAGCCGCATAGCACAGGGAGATCAACTCGGTGCTTTGTGACCAACTAGAGGGGTGGGATAGGGAGGGTGGGAGGGAGGGAGACGCAAAAGGGAAGAGATATGGTGATATATGTATATGTATAGCTGATTCACTTTGTTATAAATCAGAAACTAATACACCAATGTAAAGCTACTATACTCCAATAAACATGTTAAAAAAATTACTCATATGACAAAATGAATAGCTTTAAGAAACTAATCACTAAGAGTACTCTTAGCCCTAACATGTGATGACTCTTTATGTAGAAAGTAACTCCAAGGATGTTCCTAGCAACATCCAAAAATTATGCTGTTAAGTGGAGATACTCAAAAGAAGCCAGAAAAATAGATACAGAAGGTATTGAGTTCCCTTGTGTTAGAGAGGTTTGGAGTGTCTTAAAATCATAAGCAGTCATCTGTGGTGCAATCTCTACTTCCCTTTAAATCTCCTTTTTCTTTTTCTGGAAACCTGACCTGCCTTTCTCTGTCCTATACCTATATCCCAAGTTGAATCTTTTTTAAGGTATTTTTCTTAATGTTTCTCTCCCAAAGTGTAAACTGATAATGACTGACAAATTGTAAGCTCTCCCAGGGATCTTTGCAAAGAGGGATCTCAAAGACCAAAATGCTCTAATAGTCAAACAAATGACCTTCTAATGATAGAATTTCTGGCACCATAGCAGCATTTCATTAGTAAACATATTTTAAGCCCTAGTATATGCCAGATAGTTTTAGGAGGTAGGGATAAAGGATGAACAAGACAGACAACTTTTCTGCCTGCATGGAACTTAGATTCTAGTTGGGAATAAAACTGATATACAATATATAATATAATATCAAGTAGTGATGTGTGTTTTAAAGAAAAACTATAGGTTAAGGGAGTAGATAGTGATACAATTTGATATTTTAGAAAGGGTATGGGCAGGAAAGACCTCTCTGAAGGGGGTGATACTCGAGCAGAGGATGTGGGGGAGCAAGCCACATGAATATCCAGGAGAACTGTCCTAGGCAAAGGGAATAGCAAATACAAAGGCCCAGAGGCAAGAAAGTATAAGGTATTATTATTAAGATATAGTAGAGCTAGATTATAGTGAGCTGAGGCAGAGTGATGAGAGATTAGGTCAGAGAGGAAACAAAAAGCCAGATAATCTATGGTCTTGTAGATCATGGTAAGGACTTTGGATTTTATTTTAAGTCCAACTAAATGGGAAGTACAAGAGGACTGACATGATCTGACTTATAATACTTTGGCTGCTGTTTGGCTATTGGATTTATAGAGGGGCAATTGTGGAAGCAGAGAGGATAGTTGAGAAGCTATTACAGTGATCCAGGTGAGAAATGAGGTAGCTTGGACTAAGGTGATACTATTGGCCTGATTTACTTTTGAGAAGGGGCATACTACAAATCACACTACTTTCAGCCTTACCTCCCACTATATAACCACTGAATAAGAGACAATTCCAAAAGTAACAATGCTCTCTTGTACTCCTGGCTTTTGTTTATTCAGTTCCCACAGCTTTTAATGCCTTCTACTTCCTTCTCTAACCATTAAAATCTTACTCATTCTTCAAGAGTAAGTTCAAATATTACCTTTTGGAAAGGATCATTTCTTCTTCTGTGGTCCCATACCCTCTATATTTCTATTAGTGAAGTTATTTCATTTAGCTTTGTATATGTGTAATAGATTATGTTTCTGATCTCCTTTCTTCACTGTAAATTTAAGGTTAGAGAGAGTAACACATTTCCTTATGCTTTCGCAATACCTAGTAGCCCCTAAGAATTTAATAAAGACTCTGTAGACTGAGTGTGGTAAGCTGCTGTCCTTAGGTCACTAACATAATGGCACATCAGGGTTAATCCTTTTGTAAAAGCCAATTCCCATAGCACTAAGATTTCAGTCACTGTTTATACAGTTCTTAATTAACTTTGATTTGGAATAAATTTTTAAAAGGTCGGCGTTTTCCAATTTCCCCCCAGGAGCTTATGATTCACCAGCTTTGCACTCTGCCTTAATTTGTCTATTTACAGTTGGTAGCCTAATGATTTATTTACATTATTCACATGCTGGGCTCATAATTTTAGGCATTATTTCACTGGAAATACCCAATCCTAAGAAATATAAACCTTTAACAAGACAGATTCATTTTTTCTAACTGAATTTTGTTTTATTATTAAAGTACTACATATTCATTGAAAAATTCAAACAATACAAATAATAAGTGAAATAAAAAGTAAAAGTCTCACAAACTCACTAAATCCTAGCAAATGTTGAGTCTGGTGTGTAACCTTCCAAGACTTTATATATGATATATGCATTCATATGTATGCATGCTTACAGTCAGCTCTCCCTATTAGCAGGTTCTACACATGCAGATTCAACTAACCACAGATCGAAAATATTAAAAACAAACAAACAAAAATTTCAGAAAGTTCCAAAAAGCAAAACTTGAATTTGCCATGTGCTAGCAACTATTTACATAGTATTTACATTGTATTTACAGCTATTTACATAGCATTTACTTTCTATTAGGTATTATAAGTAATCTAGAGATGATTAAAGTATACAGGAGGAAATATGCAGGTTATTTGCAAATACTAAGCCATTTTATAAGGACTTGAGCATCCGGGGATTTTGGTATCCATGGGGGGCCCTGGAACCAAATCTCCCGCAGATATCGAGGGACGACTGTATATGTGTATGTGTATGTTTGTGTGTGTGTGTGTATTCTTTTGTTCATTCATGCAATAATCAAATATCAAGTATTGGCTATACAAAGGTAAGCAAACGCAGATACAGTATTTGTCCTCTTGAAGCTTACAATCTAGTATATATGCATACAAACATACATACACATGTTTTAAAACTAAATATGGTATCAGAAAAGGCCAGCAAAAGTACAACAGTCCAAAGTTAAGGGCACACACCAAGATGCAAATCCTTTATCTACAATAACAAGAACAGAGTTTATAGGCTGGTGATGGGAACTTGTCTGAGTTTGGTTTGGTTTTGAGAAGCAGAGGAGAAAGGGCTAAAGAGTGAGCAGCTGGTCAGTGAGGCAGTGGAGAAGAACCTTTGTGTTATGAGAAGCTCTACAGGTACCTATATCCACTGGCTGGGAAAACATAAAGACTACAAGAACTCATGTACGCAACAACCCTAGATCATAGGTATAAACTTCTGCTAGCCTGGATCATGGCCCTAGCCTCCTCTCCACATGAACTTCCTACAAATAGTCGGCCTAAGGAAAAAGTACCACAATTAAAGATAAGTTATCAAAACTCAATAGCGAAAAACTAATAACTCGGTTTAAAAATGGGCTAAATACTTGAATAGACATTTCTCCAAAAAAGACATGCAAATGGCCAAGAGGTATATGAAAAGATGCTCAAAGTCATGAATCATCACATAAATGCAAATCAAAACCAAAAACATCATTTCACATCTGTCAGGATGGCTATTATCAAAAAAAAAAAAAAAAAAAAAGACAACAAGTGTTGGCAAGGATGTGGAGAAACTGGAACCCTTGTACATTGTTGGTGGGAATGCAAAATGGTGCAACTGCTATAGAAAACAGTACAGAGGTTCCTTAAAAAATTAAAAATAGAACTACCATACAGTCCAGCAATCCCACTTCTGGTATTTATCCAAAAGAACTGAAATCAGGATCTTGGAGAGATATTAGCACTCCCATGTTCACTGCAGAACTATTCACAATAACCAAATATAGAAACTAGCTAAATGTCCATTGAGGCATGAATGGATAAAGAAAGTGTGGTTTATACATATTATGGAATACTATTCAGCCTTAAAAAAGGAAATTCTGCAATATGTGACAACATGGATGAACTTTGAGAACAGTACGCTAAGTGAAATAAGCCAGTTACAGAAGGACAAATACTGCATGATTCTACTTCTATGGGGTATCTAAAATAGTCAAAGTCATAGACTCAAAGAGTGGAATGGTGGTTGCTAGGAAGGGAAATGGAGAGTTGATAATCAACAGGCATAAATTTACAGTTAAACAAGATGAATCAGTTCTAGAGATCTGCTGTAAAACACTGCACCTATAGTAAACATTCTATATTGTACACTTAAAACTTTGTTAAGAGGGTAGATCTCATGTTAAGTGTTCTTACCACAATAAAATAAAATTTTAGGGACTTCCCTGTTGGTGCAGTGGTTAAGAATCCGCCTGCCAATGCAGGGGACACGGGTTCGAGCCCTGGTCCGGGAAGATCCCACATGTCGTGGAGCAACTAAGCCCGTGCGCCACAACTACTGAGCCTGTGCTCTAGAGCCCACGAGCCACAACTACTGAGCCCACGTGCCACAACTACTGAAGCCTGTGCACCTAGAGCCCATGCTCTGCAACAAGAGAAGCCACCAGCCCCCACTCACCACAACTAGAGAAAGCCCGTGTGCAGCAACGAAGACCCAATGCAGCCAGAAAAAAACAAGATAAAAAAATAAATTTATTAATAAATAAATAAAACTGAATTAAAAAAATAAGTTATCCAAGGTATAGCACAGTATAAGATACTACATGAAAATGGGATGAGAAGAATAGGAAAAAAGAATGGTAGATGGAGAATTCTCACCAGAGGAATGCTGCCATAAAACAGATGAAAATTGTGACCAAACATGTCAGCATGAATTATAAAATATTAATTAGGTAATCATCTCTATAAAATAAAAATATAAAGTGGGGATTCAGGAGCTCAGGGAAGAGCTGGTAGACAAAAGGAAATGAAATATAAGCCATTTTAGAAGGAAATGGTAAGAGAAAAAAAAAATCATCACAGAAATAAAGGTAAAATTGGAAGCAGCAAAAGTGAAGAGACACCACTGAATAAACAGAAAGGGATACAGAAAATAAGAGATAAGTAAGCAAAATGAAATGGAAATTGAAATTGATTCTAACATTGTTTTCTCATCAATTAATGAGTTAAATAAAATCTTTAACACATGTTCATTTTATATTTGTACGACAGTAATGGATATATCTTTTAAAAAATTACCCACCAAAATGCCAAACGAATACACTTGACAGAACAGGGTAAATCATGTTGCCAGAGAAGTGCAAGTCATGGACTGCTTAACCTCATCTTTTCTTGGCTCCCAGATTGAACCCCAAGTGCCAGTAGAACTTTGTTGAATCTCTTTTTTCTTTTCTATTGAGTTTATGTTTTGTTTTTGCTTCTGGTTTGGGTATAGCCAATAAGTTATTCTCCCTTGGTAGCAGCAATGACTGGGAATGTGGTTTTATGGTCGGATCATTTGGTGATTTCTGTAAATGGATGAACAGATTATCTAGTCTCTGACTGGGTAAGAAACAACAGACAATTTGTTAGTCTTTTTTGTTGTTCTATTTGTCCATTTTGAGCTCAAATTAATCAATTATTTCATGCCTGCTGGGAAGAACAGCACTATGATATCTGGACTGGTAAGTTTCTGTATTTATTCTTGACCCATAGCTGAAGTTGTAGATCTGAAGCCACAAGATCTCTATATCCCTGTGTCTTATGTGTCGATAATTGAGAAAGGCCTTGACTTCACACTGAGTGAGTAGGAAATGTTTTCCTATCTCTGGCAGGTATTCATAAATTAGATTATAAAGTCTCTTACATTAAAGGAGCTCTGTTCTAATTGGTTTATAGACATAAATAAGCACTTATATACAAATATTCTTAAAATTTCCATAAAAAGGAAACTGAACTTCTAATACTTTACATGTGCTAAACTAAAAGTAGCCTTATAAAAAAATTCAGCTAACTCAGAAACATTTTAGTAATCCAAAGTTAAGGTAAATCTTTGGCAAATGAGATTAGTTTAGTGACTCTGGTTGAAAAGACAGACTTTTTTGGTGATTTATTTGTGTAGAGTAAAAAGGGAGGGAGGGAGGATGGGAGGGAGATGCAAGAGGGAGGGGATATGGGTATATATGTATACATATAGCTGATTCACTTTGTTATACAGCAGAAACTAACACAACATTGTAAAGCACCTATACTCCAATAAAGATGTTAAAAAAATGTAAAAAAAAAAAGAATGAAAAATGCAAGATTGAAATAAAGCGTAAATGAATTATTTAATTAAAAAGAAAACTAGCATGCATTTTACTTAACTTGGGTCTGTTTTTCCTAAATGTACACATGTTTACTGATTAAATAATGTTATATATTACTCATATATAACATTTAAGATTATGAAAAATGTAAATTGTGTTCAACTAAAGTTGAATCATTGCTCTGACAGACGTTTAATTTCAGCAGCTAACGGTTTGTAGAATGTTAGATTTAAGATAATTTTCAAGATATTTAGTTCACTTAAAATGTTAGATCGATATTAAATTGAGTTAATAAATGGATAATCACTAGATACCAAGGTAACGTGTAAGTAAAACTGAATACTTCAACATTGATTACTGAGCATAGTCTTAAGTTTATATATACTATTGCTTCTTATTTTTATATGCTATAGAGGAGAGGCGATATTTTTGGGTTGTGTTAATGAATGTGTTCATTTTTCCTCTTCAAAAAGTATGGGTGTGGCCATAGAAAGCTGTGCCGTGCGTGTTCATGAACTCTGCTAGTCTGCTATATTGTTTGTGAGTGAGAGATGGTTCTCAATTACACCTCTCCAAAGTTTTCTCTTTGAAATAAAAATTATTTTGGTTAAAAGTTACAATTAAAACAAGTGGTTGAGATTATATATGAGCAATAGTGTCAAATGGATAGGTGCCTTTGCTTTTATTATTTATTTTTAATCAATTGTAACCGATTTTTAAAAAATATTTATTTATTTATTTTATTTGGCTGCACCAGGTCTTTGTTGCAGCATGCGGGATCCTTAGCTGTGGCATGCATGCAGGATCTAGTTCCCCGACCAGGGATCAAACCCAGGCCCCTTGCATTGGGAGCATGGAGTCTTACCCACTGGACCACCAGGAAAGTCCCTGTGCTTTTGTTTTTAAAGGAAAATGTAGTTTACTCCTAAATAAGTGGTTCTCAGACTTTCTGTTCTCAGGTCCCCCTTGCACTCTGAAAAAATTATCAAAGAGATTTTTCATATGTAGGTTATAACTATTGATATTTACCATATTAAAAATTAAAACAGAAAATTTATTTCCTGATTGAATTAATTTGAGACGAACCCACTGCATGTTAACGTCAATTAAAAAGTAATTATATTTTTAAAATGAATGAGAAGATTGTTTCACAGTTTTGAAAAGCTCCTTAATGCCTGGCTTAATAGAAATAGCTAGATTCTTATATCTGCTTCTGCATCCAATCTATTACAATATCACACATCATGTAGCCTCTGGAAAACTATGTCTTAGAATTATCATAAAAATAGTTTTGACTAGGCAGATCCTCTAAAAGGTTGTCAGTTTGTTCCAGAATATAAAAGAGCATAATGAAGGACAAACCTGGAAAGTAAATTTTATTTGCCCTGGTATAAACCTGAGTCTGAAATAAAGCTCTGTAATGTATTAAAATGGAGCAAAGTTATCTTGAGTTTTTGATGGGCTTGCTTCCTTAGTTTACTAATTAATGGTTTCACTTACAATGTGAAAGGCTATTCTTTACCTTGTATGTAATCTGCCTAGATAGCAGATTCTGTGTTTTATCAGAATAATTTTCTGATCTTTATTGTCTTTGTTATGTCTTTACTCTTGATCATTTAATGGCAAACAAAGAACAAAGTTTCCTCATTTATTAAAGAGCTATAGTTCTTTAGAATTGTGTTACTTCCTATGCTTATTTGTAAACGTTTTATTGTCATTTTGCTTGAATAGGTAACCAGGTACTGTTTCTTAGGCACCCATGATCCTATTTTAATCAAGTGCCCAAACTGCCTCTAACAACTCTTGGTTTTGTCTTCTGAAAAGTCGCATCCCAAATATAGAAGATATAAAATAAAGTTTTCAGGATATCTTTTAAAGCTAAAATTGTCTTTGAGATTTTCAAAAGGGCCCCTGGAAAACTGCAAAGATTTATTCTTTCTCCTCATAAAGAGAGAAATATAAGAAGTAATTAGGGGGCTTCCCTGGTGGCGCAGTAGTTAAGAATCCGCCTGCCAATGCAGGGGACACAGGTTCGAGCCCTGGTCCGGGAAGATCCCACATGCCACGGAGCAACTAAGCCTATGCGCCACAACTACTGAGCCTGTGCTCTAGAGCCTGCGAGCTACAACTGCTGAAGCCCGTGTGCCTAGAGCCCGTGCTCTGCAACAAGAGAAGCCACCGCAATGAGAAACCTGCGCACTGCAACAAAGAGTAGCCCCCGCTCGCCGCAACTAGAGAAAGCCTGTGCGCAGCAACAAAGACCCAACGCAGCCAAAAATAAATGAATAAATAAATTTAAAAAAATAAATAAAAGACCAAACATTAAAAAAAAAAAAGAGAAGTAATTAGGTTTGTTTGATGGGTTACTATTGTAAGAGTTGCATGAGAAGAGTTGCAAAATCAGAAGAGATGCTCAGCCTTCTCTATGTTAAATTTTTATAGGTAAAACATTATTAATATAAAAATTTCAGATATTTTATACTTTATGGGCAGTTCCTGGAGATTTTTGACTGTCTTCTCTGTTCCTAGTGTATTTTTACCTTCAAGAGAAACACTTACGAATCATTTTCAATAATGGATAGAATATCTAGATAGAGGATCAACAAGGAAACAGAGGATGCCAACAACACTATAAACAAATTAAACCTAACAGACATTATGCAGAATACTCCATCCAACAACAGCAGAAAACACTTTATGCTCAAGTGCTCATGGAATATTCTCCAGTAGAGACCATATATTTGGCTACAAAACAAGTCTCAATAAATTTAATAAGACTGAAATAGAGTATATTCTCTGACCATAATGGAATGAAGCTAGAAATCTACAACAGAAATAAAACTGGAAAATTCAGAAGTATGTGGAAATTAAGCAATAACCAATGGGTCAAAGAAAAAAATCACAAGAGAAGTTAGAAAATACCTAGAGATGGAAGAAAACAAAAACACGACACACCGAAATTTATGGGATGCAGTGAAGGCAAGTACTCAGAGGGAAGTTTATAGCTGTAAATACCTACATTAAAAAAGAAGAGGGACTTCCCTGGTGGTCCAGTGGTTAAGACTCCATGCTTCCAATGCAGGGGGCATGAGTTCGATCCCTGGTCAGAGAACCAAGATCCCACATACCAAGTGGCATGGCCAAATAAAATAAAATAAAATATACTTTTAAAAAAAAGAAAAAATTTAAAGCCATAACATAACTGTAAACCTTGAGAAACTAGAAAAACAAGCAAAATAAACTCAAAGCTACTAGAGGAGGGAAATAATAAAGAGCGGAGAAAAATGAAATAGAGAATAGAAAAACAATAGAGAGACTCAATGAAACCAAGAATTTGAAGAGATTAACAAAATTGATAAACCTTTAGCTACACTGACAATAAAAGAGGGAAGACTCATTACTAGAATCAGATTCTAGTAATTCAAAAGAGGGGATATCACTACTGACCTTACAGAAATAAAAAGGATTACTATGAACTATTGTATGCCAACAAATTAGATTTCCTAGATGAAACAACAAATTCCTAGAAGCACACACATTACTTAAACTGACTTAGGAAGAAACAGAAAATCTCAATAGACCTAAAAAATTAAAAGAGAATCAGTAACCAAAACCCTCCTAATAAAAAAAGTCCAGGATGACAAGGCTTTAGTGATTAATTCTACCAAACACTTAAAAGAATTAACACCAACACTTTTCAAACTCTTCCAAAAAACTGAAGAGTAGGGAATATTTCCCAACTCATTCTATGAAGCCAGCATTACTCTGGCAGCAAGCCAAATTAAGATATCATAAGGAAAGAACATTACAGACCAATATACTATATGAATAATGATTCAAAACTCTTCAACAAACTACTAGTAAGCCAAATCCTACAACATATGAAAAGATTATACACTGTGACCAGGTGGGATTTAACCCAGGAATGCAAGGTTGGTTCAGCATAAGCAAATCAATCGATAATATATTAATATATCATTAATAGACCAAAAGAAAAAAACCCACGTGATCATCTCAATTGATGCAGAAAAATCATTTGATAAAATCCAACACATTTTCATGATAAAGAAAAAAAACACTCAGAAAACTAGGAATAGAAGGGAATATACTCAGCCTGATACAGGATATTTACAAAAGCTCACAGGTAACATAATCAATGGAGAAAGACTGAAAGCTTTCTTCCTAAGGTCAGGAACAAAAAAAGGATGCCTGTGTTCACTGCTGTTATTGTACTGGAAGTTCTAGCCAGAGAAATCAGGCAAGAAAAAGGAATAAAAGGCATCCACATTAAAAAGGAAGAAATAAAACTACTGCTGATCACAGATGAGATGATCATATATCTATATATCTATATCTATATCTATATCTATATCTATATCTATATCTCCCAATGAATCCACAAGAAATGTATGAATTCAACAAAGTTGCAGTGTACAAGAGCAACATGCAAAAATCAGCTGTGTTTCCATACATTAGCAGTGAACAATCCAAAAAGGAAATGAAGGAAACAATTCCATTTACAGTAGCATCCAAAAGAATAAAATACCTAGGAGTAAATTTAGCCAAGGAGGTGAAAGACTTATATACTGATAACTATAAAACATTGATGAAAGAAACTAAACAAGACCTAAATAATGGAAAGGCATCCCATGTTCATGGATTGGAAGACTTAATATTGGTAAGATATCAAAACTACCTTAAGCAATACCTACCAAATTCTGACAGCCTTTTTTGCAGAAATAGAAAAGTCAATCCTCAAATTCATATGGAATTGTAAGGGCCCCCAAAAGTCAACATAATCTCAAAAAAGAAGAACAAAGTTGGAGGAGTCACACTTCCCCATTTCAAAACTTACAGCAAAGCAACAGTAATCAGAGCAGTGTGGTACTGCCTTAAGGATAAACATATAGACTAATAAAACAGAACTGAGAACAGAAATAAACATCTATGGCCAACTGATTTTCAACAAGAATGTCAATACTCCTTAACGAGGAAAAGAAGTCTCTTCAAAAAATACTGCTGGGGCAAATGGATTTCCACACACAAAAGAATGAAGCTGGATGCTTACCTCATACCATATACAAAAATTAACTCAAAATGGACCAATGACCTAAATATAAGAGCTAAAACTATAAAGCTCTTAGAAGAAAATATAGGGGCAAATCTTCATGAACTTGGATTTGGCAATAGATTCTTAAATATGACACTAAAATCATGAGCAACAAAAGAAAAGGTAGATAAACTGGACTTCATCAAAATTAAAATCTGTTGTGCATCAAAGGACATTATCAAGAAAGTGAAAAGACAACCTACAGAATAGGAGAAAATACTTGCAAATGATGTACCTGATAAGGGTTTTGTGAGATAATAGAAAATATATATATTGGTCTCTGCCTCTTGTTCCTGGTACAGGGCTCCTAAAACTCCTATAATTTCCCAAGTGATAAGAACACAAGAAGCATCTCTTGTTCTAATATTGGTCTTTGATCATTGTTCCTGACACAGAGCTCCTGAAACCCTTGTAATTTCCTGGGTGATAGGAGTATCTTTTGTTCTAGTGAGGTGACTCTGGGTGGGCTCCTGGATGTGGACTAGTCACTGGAAAGACCAAGCCATGATTATAAGCTTGAAATTTTAAGCCCCGTCCCCCACTCTCTTAAGAAGGGATAAGGGCTGAAAATGGAGTTAATGATTAATCATGCCTACGTGATGAAGCATCCATAAACATCCCCAAAGTACAGGGTTCCGAGAGCTTCTGGGTTGATGAAGTCATGAAGGTGCTGGGAAAGTGGCATCTCTGGAGAGGGCATGGAAGATCTGCGTCCCTTCTCACATACCTTGCCCTACTCATCTCTTCCATCTGGATGTTCATCTGTATCCTTTATCATCTCCGTTTATAATAAACTGGTAACCATAAGTAAATGTTTCCCTGAGCTCCATGAGCCTCTCTAGCAAATTAATTGAACCCAAGGGGAGAGCTGTTGGGATCTCTGATCTATAGCCATTGGTCAGAAGCCCAGGTGAATTGCAGCACACTCAGCTGGTGTCACAGAAAATTGCTTCGTGTGGGGGAAAATCTCCACACGTTTGGTGACCAGAAGTGTTCTCTGTGAAGGTAAAGGAGGTATACAGGAAAGAAAAAACACAGGAGGGGGAAGAAACTTTAGGTTTTTCTTTTTTAGGCTTAATACAAGCAACAATAAAAAGACAGCTAACCCAATTAAATGGGCAAAGGACTTGACAGACAAGTCCTTTTTTTCCCAAAGAAGATATATAAATGGACAATAAACACATGAAAAGACACTCAACATCATTAGTCATTAGGAAAATGCAAATAAAACCATGGGATACCACTTCATACTCACTAGGATGGCTACCAGGAGGTGGAGAAATTAGAAATTTCATTCAGTGCTTGTGGGAATGTAAAATGGTGTAGTGCTATGGAAAACAGTTTGGCAGTTCTGCAAAAAGCTAAATGTAGAATTATCGTATAACCCAGCAATTCCACTCCTAGATATAGATCCAAAAGATTGATAGCAGGGGCTCAAACAGATATTTGCTTTGTATATTTGTACACCAATGCTCATAGCAGCATTATCCATAATAGCTAAAAGGTGATAACAACCCAAGAGTCCATCAACAGATGAATTGATAAACAAAATATGGTATATCCATACAATAGAATATTATTCAGCCATAAAAAGGAATGAAGTACTAATATGTCACAACATGGATGAACCTTAAAAACATTATGTTAAGTGAAATAAGCCAGTCTCAAAAGTATAAATATCGTATGATTGCCCTTAAATGAAATATCTAGAATAGGCAAAATCATAGAGACATTAAGAACATTAGAGGTTACCAGGGGCTGGGAGAAGGGGGAATAGGGAGGTATTTTTTAATGGGTACAGAGTTTCTGCTTGGGGTGATGAAAAAGTTTTGGAAATAAATAGCACAACATTGTGAATGTAATTAATGCCACTGATTTGTATATGTAAAAATGGCTAAAATGGCAAATTTATGTTATATATATATTTTTTACCACAATAAAAACTCTTATGAAATAGTTATGTACTGTACCCCAATAGAGAAGTTTGCCTTCCTCCATTCTGATATTATTGGTTACCTTACTAAATTAACCACAGCCCTTAACTCTCTATAGTATACAGTTTTTGTTTTACTCTATTGCTGGCTTGAAGACTGCTATAAGTTACAGGCCAGAGTCTGTGTCTCCAACAAAGGACAGGCTCAGAGACTCACAGAAAAGGACTGTACGAGGTTCTTCAAACTACTGACCAGGTTCTTCAAACTACTGACGTATCAGAATAGACTTTCAGGTACAGGTTTCTAAGTTAACATTGCATACACAACTTTGAGACCAGTGTACTTAGTGAGGATTTCCAGAGATTTTTTTTTTTAAGTTTAGAAGCATACAGCTTCATGAAAGCAGACTACTAACCAAAGATCTAGCACTAATGATATAGGACTGAATAAATTGATGAGGGAAATTTTATTGTGGTTATTTATTTGGAATATCGTTGATTATGTTTTAATGTTCTGTTTTCTGAATTTATGAGAAAGTCCTTTTTCTTTGTAAGTTATTTGTAACTCAAAACAATTTAGTAGATGCTGCTTCTGTAACCTAAATTAAAATATTTAAAAATGATATGATCCTCACTTACCTCCTCCCCATCCTACCCCTCCCTTATGAATTCAGAAACTGTTCCTAAGTCTCCCTATTTTTCATGGCAATATAGTTATTGCATTGGTTCTATAAAAATCTTCCACTTTTTAAACCAGGATATAAATGGACTCATTGTGCAACAAAGGCCTTGCATGAACTATCCATATTTAAGAAAGAGAGCCACTTAATCAGGTATGATAAGATACGTTTAAGGAATAAGGTTGCTCTTACCTCAGCTGTATGGAGTAAATGCCTACGAAGTCCTCTCAGTGAACTGTCCTGTTACCTGACTTATAGGGAGGGTTCCCAGTCTAAATGTGACAAAAAGTTCACTTTCCATAAGGCCAGGGACCTTAGTAAATTTGAAGGACCTTGAAAAAAGATGATTTTCCTCAAATTTATAAGTACTACAGGTAAATATGGTGGAGAGAGTTTCTTGGCCTTTGTATCCTAGCTTTGGAATAGCAAAGGATAACATACCCATGCACATTCACACACACCTATGGGCAATTCAGTTTTGAATATACTTGTAAATCCATTTCCTAATTGCCTGTGTGTGTGTGTGTGTGTGTGTGTGTGTGTGTGTGTGTGTGTGTGTTTTACTCATCTTTTGAAACAGCTGTAACATCTTACTGGTTCCTTTATTAATTAACGAGTTAAATCTCTAACGTGTTCAAAAAATGAGAACAGAAATTAAAACTCTAAAAAGAGAGAAGATGGTAGATTTGGAAGACAAGCAAAGGAGATCCAAAACATACCCAGAGTTCCTAAAGAAGAAAACTGAAAAAAAATAAAACCAAATGTTTAAAAACAGTTCTAGAAAATTTTCTAGAAAAAGAGGAACACTTTAATTTACAAATTGAAAAAGCATACTATATTCCAGAAAAACTGCCAAAGAATCGTCAACACTAAGAAATTTCCTATTATAGTCTTTCCTGCTACCACATTTGTTTATTTTTTAATTAATAGATTTACTTTATTTTTTTTACTTTAAAATAAAATCCGTTTTTAATAGCATTTTACAACCCATCATCCTTGGAGCTGTAACTAATGGTACATACAGACATACATATATATATGTATGTATGTCACATTTTCTTTATCCATTCATCCTTCAATGGATACTTAGACTATTTCCATGTCTTGACTATTGCGAATAATGCTGCAGTGAACATGGTGCTGCAGGTATCTCTTTGCAATAGTGATTTCATTTCCTTCGGATATATACTCAGTAGTGGGATTTCTGGATCATACGGTGGTTCTATTTTTAATTTTTTGAGGAACCTCCACATTGTTTTTCATAGTACCTGTACCAATTTACAGTCCCATCAACAGTGCACAAGGATTCCCTTTTCTCCACATCCTCCCTTGCCTTTTTAAATTTTTTAAAGATTTATTTATTTATTTTTGGCTGCGTTGGGTCTTCGTTGCTGCATGCAGGCTTTTCTCTACTTGCGGACAGCAGGGGCTACTCTTTGTTGCGGTGCATGGGCTTCTCATTGTGGTGGCTTCTCCTGTTGCAGAGGACAGGCTCTAGGCACGTGGGCTTCAGTAGTTGTGGCTTGCAGGCTTTAGAGTGCAGGCTCAGTAGTTGTGGCGCACAGGCTTAGCTGCTCGGCGGCATGTGGGATCTTCTGGGACCAGGGCTCAAACCCGTGTGCCCTGCATCGGCAGGCGGATTCTCAATCACTACGCCAACAGGGAAGCCCTCTCCCTTGCCTTTTTGATGATAGCCATTCTTTTTTTTTTTTAAACATCTTTATTGGAGTATAATTGCTTTAAAATGGTGTGCTAGTTTCTGCTTTATAACAAAGTGAATCAGTTATACATATACATATGTCCCCATACCTCTTCCCTCTTGCATCTGCCTCCCTCCCACCCTCCCTATCCCACCCCTCTAGGTGGTCACAAAGCACCGAGCTGATCTCCCTGTGCTATACGGCTGCTTCCCACTAGCTATCTATTTTACGTTTGGTAGTGTATATATGTCCATGCCACTCTCTCTCTTTGTCCCAGCTTACCCTTCCCCCTCCCCGTATCCTCAAGTCCATTCTCTAGTAGGTCTGCATCTTTATTCCCGTCTCGCCCCTAGGTCCTTCATGATCATTTTTTTTTTTTAGATTCCATATATATGTGTTAGCATACGGTATTTCTTTTTCTCTTTCTGACTTACTTCACTCTGTATGACAGACTCTAGGTCCATCCACCTCACTACAAGTAACTCAGTTTCATTCCTTTTTATGGCTGAGTCATATTCCATTGTATATATGTGCCACATCTTCTTTATCCATTCATCTGTCGATGGAACGCTTAGGTTGCTTCCATGTCCTGGCTATTGTAAATAGAGCTGCAATGAACATTTTGGTACATGACTCTTTTTGAATTATGGTTTTCTCAGGGTATATGCCCAGTAGTGGGATTGTTGGGTCATATGGTAGTTCTATTTTTAGTTTTTTAAGGAACGTCCATACTGTTCTCTATAGTGGCTGTATCAATTTATATTCCCACCAACAGTGAAAGAGGGTTCCCTTTTCTCCACACCCTCTCCAGCATTTATTGTTTCTAGATTTTTTTTTTTTTCAAAATCATTCAGGGCCACTTTGGACAGAGGCTCTGATTCTTTTAAATTTTTTTTTTTTAATTTTACTTATTTATTTATGGCTGTGTTGGGTCTTCGTTTCTGTGCAAGGGCTGTTCTCTAGTTGTGGCAAGCGGGGGCCACTCTTCATCGCGGTGCGCGGGCCCCTCACCATCGCGGCCTCTCCAGTTGCGGAGCACAGGCTCCAGACGCGCAGGCTCAGCAGTTGTGGCTCACAGGCCCAGTTGCCGCGGCATGTGGGATCTTCCCAGACCAGGGCTCGAACCCGTGTCCCATGCATTGGCAGGCAGACTCTCAACCACTGCGCCACCAGGGAAGCCCCGTTTCTAGATTTTTTGATGATGGCCATTCTGACTGGTGTGAGCTGATACCTCATTGTAGTTTTGATTTGCATTTCTCTAGTGATTAATGATGTTGAGCATTCTTTCATGTGTCTGTTGGCAATCTGTATATCTTCTTTGGAGAAATGTCTATTTAGGTCTTCTGCCCATTTTTGGATTGGGTTGTTTTTTTTTTTTTTTATATTGAGCTGCATGTGCTGCATGTAAATTTTGGAGATTAATCCTTTGTCAGTTGCTTCATTTGCAAATATTTTCTCCCATTCTGAGGGTTGTCTTTTGGTCTTGTTTATGGTTTCCTTTGCTGTGCAAAAGCTTTTAAGTTTCATTAGGTCCCATTTGTTTATTTTTGGTTTTATTTCCATTTCTCTAGGAGATGGGTCAAAAAGGATCTTGCTGTGATTTATGTCATAGAGCATTCTGCCTATGTTTTCCTCTAAGAGTTTGATGGTGTCTGGCTTACATTTTGGTCTTTAAACCATTTTCAGTTTATTTTTGTGTACGGTGTTAGGAAGTTTTCTAATTTCATTCTTTTACACGTAGCTGTCCAGTTTTCCCAGCACCACTTATTGAAGAGGCTGTCTTTCTCCACTGTATATTCTTGCCTCCTTTATCAAAGATAAGGTGACCATATGTGTGTGGGTTTATCTCTGGGCTTTCTATCCTGTTCCATTGATCTATATTTCTGTTTTTGTGCCAGTACCATACTGTCTTGATTACTGTAGATTTGTAGTATAGTCTGCAGTCAGGGAGCCTGATACCTCCAACTCCGTTTTTCTCTCTCAAGATTGCTTTGGCTATTCGGGGTCTTTTGTGTCTCCATACAAATTGTGAAATTTTTTGTCCTAGTTCTGTGAAAAATGCCAGTGGTAGTTTGATAGGGATTGCATTGAAACTGTAGATTGCTTTGGATAGTAGAGTCATTTTCACAATGTTGATTCTTCCTATCCAAGAACATGGTATATCTCTCCATCTATTTGTATCATCTTTAATTTCTTTCATCAGTGTCTTATAATTTTCTGCATACAGGTCTTTTTTCTCCTTACATAGGTGTATTCCTAGATATTTTATTCTTTTTCTTGCAATGGTAAATGGGAGTGTTTTCTTAATTTCACTTTCAGATTTCTCATCTTTAGTGTATACGAATGCAAGAGATTTCTGTGCATTAATTTGGTATCCTGCTACTTTACCAAATTCATTGATTAGCTCTAGTAGTTTTCTGGTAGCATCTTGAGGATTCTCTATGTATAGTATCATGTCATGTGCAAACAGTGACAGCTTTACCTCTTCTTTTCCCATTTGGATTCCTTTTATTTCTTTTTCTTCTCTGACTGCTGTGGCTAAAACTTCCAAACTATGTTGAATAATAGTGGTGAGAGTGGGCAACCTTGTCTTGTTCCTGATCTTAGTGGAAATGGTTTGAGCTTTACACCATTGAGGACGATGTTGGCTGTGGGTTTGTCATATACGGCCTTTATTATGTTGAGGAAAATTTCCTCTATGCCTATATTCTGGAGGGTTGTTATCATAAATGGGTGTTGAATTTTGTCGAAGCTTTCTCTGCATCTATTGAGATGATCATATGGTTTTTCTTATTCAAGTTGTTAATATGGTGTATCACGTTGATTGATTTGCGTATATTGAAGAAGCCTTGCATTCCCGGGATAAACCCCACTTGATCATGGTGTATGATCCTTTTAATGTGTTGTTGGATTCTGTTTGCTAGTATTTTGCTGAGGATTTTTGCATCTCTGTTCATCAGTGATATTGGCCTGTAGTTTTCTTTCTCTGTGACATCTTTGTCTGGTTTTGGTATCAGACTGATGGTTGCCTCATAGAAGGAGTTTGGGAGTGCTCCTCCCTCTGCTATATTTTGGAAGAGTTTGAGAAGGATAGGTGTTAGCTCTTCTCTAAATGTTTGATAGAATTCGCCTGTGAAGCCATCCGGTCCTGCGCTTTTGTTTCTTGGAAGATTTTTTTTTAAATTAATTAATTTATTTATTTATTTTTGGCTGTGGTGGGTCTTCGTTTCTGTGAAAGGGCTTTCTCTAGTTGCGGCGAGCGGGGGCCACTCTTCATCGCGGTGTGCAGGCTTCTCACTATCGTGGCCTCTCTTGTTGCGGAGCACAGGCTCCAGACGCGCAGGCTCAGTAGTTGTGGCTCACGGGCCCAGCTGCTCCGCGGCATGTGGGATCTTCCCAGACCAGGGCTCGAACCTGTGTCCCCTGCATTGGCAGGCAGATTCTCAACCACTGCGTCACCAGGGAAGTCCCCTGTTGGAAGATTTTTAATCACAGTTTCAATTTCAGTGCTTGTGATTGGTCTGTTCATATTTTCTATTTCTTCCTGGTTCCGTTACGGAAGGTTGTGCATTTCTAAGAATTTGTCCATTTTATTGGCATATAGTCGCTTGTAGTAATCTCTCATGATCCTTTGTATTTCTGCAGGGTCAGTTGTTACTTCTCCTTTTTCATTTCTAATTCTATTGACTTGAGTCTTCTCCCTTTTTATCTTGGTAAGTCTGGCTAATGGTTTATCAATATTGTTTATCTTCTCAGAGAACCAGCTTTTAGTTTTATTGATCTTTGCTATCGTTTCCATCATTTCTTTTCCATTTATTTCTGATCTGATCTTTATGATTTATTTCCTTCTGCTAACTTTGGGGTTTTTTTGTTCTTCTTTCTCTAATTGCTTTAGGGGTAAGGTTAGGTTGTTTATTTGAGATGTTTCTTGTTTCTTGATGTAGGATTGTATTGCTATAAACTTCCCTCTTAGAACTGCTTTTGCTGCATCCCATAGGTTTTGGGTCGTCGTGTTTTCATTTTCATTTGTTTCTAGGTATTTTTTGATTTCCCCTTTGATTTCTTCAGTGATCTCTTCGTTATTAAGTAGTGTGTTGTTTAGCCTCCATGTGTTTGTATTTCTTACAGATTTTTTCCTTTAATTGATATCTAGTCTCATAGCATTGTGGTCAGAAAAGATACTTGATATGATTTCAATTTTCTTAAATTTACCAAGGCTTGATTTGTGACCCAAGATATGATCTATCTTGGAGAATGTTCCATGAGCACTTGAGAAGAATGTGTATTCTGTCGTTTTTGGATGGAATGTCCTATAAATATCAATTAAGTCCATCTTGTTTAATGTATCATTTAAAGCTTGTGTTTCCTTATGTATTTTCATTTTGGATGATCTGTCCATTGGTGAAAGTGGGGTGTTAAGAGTCCCTTACTATGGTGGTGTTACTGTCGATTTCCCCTTTTATGGCTGTTAGTATTTGCCTTATGTATTGAGGTGCTCCTATGTTGGGTGCATATATATTTATAATTGTTATATCTTCTTCTTGGATTGATCCCTTGATCATTATGTAGCATCCTTCTTTGTCTCTTGTAATAGTCTTTGTTTTAAATTCTATTTTGTCTGATATGAGAATTGCTACTCCAGCTTTCTTTTGGTTTCCATTTGCATGGAATATCTTTTTCCATCCCCTCACTTTCAGTCTGTATGTGTCCCTAGGTCTGAAGGGGGTCTCTTGTAGACAGCATATATACGGGTCTTGTTTTTGTATCCATTCAGCCAGTCTATGTCTTTTTGTTGGAGCATTTAATCCATTTACATTTAAGGTAATTATCATTAGGTATGTTCCTATTATCATCTTCTTAATTGTTTTGGGTTTATTATTGTAGGTCTTTTCCTTCTCTTGTGTTTCCTGCCTAGAGAAGTTCCTTTAGCATTTGTTGTAAAGCTGGTTTGGTGGTGCTGAATTCTCTTAGCTTTTGCTTGTCTGTAAAGGTTTTAATTTCTCCATCAAATCTGAATGAGGTCCTTGCTGGGTAGAGTAATCTTGGTTGTAGGTTTTTCTCCTTCATCACGTTAAATATGTCCTGCCACTCCCTTCTGGCTTGCAGAGTTTCTGCTGAAAGATCAGCTGTTAACCTTATGGGGATTCCCTTATGTGTTAATTGTTGTTTTCCCTTGCTGCTTTTAATATTTGTTCTTTGTATTTAATTTTTGATAGTTTGATTAATATGTGCCTTGGCGTGTTTCTCCTTGGATTTATCCTGTATGGGACTCTCTGTGCTTCCTGGACTTGATTGACTATTTCCTTTCCCATATTAGGGAAGTTTTCAACTATAATCTCTTCAAATATTTTCTCAGTCCCTTTCTTTTTCTCTTCTTCTTCTGGGACCCCTATCATTCGAATGTTGGTGTGTTTAATGTTGTCCCAGAGGTCTCTGAGACTGTCCTCAATTCTTTTCATTCTTTTTTATTTATTCTGCTCTGCAGTAGTTTTTTCCACTATTTTATCTTCCAGGTCACTTATCCGTTCTCCTGCCTCAGTTATTCTGCTATTGATCCCTTCTAGAGAATTTTTAATTTCATTTATTGTGTTGTTCATCACTGTCTGTTTGCTCTTTAGTTCTTCTAGGTCCTTGTTAAACGTTTCGTGTATTTTCTCCATTCTATTTCCAAGATTTTGGATCATCTTTAATATCATTATTCTGAATTCTTTTTCAGGTAGACTGCCTATTTCCTCTTCATTTGTTAGGTCTGGTGGGTGTTTGCCTTGCTCCTTCATCTGCTGTGTGTTTCTCTGTCTTCTCATTTTGCTTAACTTACTCTGTTTGGGGTCTCCTTTTCACAGGCTGCAGGTTCGTAGTTCCCGTTGTTTTTGGTGTCTGTCCCCAGTGGCTAAGGTTGGTTCAGTGGGTTGTGTAGGCTTCCTGGTGGAGGGGACCAGTGCCTGTGTTCTGCTGGATGAGGCTGTTATCTTGTCTTTCTGGTGTGCAGGTCCACGTCTGTTGGTGTGTTTGGGGGTCTCTGTGGCCTTATTATGGTTTTAGGCAGCCTCTCTGCTAATGGATGGGGTTGTGTTCCTGTCTTGCTAGTTGTTTGGCATAGGGTGTCCAGCACTGGAGCTTGCTGGTTGTTGAGTGAAGCTGGGTCTTGGCATTGAGATGGAGATCTCTGGAAGATTTTCGCCATTTGATATTACGTGGATCTGGGAGGTCTCTTGTGGACTAGTGTCCTGAACTTGGCTCTCCCACCTCTGTGGCACAGCCCTGATGCCTGGCTGGAGCACCAAGAGCCTGTCTTCCACACGGCTTTTGCAGCTTGAAGTTCTTTATCACCTTGTAAATCACCCAACAGCAAAGATTAATTTCTCCCAGGTTGGTCTGTGGGTTGGCTGCTTTGGAATTCAGGTTTGATCCACGTGCGTTTCATTTCCAGGGCCCAGGTGGAAGAGCATCGGCACAGGGGCACGCTTTTCTCCTGTTGCTGGAAGGAGCACCGATGATAGCCATTCTTCAAAGCAGTTTTAGGTTCACAGCAAAATTGAGTGAAAAGTACTGAATGTTCCCATATATACCCTATCCCCCACTGCATACAACCTCCCCCACTATTGACATCCTGTACCATAGTGGTACATTTGTTACAATCAATGACTCTACAGTGACATATCATTTTTACCCAAATTCCATAGGTTACATTAGGATTCACTCTTGGTGTTGTACATTCTATGGATTTTGACAAATGTATAATAACATGTATCCACCATTGTAGTATCATACATAATAGTTTCACTGCCCTAAAAATTTTCTGTGTTCTATCTATTCAACCCTCCTTCCACAACTCACCCCTGGCGACCAATGATCCTTTTATTGTCTCCATAGTTTTGTCTTGTCTGGAATGTCATATAGTTGGAATCATATAGTATGCGGCATTTTCAGATTGGCTTCCTTCACTTAGTAATATGCACTTAAGTTTCCTTCATGTCTTTTCATGGCTTAATAGTTCATTTCTTTTTAACCCTGAATAATATTTCATTGTTTGGACATTCCACAGTTTATCCATTCACCTACTGAAGGACATCTTGGTTGCTTCCAAATTTTAGCAATTGTGAATAAAGCTGCTATAAACATCCATGTGCAGGTCTTTTCATGGACATAAGTTTTCAATTTATTTGGGTAAATACCAGGGAACACGGCTGCTGGACTGTATAGCAAGAGTACGCTTAGTTTTGTAAGAAATTGCCAAGCTGTCTTTCAACGTGGCTAAACCATTTTGCATTCCTGTCAGCAATGAATGAGCATCCCTGTTGTTCCACATACTTACCAGCATTTGGTGTTTTCAGTGTTTTAAATTTTTGCCATTTAACAGGTGTGTCGTGGCATCTCATTGTTGTTTAAATTTGCAAGTCTCTAATGACATAGATAGATGATAAATAGATAAATAGATAGATAGATAGATAAGAGTCTAGCTGTGTTCCTAGAAAGAAGAAATTGATTTTTCAGTAGACAGCTAGCATTCTGATATACTTTTAAAATAAAAGGCACTGAAGGTATGAATTTCATGCTGAGCATTGCTTTAGCAATTTAGATTCTGTTATGAGGTATTCTTGTTATCATGATTTTCTAGATTTTCCGTTATTACTGTTGTTTAAAATGTCCAACTGGTCAAGGGTTTTGTTTCCTGATTCCATTATTAATTTCTAGTTTTATTGCATTGTGATCAGATAATGCTGTCTGTTTTATTTCTATGTCTTAGAATTTATTCACGTTTTTCTTTTTTTTATTCAGGTTTTTCTTGTGATCAATTTTGTAAATGTTCAAAGGGCACATGAAAAGAAAATGAGTTTTCTATTCTCAGGCTATAAAGTATGTTTTCAGGCTATAGAGTATATTTCTATTAAATCTTCCACACTAAGAATGTTATTTAGGTATTCTCTGTTCTTTCTTTTTATTGTTTGCATTCTTTTAAATGCCTGCCATAGATTGAGAGAGGTGAACTAAATTTTATGTGTTTATGTTCTTCCTTATAATTCCTATAGTTTGATATCAAAATCCATCAAAGATATCATGTATGAACACACACAAAATGATAGACCAATAATTTCTAAATATTAGGAAACCAAATTCATCAGCATTTTAAAAAATAATAATACACCATGACCAAATAGGGGTTATTCCAGAAATGCAACAATGACTCAATTTTAGGAAATATATTATTATTATAATTCAATATAGTAATACTTCAAAAGAGAAAAACCGTACGATTATCTCTATAGAAGCTTAAAAGGCATGTAATTCAATTCAATATCTATTGATTTTTTTAAAAATTCTAAATAAAACAGAAACAGATGGACACAATATAATGAAGTCTATCTAATAATACCATCCTTAATCAGGAAACAGTAGCAAGCTACTATGTAACTTCAAAAGGTTTACTATTATTTTGATTATTTCATAACAAAATGTTAGCAGTATCTGATATTGTAATTTTGGTTTGGAAGACTCTGTACCCTACATTTAGTCAAAGTTAAAACTTGATTAAATTAGACATCAAATCTAGTGACCTAAGAGCAATAAAGCCATGTTGAACAATTATGGTCCTATTTTTATACTCAATACTATACATCAATAAAAATCAAGGTAAAAAATGTTCTTACTTTAAGTAGTATGTCAAAGAGTCAAAATACAGACATACCATGGGGAAAAGCTAGCTCTTAAAGAATCATTTGACTGGTTATCAAGTATTGCAGCAGGACAAATTTCTGGTGATAAAGACTAGGTTATTAAGATTTGAAACCCCTTTTATAACTGTGTTACCAAACTCCCAGTCCCACTGTACCTGTTTCTTTCAGGAGATTCCAGATGTCTCTGCATTTATGGATCTGATCAAGTGCACGATTCAGTAACCTGGCCTATTGGGTAAGAAAGCCATGAGAAAATTAGTCTCAACCAAACCAAACTTTAAGCAAATAAAAATAATATCATTTTCACTAAAAACAGTTAAAAATAAAACTATAGAAAAATGAAAGTATAAAGTGAATATTTGGAATTTATATATAAATATTAGCCTCTCTCTATATTTTTTTACTTTTCCTTAATGTTCCAGGAAAATGAGGATTATATAGAAAATCTTGAACATTATCAATTTCTTTAATAATCTAGGATAGAAGAGAAGCACTTCCAGAATGGTGGTATGAGGAGAGCCATGGATCCTCTCCCCAGCAAAACTAACATAACTGGTGAAAATTTTAAAACACAATCATGTAAAGTCTCAGGAAATTGCCCTAAGGGCATATAGCAAATGGGGAAACATCTATTCTAGGAAATCTACTAAGTCTCAGTAAGAACAGTGATTACCTGTAGCAGTTGAGCCATGATCTGTTCACTCTCCCCCAAGCTCAGTGTGATGTAAGTGCACTTTAGGTGGGTGTGGCCAAGAAGATGGGGCTCACGCTATCCTTGGTTTCCAGGCTAGGGATGACCAGAATGGGCATGCTGCCAGTACTTCTCATCCCCCTCCCCAAGATCTGTATTGCATTAGTTCTATTATAAACAAGCACAACTGAGAAGCCTTGAGCTCTCTTCTTCTACCCAGTCCCCATACCAGACATTGCAAATTGAGAATACTGGGTCTCAATTGCCCTCACCTCAGCTTGCTTATAAGATAGAGTTTCCATGCTGGAAGAGGCAAGCCAAGAATGCTAGGGACTACGACTTTTGCCTAGCCCTGACTCATAGAGCTGTATTGTCACTCTGATACAAATGGGTCACTATCCCTGCCTCTAGTTTCAAAGCAGTGGTATAGAGTTTCTGCTCAGGAGGAGAGGAAGGCCATTAGAAGAGTGAGCTCTGTAGTCGCCCTAAGGAGACTGACTTTTATTGAAATAGAGCTTGAGGAACTTCGAGTCTAAGGGCACTATAAAAAAAAGTGGAGATTTTGGTGTGGGCAATTAAGAGGAGGCTGGTAACTAATGATATCAACAAGCCAAACAGTAGACCAGCTAGAAGTTTACAGAGAGAACCAGAGGAAGAGAAAGCTAAGAAGATTCCCTATCCCTTCAAAGGGGCCTTACATTAATTGGATCAGACTGTGGAGCAATTTATGCCAAAGAGCATTTTCAAACACTCACGTGCACGTGCGTGCACATGCACATGCACACACACACAGAAACACACACACAAACACAAACACACACACACACACACACACAGCAGTCACCTAGTAATTAGTCAAGACTTATATCTGTGTGTGATACCAATAAAAGAAGCCCATTCAGAAGCTTAACAGGGAGATCACAGAAAGAGATAGTCAAAAATAACCCTGCTAAAACTTCTTTCATCCCGTTTCAGGGGAGGGGTCAGGGTGACTGCAAAGGCAAAGACTGTAATCTCTGATAAGTAATATCAGAAGCTGTATACTACTATACAGCTGTGGGAAATAGACTGCACTGAACTAGCCCAGCCAAGTCACTAAACATATAAACAAGCAAATATTAACAGCAAGTCCCGGGGGCGGGGGGGGATCAGTATCCAAAGATGTTCCAATATATTATGCAAAATGTCCAGTTTTCAACAAAAAATTATAAGATATGCAAAGAAACAAGAAGTATGACCCATACACAGGAATAAAGTAGGCAACAGGAACTGACTTTGGAAAGGTCCAATGTTGGAACTTAGCAGACGCAGATTTCAAAGTAGCTATTATAAATATGTTCAAACAACTAAAGGAAACCACACTTAAAGAAGGAAGGTATGATGACAATGTCAGGAAATGCAGAATTTTGATTAAAAAGGCAGTGGGATAACATATTCAATGTAATGAAAGAAAACATCAGTCATCCAAGAATCTAATATCCAGTAAAACTATCTTTCAGAGCTGAAAGCAAAATAAATTCTCAGATTAAAAAAAGCTGAGAGAATCTTTTTGCTAGCAGAACCATTTTATAAAAATGCTAAGAGAGGTTCTTCAGGCTGAAAACAAGTGACACCAGATAGTAATCTGAATCCAAATGAAGAAACAAAGTGTACTGATAAAAGTAATTATGTAAGTGTAAAAGAAAGTATAAATATATATTTCTTCTTTCTTCTCTTGTTTTAAAAAACAACTGTATAAAACTATATATAGTTTTTTTAATACCATTTCACCAACCCAAGAAGAAAATACATTCTTTCTCAAGCACACATGGCACTTTATCCAGGACAGACCATTTGTTAGGCCACAACACAGACTTCAAATAAATTTAAAATCACTTGAAGTCACACAAAGTATGTACGCTGTCCACAGTGGATCAAGATTAGAAATCAGTAAGATAATAATAAATTTGGGAAACATGTGGATATTAAACAATAGATTCCTAAATAAATAATGGGTCAAAGAAGAAATCAGAATGAAAATTAGAAAATATTTTGCGATGAATGAAAAGAAAAAAACAAACAAACCAATACTTATGGGATGCTGCTCAAGCTATGATGTTATGGTCTGAATATATGCCCCCAGATTCATATGCTAAAATCATACCCCAAAGGTGAAGGTATTAGCAGGTGGGGCCTTTGAGAGATGCTAAAGTCATAGGATGGAGCCCTCATACATGAGATCTGTGCTTTTTATAAGAAGGTTCCAAAGAGATCCTTGGCGCTTTCCATCATGGGAGGACACAGCAAAAAGGTGTCAGCTATAAAGGAGGAAGAGAGACCTCATCAGAGAACACAACCATCCTGGCACCTTGATCTTGGGACTTCCAGCCTCCAGAACTGTGAGAAATAAATTTCTGTTGTTTATAACCTACCCAGTCTATTGTGTTTTGTTATAGCAGCTTGAATGGACTGAGACAGAAAATTGGTACTGATTGGTGGGGTGCTGCTGTAACAAATACCTAAAAATATGGAAGCAGCTTTGGAACTGGGTAATGGGCAGAGTCTGGAAGAGTTTGCAGGTGCATGCTAGAAAGTCTACATTGCCATGAATGGACTGTTAAGGGAAATTCTCTTGAGGACCAAGAAAGAGAAGAGGGGAGCTGTAGAGAAAGCCTCAGTCTTCTTAGAGAATACCTAAGTGGTTGTGACCGAATGTTGGTAGAAATATGGATAGTAAATGTCATTCTGATGAGGTCTCACATGGAAATGAGGAACATTGGAAACTAGAGGAAAGGAGGAAAGGCCATCCTTGCTATAAAGTGGCAAAGAGCTTGGCTGAATTGTTTGTGTTCCCAGTGTTTTATAGAAGGTAGTACTTGTGAACGATGAAATTGATATTTGGCTGAAGAAATTTCTAAGCAAAGTGTTGAAGAGTAGCTTGGTTTCTCTTGAATGCTTATAGTAAAATGTGAGAAGAGGGAAATGATTTAAAGGTGGAATTGTTAATCAAAAATTAAGCAGAATTTTAAAATGTGGAAAATTCTCAGCCCATTAATATTGAAAGAAATAAGAAAGCTTCAAAGGGAGAGAACACCAAGGGTGTGGCTGAATTGATAAGGAGATTGCTGTGGATGAACCATCTCAACAGAAGCTAGGAGCTATTCGTCAAGACAATGGGGAGATTGGTCAGCCATCTAAACAGAAGCCAGGACCTATTGTCCAAGGCAAAGGAAGAATAACCTCAACAGCAGATCAGAGATCTTTGGGGCTGGCCCTCCCATCACAGGCCCAGAGTGCAAGGGCCTGCGGGGCAGAAGGATTTCAAAGGAGGGGCCCACTGCAGCCCAGAGCCATCTCATCTCCTGGGCTGTGCTCCTCAAATTCCCGTACCATGCTCCTCAGACACCCCAAGTGCAGCACAGGCTGCTGTGGTTGTCCCTCCAGAAGGCACAGGTTGCAAACCTCTGGAAGGCATCAGCTTGGTGTTTTCTCCCCGGTATTCAGAGTGCAAGAGCTGGGGGGCACTGCTGCCCTCTCCTAAATTTCAAAAGGTGCCCCAGAGACCGTCAGTGCCCAGGCAAAGAACCTCTGTAGGGGAGAATCACTGCAGAAAGCCCTCACTAGGGAAATGCCCCACAGAGCCTTCTACCCCAGACCAGTAGAACCACCTTGTGGAATTCCAGCCTGAACCCTAACTTGTGAGAGCTGCAGCATGTACTGCACCTGGCAGAGCCATGCAGGTGGGGTCCAGAGGCTTGGGGGCCCAACTGCAGCCCCAGTGCGTTCAAAATGTGGGGCACCAAGACAAGGAGGATTGTTTTTAAGCCTTGGGGTTTAATGTTGTTTTCCCCATTAGGTTTTGGGCTTACCTTTGTAAGCAGCTCTTTGTAGGAAACTGCCCTCAGCAGGAAACCCCTTTTCTTGTCAATTTAGCAAAGCTATATTGTACTAAGGTTTAAATCAGGCATCCCCATGCTCTACTCATCTTTGGCCCAAGCACACCTTTCAAATCTTTTGATCACACAATACCTTGCCTAACCTGTTGGTTCTTTCCTTAGATCAAAGAAGTAGAAATGAAGGATAAGTAATTAACAGAAGACGAGATCTCTTCCCTAGCTTCCCCTTCAGTAACAAATTGTCCTGTTCTAGGAAAAAGATGTGGTTCCTTGATAACTTACAATTACTATATATATTTTAAAGCATCCCTCACTTTCCCCACCTCATACTCAGGAGACTAGATGCAATGTTGATAGGATTATGCAGTCTATCTATATTGCTTCATAATATACTTATTTGGAAATACTTCAATTGATGAGGATTTAGAGAACAAGGAACAGATGTAAATAATAGAATCCAACAAATCTTCATTAGAGAAAGAGCACTAACTCATAGTCTAACTCATAGGGGCCAGGCTAACATGGGGAAAGGCAGAAGTACATCTTCAATTATCTAAACAGATATCCTTTCAAAAGCAAAGAAGATTATAGAAAGGTTACTAGGTTAGAGAGTTCTTAGGAAACATAAGTGTGTGCAAGAGAAAGAACACAGGAAAAAAAGAACAGTGTTAGAAACAAACAAAATAATTAAGGATCATACTTAAGAGTTTGTGAAATTTCCCTCACGTCAATTTGATCTCTATTCACTGAGATACAAATTTAACAGACTCAGGACTACCAACTTAAGAGGGAAAGCTTTTAAAAAGTTAAAACCGCTATGTGAAAACAAGATGTTATTGCTTTCTTAGTAAAGCAAAAGACCTTATTGTGAGAATACCGTTGAAACAGAGCACGACCCTGTGGGGCCCTCCTGGGGAATAAAAACCTTTCCGTTCCCCCATTTCTTGTTTGTAGAATAAAGGCTTTCAGCCTCCTAGACCTTCCCTGAGTTCCAAAGGGCAGATTCAAACAGTTACTAATTAGAAGAGTGAGGGAATGCAGAAAGAAAACAATAGTGCAGGATGGTGGTCCTGGTTCCTCCCTGGGGGATGTGGATAACAGTTTGATATATATCTCTGAGTTCTTCTACAGGAACTAAGGCCCCCACCCAGGTGGAGGATGATAACTTTAGGCTGAGCACAAGCATGTGGACCCCAGACAGGTTGGAACCAGAAGGCTGATGATTGAGATTCCTGGAACACCATCCTGTTACCTCACCACCAACCAATCAGAGGAGGGTTACACACTCTGCAGCACCTCCCCCCCACATTTTGCATATAAAAACTTCTTCCCTGAAATCCATTGGGGAGTTCGGGTCTTTTGAGCATGAGCCACCCGTTCTCCTTGCACGGCCCTTGCAATAAGCCTTTCTCTGCTCCAAACTCTGACATTTCAGTTTGTTTGGCCTCACTGTGTGTGGGGCACACGAACTTGAGTTTGACAACACCCTTACTTGTTAAGAAGCAAAATGTTTGTTTTGGTTTTGCTCTGAGGCTCATAGATTCTTTTTTTCATCTTCTTTTACAACGGAAAGGTTTCTAAGAAGAGGCCCCTTTACTCCTCAGGACAACGACTTTATCTTTTTTATCCCCAGTACCTAGCAGAGTGCTTGGTACTCATATGTTTTTTGAGTTGAACTCAACAAGGGAAGAGAAAGGAAAGAAAATATGTTGGCAGAGATCTGCTAAGAGTTTGTTCCAGATGCAAAGAATCATATAGAAGAACAGATTAACAGAAGGAAGAGAATAAGCACCAAGAAGGATTTTATACCAACTGGAAAGAAAAGAAGCTGGTAGGTATGGGAAATTGGGACGTTTTCTTTGTCTAGGGAAGAGAAAAAAGCAGAGAGACCTAGAACTTAAAACCATACAAAAATGCTAGTGGTCCAACTTCGTGATAACTTTCTTAGCTTGAAAGAAGGAAGATAAAGAACTAAAGACAAACCAAAGAATACTCTGGTAGATGGGAGAGCAAGATGTTGATGTTGGTATCTCCTAAAAGGGGTAAGGTTTAAGCTGAGAGTGGAATTCAGGCAAAAGTAGGAATTCTGTCTTCTTCTTGTTAAAATTGAGTTAATGATAAAATATTTAAGAATGTGGGCCAAAGAAAGCAAATGCAATTGAGTGACGAAAAACAAGCCAACTAAATAATTTCAGACGGCTATCAAAGCTGTGGAAGTAAATGAGTGCTTCCTTAGAGAATGTGTGAAAGGAAAAAGAAATAGAGAAGAAACTCCTATGGACCACATGTGATCACAGGGAGATGATGAAGATAAAGAATATTTCAAAACAGATTCAGAAAAAATGGTCCATGGCAAAGGGCATTTTAAAAGAAGAGGCCAAGCCAAATGTGACCTTTCCTTAGGAAGGAAGCAGCCATTACAAATCTTTGAAATCAAGATGTTGCTAGAATGGAGGAAAGGATTCTTTAAAGAGAATCAAAAACAACTGCATCAGGGAAAGCAAACATACCAAACAGCACACTGAATGCTTGTGTTTTCCTTGAAGGTTGCACATTACCTGTTCGGAAGCTGTTGAAGCTTTTCTCCCTTGTCCTAGATCAACTGCAGATGCCACAAGTAAACATGTTTTCTGTGCAATCAGAATTGCTTGATCAGAAGGACAAAACTGGGACAGCTGATAAGAAATAACCAGAACATCAATGAATAGTGAGAATTCTGCCAGGTGAACACAAACAATCAGAATGAAAATCAGCAAAATCCTGCCTGAATGACAAAATTCAGCTGGAAAAGCACATCTCACCTTAAAAATGATATAGACTATAACACTGATTTACGGTTTTAATTTTCTATTACTTTCTATTGTTTTTTTAGCACCTTTCTAGAGATTAAAAAGCTTCATTTCTTCACAATTTTCCTATCTTTCCCAGTGACAAGTACTGTCATTTGGCCCTGTATTTCTATCTAGTGATTTACTTCTTGGTTTATGTTGTAATTTCTAAGTGATTTTCCCCCTGGCAAATAGATTTCCCCTTTGCATTGAATAGAGCTGAAATTAGTACCTGTATTGTTCATGGTTGAAAGAGACAATGTCAAATCTTGACAGGCATTAGGCATAACCTCATCATTAAACCTTGTCCTCCAGCTTTAGAAAAAACTCCCATGGGGTGTGCTCAGAGCAGGGGGCCTGAAGAAATGGCTCCTCTGTTTTCAACACACCCAACAGAAATCTGAGTTCATTGCGACAAGGGGCACAAACTTGCGGCCTTCCTATGAACAAATACCCAACACATGTCCCCCTGTAGCTCCACATGGCTTCTGGGTAAGACCAGCGGGACAGGTCTCAATATTGGAAGAAAAGCTACAGTATTTAGTGGGGAAGTTTGCCACCTAGAGCCAGTGAGGTCCACACATGAGTGGGCCATAAGTGGTCTTATAGACATAAAGACTTTGAATCTCTTTATTCAAGGGAAAAAAAATAGATTCCAACTATATGCCATTCTGGAAAAGGCAAAACTATGGAGACAATAAAAAGATCAATGGTTGCCAGGAGTTTGGTGGGGAGAGGGGAGCTGAATACACAGAGTACAGAAGTTTTTATTGAGCAGTGAAATACTTTTATGACATTATAATGATGGATATATGTCATTATACTTTTGTCCAAACCCATAGAACGTGCAACACTACTCACTTCAATAAAGTGAACCCTAAGGTGAACTGTGGACTTTGGTTTTATGATGTGTCAATGCAGTTTGTCCTTGGTTTAAAAAAGAAAAGGTACCACTCTGTTGATAATGGCTATGCATGTGTCGGGAGGGGGTATATGGGGGAATTTCTGTACCTTCCTGTCAATTTTGTTGTAAACCTAAAACTGCTTTAAAAAAAAGTCTCAAAAAAAAAGAGAGTTAACACTCAGGGTAGACATTTTTGGCAAAACTTTTGTTTCGCTTATATATGTATGCATATTATATATGTGTGTGTGTTTGTTGGACTGTGATGTAAAAGGTATTTTTTAGATCAAAAGAGCTTGCAGGCCACTGTAGTTAAGTTATACTAGCAAATAAAAGCACAAATTAACCTCAAAAAACCCCACAAACCTCCCAGCTTTGTAGTACAGTAAAATTCTAGGCTACTTGATTCTAACATGGAATCCGACTAGTGCTATCATGAATGTCAAAACTAAAGCTGATTTATTTCACCTAATTAAAAATGGCAATTATACCTAAACTTTCAAACATTATTTCTTAATCTCCCCAAATATTTAGTGATCATAATCATCACCATCATTTAACTAATAGCATTTCAAGACACCCAATCTCTGTACATCTCAGGTGACTCGTATATAAAATGAGTGAGTTGTGCTAGATTATCTCTACAGCTCTTTCCAGTTCTAAAACATTTAATCTATCTCAACATATCAGACTGCATACTCCTCAATGTGTATGAGGGATATTCTTTGCCACCTCTCCTTTCATCCTCTAATCAATACTTGATCCCCTTTCTGGCATTTAACCTCTACCTTGGAGGATAACAACTATTTTAAAAGGCTTATAATTGCAAAACAAGCTCACAAATCCTTACATACAAAACCTGCTCTCGGAAAAATTATAAAGTAGGTCCAGGCTTCTTAGCATCCTTTTAACCTCCTGTTGTCCCCAGATACCTATTCAATATTCCTATAGACTTATACCCATAACACTTCCTAATGTTTTGGTAATTGACAACTTCTTAGAGTATTCCCTCCTAAAGACAGTTATATTTTGATATAGGTTCTGAGAGACTGAAATTCCTTCAAAGATAAAGGAATAAGTCTCTTATGGTAGAACTTTAGGCTCCATGATGGTTGTTTGTGATATTTTGGTATGGGGAGACCTGCCTCATGTTCTCATATTATACCCTATAGGGATCAAATTCTCCTTAGGTCATTCCTGCTTAAACATATATTAAAAGTTCCTAGATTAAAAGCCAATCTCACTCTATACTTAGTCATTGACTATACCCATAGTGGTCATATCCTTGTTGTGATCCATATGTGAGATACTTGTTGGAAGAGACTTACCTTATAAGAAATCATGAAAAAGTCTCTCATTGTCACTGGGTCATTGATACATTGCACAGCCAAGTTCCAAGCTGAAAGTTAACATGAAATAACATAATTATGAAAATTTACTGTTTAATCTGTACCAGTATAATCTCCACTACCTACATCTTTAATATTAACACACTAATGAGGGGTTTCTCAGGGGTTAAAAAAAGCTAACTTTAGGTTTTTAGAGAAATTTTTTCCAGGTAAATTTAGAGACTTCTATCACTTCCAATCTTTAATTCTAGGACAATGGCCAATGGAGATAGTGTTGGATTTTTTTAAATTGGGGACATACGATAAATTCTTAGTTGGCACAAATCCATCTAAAAAAATGAGGATCACACTGAGGAGTTCACCAGCTTCAGTTGGTGGAGCCCCCATTAGGCAACATTCAGTATGATCTTTACCTTGGAAAATCAAAATTAAAATTCAGTAAAACAAGTACTAGAAAATAACTTTTCAAACTTCCAAAAGGTCAGAGTCATTAAACCTTTCTATAGTTTAAATGTTTGTTATTTTCCATTATTTGCATGTTTCCCAGAAGCCAGATTGCTGTATTTATTGCCTTTTCTCCTAGATTAGAGCCCCAGTAAACCCCGTAAAGCAGAAAGAGGTCCATATAGAACCAGTTTACTTTGTGACATTGATGCTTAATTGCTCTTGCTTACTTATCACTGTAGTAGCTACCTCCACAATTTCGTAAACATTTTTATTGAAATAGAACCTACATAAAGTAAATTACACAACTCATAATTGTACAGCTTGACGAATTTTCACAAAGCGTATATATCCATGTAACCAACCCAGATCAAGGAAGATCTTGATCATTACCAGAAACCCAGAAGCACTCTCATGTATCCTCTTCAAGTACGACTCCCTTCAAGAGTAATCACTATCCTAAGTTCTAACAGCGCCAATTAGTTTTGCCTGTTTGTTTTTGTTTTTGTCTTTTACTATATATAAATGGAACCATGCAGTATATATACTCAACATCTGCCTTCTTTTGCTCAACATTATTTTTGTGAGATTCATTCATATTGTTGCATGTAGTTTATTTTTCATAAATCACATTTAGAGACAAATTGGGCATTCTAGACCAAGTTTAGGAGCATAACCTTGGGGACCTATAGTTCTAATTCATCATTTTATTCTTAGATCCATTTCTATGGAAAAGGAAGAAAACTAATATTTAGTGAGTACATAGTATGCCCCAGGTACATACACTGCTTCTTTTAAAACCCATAATAACCCTGTGAAGTATGTATAATTGTCCCCATTTTTATAAATAGTGAAACTGAGATTAAGCAAGTTATCCTTGTACCCATAGCTACAAATGGAAGATCCAGAATTTGAATCCACATCTGTCTGATTCTACCACCCCACAATGTTTCCCATAGCCACAGAATTTCCTTTTACCTATTTTTCGAAACCATTGAGCTTCATTAATCATTAAGCCTGAAGTCGAGGCTTCTCCATCAAAATACTGAACAAGTTTCGGGAGTGCTGCGTCAAACAGGAAAATATGATATTGAGGTCTTTTACTTTATACTCTAGCAAAGTTGTTAATCCTGCTTTAAAAACAGTCAAACATGAGCTTGAATTTAGAAAGTTCTTTTTTTATGTGTGTGCATGGGTGCATACCAAAAGTAATTTAAATGACAAAAAGCATTACCAAGCTCCAAGGAACTGTTAACTCAAACTCTGGGGAACAAACACATCTTTGGAGAGATTTATAAGTTTAATTAGAGCAATCATTCACCACCTGAGGTAGAAAGATATGATTTACGTGTAAGGAAACAAAGAAGAGGAATAATCATTTAAAACACTGAAAAGGAGACTGAGGATTGGAAGAGTATTGATAGGTTGGCATAATATTCACTGAGCTCCTACAGCAAGCACAGTATGGAACCAGAATGTGCCGTCATCATCAGAAAGCATTTATTACATACTCATGTGCCCTTCTGAGAGATAAGAATGCCAACAGAAAACTTTTTCTCTTTTGAAAAGCTGTGGTTTCTAAACCACTTTGCTACATTTACACCCTGTTGACAGGTATTTGAGGTATAAAATTGAACTACTGCAATAAAGGGAATAGAATTTCTAAGATATGGAGCTTTTGGTGTGTTTTAGACATAAGGAAATAGGTACATGGGCAGTAGAAATTGGAAGACCTATTAGGCAAAAGGGACACCAAGAAAGAAAGCATGGAGTTGGAAAAAGGAATGCAATGTAGTTAGGAAGTTAGCTGAATGAAGTGGACAGGGAGGAATTAGTAGATAGAGGAGATGACACAGACTTGGATAGACAGATGGACAGCTTCAAAATAACAGAGTAAACAACCTGAATTTGATTCAGAGAACATGAAAATTAGCAGGGCTCAGAATATTTTTATTTGTCTTGACCCTTTTTCACCTGTTCAATTTCTAGGTTAGGACCAAGTGGCAATAGACATGGAAGGGAGGGAGGGAGGGAGGAGGGAGGGAGGGAGAGAGAGAGGGAGGGAGGGAGGGAGGGAGGAACAAAGGAAGGAAGGAAAGAAGGAAGGAAGGGAGGAAGGGAGGAAGGAAGGAAGGGAGGGAGGGAGGGAGGAAGGGAGGAAGGAAGGAAGGGAAATGTCTTTTAAAAAACTGGAATAAAAACAGGTGAAATCACATTTGGAGATGAATGTTAATGATGACAAACTTTGCTCTGCTTGTGAATAAATAAACAGGTATACTGCTGTGACAAATGTTAGTAAAAGCATGAAGCTTATTAACTCAAACACGAAGCCCGAGTCAGTGTGCTCAATGTACTTGGAGAATTTAATAGAGGATAGAGGCAAAATGAAGGAGTGAAAATAACCAAGGAGATATTTACCTGTACTGAAGCAAGTCAAAAGTCTATCTATTTCTTTCTTTCTAAAAAATAAAGAAAAGAGTATTTTCATACTGTTCCAAAGCTTTACTACAGAAAAGTATCAAAAAGAGACTCTATTTGTGCCTGAGAGCTGCTCAAGGAAAATGTAAAATTGTGAAGTTTGTTGTTCAAGGCTCCAACCTATCATTTCAACACTGTTTTTCCTCATTATAGGATACTGTTCCTCATCTCCAATGTCCTCATATTTTTTTCTCTCTTCCCCTGCTACACCTACTCTCAAGCAAAGGATTTCAATGACTGATAAGGTTTTATATCACAGGGTCATAGAATTTGAGAGCAGGTAGTGATCTCTGTGATTTTCTAGCTTTGGTTTTTTTTTGAAGAGGGGGAACTGGAACCTGTGTTTCAAATAAAATGTTATAAAAGTCTAATATACAAGAAGAGACAAAAGTGTACCTGCTCTGGTTGAACCAGTGGTAGGTGGAGGCCTAGAGCCTCAGCTTCCTGGAAGTCCCTGAGGCAGTGCCACAGAATTTCCAGGTTTCTAAGGAATATAGTTTAAAAACCACTTATCCATACCCTTCATTTTACAGATGAGGAAACAGATCTGGAAATGCGGGATGATCTGTCTAAGGTCATGCAATGACAATGTCAAGACTACTACTACCTAGGTCTCTTGACCCTTTGTTAGGCTTCTTTAGGGGGAACATAAATTTTAACAGAGAAAAACATCCCATTATGCTTAAACAAAGGATTGAATATGGAAGTATCGGCAAACTCAACTAAGGAAGCTTATAGTAAGTAGGGTAGAACACACTATAAGACTGGCCTTATCAGGAGAATGTCTAGTATTATACAATACAGACTGTGCTTCAGGAAAAGTAGCAGCTTTCTCAGGGATAAACATTAGACATCTGCTTTATATAAAGTAACTTCTAACAGTAAATTTTATTAATCCGAATTTCAGCTGAGCTAAAGTTGACTTCACTATTTAATTCAGTGACTATATAAAATAATCTAGGGAGGGTCCATTAATGCAAATAAATAGTACAAATAAGAATGAGGACATGGAAAGGGATGTATAGTCTATTTAAGAGACAAACTGCTTTCAAAAATTGTAGCACACAAATTGTTAATACTTGGGTAGATACTGTAATTGAAAACCATAGGATTTTTAGAAGAGGACAGAACTTTAGAAATTTTCCAGTTCACCTTCTTTTATTTAATAGGTGAAGAAAATAAAGCTTAGAGAAGTTAAATAAGTTGTTATTGTCTAAGGTAAATCAGAAGTTAGTGAAACAGCTGAAACTAGAACTCAGTTCTCTGACTCTTCCCATTGAATTAGGCTTTTTTTTTTCTTTTATAAGTTAGTCTAATCTATTTGTTAAATCAGGTCCTGACCTCTACTTGAAAACACTGCTAGTAGATGTTCTTTATTACTATATTTACTTGAGAACAATAAAGGTATATTTACAAAATATTCTGTAATTAAAGTTTGTCATTAATTTGAACAAGATCCCTTTCCTTTTCCCCATCTTTAAATTAGTTTTAATGAGTGGGATTTGACTGTGCATCACAATTACATGGAATATGAAGCACCTTTTAAATCCAATATAAGATCTTCTTGTAAAGAACTGATATTCAGCCATTTAAATAAACTGAGTGGCTATTATGTGCTAGATACTGTCCTAGGTTCCAGAGATACAAAGATAAATACAAATAGTCCTAGCCTTTGAGGAGCTCTTACAATCTATTAGCTATCAAGATTTAGTCTCTGAGTTTATTTGTTAACTTTTTATTGTTGAAAATTTCAAAGATGCTTATATTTAACAGATGAATGAATCCCCATGTATCCATGGCCCAGCTTCAATAATTATTAACTCATCATCAATCTTATTTTAATGATACCTCCACCTACCCCCTCTTCTCCCATATTATTATTATTTTTTAACATCTTTATTGGAGTATAATTGCTTTACAATGGTGTGTTAGTTTCTGCTTTATAACAAAGTGAATCAGTTATACATATACATATGTCCCCATATCTCTTCCCTCTTGCGTCTCCCTCCCTCCCACCCTCCCTATCTCACCCCTCTAGGTGGTCACAAAGCACTGAGCTGATCTCCCTGTGCTATGCGGCTGCTTCCCACTAGCTATCTATTTTACGTTTTGTAGTGTATATATGTCCATGCCACTCTCTCTCTTTGTCCCAGCTTACCCTTCCCCCTCTCCGTATCCTCAAGTCCATTCTCTAGTAGGTCTGTGTCTTTATTCCCGTCTTGCCCCTAGGTTCTTCAGAACTTTTTTTTTTTTATTCCATATATGTGTGTTAGTATACAGTATTTGTTTTTCTCTTTCTGACTTACTTCACTCTGTATGACAGACTCTAGGTCCATCCACCTCACTACAAATAACTCCATTTCGTTTCTTTTTATGGCTGAGTAATATTCCATTGTATATATGTGCCACATCTTCTCTATCCATTATCTGTTGATGGGCATCTAGGTTGCTTCCATGACCTGGCTATTGTAAATAGTGCTGCAATGAACATTGGGGTGCATGTGTCTTTTTGAATTATGTTTTTCGCTGGGTACATGCCCAGTAGTGGGATTGCTGGGTCATAGGGTAATTCTATTCTTAGTCTTTCAAGGAACCTCCATACTGTTCTCCATAGTGGCTGTATCAATTTACATTCCCACCAACAGTGCAAGAGAGTTCCCTTTTCTCCACACCCTCTCCAGCATTTATTGTAGAAGCAAATTCCAGACATCACATCATTTCATCCATAAATATTTTAGGATGTGTCTATAAGATATAAGGATCCTTTTAAAAACATAACTATACTACCATTATATGCCTAAAAGTTAATAATTTCTTAATATCAAATATTTGGTCATTACTCAAATTTTCAATTATCTCAATATGGTTGTTTTTTTTTTTTTAAGTTAGCTTGAGTGCCCTTCAAATGGATTCATAGAGCCTGTAAAGAAGGGGCAAAACTTACCATATATGTTTGGGTAAAATTTGTATTATGAAAAAAGTTATGTCATCAATCTAATATTATCTCAGTCATAGATAGTTCCCAAAGAATTTAGCTGAAAAAATATATTGCCTCCAGGTACAAATATACAAAGCAAAAATGAAGTAGTGATACACTATTACAGAGTTTTTGTCCAAGTAGAGAAAACAGAGATAGGTGGTATTTCTCTGAAAGTTATCCCTAGTCAAGACCTTGAATAGAGTTTTCTTTTAAATCATTAGGAGTCAGTGAATTTTGTGAATGAAATATGGGTGACCCAATTCTTCCATGAATTGTTAAGTTCTTTATATCTCATGCCATAGAAACTGTGAGCAGAAAGATATTTGAATACACCCAGCTGAGCTGATATAGAATCAGAATCAACAAGCCAACCAGGTTATTTATGTTTCTGTGGGAAAGTAAGAGCTAAGAGCTATGTCTATATTTAAGTCTCCTGTTAAGAAAGGGGGAAACAGACACAATATCATAATGAAATCATAACGAACATTACTGAGGGCGTGGTAAATGCCTGGCACTATTCTAAGTGTTTTACATGTATTTATTCATCAGGTCATCACAGCAACCTCATAAGGTAGGTACTATTATTTACCCATTTTACAGATCGGGAAACAGAAGCCCAGGTTACATACCTAATAAGTGGCAGAGCCAAAATATGAACCCAGGAAGACTGGCCCCAGAGCCTATATTGACCTTACCCAGTATACTATACATCTCTCAATACAAGGTTTCTAGTGAAAGTTGTTATATTTTTTCTAATGGTGAATACATCATTTCTGTTGAATTATAACTTACTTGTTTTCAGATTCTGGCATTTGAGAAACTGATGGAACAACAAGACGAAACAAACACCTGTATGATAAAGTAATATAAAAAGTGATGCTTAGGAAGAAATATGTGAAAGAATATATACCAAGTTATTAATCTTGATTAGCCCAGGAGGCAGAAGTGAGAAAAGAGAGGTAAAAAAGGAGATTATTTTATTTATAGGTCTTTGTATGTCTTAACGGTTGCAATGAAAACATACCAACTTTGTAATTTTGGAAGAGTAATTTAATTAAATAATTTTAAAACGAAAGTGTTGCTTATGACAAATTCTTAAATAGTTCCACAGTTTATATAATTGCCCCAAATCACCTGCCAGAACATCAGATATAGTGTACAAGTCTTTTATATTTTTCTTTCTATAAAGGAACCTGGAACTGGCCTTTGGGTTCCACATAAACTTGGATGAATATTTTTTGAAGGGATCTGGCGGCATGATGACAAACTGACAAAATAAGGTAGTGTGTAAAGTTTCAAATCCTAAAAATCTTTAAAAAGAAAAAACACCATCAATCATCCAGAATAATTTTAGATATTTATCTGACTAAACGCATGTATCTCAAGACTCCTTCTGATACTTTTATATCTGTGACTCCATTTCCCTTCAGAAGTGTGGCCTCAAGTATAGTTGACCAATGGGAGAATCACTATAGAACCCTTCTGGTTTATTTTTCCCACTGGCATATTCTCAGTTACATCATTAGGAGTTACCATGTCCTAACCTCACCCTCCTCTCACTATTGTATGTAAAAGTTCCCTTTTGATAAACCATTTTCCTTCATAGAAACAGAGAAAGGGAAAGATCAGTTTCAACTGATATCTTTTTTTACCTTAAGCATCCCTACCAAATTTCCAATAGCATTTTTCACATAAATAGAAAAAAAAATCCTAAAATTCAAATGGAACCACAAAAGACCCTGAACAACAAAAGCAAGCTTGAAAAAGAAGAACAAAGCTAGAGCCATCACATTTCTTGTTTTCAAACTATACTACAAAGTTATAGTAATCAAAACAGCATGGTATTGGCATAAAAATAGTCACGTAGACCAATAGAATAGAATAGAGAGCCCAGAGATAAACCCATATATATACTGTCAACTAATATTTGACAAGGGAGACAAGAATATTTAATGGAGGAAAGATAATCTTTTCAATAAGTGGTACTGGGAAAACTGGATATCCACATACAAAAGAATGAAATTGGACCCCTATCTTTCACTACTCAGAAAAACTAACTCAAAATGGATTAAAGACTTAAATATAAGACTTGAAACCATAAAAGCCCTAGAAGAAAACACAGGGAAAAAGCTCCTTGACAATGATTTTTTGGATATGACACCCAAAGCACAAGCAACAAAAGCAAAAATGAATAAGTGGGGCTACATCAAAGTAAAAAGCTTCTGCACAGCAAAGGAAACTATCAAAAAAAAAAATGAAAAGGCAACCTATGGAATGGGAGAAAATGTTTGCAAACAATTTATCTGATAAGAGGTTAATATCCAAAATATATAAGGAACTCCTAAAACTCCACAGCAAAAAACAAATAATCTTATTAAAAAATGAGCAGAGCCCCTGAATAGATATTTTACCAAAGAAGACATCCAAATGGCCAACAGGTACATGAAAAGATGCTGAACATTACTAATCATCAGGGAAATGCAAATCAAAACCACAATGAAATATCACCTCACACCTGTTAGAATGGCTATTATCAAAAAGACGAGACATAACAAGTGCTGTAGAGAAAAGGGAGCCCTAGTGCATTGTTGATGGGAATGCAAACTGGTACAGCCACTGTGGAAAACAGCATGGAGGTTCCTTAAAAAGTAAAAATAAAACTACTATACAATCCAGCAATCCCACTTCTGGGTATATATCCAAAGGAAAGGAAATCACTATCTTAAAGAGATATCTGCACCCCCATGTTCACTGTAGCATTATTCACAATAGCCAAGACATGGAAACAACTTAAGTGTCCATCAGTGGAGAAATAAAGAAAATGTGGTATATGTACACACACACAAACAGGAATATTATTCAACCAAATAAAAGAAGAAAATCCTGCCTTTTGTGACAACACAGATGGACCTTGAAGGCACTGTACTAAGTGAAATACATCAGACAGAGAAAGACAAAAACTGTATTGTCTCACTTATATGTGGAATCTCTAGAAAAAAAAAACAAAAGAAAAAAAAGAAAGAAAGAAAATCCAAACACATAGAAATAGAGTAGAATGATGTTTGCCAGGGCCTGTGGGTGGAGAAAATGGGGAGATGTTGGTCAAAGGGTATAAACTTCCAGTTATAAGATGAATACATTCCAAAGATCTAATGTACAGCATGGTGACTGTAGTTAACCATACTGTATTATACACTTGAAAGTTGCTAAGAGAGTCAATCTTAAATGTTCTCACCACACACAGTGTGTAATTTTGTGAGGTGATGGATGTATTAACTAATCTTATCGTGCTAACCATTTCATAATACGAATGTGTATTAAATCACCAGGTTACATACCTTAACTTACACAATGCCACCATTTGTCAGTTACATCTCAATAAAGCTGGAAAAAAAACCACTTGGTATTGTAGGCATTGACTCAGCTTGATCCCATCAGTACTATTTTGGCAAAGTTTATAGACCAAGAGTAACATGTACAGAGGAGATCCTTTCACATCCACAGGATGTGGATTACTTACTTTAAAGCTGTAAGGACTTGTCCGTCTTCTGCATATTGAGCTAAATATTCCAAAGTTTTTCTTGCCACGATATGTTGTCTATTCTAAAAAGGACAAATAATAATATGTTAAATTACATCTCAAAGTGATACTTACAAAATATTATCTATATTCCTGTCCATTAAGGGGAAGACAAAATCTGAACTTGTTTGTTTTGTATTCTCAAAAGAGCTACTGCAAGATGGTAGAATGAAGATACAACTCATTGACAAAAACAGAACAGGTTCATATTGGCCCCAGAAAGCCACTCCTCCTTATCCACAAACACTCATAGCCTTGCCAACACTGCCTTGAATTCACTAGGACTAATCTTACTGTGCTCTTTACTCCTGTTTGCCAGCAGTAGCCAAAAGAACCCTGGACTCTGAGGTCACCCTCATTTCTAGCACCCTAATCCACATAAGGCTCTGTAAATCCCTTTTGTCCTCTTTTCTCATTTCTCCCCAACTCCTCCAACCCTTCCACTATGCTTTCTGAAATTCAGTCCATTATCAGCAAAATCTCCTCTATGAGCAACCTCTTCCCAGAAAGTTCCCTCTACATTCTTTCTCTAATGGAAATCTAGGTTTCTCCAAGGATACTGCTTCCAATGAAGCCCTCTCAAGTAGTGGCTGCTTTTCTTTCATCTCCCTAGACCTGGAGATGGAGTAGGCATCATTTTTGCTCCTCACTGCTGTTTTAAAATTATTCTCCCTCTTGCTCCCTAAAACCCCCAGCTTTGAATTTCCTGTCACCAGACTATATCACCCATTATCCCTCACTGTTACGGTGAACTGCTCTCAGACCATTTCTTCTCATTTCTTAATGATTTATCTACTACTCACAGCTATTTTTTCCAAAAAATACTCCTGCCAATTTCTGGCATTTTCATTATACAGATAGATGATCCTTCTAATATCCTAGTCTCTTATTTCCTTGAATTCCACTCTGCCAATTATCTTAGCCATTCACTAGCACAGTCATTCACTGGACACTGTCATCACTAAAAGCCAGGTGATGCAAGTGAGGCTCCTAGGGTACACAATTTAAGGACACACTCATTCTCAGGGTTGTGCATGGACCAATTCTAGGTGTCTCACTCCCTCACTCTACTCTTGTACCCTGCTCTATTTCATGTATTCTAACATCTCCTACCTTTCTAATTCACTCCCTCTATCACTCCAGCAATCCTTCAGCTGCATTAAGATCTCCAATACATTGATACTACTAATATTTCACCATCCCTCATCCCCTTGAAGTCCTCCTCGGTACCCAGTTTAAATTCCACGGGGATTAACTATAATCACTCCCTTGTTCCTTGATTTTCCTGCCCCTCTTTTGCTTCACTGTATTCATCGGCAAAACCATGAGCCTGGTTAAATTCAACTTTCTAGTGACTTTTGTGCCGCATCCATGCAGCTGAAAGTAGCTGGGCAAAAACCTGTACAACTATTTGTTTTATTTTTAAAACTTCATCAAATGGACCTTATTGCTACAAGGCAAGCATACCACACTACCCTTGCCATTCACTTTGATTTTCTGGATGATTAGCTGATATCTTATCCTCTTTTCTCAACACCCAACACCTCCTCTCCTATTCTCACTCTCAGGTGATGACCTTGTTTCTTACTTCACTGAGAAAACTGAAGCAGTCAGAAAGAGAACTTCCACAGATTCCCACTACCACTACCACATCTATTCACACACCAGGAACCACACCACATACTCTGCCTTCTCAACTGCTATCATAAATGAACTATCCATGTTTCTTCCTAGAGCCAAACCCGAAACTTATACGCTTGCATCCATCACCTCTTGCCTATTTAATGACATTACTCTAACAATTTTCATTTTTCTCTCTCACATTGTCAATTTTTGTTCTCTTACTGGTTCATTCCTATTAGCAAATAAACATTCTCACTCATCCCATTTCAAGCAAACAAACAAACCTCTTGATCCTACTTCTCTCACCAACTACTGCCCAACTTTAAAAAAAATTTTGTTTTCTTGCCCAACTTCTTTTCTTCCCTTTGGAGTAAACTCTTCTAAAGAATTGTCTATACTTATTGTATCCAATTCCTTTCCTTCAATTCTCTCTTGAGCCTACTCTAATCAGGTGTTTGTCCTACCTCTACCAAAACTGCTCTTGTCAAACTCACCGATGACCTCCATATTATAAATTCCAATGGTCAGTTCTCAGTCCTCACTGTATTTGACCTATCAGCAACATTCAACATAGTTGATCACTCTTTCCTCCTTGAAACACATTTGGCTTCCAAGACACCACATCATCCTTGCTTTCTCCTACCTCATGGATTACTCCCTTTCATTATCCTTTACTGGTTCCTCTTCTTTTCTCCAAACCATTAATGTTTGAGGGTTTCAGGCTCAGTCTCTGGTCCTCTTCTCTACTGCATATATACTCACTCCCTTGGTGATGGCATCCCAGTCTCATAGCTTTATATACCATCTATATATTAATGACTCTTATTAAACTTTTCTCTTCAGCCCAGACCTCTTTCACAACTCCAGAGTCATATATACAACTGACTATTCAGATCTCTACTTGGATAGTCTAATAGACATCTCAAATGCATCATGTCCAAACTGAACTCCTGATTTTGCCCCCAACCGTACTCTATTTGCAGCCTTTCCTACTTCAATTGATGGCAACTCCATTTGATGACCCAGTCTCTTTCTCTTATACCCTTCATCCAATCTGTCAGCAAATTCTTTTATCATTTACCTCCACTGTTATCTCCCTTATCTGAGTCACCTTAATCTTTTCCCTGGATTACTTCGAAAACTTCCTAACAGGTCTCCTTGCTTGGTTCTTTTATGGTCTATTCTCAATATAACAGCCAAGAGTATTTCTGTCAAAATGAAAGTCAAATCATGTCACTGCTCTGTTAAAAACCTTCCGATGGTTCCCCATGTCATTCAGAGTAAAAGTCAAAGTCCTTTCACTGGCCTATAAGGATCTACATAATCCAGACTATCACCTCTCTGACTTCATCTCTCACTAATCCCACCCTTTATTCACTCTAGCCATACTGGCTTCCTTGCTACATACCTTAGGGCCTTTGTATTGGCTGTTACCTCTGCCTGTAATACTCTTCCTCTTCACTCCCCCCATATATCTATCTACAGGGCTAACTCCCTCAACAATTTCAAGTCTTTGTACAAATGTCATCTCCTGGATGAGACCTATCCTCACCACCCTATTTAAAAAAAAATAACTCACACCAATTCCAGCCCACTCCCATCCCTGATCCTTGTTATCCTGCTCTATTTTTTCTATATTACTATCAACTTCTAACATATTATATAATTTCTTATTTATTATGCTTATTATTATCTTCTCTCCTCCTGCTTGAATGTTAGCTCCAAGAAGGCGTATCACTGTTTTGTTTACTAATTTATCCCAAGAGACTAGAACAGTGCCTGGCACTTAGTAGGTGCTCAATAAATATTTGCTGAATGAATGATAGTTTCACTAGCACTTGAAATGCCTTTTGCAAAGCAATTGTAGTAAGTAAAAACTGGATTCCACCCTTGTTCTTTTGTAGAGGTATATTCAGTTTCCTGGGTTTGGCTCATCCATCCTTCCTTCCATCTTCTAATTCAAACTACTTGAGGCTATTTTTTTCCTGATTCTTTCTCCTCTATTAAAATTATTTTCCTTTTCAGAAATACAGTTCCATAATTCTTCCATTGGCTTTCTTCTGCTTTCCATCAAATGCAACTTTATAAACCTTCCTTTAAAAAGATATTTGCCTTTGGGTTCCCCATTATAGATTTTTCTCTCATTTCCTGCACAAGCACATCATGTACCTGCATCTGCCAAATATTTTTCCTCTTCCAGGAGTTCTATTATCCTATTCATTAACATCAAAACACATATCATTCAAAACTGTATTCAGCTACTACTTTGGGCAAGATATTGGGCTAGGTACTAGAAATATGGCCCTCAAGGAGCTTATAAGTCAAGTTAGACAGACAATCCATGCATTAGCAATATAAGGCAGTATATATGATACAGACCAAATAACTATCATACACGTTAAAAATTACTGAAACTTAAGAGTAGAAAGAGAGCAATGAGGACTGGAATTGATTTGGGAAGTCTCTACAGTGGAAGGAAATCTTAAGTTGGACTTTGAAAAGGTGGCATTTAAATAAGAACATTTCTTAAAAGATGGGATGGTATAAAACAGACACAGACAAAGGAATGTGACTGGCCTGTTTGAGAGACACTGTATTTGCTTGGAGTTATAGAGGGCCTGTGCCTCCACCATTCTAGATCTTGTGCCTAACGTAATGGTGGATTATATCACTATAATGATGATACAGGGGAGTAATATGAGATAAAGTAGAAGAGACAGCTGTGGCCAGATTGTATATTGTTAATAAGAACAGAAACACTATATGTGTAGATCAAGCTTCTTTAATTACAAATCACATTTTCAGCCATCCTTCTCAGTTAATTTTCACAATAACCCTGGAGTTAGGTATTATCTTTATTTTACAAATGATGAAATTAAGATTCAAAGAAGGGAAGCACTTAAGTGGCAGAGCCAGAACTCAAACCCGGTCTAGCACCTACTCCAAGAGCTCCACAGTTGCTACAATGCTTTTCCTAATCCTGTATATTACTAAGACCAGAATTTTGCAAGTAAACAAAGGAGGTGCAAGTATTTATTACTTCTAAACTAAAGTCGCTTTCTGGTTACAAACTAAAAAGGTCCATTAAGATTTAAACTGTGTTCTCTTTTTTTTGCAAACGGATGAGAAAGATAAGCTTCCAAATAGATGACTATTTTTTTGCATGGTATAGTACTTTAAATCTCAAGTTTCTCTTAAAAGTTAATGTTTTGCTATGCTTATTTTTTCTGTTGTTTTAAGCTCAAAACTATTACCTCACTTTGTTTTATTTACTTTACATCATAAAACAATGAAGAGAAATAAAGCAATTCTGCAACAAAGCTTGGTGTGAAAATAATGAGGCAAAATAGAGGGTAAAGAAAGGCCTCTCCTGTGCCTAACTGATGATGATTCCATTCTAATTGTCTCTGAAAATGGAAAAGAGGTAAAAATCTCATAGATGGGTACATAAGAATTACCTTTAGAGCAAACTGGGCAGCTAAATTGAGAAACATGACAACTAAACCTCTATATGTAAGTACAACATTCTCTTCTTGTTCTTCAGCTCTTAATAAATTCTCTGAAGGAGTAATTGCCTGCAAAGCTGAAAAACAAGGAAACAATTAAAAATGAGATACTGTTATCAAAGATAATAGCTATCTATGGTTAATTATACCACAATGACTTTGGAATTTATTTTAAGAGCATTAATATCTTTAAAATATTAATTAATTTTCATAAAGTCATCTAAATTGCTAAACCGTCAAGGAGGACTTGAATGTCAGAAAAATGCCCAACTGGGCAATTCACCTCTATGAATTTATTCCATGGATATATCCGCAAAAGTGAATAAAAACATACAAATATGTTCACACAGCAATTTTTTGTAAGAGTAAAATATGGAATGAACCTAAATTTCATCAATAATGTATGGGCTGAATACAATTTGGTACATCCATAAAGTGGATTGTAATACAGAATAAAGTAAAAAAAAGAATGGTGGTATTATATTTCCTTGTATGTCTTAAAGGTAGACCGTGGTAAGTTAGATATGTATGTACTATAGGCCTTAAGTAACAACTAAAATAACAAAACAAAAAGTTATACCTATAAGCCAAAGAATGAGATAAACATAATTATAAAATATTAATTAATCTAAATGGGCAGAAAAAAGGCAACAAAGACCAGATAGGACAAATAGAAGACAAATAACAAGATGCTAAATTTAAACTTAGCCATATCAGTAATCACGTTAAAATATAAATGGTCTAGATGATCCAATTAAAAGACAGAGATAGAGAGACCTTTAAGATGGTGGAGGAGTAAGACGAGGAAATCACCTTCCACCCCACAAATACATCAGAAATACATCTACATGTGGAACAACTCCTACAGAACACCTACTGAACGCTGGCAGAAGACCTCAGACTTCCCAAAAGGCAAGAAAATACCCATGTACCTGGGTAGGGCAAAAGGAAAAAGAAAAAAACAGAGACAAAAGAATAGGGACAGGACCTGCACCTCTGGGAGGGAGCTGTGAAGGAGGAAAAGTTTCCACACACTGGGAAGACCCTTCACTGGCGGACATGGGGGGTGTCGGGGGGGGAAGCTTTGGAGCCACGGAGGAGAGCGCAGCAATAGGGGTGCAGAAGAGGGCAAAGCGGAGAGATTCCCGCACAGAGGAGCGGTGCCGACCAGCACTCACCAGCCCGAGAGGCTTGTCTGCTCCCCCGTCAGGGCGGGCGGGGCCTGGGAGCTGAGGCTCGGGCTTCGGAGGTCAGGTCCCAGGGAGAGGACTGGGGTTGGCTGCGTGAACACAGCCTGAAGGGGGCTAGTGCGCCACAGCTAGACGGGAGGGAGTCCGGGAAAAATTCTGGAACTGCCTAAGAGGAAAGAGACCATTGTTTCAGGGTGTGCAAGGAGAGGCGATTCAGACCACTGCCTAAACGAGCTCCAGAGACAGGTGAGAGCCGCGTTTATCAGAACAGACACCAGAGACGGGCATGAAACATTAAGGCTGCTGCTGCAGGACCAAGAAGCCTGTGTGAAAGCACAGGTCACTATCCACACAGCCCCTCCCGAAAGCCTGTGCAGCCCGCCACTGTTCCTGATCCAGGAACAACTTCCCCAGGAGAACACACAGCACACCTCAGGCTGTTGCAACTTCACGCTGCCCTCTGCCACCACAGGCTCGCCGCGCATTCCGTACCCCTCCCTCCCCCTGGCCTGAGTGAGCCAGAGCCCCCGAATCAGCTGCTACTTTAACCCCATCCTGTCTGAGCAAAAAACAGACGCCCTCAGGAGACCTACACACAGAGGCAGAGCCAAATCCAAAGCTGAACCCCAGGAGCTGTGCGAACAAAGAAGAGAAAAGGAAAGTTCTCCCAGCAGCCTCAGGAGCAGCGGATTAAATCTCCGCATTCAACTTGATGTACCCTGCATCTCTGGCATACCTGAATAGACAACGAATCATCCCAAAATTGAGGCGGTGGATTTTGGGAGCAAATGTAGACTTGGGGTTTCCTTTCTGCATCTAGTTTGTTTCTGGTTTTATGTTTATCGTAGTTCAGTACTTAGAGTTTATTATCATTGGTAGATTTGTGTATTGATTTGGTCGCTCTCTTCCTTTTTTTTAAATATATATAGATACATATATTTTTTCCTTTTTCACGTTTTATGAGTGTATATGTGTATGCTTCTTTCTGTGATTTTGTCTGTATAGCTTTGCTCTTACCATTTGTCCTAGGTTTCGCTCTGTCCGTTTTTTTTTTTTTTTCTAGTATAGTTTTTAGCACTTGTTATCATTAGTGGATTGGTTTTTTGTTTTGGTTGCTATATTCTTTCTTTCTTTTTTTAATTACTTTTAAATTTTTTATTTTTAATAATTTTTTTATTTTAATAATTTCATTTTATTTTATTTTCCTTCTTTCCTTCCTCCCTCCCTCCCTCCCCCCCCTCTTCCTTCCTTCCTTCCTTCCTCCCTCCCTCCCTCCCTCCCTCTCTCTCTCTCTCTCTCTCTTTCTTTCTTTCTTTCTTTCTCCTTTTCTTCTGAGCCGTGTGCCTGACAGGGTGTTGGTGCTCCAGCTGGGTGTCAGGCCTGTGCCTCTGAGGTGGGAGAGCCGAGTTCAGGACACTGGACCACTGGAGACCTCCCTGCTCCACGTAATATCAAACAGCGAAAGCTCTCCCAGAGATCTCCATCTCAACGCTAAGACCAGCTCCACTCAACAACCAGCAAGCTACAGTGCTGGACACCCTATGCCAAACAACTAGCAAGACAGGAACACACCCCACCCAGTAGAAGAGAGGCTGCCTAAAATCATAATCAGGCCACAGAAACCACAAAACACACCACCGGGCGCAGTCCTGCCCATCAGAAAGACAAGATCCAGCCTCATCCACCAGAACACAGGCACCAGTCCACTCCACCAGGAAGCCTACACAACCCACTGAACCAACGTTAGCCACTGGGGGCAGACACCAAAAACAACGGGAACTATGAACCTGCAGCCTGAGAAAAGGAGACCCCAAACACAGTAAGTTAAGCAAAATGAGAAGACAGAGAAACACACAGCAGATGAAGGAGGAAGGCAAAAACCCACCAGACCTAACAAATGAAGAGGAAATAGGCAGTCTACCTAAAAAGAATTCAGAATAATGAAGGTAAAGATGATCCAAAATCTTGGAAATAGAATGGAGAAAATACAAGAAACATTTAACAAGGACCAAAAGGAACTAAAGAGCAAACAAACAATGATGAACAACATGATAAATGAAATTAAAATTCTCTAGAAGGAATCAATAGAAGAATAACTGAGGCAGAAGAACGGATAAGTGACCTGGGAGATAAAATAGTGGAAATAACTACCACAGAGCAGAATAAAGACAAGAGAATGAAAAGAATTCAGGACAGTTTCAGAGACCTTTGAGACAACATTAAATGCACCAACATTCTAATGATAGGGGTCCCAGAAGAAGAAGAGAAAAAGAAAGTGACTGAGAAAATACTTGAAGAGATTATAATTGAAAACTTCCATAATATGGGAAAGGAAATAGTCAATCAAGTCCAGGAACCCCAGAGAGTCCCATACAGGATAAATCAAAGGAGAAACATGTGAAGACAAATATTAATCAAACTATCAAAACTTAAATAAAAAGAAAAATTATTAAAAGCAGCAAAGGAAAAGCAACAAATAACATACAAGGGAATCCCCATTAGGTTAACAGCTGATCTTTCAGCAGAAACTCTGCAAGCCAGAAGGGAGTGGCAGGACATATTTAAAGGGATGAAAGGGAAAAACCTACAATCAAGATTACTCTACCCAGCAAGGATCTCATTCTATTTGATGGAGAAATTCAAAGCTTTACAGACAAGCAAAAGCTACGAGAATTCAGCACCACCAAACAAGCTTTACAACAAATGCTAAAGGAACTTCTCTAGGCAGGAAACACAAGAGAAGGAAAAGACCTAGAATAACAAACTCAAAATAATTAAGAAAATGGTAATAGGAACATACATATCGATAACTACCTTAAATGTAAATGGATTAAATGCTCCAACCAAAAGACATAGACTGGCTGAATGGATACAAAAATAAGACCCATATATATGCTGTCTACAAGAGACCCACTTTAGACCTAGGGACACATACAGACTGAAAGTGAGGGGATGGAAAAAGATACTCCATGCAAATGGAAATCAAAAGAAAGCTGCAGTAGCAATTCGCATATCAGACAAAATAGACTTTAAAATAAAGACTATTACAAGAGACAAAGAAGGACACTACATAATGATCAAGGGATCAATCCAAGAAGAAGATTTAACAGTTGTAAATATTTATGCTCCTAACAGCAAATGCTAACAGCCATAAAAGGGGAAATTGACAGTAACACAGTCATAGCAGGGGACATTAACACCCCACTTTCACCAATGGACAGATCATCCAAAATGAAAATAAATAAGGAAACCAAGCTTTAAATGATATATTAAACAAGATGGACTTAACTGATATTTACAGGATTATTCCATCCAAAAACAACAGAATACATTTTCTTCTCAAGTGCACATGCAACATTCTCCAGGACAGATCATATCATGGGTCACAAATCAAGCCTTGGTAAATTTAAGAAAATTGAAATTGTATTAAGTATCTTTTCTCACCACAAAGCTATGAGACTAGATATCAATTACAGGAAAAATTCTATAAAAAATACAAACATATGGAAACTAAAAAATACACTATTAAATAACCAGGAGGTCACTGAAGAAATCAAAGAGGAAATCAAAAAATACCTAGAGACAAAGGACAATGAAAAAATGATGACCCAAAACCTATGGGATGCAGCAAAAGCAGTTCTAAGAGGGAAGTTTACAGCAATACAATCCTACCTCAAGAAACCAGAAACATCTCAAATAAACAACCTAACTCTACACCTAAAGCAGTTAGAGAAAGAAAAACAAAAAAACCCCAAAGTTAGCAGAAGGAAATAAATCATAAAGATCAGATCAGAAATAAATGAAGAAGAAATGAAGGAAACGATAGCAAAGATCAATAAAACTAAAAGCTGGTTCTTTGAGAAGATAAACAGAATTGATAAACCATTAGCCAGACTCATCAAGAAAAAAAGGGAGAAGACTCAAATCAATAGAATTAGAAACGAAAAAGGAGAAGTAACAACTGACACTGCAGAAATACAAAGTATCGTGAGAGAGTACTACAAGCAACTATATGCCAATAAAATGGACAACCTGGAAGAAATGGACAAATTCTTAGAAATGCACAACCTTCTGAGACTGAACCAGGAAGAAACAGAAAACATAAACAGACCAACACAAGCACTGAAATTGAGACTGTGATTAAAAATCTTCTAACATAAAAAGCCCAGGACCAGATGGCTTCACAGGTGAATTCTAACAAATATTTAGAGAAGAGCTAACACCTATCCTACTCAAACTCTTCCAAAATATAGCAGAGGGAGGAACACTCCCAAGCTCATTCTACGAGGCCAACATCACCCTGATACCAAAACCAGACAAAGATGTCACAAAGAAAGAAAACTACAGGCCAATATCACTGATGAATATAGATGCAAAAATCCTCAACAAAATACTAGCAAGCAGAATCCAACAGCACATTCAAAGGATCATACACCATGATCAAGTGGGGTTTATCCCAGGAATGCAAGGATTCTTCAATATACGTAAATCAATCAATGTGATAAACCATATTAACAAATACAAGGAGAAAAACCATATGATCATCTCAATAGATGCAGAAAATGCTTTCGAAAAAATTCAACACACATTTATGATAAAAACCCTCCAGAAAGCAGGCATAGAGGGAACTTACCTCAACATAATAAAGGCCATATATGACAAACCCACAGCCAGCATCGTTCTCAATGGTGAAAAACTGAAACCATTTCCTCTACGATCAGGAACAAGACAAGGTTGTCCACTCTCACCATCATTATGCAACATAGTTTTTGAAGTTTTAGCCACAGCAATCAGAGAAGAAAAATAAATAAAAGGAATCCAAATCGGAAAAGAAGTAAAGCTGTCACTGTTTGCAGATGACATGATACTATACATAGAGAATCCTAAAGATGCTATCAGAAAACTACTAGAGCTAATCAATGAATTTGGTAAAGTAGCAGAACACAAAATTAATTAATGCACAGAAATCGCTTGCATTCCTATACACTAAGGATGAAAAATCTGAAAGAGAAATTAAGGAAAGACTCCCATTTACCACTGCAACAAAAAGAATAAAATACCTAGGAATAAACCTACCTAAGGAGACAAAAGACCTGTATGCAGAAAACTATAAGACGCTGATGAAAGAAATTAAAGATGTACAAACAGATGGAGAGATACACCATGTTCTTGGATTGGAAGAATCAACATTGTGAAAATGACTCTACTACCCAAAGCAATCTACAGTTTCAATGCAATTCCTATCCAACTACCAATGGCATTTTTCGTAGAACTAGAACAAAAAATTTCACAACTTGTAGGGAAATACAAAAGACCCCGAATAGCCAAAGCAATCTTGAGAAAGAAAAACGGAGCTGGAGGAATCAGGCTCCGGACTTCAGATTATACTACCAAGCTACAGTCATCAAGACAGTATGGTACTGGCACAAGAACAGAAACATAGATGAATGGAACAGGATAGAAAGCCCAGAGATAAACCCACGCACATATGGTTACCTTATCTTTGACAAAGGAGGCAAGAACATACAATGGAGAAAAGACAGCCTCTTCAATAAGTGGCACTGGGAAAACTGGACAGTACATGTAAAAGAATGAAATTAGAACACTCCCTAACGCCATACACAAAAATAAACTCAAAATGGATTAAAGACCTAAATGTAAGGCCAGACACTATAAAAGTCTTAGAGGAAAACATAGGCAGAATACTCTATGACATAAATCACAGCAAGATCCTTTTTGACCCACCTCCTAGAGAAATGGATATAAAAACAAAAATACACAAATGGGACTTAATGAAACTTAAAAGTTTTTGCACAGCAAAGGAAAACACAAACAAGACGAAAAGAGAACCCTCAGAATGGGAGGAAATGTCTGCAATGAAGCAACTGACAAAGGATTAAACTCCAAAACATACCAGCAGCACATGCAGCTCAGTATAAAAAAACACAAACAACCCAATCCAAAAATGGGCAGAAGACCTAAATAGACATTTCTCCAAAGAAGATATACAGATTGCCAACAAACACATGAAAGTATGCTCAACATCATTAATCATTAGAGAAATGCAAATCAAAACTACAGTGAGGTAGCAGCTCACACCAGTCAGAATGGCCAGCATCAAAAAATCTACAAACAATAAATGTTGGAGAGGGTGTGGAGAAAAGGGAACCCTCTTGCACTGTTGGTGGGAATGTAAACTGATACAGCCACTATGGAGAACAGTATGGAGGTTCCTTATAAAACTAAAAATAGAATTACCATATGACCCAGCAATCCCACTACTGGGCATATACCCTGAGAAAACCATAATTCAAAAAGAGTCATGTACCACAATGTTCATTGCAGCTGTATCTACAGTAGCCAGGACACTGAAGCAACCTAAGTGTCCAATGACAGATGAATGGATAAAGAAGATGTGGCACATATATACAATGGAATATTACTCAGCCATAAAAAGAAACGAAATTGAGTTATTTGTAGTGAGGTGGATGGACTTAGAGTCTGTCATACAGAGTGAAATAAGTCAGAAAGAAAAACAAATACCGTATGCTAACACATATATATGGAATCTAAAAAAAAAAAAAAGGTTCCAAAGAACCTGGGGGCAGGACAGGAATAAAGATGCAGATGTAGAGAATGGACTTGAGGACATGGGGATTGGGAAGGGTAAGCTGGGACGAAGCGTGAGAGTGGCATGGACATATATACACTACCAAATGTAAAATAGACAGCTAGTGGGAAGCAGCCACATAGCACAGGGAGATAAGCTCAGTGCTTTCTGACCCCCAGAGGGGTGGGAAAGGGAGGGTGGGAGGGAGACACAAGAGGGCGGAGATATGGGGATATATGTATATATATAGCTGATTCACTTTTTTATAAAGCAGATAGTAACACACCATTGTAAAGCAATTATACTCCAATAAAGATGTAAAAAAAAAAAAGACAGATAGATTGAATTAAGAAAGCAACTTTAAACTATATGCTACCTACAAGAAACACACTTTAAATATAAAGCCAAAATTGGTTAAAAGAAAATGATGGGATAATATATACTATAGTAGAGGTAATCAAAAGAAAGCTGGAGGGGTTATATTAATATCAGACAAACTAGATTTCAGAGCAAAGATTATTACCAGTGGTAGTAGGTTATTTCATGATGATAAAGGAATCAATTCATTATGAGGACATAATCCTAAATTTTTATGCATCCAATAACAAAATTTCAAAATACAAGAAGCAAAAACTGATAGAACTACGAGGAGTAATGAACAAATCCATAATTATTGTCAAAGATTTCAATAACCTCTCTCAAATAACTGACAAGAGAAGTAGACAGAAAATCAGCAAGGATATTTAACACTATTAATCAACTTGACCTGACTGACATTTATAGAACACTTGACCTTACACCAGGAAAATACACATTCCTCTCTGGTGCACATGGAACATTTACCAAGAAGGAGAATATTCTGAGCCATATAAAAAGCATCCACATATTTTAAAAGATTCAAGTCATACAAACTTATGATCTTACACTAAAACAGAATTAAATTAAATTAATAAAAAGTTCTCTGGAAATCTGCAAATGTTTGGAAAATAAATAGCACACTTCTAAATAATCCATGGGTTTACACTGGAGTCAGAAGTCATATTGGAAAGTATTCTGAACTGAATTAAAATGAAAACACGATATATCAAAATTTGTGGACTGTCACTAAAGCAATACTTAGAAGGTAATTTATAGCATTAACTGTTTATGTTAAACCAGAATAAAGGTCTTAAATCAATGACTTCAGCTTTCACCTTTGGAAACTAGAAAAGAAAAGAGCAAATGAAACTCAAAGTAAGTAGAAGAATGGAAATGATAAAGATCAGAACATTAATAAATGAAATAGGAAACAGAAAAAAAAAATAGAGAAAAATTAATGAATCCAAAAGCTGGTTCTTTGAGAGCAATAAAATTGATCAACTTGTAGCCACTCTGACAGGGAGAAAAAGAGAGAAGACACAAATTACGAATATGAGGAATGAGAAAGGTGACATCACTAAAGATTTTACAGATGTCAAAAGGATAATATGGATGATACAATGAATGACTTTAGGCCAATAATTTCAACAACTTAAATGAAACAGACAAATTTCTTGAAAGACACAAACTACCAAAGCTCAGTTTGGAAATAACAGATAACCTGAAGAAACCTATTGTCTATTAAAGAAATTGAGTTTATAATTAAAAACCTTCTCTTAAAGAAAACTCCAGCCCCAGATGGCTTCATTTGTGAACTCTAGCAAACATTTAATAAAGAAATAATACCAACCGAGCAACACAAATTCTTCTAGAAGATGGAAAAAGAGGGTGTATTTTCCAATTCATTCTATGTAGTAAGCATTACCCTAATTGCAAAACCAAAAACATTACAGGAAAATTAGAGACCAGTATCGCTCATGGACACAGGTAAAAATATTCTTAAACAAACTGTTAGCAAATCAAATCTAATATTATATTTTAAAAAAGAACATATCATGACTAAGTGGAGCTTATCCCAGGAATGCAGCATTGGTTTATCTGTTGAAAAAATCAATGTAACTGACCATATTAACAAACTTTAAAAAAAAATTGATCATTTCATTTCCAAATGTTTTCTCCCATTCTGAGGATTGTCTTTTTGTTTTGTTTATGGTTTCCTTTGCTGTGCAAAAGCTTTTAAGTTTAATTAGGTCCCAGTTGTTCATTTTTGTTTTTTACTTTCATTACTCTAGGAGGTGGATCGAAAAAGATGTTACTGTGAGTTATGTCAAAGAGTGTTCTGCCTATGTTTTACTCTAGGAGTTTTATAGTATCCAGCCTTATATTTAGGTCTTTAATCCATTTTGAGTTTATTTTTCTGTATGGTGTTAGGGAGTGTTCTAATTTCATTCTTTTACATGTAGCTGTCCAGTTTTCCCAGCATCACTTACTGAAGAGACTGTCTTTTCTCCATTGTATATTCTTGCCTACTTTGTCATAGATTAGGTGACCATAGGTGTGTGGGTTTATCTCTGGACTTTCTATCCTGTTCCACTGATGTGTATTTCTGTTTCTGTGCCAATACAAATTAATCTCTCCAAAAGATACAAACAGCTCATGCAGCTCAATATCAAAAAAAACACAACCCAGTCAAAAAATGGGCAGAAGATCTAAATAAACATTTCTCCAAAGAAGACATACAGATGGCTAAAAAGCACATGAAAGGATGCTCAACATCACTAATTATTAGAGAAATGCAAATCAAAACTACAGTGAGGTATCACCTCACACTGGTCAGAATGGCCATCATCAAAAAATCTACAAACTATAAATGCTGGAGAGGGTGTGGAGAAAAGGGAACCCTCCTCCTACACTCTTGGTGGGAATGTAAACTGGTACAGCCACTATGGAGGACAGTATGCAGGTTCCTTAAAAAACTGAAAATAGAGCTACCATATGATCCAGCAATCTCACTCCTGGGCATATATCTGTAGAAAACCATAATTCGAAAAGATACATGCACCCCAATGTTCACTGCAGCACTATTTACAACAGCCAGGACATGGAAGCAACCTAAATGTCCATCAACAGAGGAATGGATAAAGAAGATATGGTACATATATACAATGGAATATTACTCAGCCATAAAAAAGAATGAAATAATTCCATTGGCAGCAACATGGATGGACCTAGAGATTGTCATACTGAATGAAGTAAGTAAAAGACAAATATCATATGATATCGCTTCTATGTGGAATCTAAAAAAAAAAGGTTACAAATGAACTTATCTACAAAACCGAAATAGAGTTACAGATGTAGAAAACACACTTATGGTTCGGGGGTGGGGGGGAGGGGTAAATTGGAAGACTGGGATTGACATACACACACTACTATATATAAAATAGATAACTAGTAAGCACCTGCTGTATAGCACAGGGAACTCTACTCAATACTCTGTAATGGCCTATATGGGAAAAGAATCTAAAAAAGAGTGGATATATGTATAACAGGTTCACTTTGCTGTACACCTGAAACTAACACAACATTGTAAATCAACTGTACTCCAAAAACATTTTTAAAAACTTGATCATTTCAATAGATGTAGAAAAATCATATGACCAAATTCAACATCCATTCCTGATTAAAAACTCCCTGGAAACTGGAAACAGAAGGGAACTTCCTCAACCTGATAAAAGGTATCTATGAAAAACCTACAGCTAACATCATACTTAATAATTGAAAACTGGATGCTTTCCCTCTAAAATCAGGAAAAAGTCAAGGATGTCTGCTTTTTACCAATTGTACTGGAGATTCTAACAAGTACAATAAGGCATGAAAAACTGTACCCAGATTGGACAGGAAGTAGTAAAATTGTCTTTATTCACAGACAACATAATCATCTACAAGAAAGCTATTGGAACTAATAAGTGAGTTTAGCAAGTCTGTAGGATACAAGATCAATATACAAAAGTCAATTGTATTTCTACATACTAGTGATGAACAATCAGAAACTGAAGGATTTTTAAAAATGCCATTTGAAATAGCATAAAATATGGTCTACTTAGCGATAAATCTGACAAAAGGTGCACAAGACTTATATGCTGAAAGATAGAAAAGATTGCTGAGAGAAATTAAAGACCTAAATATAACTTGTTCACAGACTGGAAGATGTCAATTCTCTCCAAACTGATCTATAGAGTCAGTGTAATCCCAATCAATATTTACTTTTGTAGAAACTGAAAAACTTATTTAAAATTCACAGATATACAAAGGACTTAGAATAGCCCAAACAATTTGAAAGAGAAGAATAAAGTTGGAGGACTAACACTACATGATTTCAAATTTACTACATAGCTACATTAATCAAGACAGTGTGGGAATGGGGTAAAGAGGAGTAGTTCAGTGGAACAGAATGAAGAGTCCAGAAAGAGACCCATGCACATATGACAACTGATTTTCTTTAAAGGTACAAAGGCAATCAGTTGGGAAAGGACAGAGTTTTTAAATAAATGAAGCTGGAATGATTAGGTAACCACGTGCAAAAAAAATGAACTTCAATCCATACCTTAAGTCAAATATAAAAAATTAATGCAAAATGGATCACAGAACTACCCACAAACTTAAACCTAAAACTGTAAAATTTCTTGAAGAAAACACAGGGAAAATTTTTTGTGACCATGGATTAGGTAAAGATTTCTTAGATACAATACCAAAAAAACAATCCATAAAAGAAGAAAAAAGATAAATTAGACTTCATCAAACTTGTCATGAAATGCACTGGTAAGAAAATAAAAATTTGTAAAACACATATCTGATAAATAACTTGTGTCTAGAATATATAAAGAACTTCGAAACTCAATAAGAACACAGAGTTCCTTATAGAAAACTGGGCAAAAGATTTGTACAAACACTCCACCAAAGAAGATATATGGATGTCAAATATTGGACACTATGGAAATGCTAATTATAATCACAGTACTATATCTCTACCTCATTATTAGAATGGCTAAAGAAATTTTTCAATGGACAATTCCAAGTGCTGGTAAGGCTGTAGATCAACTGGAACTTTCATACATAGCTAGTTAGAACATAAAACTGTATAGCCACTTTAGAAAAGAGTTCAGCAGTTTCTAACAAAGTTAAACATATACTTACAACCCAGCAAACCCATTCCTCGATATTTACCCTAGAGAAGTGAAATCTTGTCATCACACAAAATCTGTAAACAGATGTTTATAGCACCTTTATTTATAATCACCCAAACTGGAAACCATCCAAATATCCTTCAACTGGTAAATGTATAAATTTTGGTACATCCATACTTATGAAATACTACTTAGCAATAAAAAAGAACAAACTATGGGAACACACAACAGTATGAATGAGTTTCAAATGTATTATGCTAAGTGAAAGAAGGCTCAAAAAGCTTCATACTATATGATTCCATTTATATGACATTCTGGAAAAGGCAAAATTATAGGGATAGAAATGAGATTAGTAGGAATCAGGGCTGGAAGTGGTGGGAAGGAGTGACAGCAAAGGGGCCTGAGTTAATTTTTTGTTCTATATCTTGATTGTGGTGCTGGTTACATGACTGTAAGCAACTGTCAAAACTCATAGAATTACTAATATAAATAAACCTTATAAAATCATACACTAAACAAGAGTAAATTTTATTGTATGTATTTTCAGTAAACATGACTAAAAAGTGGACACAGATAACTGGGGAAGAAATGAAAATATTGAGCTAATGCTATGCTTAAAAAGTAAAATAATTTTATTTTAATAGAATGTTAAAAAAAAAAGCCTTAATAGGAAATCTGGTTGTGTGGGGTTATTTTTTTTGCCATTTCTACTGGCAAAAGTTTCAAGTTTTTCTATACTTCAGCATAATATATCAAGAAAAACAAATGCCCAGAAGTCTCTAGTGAAAACCCTGATGATGGACATAACAGCAATATTAACCTTGATAAAGAGCCGATTCCAATTTGTTACTCCTTAATTAATATACAGATATACTTTACTACCGTGGAACATTTCTTTTTCAAAGCAGAATAAATCATCTTTCCTTTTCTTACAGAGTGAATAACAGACTCCACTGCACATTTAGTAGGTATTCACAAATAGTTGCTTAATTGGACTAGTATAAATTCTGTTTGAACCCATTAACTCAAGCTTCTCAATTTCTCTACTTGTGCCCTTCACAAAGGGCAACCAGTCTGAAGCTCAAATTGCTCCAGGATTTGCTCAGCTACCCAGAGCTGAGCAGGAATAATATCACAGCACAGGTAAATCTGTGACCAAGTCAAGATACACGTGTGTGCAGACAACTAGCTAGGAAACTACGCTTAACTTAAGGACAAAGCACTAATGGGATAAGGTTCATGTGAGCAACTGTACCACTGTCAACCCTGTGGAGAGAAACTCCATTTCAGGGCCAGATCTCTCACCAATAACTTCCCAAATAAGTGCAAACAATCAAAAGGTATCCTGGAGACTTCCATTCTCTAATGACAATTCTTAACTGACTGCATTATAATTTCTCCCTGCCCCCACAGTTTTTTAAAGTTAATTTTTAATAGGCTGGTTCAAATGACAAAGTACAAAAAAGTATACAGGAACAAGACTTTCCCCCAATTCTTGCCCCACATCTGCCTAGTTCCTACTCCTTCAATAGGCAAACCCTGTTCTTTTATTTTTATGCAACCTTCCATAGTTTCTTTTTGTATGGTTGTATCATCTTTACATAGGAAAGCTAGCATATATATTCAACTCCATTGTCTTAAAAGCTATTTTTCTCTATTATGGTCAAAGAGGATTATTCTTTGTGTTAACAGTCAAATATAACTCATAAATAACATTTATACCTCTGTCAGAGTTGCCCTCTAGGACTGCAATCTTGAATACATAAAATTTAGTGAAAAGATTTGTAGGATCACGTCGTTCAGCTTCTGTCACTGCCTCTTTAGCCTGAAAAAAGAAATATTGGGTTTCTTTTACAAAGCATATGAGGAAGACCTTACCATATTTTACTAATACTATTAACATAGTCACAATGGCTGAGGGATACTCATAATGAAAAGACATGAATCTAAGAAAAATCTTTGAAGAACTGTTCTGTTAAAATGCTATGGAAATAGTGAACTCTGCTTCCGAAAATAGGGCACATTATATATGTCAAACCAACCCTCCTACTGAAAACAACCAAAAATGTTGGATAACATTTTTTTTAATTCCAAAAGCAAGTGACTAGTAAAGCAATTCCCAAGCAGTATCTAAGGAAAAGTGAGGTCCCAGAGAAGTAAATGGAGAATTAAAGCTACTTTTTTTTTTTCCTGGTGGGCATTTGTAAACCTAGGCAAATGTTAACTTTAGTTTTAATGTACCTTACTAGGTCAGGAAAATAGACATCAAGGCTCAAGGGATCACACTCTTAGGCTAAGGGCAAACCAGAAGTAAACCCACTTTTATCCACATCCTCAGGGGACTGCAATGAAAGATAGATAACCTTGGTTCTGAGAAGAATGCAACAAAATGGGGTAGGGAAAACCAGTCCCTAAAGTGTAATACAAACAGACTTTCTCATGTATTTACAGCCCCAAATTACATTATATGGGAGGCCAAAAGATGTCAAGCTATGAATTTAGTTTTCATTGGTCCCAAACATAGGAAGAAGCAAATGTAAATCCTCTCTGGGGGAAGACACCTTCATCTTAGGCTTCAAAATATTTCCATAAATAATTTTTCAAGAATCTTGAGTAGAAACATAAAAAAATTAAGCACAGTAGGAAACAAGACACCATAAATGAGAATCAGCAGAAACAGATTCTCAGGATGTAGATAAAAGAAGTATCAAAAACTGCCTATAAAACACCTCTGTTTTCAAAGTTTAAGGAAATAAAAGATATGCTCAAAAAGTATATAAGTAGGCTGATATTCAATAATACATATTGATACAGTTACAGTGGTTGTTTCCAGCTGGTATCCATTCTGACTATTGCCCAAGCCATATCAGTTGTTAAACACTTTGCACATCACACAAGTTTATAAGAAACAGAAACTATAAAATGTGACCTTGCTGATTTGAGCAAAAGGAACTACTTGAAATGAAAGATACAATAATCCAATTGGCAACATAATGGATAGGCTTATTAATAGCAAGTTATAAGCAGATGAAGAGAAAATTAGTGAACTGAAAGATAAGACATAATAAATATGCAGCTAAAGTGCAGCAGAGAGAGACTACAAACATGGTGGACAGTTAAGTAAGGATTCTATTCTTTTAGGACAATCATTAAAAGAATAGAAACAGTAATTAATTTCCACACTAGTAGAAGGGGGAAACCAGGAAGTACAAAAAAATGAGGATAGTCTTTTTAAAACAATTGGTGCTGGAACAACTGGACATCCACATGTAAAAAAGAAAAAAAATCTGAGCACAGACCTTAAACCTTTCACAAAAATTAATTCAAAAACAATTGTAAATCTAAATGTAAGACCTCAAACTACAGAACTCTTAGAGGTAACATAGGAGAAAACTAAGTGACATTTGGTTTACTGATGACTTTTTAAACAACATTGAAAGCACAATTCATGAAAGAAAAAAGAAGCTGGACTTCATTAAAATTAGAAACTTCTGCTCTGTGAAAGACACTGTTAAGAGAATGAAAAGGCAAGCCACACAATGGGAGAAAATATTTGCAAAACACATATATGATAAAGGAATTAGGACACACCATTATAAAAATAAATCAAAGAGGAAGAAAGGAACTAAAAACTCAAACAATTAACAAGATGGGAATACTAAGCCCTTAACTATCAATATTTAAATGTAAATGGACTAAACTATCCAATCAAAGACACAGAGTGGCTAAATGGATAAAAAACAAACAAAAACAAGATCCAACAATGTGCTATCTACAAGAGACTAACTTTAGCTTTAAGGACACACATAAGCTGAAAGTGAAGGGATGGAAAAAGATATTCCATGCAAATGGTAACAAAAAGAGAGCAAGAGTGGCTATACTTATCAGACAAAATAGACTTTAGTCAAAATCGGTCACAAGAGACAAAGAAGGACACCATATAGTGACAAAGGGGTCAATTCATCAAGAGGATATAACAATTGTATATACATACACATTCAACACTAGAGCACCTAAATATTTAAAGCAAACATTAACTGAACTGAAGGGAGTGGTAGAAATAAATAACAGTAGGGAACATTTCAAAACCCACTTTCAACAATACATAGGTATCCAAACTGAAAATTAATCAATAGTGGGCCTAACACTATAGACAAAATTGACCTAATAGACACATACAGAACATTCCATTCAACAGCACCAGAATATATATTCCTCTCACATACACATGGAACATATTCTAGGATAAATCATATGTTGGGCCAGAAAGCAAGCCTTAACAAATTTAAGAAGATTGTAATCATATCAAGTATCTTTTCCCACTGCAATGGCATGAAACTAGAAAAAAATAACATGAAGAAAAATGAAAAATTTACAAATGCATAGAAATTAAACAACACACTCCTGAATAATCAATGGATCAAAGAAGAAATCAAAAGGCAAATTAGAAAGTATTTTGAGAACAAAAACAACAAAGAAAACATATCAAAACTTAGGGAATGCAGCAAAGATAGTTCTAAGAAGGGAGTTTATAGCAATAAATGCCTACATTAAGAAAAGATCTCAAATAAACAACCTAACTTTAATTCTCAAGGAACTATAAAGAAAAAACTAAGCCCAAATTTAGCAGGAGGGAATTAAAGATTAGAGCAGAAATAAATGAAATAGAGACTAGAAAGATAACAGAAAAAAAATTAATGAAACTAAGTTAAACAGACAACCCACTAAGACTGAATCAGGAAGAAACAGAAAATCAGAACAGACCAATAATGAGTAAGGAGGCTGAATCAGTAATCAAAAACGGTCCAACAAAGAAATTACCAGGACCAGATGGATTTAGGGGTGATTTATATCAAACATTTGAAGAAGAATTAATGCCAATCTTTCTCAAACTCTTCCAATTGAAGAGGGAACACACCAAAACTCATATCACGAGGCCAGCATTACCCTGATACCAAAGCCAGATAAAAATACCACAAGAAAAAAGCAACAGGCCAATACCCCCGATGAATATAGATGCAAACATTCTCAACAAAATACTAGCAAACAGAATTCTACAGCCCATTAAAAAGATCATACACCATGATCAAGTGGGATTTATTCCTGGGATGCAAAGATGGTTCAACATACACAAATCAATAAAAATAATGCATTACAGTAATAGAATGAAAGATAAAAATACTATGATTCTCTCAATAGATACAGATAAAGCATATGACAAAATTCAACACTCTTTCATAACAAAAGCTCTCAAAAAACTGGGTATAAAAGGAACATATCTCAAAATAACAAAGGCCATATGACAAAACAACAGCTAACAACATACTCAGTGGTGAAATGTGAAAGGTTTTCCTCTAAACTCAGGAACAAGACAAGGATGTTCATTCTCACGACTTCTATTCAACATAGTACTTTTTTTTAGACCTAAGTAATTTATTTTTAAATTTTATTTTTAAGTTCTTTTTATTCAATTTAATTTTTATTTTATATTGGGGTATAGTTGATTTACAATGTGTTCTTTTTATTCAATTTAATTTTTATTTTATATTGGGGTATAGTTGATTTACAATGTGTTGTTAGTTTCAGGTGTACAGCACAGTGGTTCAATTATACATATACATATATCCATTCTTCTTCAGATTCTTTTCCCATATAGATGATTAGAGAATATTGAGTAGAGCTCCCTGTGCTATACAGTAGGTCCTTGTTGATTACCTATTTTATATATAGTAGTGTGCATATATTAATCCCAAACTCCTAATTTATACCTTCCCCCACCTTTCCCCTTTGAAAACCATAAGTTTGTTTTCAAAGTCTGTGAGTTGGTTTCTGTTTTGTAAATAAGTTCATTTGTATCATCTTTTTAGATTCCACATATAAGTGATCTCATATGATATTTGTCTTTCTCTGTCTTAGTTCACTTAGTATGATCATCTCTAGGTCCATCCATGTTGCTGCAACATGGATGGCATTATTTCACTCTTTTTTATGGCTGAGTAATACTCCACTGTACATATGTACCACATGCCTATATCCATTCCTCTGTCGATGGACATTTAGGTTCCTTCCATGTCTTGGCTGTTGTAAATAGTGCTGCAATGAATATTGGGGTGCATGTATCTTTTCAAATTATGGTTTTCTCCAGATATATGCCCAGGAGTGGGACTGCTAGATCATATGGTAGTTCTATTTTTTTTTTTGTTTAAAGTTATTTATTTATTTATTATTTATTTATCTATTCATGGCTGTGTTGGGTCTTCGTTTCTGTGCGAGGGCTTTCTCTAGTTGCGGCAAGCGGGGGCCACTCTTCATCGCGGTGCGCGGGCCTCTCACTATCGCGGCCTCTCTTGTTGCGGAGCACAGGCTCCAGACGTGCAGGCTCAGCAATTGTGGCTCACGGGCCCAGCCGCTCCGTGGCATGCGGGATCTTCCCAGACCAGGGCTCGAACCCGCGTCCCCTGCATTGGCAGGCAGACTCTCAACCACTGCGCCACCAGGGAAGTCCCGGTAGTTCTATTTTTAGTTTTTTAAGGAAACTCCATGCTGTTCTCCATAGTGGTTGTATCAATTTATATTCCCATCAAGAGTGTAGGAGTGTTCCCTTTTCTCCACACCCTCTCCATCATTTGTTGTTTGTGGCTTTTTGATGATGGCCATTCTGACAGGTGTGAGATGATACCTCATTGTACTTCTGATTTGCATTTCTCTAGTAATTAGTGATGTTGAGCATCTTTTCATGTGCTTTTTGGCCATCTGTATGTCTTCTTTGGAGAAATGTCTATTTAGGTCTTCTGCCCCTTTTTTGATTGGGTTGTCTGGTTTTTTTTTGTTATTGAGCTGCATGAGCTATTTGTACAGTTTGGACATTAATCCCCTGTTGGTCACTTTGTTTGCAAATATTTTCTCCCATTCTGTGGTTGTCTTTTCATTTTGTTGATGGTTTCCTTTACTGTGCAAAAGTTTTTAAGTTTAATTAGGTCCCATTTGTTTATTTTTGTTTTTATTTTCATTACACTAGGGGTGGATCCAAAAAGATATTGCTGCAATTTATGTCAAAGAGTGTTCTGCCTATGTTTTCCTCTAAGAGTTTTATAGTATCTGGTCTTACATTTAGATCGTTACAGTAGGTCCCCTACATACGAACAAGTTCCATTGCAAGAGCACGTTCCTAAGTCCAATTTGTTTCTAAGTCCAACAAAGTTAGCCTAGGTACCCAAGTACAAAATCGGCTATATAGTACTGTACTGTAATAGATTTATAATACTTTCCACACAAATAATACATAAAAACAAGCAAACACAAAAAATAAAACATTTTAATCTTATAGTACACTACCCTGAAAAGTACAGTAGTACACTACAACAGCTGGCATACAGGGGCTGGCATCAAGTGAACAGGCAAAAAGAGTTACTGACTGGAGGAGGGAGGGGAGGTGGGAGATGGTAGAGCTGAAGGATCATCAGCCATAGGTGATGGAGGGCAAGCTGCAATCTCACTCATGCCTGACGCTGATGGCACAGGTTCTGGTTCCTTGCTGGATTCAATTCTACCTACTCTCTTGAAAAAACAATCCAGTGATGTCTGGGTAGTAGCTCTTTTCTTCTCATCATAGATTACATGGTAGCACTGGATGGCATTCTGAATGGCTGCTGTAACCTTTGGGTACTGTTCTACGTTCGGGTCCTGTGCCTCAAAAACTAACAGTGCCTCCTCAAATAAAGAAAACCCCCTTGCCATTTCCTGCATCATTAATTTCTTTGGTTCTTCAGTTACTTTTTCTTCCTCTTGTCTCTCCTCGTCCTTTCTCTGGGCCTCCAATTCCATCAGGCCTTCATTAGTAAGCTCCTCACGTTGCACAGCAAGGAGTTCAGTGAAGCTGTCCTCTTGCAGATCTAGCTCCAGCTTCTTGCTGAGGGTCACTAAGTTGCTGAAGACCTCCTTGGACTCCTCACCCACATTCTCAAATCCACAAAAATCATGAACAAACTGCGGCCAAAGGTTCTTCCAAACCCCATTCATGGTGACGGCCGTAACCTTACGTCAAGAAAAGTCAATGTTTTTTATGGCCTTATAGATGTTATAGCCCTTCCAAAATTGTCACAAGGTTGTTCCTGATTCATCACTAACCTTTACTGTCTGATGAAAAGTGTGACGTAAATGATATTTCTTGAAAGTCGCTATAACTCCCTGGTCCAAAGGTTGGATGAGCAATGTACTCAATAGTATTCAGTGGCAGATGCACTACTCTGACGTTGGGATGAAAGTCGTCCATGAATGGGGAGTGGCCTGGAGCACTGTCGAGCAGCAAAAGAATGTTGAATGGGACGTCTTTCTCGAAGCAATATTTCTCTACCTCCACGATAAAGTGGTGGAAAAACCAGTCCTGGAAAATGGCCTGTGTAATCCAGGCTTTGGGGTTACTCTTCCACACAACAGGAAGAGAGCCCTTGGCTATGTTTTTAAGGGCTTTTGGGTTCTCTGAATGATAAACTAAGGAGGGCTTCAGCTTCAGATCACCAGAAGCATTGCCAACAAACAGAGTTAGCCTATCCTTTGCTGCTTTATAGCCGGGCATCAACTTTTCCTTCTTACTGATGTAACTTTGGCCTGGCATCCTCTTCCAGTACAGTCCTGTCTCATCCACGTTAAAACCCTGCTCAGGTAAATACGTGCCTTCATCAATAATTTCTCAAAGCGTTTCAGGAAATTCCCAGGCAGCACTCGCTGCCTCGCCACTTACTTTTACGTTGTGAAGGTTGGCTCTAGCCTTGAACCGATGAAACCACCCATGGCTGGTGTTAAAAGATGCTCCCTCTGATTCTTTGCCACGTTTCTTTTTCAAGTCTTTTAGGTTTCTCTTGAAGGCTTTTAGCTTTCTCTTGAATCAGCATTAAGCTGAACGGGACTCGACGCTGATGCTGATCCTGCATCCACACACTGAGAAGTTTCTCCATCTCCTCCATCACTTTTACACACTTCTTCGATGTTACTGTCGACATCATCGGCACAGCGGACTTCACATGTTCCATGATCTTGTCCTTGTTCTTTAGAATTGTGCCGATGGTTGAATGACTCATGTTATAAGAACGAGCGACATCTACCATCTTTTTGCCTCGCTCCACTCTCTCAATTGTTTTCACTTTTGCTTCCATCGTTATTGCTTGGCACTTCTTAGCAGTACCAGCTACATCATTGCTGCTTTTACACTTGCTTCCAGACATCCTGGGCTTGAAATAAAGATACTGTACTACTGTACTCTATACAGCATGGTACAGTAGAGTACACAAAAGCACAACTTGTAGAGGATACACACACGTGACAATGTACGCCAGACATGTGAACTAACTTAATGTGATTGGACATGCAAACACATGTTCGCATCTTTGAAAGCTGGCAACCTGAAGGTTCACATGTAAGGGACTTACTGTAATCTATTGAGTTTATTTTTGTGTGTGGTGTTAGAGAATGTTCTAATTTCATTCTTTTCCATGTAGCTGTACAGTTTTCCCAGCACCACTTACTGAAGAGACTGTCTTTTCTCCGTTGTATATTTTTGCCTCCTTTGTCATAGTTTAGGTGACCGTAGGTGTGTGGGTTTATTTATGGGCTTTCAATCCTGTTCCATTGATCTATATTTCTATTTTTGTGCCAGTACCATATTGTCTTGATCACTGTAGCTTTGCTAGTATAGTCTAAAGTCAGGGAGCCTAATTCCTCCAGCTCCGTTTTCCTTTCTCAAGATTGCTTTGGCTATTCAGGGTCTTTTGTGTTTCCATACAAATTGTAAAATTCTTTTGTTCTAGTTCTAGTAAAAAGGCCATTGGTAATTTGATAGGGATTGCATTGAATCTGCAGATTGCTTTGGGTAGTATAGTCATTTTCACAATGTTGATTCTTCCAATCCAAGAACATGGTATATCTTTCCATCTGGTTTGTCATTTTTGATTTCTTTTATCAGTGTCTTATAGTCTTCAGAGTACAGGTCTTTTGCCTCCTTAGGTACGTTTATTCCTAGGTATTTTATTTTTATTGTTGTGAAGGTAAATGGGATTGTTTCCTTAATATCTCCTTCTGAACTTTTGTTGTTAGTGTATAGAAATGCAACAGATTTCTGTGTATTAATTTTGTATTCTGCAACCTCACCGAATTCATTGATGAGCTCTAGTAGTTTTCCAGTAGCATCTTTAGGATTTTCTATGTATAGTATCATGTCATTTGCAAACAGTGATGGTTTTACTTCTTCTTTTCCGATTTGGATTCCTTTTATTTCTTTTCCTTCCCTGATTGCCATGGCTAGGACTTCCAAAACTATGAGGAATAAAAGTGGTGACAGTAGATATCCTTGTCTTGTTCCCGATCTTAGAGGAAATGCTTTCAGCTTTTTACTGTTGAGTATGATATTAGCTGTGGGTTTTTCATAAAGGCCTTTATTATGTTGAGGTAGGTTCCCTCTATGCCCACTTTCTGGAGAGTTTTTATCAAGAATTGGTGTTGGGGCTTCCCTGGTGGCGCAGTGGTGGAGAATCTGCCTGCCAATGCAGGGGACATGGGTTCGAGCCCTGGTCTGGGAATATCCCACATGCTGCGGAGCAACTAGGCCCGTGAGCCACAACTACTGAGCCTGCGCGTCTGGAGCCTGTGCTCCGCAACGAGAGGCCACAAGAGTGAGAGGCTCACGCACTGTGATGAAGAGTGGCCCCCGCTTGCCGCAACTAGAGAAAGCCCTCGCACAGAAACGAAGACCCAACACAGCCAAAAATAAATAATTAATTAATTTAAAAAAAAAAACAAAAAAAGAATTGGTGTTGAATTTTGTGAAAAGCTTTTTCTGCATCTATTGAGATGATCATATGCTTTTTATTCTTCAATTTGTTAATGTGGTGTATCACACTGATTTGCAGATATTGAAAAATCCTTGTGTCCCTGGGATAAAACTCACTTGATTGGGGTGTATGATCCTTTTAATGTATTGTTGGATTCTGTTTGCTAGTATTTTGTTGAGTATTTTTGCATCTATGTTCATCAGTGATATTGGCCTATAATTTTCTTTTATTGTGGTATCTTTGTCTGGTTTTGGTATTAGGATGATGGTGGCCTCATAGAATGAGTTTGGGAGTCTTCCTTCCTCTGCAATTTTCTGGAATAACTTCAGAAGGACAGGTGTTAACTCTCCTCTAAATGTTGGATAGAATTCACCTGTGAAGCCATCTGGTCCTGGACTTTTGTTTGTTGGAAGTTTTAAAATCACAGTTTCAATTTCAGTACTTGTGACTGGTCTGTTCATATTTTCTATTTCTTCCTGGTTCAGTCTGGGAAGATTGTCCCTTTCTTAGAATTTTTCCATTTCTTCTAGGTTGTCCATTTTATTGGTGTATAGTTGCTTCTAGTAGTTGCTTATTATCCTTTGTGTTTCTGTGGCGTCAGTTGTAACTTCTCGTTTTTCACTTCTAATTTTATTGATTTGAGCCCTTTCCCATTTTTTCTTGATGAGTCTGGCTAAAGGTTTATCAATTTTGTTTATCTTCTCAAAGAACGAGATTTTAGTTTCATTGATCTTTGCTACTGTTTTCTTCATCCCTATTTCATTTCTTTCTGCTCTCATCTTTATGGGGTTTTTTTCCTTCTACTAACTTTGGGTTTTGTTTGTTCCTCTTTATCTTGTTGCTTTAGGTGTAAGGTTAGGTTATTTATTTGAGATTTTTCTTGTTTCCTGTGGTAAGACTGTATTGCTATAAACTTCCCTCTTAGAACTGCTTTTGCTGCATCCCAAAGGTTTTGGATCGTCATGTTTTCATTTTCACTTGTCTCTAGGTAATTTTTTAAATTTCCTCTTTGATTTCTTCAGTGACCCATTGGTTGTTCCATAACATGTTGTTTAGCTTCCATGTGTTTGTGTTTTTTACAGTTTTTTTCTTGTAGTTGATTTCTAATCTCATAGCATTGTGCTCAGAAAAGATGCTTGATATGATTTCAATTTTCTTAAATTCACTGAGGTTTGCTTTGTGGCCCAGCATGTGATCTATCCTGGAGAATGTCCATGTGCACTTGAGAAGAATGTGTATTCTGCTGCTTTCGGATGGAATATTCTATAAATATGAATTAAGTCCCTCTGGTCTCATGTGTCATTTAAGGCTTGTGTTTCCTTATTGATTTTCTGTCTGGATGATTTGTTCATTGACGTAAGTCCGGTGTTAATGTCCCCACTATTATTGCATTACTGTTGATTTCTCCTTTTATGGATGTTAACATTTGCCTTATATATTGAGATGTTCCTATATTGGGTGCCTATATATTTACGATTGTTATATCTTCTTCTTGGATTGATCTCTTGATCATTATGTAGCGTCCTTCTTTGTCTCCTGTAACAGTCTTTATTTTAAAGTCTATTTTGTCTTATATGAGTATTGCTACTCCAGCTTTCTTTTGATTTCCATTTCCATGGAATGACTTTTTCATCCCCTCACTATCAGTCTGTACATGTCCCTAGATCTGAAGTGGGTCTCTTGCAGACAGCATGTATACAAGTCTTGTTTTTGTATCCATTCAGCCAGTCTATGTCTTTGGTTGGAGCATTTAATCCATTCACATCTAAGGTAATTATCAATATGTATGTTCTTACTGCCATTTTATTAATTGTTTAGAATTTGTTTTTGTAAATATTTTTTCTTCTCTTCCTCTTTTGTTCTCTTCTCTTCTGATTAGATGAGTATCTTTAGAGTTGTGTTTAGATTGCTTTCTTTTTTGTGTATGTATCTATTGTATATTTTTGGTTTGTGGTTACCATGAGGTTTTGATATACCAGTATACACACACACACACAGATTGTTTTAAGTTGCTGGTCTCTTAATTTCAAATGCATTTCCAATATCCCTCCTCACAATTGCTGATTTTGATATCATATTTGTGTGCTGATGATTTCCTACCTTTACTGTATGTTTGCCTTTACCAGTGAGCTTTCCCTTTCATAATTTTTTTTTTCTAGTTGTGGCACTTTCTTTTCTGCCTAGAGAAGTTCCTTTAGCATTTGCTGTAAAGCTGGTTTGGTGGTGTTGAATTCTCTTAGCTTTTGCTTGTCTATAAAGCTTTTGATGTCTCCATAAAATGTGAATGAGAGCATTGCTGGGTAGAGCATTCTTGGTTGTAGGTTTGTCCCTTTCATCTCTTTAAATGTATCATGCCACTCCCTTTTGGCCTGCAGAGTTTCGGCTGAAAAATCAGCATATAACCATATAAGCATTCCCCTGTATGTTATTTGTTGCTTTTTCCCTTGTTGCTTTTAATATTTCCTATTTGTGTTTAATTTTTGTCAATTTGATTAATATGTGTCTTGGCATGCTCCTCCTTGGGTTTATCCCGTATGGGACTCTCTGTGCTTCCTGGACTTGAGTGTTTCCTTTCCCATGTTAGGGAAGTTTTCAGCTATTATCACTTCAAATAGTTTCTGAGGCTCTTTCTCTCTCTCTTCTCCTTCTGGGACCCCTATAATGTGAATGTTGGTGTGTTTAGTGTTGCCCCAGAGGTCTCTTAGACTGTCCTAATTTCTTTTCATTCTTTTTTTAAATTCTGTTTCACAGCAGGAATTTCCACCAATCTGTCTTCCAGCTCACTTATTCATTTTTCTGCCTCATTTATTCTGCTACTGATTCCTTCTAGTGTATTCTTCATTTCAGTTATTGTATCATTTATCTCTGTGTGTTCTTTGAATCTTATATCTTCTTGGTCTGTGCTGCCATTCTTTTCTTTTTTTTTGACACCTTTATTGGAGTATAATTGCTTTACAATGTTGTGTTAGTTTCTGCTGTATAACAAAATGAATCAGCTGTATGTATACATATATCCCCATATCCCCTCCCTCTAGTGTCGCCCTCCTACCCTCCCTATCCCACCCCTCTAGGTGGTCACAAAGCACTGAGCTGATCTCCCTGTGCCGCCATTCTTTTTCTGAGATCCTGGATCATCTTTACTATCATTACTCTGAATATTTTTTCAGGCAGATTGCCCATCTCCACTTCACTTAGTTGTTGTTCTGGGGTTTTATCTTGTTTCTTCTTCTGGAATATATTCTCTGCCGTCTAATTTTGTCTAACTTTCTGTGCTTGCGATCTCCATTTCTCAGGCTAAAGGTTTGTAGTTCCTCTTGTTTCTGGTGTTGTCTGCCGTCTGTTGAGTGAGTTTGGTCCAGGAGCTTGTGCAGGCTTCCTGGTGGGAGGGACTGGTGCCTGTCCACTGGTAGGTGGAGCTTGGTCTTGTCCCTCTGGTGGGCAGGGCCATGTCAAGGGGTGTCTTTAGAGGCAGCTGTGAGCTCAGGACAATTTTAGGCAGCCTGTCTGCTGATGGGTGAAGCTTTATTCCCACCCTGTTGGATGTTTGTCCTGAGGCATACTAGCACTGGAGCCTGCAGGCTGTAAGGTAGGGCCAGGCCTCGGTGACAAAATGGCGACCTCTGGGAGAGCTCACACCAATGAATATTCCCTGGGAACTCTTCCACCAGTGTCCCTGCCCCCACAGTGAGCCACAACCAATCCCCGCCTCCCCAGGAGACCCTCCAAGATCCGCAGGTAGGTCTGGCCCAGGCTCCTATGGAGTCACTGCTTTGCCCTGGATCCCAGTGTACATGAAACCTTCTGTGTGCCCTCTCAGAGTGGAGTCTCTGTTCCTCCCAGTCCTGTGCAGCTCCTGCACTTAAGCCCTGCTAGCCTTAAAAGCCAAATGTTCTGGGCACTCTTCCTCCCAATGCTAGACCCCCAGGCTGGGGAGCCTGATGTGGGGCTCAGAACTCTTACTCCTCTGGGAGAACCTCTGCAACATGATTATTTCCCAGTTTGTGGGTCGCCCACCCAGTAGGTATGGGATTTGATTATATAGCAAAAGTGCCCCTCCTACTATCCCACTGTGGCTTCTTCTTTGTCTCTGGATGTAGAATATCTTTTCTGGTAGGTTCCAGTTTTTCTTGCTGATGGTTGTTCAGCAGTTAGTTGTGATTTTGATGTTTTCTTGAAAGGAGGTGAGTTTTCAACATAGTACTTTAAGTCCTAACCAGAGCAATTAGGCAAAAAAGAAAAAGAAAAAGAAAAGCATCCAAATTGGAAAGGAAGAAGAAAAATTGCCTCTGTTTTCAGATGACAGGATCTTATATATAGAAAACCCTAAAGACTCCACCAAAAGAACTGCTAAAATAAACAAATTCAGTGAGGTTGCAGGGTATAAAATCTACATACAAAAATCAGTGGTGTTTCTATATACTAACAATGAAATATGTTATAGAAATAAAGAAAACAATCCCATTTACAATAACATTAAAAACAATAAATTTAAAGAAACAAACTTAACCAAGGAGGTGAAATTTCTGTACACTTAAAACTACAAGAGATTGGGTTGGGGAGAAGATGGCGGAAGAGTAAGACGCGGAGATCACCTTCCTTCCCACAGATACAGTAGAAATACATCTACACGTGGAACTGCTCCTACAGAACACCCACTGAGCGCTGACAGAAAACGTCCGACCTCCCAAAAGGCAAGAAACTCCCCCCGTACTTGGGTAGGGCAAAAGAAAAAAGAAATAACAGAGACAAAAGAATAGGGACGGCACCTGCACCAGTGGGAGGGAGCTGTGAAGGAGGAAAGATTTCCACGCACTAGGAAGGACCTTCGCGGGCAGAGACTGCGGGTGGCAGAGGGGGGAAGCTTCGGAGCCATGGAGGAGAGCGCAGCCACAGGGGTGCGGAGGGCAAAGCGGAGAGATTCCCGCACGGAGGCTCGGCGCCGAGCAGCACTCACCAGCCCGAGAGGCTCGTCTGCTCACCCGCCGGGGCGGGTGGGGCTGGGAGCTGAGGCTCGGGCTTTGGTCGGATGGTAGGGAGAGGACTGGGGTTGGCAGCGTGAACACAGCCTGAAGGGGTTAGCGCACCACAGCTGGCTGGGAGGGAGACCGGGAAAAAGTCTGCAGCTGCCGAAGAGGCAAGAGACTTTTTCTTGCTTCTTTGTTTCGCGGCGCGCAAAGAGAGGGGATTCAGAGCGCCGCCTAAACGAACTCCAGAGACTGGCGCGAGCCGCGGCTATCAGCGCGGACCCCAGAGGCGGGCGCGAGCCACGGCTAACAGCGCAGAATCCAGAGACAGGCGCGAGCCACGGTTATCAGCCCGGACCCCAGAGACGGGCGTGAGACGCTGGGGCTGCTGCTGCCGCCTCCAAAAATCCTGTGTGCGAGCACAGGTCACCCTCCACACCGCCCCTCCTGGGAGCCTGTGCAGCCCACCACTGCCAGGGTCCCGTGATCCAGGGACAACTGCCCCGGGAGAACGCACTGCGCGCCTCAGCCTGCTGCAACGTCACGCCGGCCGCTGACGCCGCAGGCTCGCCCCGCCTCCTCTATACACCTCCCTCCCCGCGGCCTGGGTGAGCCAGAGCCCCCGAAGCAGCTGCTCCTTTAACCCCGTCCTGTCTGGGCGGGGAACAGACGCCCTCAGGTGACCTACACGCAGAGGCGGGTCCAAATCCAAAGCTGAACCCCGGCAGCTGTGCGAACAAAGAAGAGAAAGGGAAATCTCTCCCAGCAGCCTCAGAAGCAGAGGATTAAAGCTCCACAATCAACTTGATGTACCCTGCATCTGTGGAATACCTGAATAGACAACAAATCATCCCAAATTGAGGAGGTGGACTTTGGGAACAATGATATATATATATATTTTTTTTCCCTTTTCCTCTTATTGTGAGTGTGTATCTGTATGCTTCTGTGTGTGATTTTGTCTGTATATCTTTGCTTTTACCATTTGTTCTAGGGTTCTGTCTGTCCAATTTTTTTTATTACTTAAAAAGGTTTTTTCTTAATAATTATTTTTTATTTTTTATTTTAATAACTTTACTATTTTATTTTATCTTCTTCTTTCCTTCTTTCTTTTCTTTCTCCCTTTTATTCTGAGCCATGTGGAGGAAAGGTTCTTGGTGCTCCAGCCAGACGTCAGGGCTGTGCTACTGTGGTGGGAGAGAAAAGTTCAGAACACTGGTCCACAAGAGACCTCCCAGCTCCACGTAATACCAAACGGCAAACATCTCTCAGAGATCTCCATCTCAACATCAAGACCCAGCATCACTCAATGACCAGCAAGCTACAGTGCTGAACACCCTATGCCAAACAACTAGCAAGACAGGAACACAGCCCCATCCATTAGCAGAGAGGCTGCCTAAAATCATAATAAGGCCACAGACACCCCAAAACACACCACCAGACGTGGACGTGCCCACCAGAAAGACAAGATCCAGCCTCATCCACCAGAACTCAGGCACTAGTTCCCTCCACCAGGAAGCCTTCACAACCCACTGAACCAACCTTAGCCACTGGGGACAGATACCAAAAACAACGGGAACTACGAACCTGCAGCCTGTGAAAAGGAGACCCCAAACACAGTAAGATAAGCAAAATGAGACGACAGAAAAACACACAGCAGATGAAGGAACAGGGTCAAAACACAGCAGACGTAACAAATGAAGAGGAAATAGGTAGTCTACCTGAAAAAGAATTCAGAATAATGATAGTAAGGATGATCCAAAATCTGGGAAATAGAATAGACAAAATGCAAGAAACATTTAACAAGGACGTAGAAAAACTAAAGAGGAACCAAGCAACGATGAAAAACACAATAAATGAAATTAAAAATACTCTAGATGGGATCAATAGCAGAATAACTGAGGCAGAAGAAAGGATAAGTGACCTGGAAGATAAAATGGTAGAAATAACTACTGCAGAGCAGGATAAAGAAAAAAGAATGAAAAGAACTGAGGACAGTCTCAGAGACCTCTGGGACAACATTAAACACACCAACATTCGAATTATAGGGGTCGCAGAAGAAGAAGAGAAAAAGAAAGGGACTGAGAAAATATTTAAAGAGATTATAGTTGAAAACTTCCCTAATATGGGAAAGGAAATAGTTAACCAAGTCCTGGAAGCACAGAGAGTCCCATACAGGATAAACCCAAGGAGAAACACGCCAAGACACATATTAATCAAACTGTCAAAAATTAAATATAAGGAAAACATATTAAAAGCAGCAAGGGAAAAAAACCAAATAACACACAAGGGAATCCCCATAAGGTTAACATCTGATCTTTCAGCAGAAACTCTGCAAGCCAGAAGGGAGTGGCAGGATATACTTAAAGTGATGAAGGAGAAAAACCTACAACCAAGATTACTCTACCCAGCAAGGATCTCATTCAGATTTGATGGAGAAATTAAAACCTTTACAGACAAGCAAAAGCTGAGAGAGTTCAGCAAAACCAAACCAGCTTTACAACAAATGCTAAAGGAACTTCTCTAGGCAAGAAACACAAGAGAAGGAAAACACCTACAATAACAAACCCAAAACATTTAAGAAAATGGGAATAGGAACATACATATCGATAATTACCTTGAATGTAAATGGATTAAATGCTCCCACCAAAAGACACAGGCTGGCTGAATGGATACAAAAACAAGACCCATATATATGCTGTCTACAAGAGACCCACTTCACACCTAGAGACACATACAGACTGAAAGTGAGGGGATGGAAAAAGATATTCCATGCAAATGGAAATCAAAAGAAAGCTGGAGTAGCAATTCTCATATCAGAGAAAATAGACTTTAAAACAAAGACTATTACAAGAGACAAAGAAGGACACTATATAATGATCAAGGGATCGATCCAAGAGGAAGGTATTACAATTGTAAATATTTATGCACCCAACATAGGAGCACCTCAATACATAAGGCAAATACTAACAGCCATAAACGGGGAAATCGACAGCAACACAATCATAGTAGGGGACTTTAACACCCCACTTTCACCAATGGACAGATCATCCAAAATGAAAATAAATAAGGAAACACAAGCTTTAAATGATACATTAAACAAGATGGACTTAATTGATATTTATAGGACATTCCACCCAAAAACAACAGAATACACATTTTTCTCAAGTGCTCATGGAACATTCTCCAGGATAGATCATATCTTGGGTCATAAATCAAGCCTTGGTAAATTTCAGAAAACTGAAATCGTACCAAGTATCTTTTCCGACCACAACGCTATGAGACTAGATATCAATTACAGGAAAAGATCTGTAAAAAATACAAACACATGGAGGCTACACAATACACTACTTAATAACGAAGTGATCACTGAAGAAATCAAAGGGGAAATCAAAAAATACCTAGAAACAAATGACAATGGAGATACGACGACCCAAAACCTATGGGACGCAGCAAAAGCAGTGCTAAGAGGGAAGTTTATAGCAATACAAGCCTGCCTCAAGAAACAGGAAACATCTCGAATAAACAACCTAACCTTGCACCTAAAGCAATTAGAGAAGGAAGAACAAAAAACCCCCAAAGCCAGCAGAAGGAAAGAAATCATAAAGATTAGGTCAGAAATAAATGAAAAAGAAATGAAGGAAACAATAGCAAAAATCAATGAAACTAAAAGCTGGTTCTTTGAGAAGATAAACAAAATTGATAAACCATTAGCCAGACTCATCAAGAGAAAAAGGGAGAAGACTCAAATCAATAGAATTAGAAATGAAAAAGGAGAAGTAACCACTGACACTGCAGAAATACAAACGATCATGAGAGATTACTACAAGCAACTCTATGCCAATAAAATGGACAACCTGGAAGAAATGGACAGATTCTTAGAAATGCACAAACTGCCGAGACTGAACCAGGAAGAAATAGAAAATATGAACAGACCAATCACAAGCACTGAAATTGAAACTGTGATTAAAAACCTTCCAACAAACAAAAGCCCAGGACCAGATGCCGCTCATGCAGCTCCATAACAAAAAAACGAACAACCCAATCCAAAAATGGGCAGAAGACCTAAATAGACATTTCTCCAAAGAAGATATACAGATTGCCAACAGACACATGAAAGAATGCTCAACATCATTAATCATTAGAGAAATGCAAATCAAAACTACAATGAGATATCATCTCACACCGGTCAGAATGGCCATCATCAAAAAATCTACAAACAATAAATGCTGGAGAGGGTGTGGAGGAAAGGGAACACTCTTGCACTGTTGGTGGGAATGTAAATTGATACAGCCACTATGGAGAACAGTATGGAGGTTCCTGAAAAAACTACAAATAGAACTACCATACGACCCAGCAATCCCACTACTGGGCATATACCCTGAGAAAAGCATAGGTCAAAAAGAGTCATGTACCAAAATGTTCATTGCAGCTCTATTTACAATAGCCAGGACATGGAAGCAACCTAAATGTTCATCGACAGGTGAATGGATAAAGAAGATGTGGCACATATATACAATGGAATATTACTCAGCCATAAAAAGAAATGAAATGGTGGTATTTGTAATGAGGTGGATGGAGTTAGAGTCTGTCATACAGAGTGAAGTAAGTCAGAAAGAGAAAAACAAATACAGTATGCTAACACATATATACGGAATCTAAGGAAAAAAAAAAAAAAAAGGCCATGAAGAACCTAGTGGCAAGACGGGAATAAAGACACAGACCTACCAGAGAATGGACTTGAGGATATGGGGAGGGGGTGGGGTGAGATGTGACAGGGTAAGAGAGTGTCATGGACATATATACACTACCAAATGTAAAATAGATAGCTAGTGGGAAGCAGCCGCATAGCACAGGGAGATCAGCTCGGTGCTTTGTGACCACCTAGAGGGGTGGAATGGGGAGGGTGGGAGGGAGGGAGATGCAAGAGGGAAGAGAAATGGGAACATATTGTATATGTATAACTGATTCACTGTGTTATAAAGCAGAAGCTAACACACCATTGTAAGGCAATTATACTTCAATAAAGATGTTTAAAAAAAAAAACTACAAGAGATTGATAAAAGAAACTGAAGAAGACACCTATATATGGAAAGATACCCATCATACATCTGAAGAATTAATATTGTTAAATTGTCCATCTATCCAAAGATATCTAGATTCAATTCAAATCCTATCAAAATTCCAATGGCATATTGTACAGAAGTAGAAAAGAACCATCTTGAAATTCCTGTGGAAACACAAATGACCCAAAAAGTCAATTTTGAGAAAGACAAAGAAAGATAAAGGCATCACTGATTTCGAACTATATTACAAAGCTACAGTAATCAAAACGGTATGGTATTGGTATAAAAACAGACACATAGACAAAAGGAAAAGAATTGAGAGCCCAGAAATAAACCCAGGCATAGATGGTCAATTATTTGATACGGGAGCCCTCTGTGGGGGAAAATATTCTTCTTAATAAATGGTGTTCATCACTCCCAAAGTCATTCTATGAGGCCACCATCACCCTGATACAAAAACCAGACAAAGATGTGACAAAAAAAGAAAACTACAGGCCAGTATCACTGATGAACACAGATGCAAAAATCCTCAACCAAATACTAGCAAACAGAATCCAACAACACATTAAAAGAATCATACACCATGATGAAGTGGGGTTTATCCCAGGAATGCAAGGATTCTTCAATATACGCAAATCAATCAATGTGATACACCATATTAACAAACTGAAGGATAAAAAACATATGATCATCTCGATAGATGCAGAAAAAGCTTTTGACAAAATTCAACACCCATTTATGATAAAAACTCTCCAGAAAGTAGGCATAGAGAGAACTTACCTCAACATAATAAAGGCAATATGACAAACCCACAGACAACATTGCTCTCAATGGTGAAAAACTGAAAGCATTTCCTCTAAGACCAGAAACAAGACAAGGTTGTCCACTCTCACCACTATTATTCAACATAGTTTTGCAAGTTTAGCCACAGCACTCAGAGAAGAAAAAGAAATAAAAGGAACCTAAATCGGAAAAGAAGAAGTAAAGCTGTCACTGTTTGCAGATGACATGATACTATACATAGAGAATCCTAAAGATGCTACCAGAAAACTACTAGAGCTAACCAAAGAATTTGGTAAAGTAGCAGGATACAAAATTAATGCACAGAAATCTCTTGCACTCCTATACACTAAGGATGAAAAATATGAAAGCAAAATTAAGGAAACACTCTCATTTACCATTGCAACAAAAAGAAAAAAAATAGCTAGGAATAAACCTACCTAAGGAGACAAAAGACCTGTATGCAGAAAATTATAAGACACTGATAAAAGATATCAAAGATAATACAAACAGATGGAGAGATATACCATGTTCTTGGATTCGAAGAATCTACATTGTGAAAATGACTATACTACCCAAAGCAATCTACAGAGTCAATGCAATCCCTATCAGACTACCAATGGCATCTTTCATAGAACTAGAAATAATTTCACAGTTTGTATGGAAACACAAAAGACCCCAAATAACCAAAGCAATCTTGAGAACAAAAAATGGAGCTGGAGGAATCAGGCTCCCTGACATCAGACTATACTACAAAGCTACAGTAATCAAGACAGTATGGTACTGGCACAAAAACAGAAATATAGATCAATGGAACAGGATAGAAAGCCCAGAGATAAACCCACACACATAAGGTCACCTTATCTTTGATAAAGGAGGCAAGAATACACAGTGGAGAAAAGACAGCCTCTTCAATAAGTGGTGCTGGGAAAAGTGGACAGATACATGTAAAAGAATGAAATTAGAAAACTTCCTAACCCCATACACAAAAATAAACTCAAAATGGATTAAAGACCTAAATGTAAGGCCAGACACTCTCAAACTCTTAGAGGAAAACATAGGCAGAACACTCTATGACATATACCATAGCAAGATCCTTTTTGACCCACCTCCTAGAGAAATGGAAATAAAAACAAAAATAAACAAATGGGACCTAATGAAACTTAAAAGCTTTTGCACAGCAAAGGAAACCATAAGCAAGACCAAAAGACAACCCTCAGAATGGGAGAAAATATTTTCAAGCAAATCAATGGACAAAGGATTAATCTCCAAAATATTCAAGCAGTTCATGCAGCCCAATATCAAAACAACAAACAACCCAATCCAAAAATGGGCAGAAGACCTAAATAGACATTTTTCAAAGAAGATATACAGATTGCCAACAAACACATGAAAGGATGCTCAACATCACTAATCATTAGAGAAATGCAAATCAAAACTACAATGAGGTATCACCTCACACCGGTCAGAATGGTCATCATCAAAAAATCTACAAACAATAAATGCTGGAGAGGGTGTGGAGAAAAGGGAACCCTCTTGCACTGTTGGTGGGAATGTAAATTGATACAGACACTATGGAGAACCGTATGGAGGTTCCTTAAAAAACTAAAAATAGAACTACCATACGATCCATCAGTCCCACTCCTGGGCATATACCCTGGGAAAACCATAATTCAAAAAGAGACATGTACCACAATGTTTATTGCAGTACTATTTACAACAGCCAGGGCATGGAAGCAAACTAAGTGTCCATCAAAATATGAATGGATAAGGAAGATGTGGCACATATATATAAAGGAATATTTCTCAGCCATAAAAAGAAAAACAAAATTGAGTTATCTGTAGTGAGGTGGATGGACGTAGAGTTTGTCATACAGAGTGAAGTAAGTCAGAAAGAGAAAAACAAATACCGTATGGTAACACATATACATGGAATCTAAAAAAAAATAAAAGTTTCTGAAGAACCTAGAGGCAGGACAGAAATAAAGATGCAGACGTAGAGAATGGACTTGAGGACATGTGGAGGGGAAAGGGTAAGCTGGGATGAAGTGAGAGAGTGGCATGGACTTATAAATACTACCAAATGTAAAATAGATAGCTAGTGGGAAGGAGCTGCATAGCACAGGGAGATCAGCTCGGTGCTTTGTGACCACCTAGAGGGGTGGGATAGGGAGGGTGGGAGGAAGAAGCAAGAGGGAGGGAATATAGGAATATATGTATACGTATAGCTGATTCACTTTGTTATACGGCAGAAACTAACACAACACTGTAAAGCAATTATACTCCAATAAAGGTGTTAAAAAAAATGGTGTTCACTCACAAAAGAATGAAATTGGATCCCCGTCTTACACAACTCAGAAAAATTAACACAAAATGGATTAAAGATTTAAGTGTAAGAGCTGAAATTGTAAAACTCCTAGAAGAAAACATAGGGGAAAAGCTCCTTGACATTGACCTTGACAATGACTTTTTAATATAACATCAAAAGCAGAAGCAACAAAAGTGAAAGTAAACAAGTAGTACTATATCAAACTAAAAAGCATCTGCACAGCAAAAGAATCAATTAACAAAATGAAGAAGCAACCTATGGAATGGGAGAAAATATTTTCAAACTATAACTCTGATAAAGGGCTACTATCCAAAATACATTAAGGAACTTGTATAACTCAATAGCAAAAACCCAAAGAATCAGATTAATGAATGGGCAGAGGACCTAACAGACATTTTTCCAAAGAAGATATCCAAATGACCAACAAATACATGAAAAGATGCTCCACATCACTAATCATCAGGAAAATGAAAATCAAAACAACAATAAGGTATCATCTCACACCTGTCAGAATGGCTACTATCAAAAAGACAACAGATAACAAGTGTTAGGGAGGGTGTGGAGAAAAAGGAACTCTAGTACACCGCTGGTGGGAAGGTAAATTGGTGCAGCCACTATGAAAAAAGGTATGGAGCTTCCTCAAAAAATTAAAAATAGAGCCACACGTGATTCAGCAATTCCACGTCTGGGCATATATACAAAGGAAATGAAATCACTATCTTGAAGAGATATCTGCACCCCTATGTTCATAGCAGCGTTATTCACAATAGTCAAGACCTGGAAACAACAGATGAATGGATGAAGAAAGTGTGGTATATATACAATGAAATATTCTGCCATAAAAAAAGAAGGAAATCCTGCCATCTGTGGCAACATGGATGGACCTTGAGGGCATTACGTTCAGAGAAATAAGTCAGACAGGGAAAGACAAATACTGTATGATCTCACATGTGGAATCTACATAAAGCCGAACTCATAGAAAAAGAGAGTAGAGTGGTGGTTGCCACAGGCTGGGGGATGAAGGAAATGAACAGTTGGTCAAACGTATAAACTTCCAATTATACAATGAATAGGTCCTGGAGATCTAATATATAGCATGGTGACTGTAGTTAACAATACTGTATTATATTTTCGAATGCTGCTAAGAGAGTAGGTCTTAAGTGTTTTTCACCACAATAAAAAGGTGATGGATGTATTATCTAACTTTATTGTGGTAATCATTTCACAATATGTGTGTGTATCAAATTGAGTTGTACACCTTAAACTTATACAATATGATATGTTAATTATATTTCAATAAAGCTGGATAAAAAGAGATGCCCTTCCATAAGTGAATGGTCAAACAAACTGTAGTGATTCCTTACAATATTATTTGGTGATACAAGAAATGAACTATGAAGCCATGAAAAGACACGGAGGAATCTTAAATGCTTATTGCTAGGGGAAAGAAACCAGTCTGCAAAGGCTACATCCTCTATGTTTCCAACTATACGACATTCTGGAAAAAGCAAAACTATGGCAAAAGTAAAACAACCTGTGGTTGCCAGGAGTTCAGTGGGACGGAACAAGGGATGAATAGGGAAGCACAGGGGATTGAAACTATTCTCTAAGATACAGTAATGGTACACGGATATCATTATACATTTGTCAAGACCCATAGGATGTACAATACAAAGAGCGAACCCTAATGTAATCTATGGACCTTAGTTCAAAATAAAATATCAGTATTGGCTCAATGTTTTAACAAATATACCACACTAATGCAGGATGTTAACACAGGAGAAACTGAGTATGTGCAGGGGTGGTGGTGGTAAGGAAGTATATGAGAACTCTACTTTCCACTCAGTTTTCCTATAAATCTAAAAGTAACGTCTATTAATTTTTAAAAATGTTTCTAAAGAAAGCACTAAAGGAAAGAAAGAAACAGGATGGAGGTGACAAATATTAAGCACACAGATGTATATTTAACCTCAAATACATCAATTATCACATTAAATGTATAAGAAGTAAGTGCTCCAGCTAAAAAACAAAAATGGTCAAGACTGGGTTAAAAATATTGAACTATATGCTATTCACAACTTGCATACCTAAAACATAAGGATACAGAAAGGTTAAAAGTAAAAGGATTAAGGAAGATACACCTGGAAAATACTAATCAAAGAAAGCTAGTGTGGACGTATTAATATCAGACAGAAGTGACATTAAGGCAAAAAGCAATACTAGAAATAGAGAGGATAATTTCATACCAATAAAAACTGTAATTAATGAGAATATATTACAGTGCTAAATCTGTATGCATGAAAAGTACAGTCTTAGATATATAACACAAAAAAGACAAAATTAGATGGAGAAATGCAGAAATTCATAATTTCAAGAGGACATTTTAATACTTCACCTCAGTAATTGATAGAGTAATCACACAAAATTTGGATATAGAAGATTCAAACGAAATGAACAATAAACTTTATCTATCTATCTCCCCTATAACTGCAGAGAACACATTTCTATCAAGAATACACAGAATATTTTAAAAAATGAAACATTCTCATAGCAAATCTCAACCTATTTCAAAGGTCCAAGATCAATTACAATGCAATTAAAGTACAAATGAATCACTAAATAGATACCAAGAAAATCCCCATGTTTTTCAAAATTTATATATACCATTTTTACGTAATTCATGGGTTAAAGAAGAAACTATAAGAACTGAAAAATATTTTCAATAGTAAAGCAAAGATACTACATATCAAAACTTGTAAACTAGGTATGAGCAATATTCAGGGATGCTGTTAATGTTCTAATTATTCTCTGGGTAGTGGCTACATCAGTTTGTTCACTTTGTGATAATTCATTAGGCCATACACTTATAATTTGTGTGTTTTTCTCTCTATAGGTTATACATCAATAAAAATTTACTTAAAATATCATGGGCTACAGCTAAAGCAGCACTTAGATGAAAATGTGTTAAATACATTAGGTAATAAATATATTTTGAGAAGAACACTGTAAATTAATAAGCTAAGGATCCATCTTAAGAAGTTAGAAAAAGACTTGCAAGATAAATCCAAAGAAAGTATAAAGAAGAAAACAATAAAGATACTAGCAGAAATTGCTGAAATATAAAGCAAACATACAATAGAAAGGATGTACAAAGCCAAAACTTTGTTCTTTCAAAATCCTAATAAAATGAACAAATCTCTGGTAAGACAACAAAAAGAGAGAAGGTAGAAGTTACCAAGAAGATATCTGAACAACTTTATGCCAATAAAGTTGAGAATTTAGACAGCATAAAAGCATTTCTAGAAAAATATAATTTACTAAAACTTAATGATTAAACAAGAACCAGAAATACTTGAATAGTCCTATAACTATTAATGTAATTAATTAATAGTCTAAAATCTTCCCATAAAAAGTCAAATCCCAGATAGTATCACATTTTAGGGAAGAAATAATTCAAGTCCTACAAACTTTTCTAGAGAATAGAAAAAAAAGGAATGCTCTGCAACTTTTAAAAAAAATTATTATTTTTTTTGGCTGCACCATGTGGATTGCAGGGATCTTAGTTCTCCAATCAGCGATTAACCCGGGCCCTCAGCAGTGAAAGTGTGGCGTCCTAACCACTGGACTGCCAGGGAATTCCCTGCAACTTATTTTTTGAGGCTAGCATAACCTTCATATCAAAATGTAACACAGACAAAATGAGAAAGAAATATTAGAGCTCAATTTCACTCACAAAGACTGATGCAAATATCCTCAACAAATACTGAAAAACAAAACCTAGTAAAATAGAAAAAGAATAATGTCATGACAGGGTTGGGTTTCTCCTGGGAATGCAAGGTTTATTTAACACTAGAAAATCCATTAATCAGGACATTAATGACATAAAGGAGAAAAAAATCATATGACCGCCTTAAAACAAATCAGAAAATCTCTCTGCAAATGAGAGACAAGGAAGGATCCTCCACTAGAGACTTCAGAGAGCGCATGACTTTGGACATCTAACCCCCAGAAGAATAAATTTCTGTTGTTTTAAGCCAACCAGCTTGTGACCTTTTGCTATAGCGGCCCTAGGAAACCAATACCTATATTTATATTTAAATAACAAAAAAACAAGAAACACCCTAAAGCAAATATCATACTTAATGGCAATTTATGGCAAATTTCCGTTTTAGATCAGGAACACCAGTTTTATTCCACATGATACTGGAAGCATTAGCCAACACAATAAGGCAAGAAATATACAAGGTATAAGGACTGAAAAGGAGGAAACATAACTGTCATTATTCACAGTTGATATAATTGGATAATGCAGAAAACCCAAAAGAATTTATAAGTGAATTATTGTTAATTATTAAAAGAGTCTAGAAAGGTAACTGTAGGGAAGGGGTCTGGAAATATGGTGGTGGTGGCAGTACAGTTTTTCAATTTCTCTGAATCCCCACATGATAAATGACTGAGCAGGAATTCCCTGGTGGTCCAGTGGTTAGGACTCTGTGCTTCTACTGCAGGGGGCACGGGTTCACTCCCTGGTTGGGGAACTAAGATCCTGCATGCCGCACAGTGCGGCGAAAACAAAAAACAAGCAAACAAAAAAAAACAAGAAAAGAAAAAAGACTGAGCATGTAGATGGCAAACCAAAACCTGATAGACAACATTTACAACAAAACTGGATGACAAAGTATCCCCAAGAATTCCTAAAGAAAAATGGGTGGTAACAAAACACCAACAACTACAAGACCTGCATTATATCAGCATCTGTACAGGATGAAGAAGAAAAGGAGGTAACATGCAAGCATCTAATAGACTATAGAAAAGGAGAACCCCAAATAGCTCATAGAAATTCACTAAAAGTACGATGGGGAAATTTAAGAACAGCAGTTCAAATTGGGAGGGAATATGCCTTCCCCATTATTGAGTGAGTACAAGGGCTTCATATAAATAGCCTAAAGAAGTTGAAGCAGTCTAGCCCCCATGAACCCTCAAACTTGACCCACCAGAGCTCTCTTCTAAGGCTCCACAGTGAGGAGAAACTGATAAGAGTACAATCAAAATTGAATAGGACAGAGACAATAGAGATGAAAGAAAGAAAAGGTATAGACCAGTGCTGCCCAACAGCACTTCTGTGATGATGGAAACATTCTACATCTGTGCTATTTAATACAGTAACCACTAGCCACATGTGGCTATTTAGCATCTGAAATGTGACTAGTGCAACTGAAGAACTAAATTTTTTGAATTTTAATTAATTTAAATTTAAACGTGCATAGCTGCATGTGGCTAGTGGCTATCATATTGAATGGTACAAGTCTACAACAAAAATGAAGTAGGCAGGGGGTGTAGAGCCAGGAAATCTCAAAAAGCAAGCTGCCTTATTTTAAAGCACTATAAAAACAAAAACAAAAAGCAAAATCAAAACAACCACCACACACAGAAAAAGGAGCTTTGTGAAGTTAGTAACACTTTCCAAAACCCCACCTCACTGTAAAAGTTAAGAAAAACTAATTTCACATTAAAATGAGAAACAGTAAAGTTTCAAGATAAATACCCCAAAAGTTGTTGTTAAAAGAAATAAAGAGCAGAAAAACACCTCCACAGAAAATGAAAGCATGCAAGAAAAACGTGCCCACAAAACAGATCAAAACTGTAACCGACTATTTCAAAATGAGCTAAAAGACATTAAGAAAAATGATACAAGATATGAAAGAACAGCATAAAACAGAAAAACTCAGAAATGAGGTGCTGGAGCTCAGGAAAAAAGAACACAGAATTACCATATGACCCAACAAGTCTACTCCTAGGTATATACCCAAAAGAATTGAAAATAGGGACTCAGATACTTGCACACCCTTATTCATAGCAACATTATTCAAAATAGCCAAAAGGTGGAAGCAACCCAAGTGTCCATCAACAGATAAATGGATAAACAAAAAGTGGTATATAAATTCAATGGAATATTATTCAGTCTTAAAAAGGTAGGGAATTCTGACACATGCTACTACATGGATAAAAATTGAGGACATTATGCTATATGGAATAAGCCAGTCACAAATGGACAAATTGCATAATTCTATTTCTATGAGGTACTTAAAGTAGTCAAAGTCACAGAGACAGAACATAGAATTGTGTTGCCAGGGGCTGAGGTATCGGGGGAGTGGGGAGTTATTGTTTAATGGGCACAGAGTTTCAGCTTTGTGTGATGAAGAGTTCTAGAAATGGATAGTGGTGGTGGTTGCACAATACTGTGTACAGTATGTACTTAATGCCAGTGAACTGTACACTTAAAAATGGTTAAGATGGTAAATTTTACCATAATTTTAAAAAATCAATTTTATTTCTATATGCTAGCAATGAACAACTAGAAAATAAAATTAAAAGAGTGATACCATTTGCAATTTCATCAAAACATGAATTCTTTGGGATAAAGTTAACAAAATATGTGCAAGATTTTTATGCTGAAAAGTATAAGCTATTGATGAGAGAAATTAAAGACGACCTAAATAGAGAGCTATGCTGTGTTAATGAGTTAGAACACAAAAGTATTATGATGTTAACTGTTCTCAAAATCACCTATAGATTCAATGCAATCCCAGTAAAAACCCCACCAGGCACTTCTGGAGTAATTAACGGGCTGCTTTTACAATTTGTGTAAAAATATAAAGGACTTAGAGTAGCCAAAAGATTCTGAAAAAGAACAAAGTCAGGGACTTACACAGCTTGATTTTAAGACTTACTATAAAACTACAATAATCAAGAAAGTGAGGTATTAGCATAAGGATAGACACACAGAATCAACAGAACAGAGTACAGAAGCAGATCCAAATACTTATGATCAATTACTGATTTTTGACATAAGTACCAAGTAATTCAACTGGGTAAGAATAGTCTTTCAACACTGGGGCTAGAACAACATATCTATATGGGAAAAAATGAACCTTGATCTTTATCTTTTTCTTTCTCTCTCTCTCTCTCTCTCTCACACACACACACTCAAAATGGATCATAGGCCAAAACATAAAAGCTAAAAACTGTAAAATTTATAGAAGAAAGCACAGAAGAAAAAATTTGCCATCTTCGGGCAGGCAAAGATTTCTTAGGACACAATAAACATAAACCATAAAAGAAAAGTACAATAAATTTGATTTTATTAAAAGAAATCCCACAACACACCTACTAGGATTCTTAAGGTAAGACAAAAGATACCATATGTTGACCAAGATGTGGATGAACTGGCACTCTCATTCATTGCTGGCAGGAATGTAAAATGGCCTAACTCCTTTGGAAAACAGCTGGATGGCTTCTTATAAACTTAGAAATACACTTACCATATGACCCAGCAACTATACTCTAGATATTTCCCCAAGAGAAATCAAAACAAATATCCATACAAAGACTTTTACCTTGAAAGTTCATAGTAGTTTCATTCATAATAGCCTCAAAGTGGGAACAATCAAAATGTCCATCAACAGATGGGTGACTCTCCAAAACATTATCTTGAGTGAAAGAAGCCAGACCCCCACTCCCAAAAAAACCCTACATACTGTATGATTCTATTTATATGAAAATCTAGAAAATATAATCTAATCGATAGTAATAGAAAGCATATCAGTCATTGCCTGGGGCTGGGAGTAGAGATGGGGATTGATTGGGAAGGAGCACAAGGAAATCTTTTAGGGTAATGAAAGTATTCTATATATAGATTGGTGAACTGAGTCCCCTGGGATATATATTTGTCAAAATCATCTAACAGTATATTTAAAATTAGTGTTTTAAATGTAAATTATACTTCAATAAATTTGATTTTTAAAAGAAATTAATAATGATTTATAAAGGTCTCTTTAGTTCTAAAATTCAATGATCTATGAACTTATAAACCTACAAAATCTTCTTTGACTCTCATAGATTTTTATCATATTACCTGATATCTTAAGGCAATATGGTTGGAAAAGACCTCAAAGTTCTCTTAGTCAAAAATTCTTCTGATGCCTGAATCGTCTCTCTAACATTCACACCAAGTAGTCATTCAGTCTCTGCTTAAATACCTTGAGCCCATTTCAGTTTTTGGACATGTCTAATTATTAGACAGAGTTTCCTTATAATTACCTGAAATCTCATTCCTTGTAGGTCTCACCTATGGAAACATGCATGGAATAAATCGAATTCTTTTCTCCCTGACAGCCATTCAAATATTAGGAGGGAGCTATCATGTTCTTCCTAAATCTTCCATTTTCCAATTTTAACATCCATATTTCCTTTAACTATTCTTCAAATAAGATGGTTTTGGGTATTCTCACCATCCTGAGTGCCTTCCCCCTGACACATTAGGGTTTGTCAACATCCTCCTTCAAGAGTGTTGCCCCCCAGTCCAACACAATACTTCAGGTATGCTGTAACCAGAGCAGAATACAGGGTGATGACCACTCTTCTATATATTATATTTCTATTGATGCTACTTAATTTCAATGAACGTTCTTAGCATTATTGGCTTATGTTGAGCTTACAGTCAGCCAACAACCCCAAATGTTCCATGTATGCTGCTATTAAGCCACATTTCATCTATTCTGTTCTTTTACAGTTGGTTTTAGGGATCCAAGTATAAGATGTTTTGTTGTTCCCTGTTGGTCTTCATCTTTTTAAAATGGGCTCATCATTTCAGCCTGTTGAGGTGCCTTCAGATCTGACTTTGTCTTCTAACACATTATACTTACTCAGTTTTAGGTCATATGTACATTCAATCAATATTCACAAAAGGTCCTCATCTACATATTATTCTAAATTCATATGGTATATACCACACAATTTGATATTCGATTGCAAACATCTTACTTTCTAACTATTTCATACGTGTAAATCTTGTTTTAACAAAAATATTTTAAGCTCATCTATAGGAAGGATCGTCTTCTACTTGTTCTATAGTACGAGGCATAGATTAGGTATTCAATAAATATTTGTTGACTTAAAAGCTAAATTAGAGTGTTTTTACATTATGGCTGTACCAAGAATGAGTCACAATTGACCTTCATCTCATGGTTACTTAAGTGCTAACTTTCTTTTACATCCATACAGATACATTTGTGGGAAAGGCTATACCAGCCAAAGCATCACAAAATCACTTCAAAATCAATGAGCTATTATAGTACAAACAAAGGCCACAGTGCCATCTAGTGAACATTACTAGTTTACTTCTGCTGATCACAAGCTCATTTTCACTCCTATAATGATGGAAAGGCATGATTTTTAGAACTTCATATAGCAAATAGAACCAATATAAAACCAGCACATGAGTCGTGGTTGTTTTCATTTTAAGTCATATAAATATTCTATTAAATTGTCTCATCTTAGGGCTGTTGTAGATCTTATGACCATACTGTGCTTTGAGATTATGCTTTAGTCTTATCAATCTATAGTAATACCAACGACATTCATGTACCTAAACTGCAGTTGCAAGCTGAGGATGGAATTTCTGTACTGAGTTAAAGAGTACCCCACTGTCTATTACTATTAACTTACAGACTATCACCAAAACAATCCATTATCTCTCTCTTAACAAAAATTAAACTTTATTATGATTTGCAGCAAATCCCATTATATCAAGTTGTGATAAATTGCTCCTATACTTGTAACCCAAGCTCATTTCCTCCATACTAAGTCTGTCCATGCAAAACTATCACTTTCACAAATGAAACACTTTAAATTCTTCAAAAATAATATAATAAAATTAGGTTATTGGGCTTAAGGTGCTATAAATTCCCCAAAGGCAGAGTTGATGTCTATGAAACTACAGTCTAATATTGCCTCATAAAACGTACTGGAGATAGTCTAATAGTAGTCTAATATTACCTCATAAAACGTACTGGAGATACTCAAGAGGTGGGATACTCTGAGGTGGGATACTCAACAGATAATGGCAATTAAAATTTTATATTTATATGAATTAGAAAATAAACTAAAGAAATTAGCTAAATTTAGCATTGTTATCTCAAAACGATGTCACCAAATGCATGAACTGATGAATCTGTAACATAATCTACTAAGAGTTCAGAGGAATATACTCTCCAAATTCTTTAACCCACCCAAATTAACTTCTCACCTATGATTCAATATTTCATGTTGAAAAGAAAGGAACTGAGCTAGAGAAAGGAATAATGGGGTGATTTTTTAAATAACATAATCTCATTCAGTCCTGGTAATCAAACGCACTCACAGATCTTGATCACTTTTAATCTCCAATTATCCACAGTAGCAAGGATAGAAATAGCATGAACAAATGGAATTCCTGTATTAGGGAACCTGATTCACAGGTATTTATGGAGTCTCTATGACTATTTTTTTAATGCAATGAGTGCTTACTATGCATTAGGCTCTATGCTAGACATCAGACAAAATAAAGATAAGATATGGTCCTATCTTCAAGGAGAAAGCGATTTAATAGGGAGCTAAGACAGGTATAAAAGCAACTAGAATACAAGGCAGAACGTAAGTACCAAGGTATAAATAGAAGTGTTACAAATTCTTAGAGGAAGACCAAGACTCAGAAATTTCCTTAGACTGTCATTAGGATCTAAGCTTTCAAAAAGGAATTTCAAAAGGTAGGGATGCACGGAAGAGGTAATTTGCAATAGAGAAGCATGGATGAAGTTACAGAGGTAGAAAAGCATAGATCATGGTTAGGAAGCAGCAGGTACTCCAGTTGGGAACAAACATAGTACATGTGTAGAGGAAATAAAAAAGGATTATTTTATTTAAAGATTATGGAGGGGGGGACCTTCAAGATGGCAGAGGAGTAAGACGTGGAGATCACCCTCCTCCCCACAAATACATCAGAAATACATCTACATGTGGAACAGCTCCCACAGAACACCTATTGAATGCTGGTAGAAGACCTCAGACTTCCCAAAAGGCAAGAAACTCCCCACATACCTGGGTAGGGCAAAAGAAAAAAGAAAAAACAGAGACAAAAGAATAGGGACAGGACCTGCACCTCTGGGAGGGAGCTGTGAAGGAGGAAAAGTTTCCACACACTAGGAAGCCCCTTCACTGGCGGAGATGTGGGATGGGCGGGGGGGGGAAGCTTCAGAGCCACGGAGGAGAACACAGCAACAGGGGTGCAGAAGGCAAAGCAGAGAGATTCCTGCACAGAGGATCAGTGCCGACCAGCACTCAGCAGCCCAAGAGGTTTGTCTGCTGACCTGCCAGGGCTGATGGTGGCTGGGAGCTCAGGCTCGGGCTTCAGAGGGCAGATCCCAGGGAGAGGACTGGGGTTGGCTGTGTGAACACAGCCTGAAGGGGGCTAGTGCGCCACAGCTAGCCAGGAGGGAATCTGGGGAAAACTCTAGTCCTGACTAAGAGGCAAGAGACCATTGTTTCGGGGAGCACGAGGAGAAGGGATTCCTTCCCTGTCTGCCCACAGAAGGCAGAGCACCACCTAAATAAGCTCCAGAGACAGGCGTGAGCTGCAGCTATCAGCTCAGACACCAGACATGGGCATGAGACGCTAAGGCTGCTGCTGCCGCCACCAAGAAGCCTGTGTGCAAGCACAGGTCACTATCCACACCGCCCCCCAAGAGCCTGTGCAACCCACCACTGCCAGGGTCCCGTGACCCAGGGACAACTTCCCCGGGAGAACACATGGCACGCCTCAGGCTGTTGTAAAGTCACACTGGCCTCTGCCGCCGCAGGCTCGCCCTGCATTCCAATTATAACTACTGTACCCCTCCCTCCGCCCCCATGAGTGAGCCGGAGCCCCTTAATCAGCCGCTGCTTTAACCCCATCCTGTCTGGGCGGGAAGAGAAGCCGGAGGACAACTTACATGCAGAGGTGGGGCCCAAACCAAAGCTAAACTCCAGGAACTGTGTGAACAAAGAAGAGAAAGGGAAATTTCTCCGTGCAGCATCAGGAACAGCAGATTAAATCCCCACAATCAACTTGAGGTACCTTGCATCTGTGGTACACCTGAAGAGACAACGAGTCAACCCAAAACTGAGGCAGTAGACTTTGGGAGCAACTGTAGACTTGGGGTTTGCTGTCTGCGGCTGACTTGTTTCTGATTTTTACGTTTATGTTAGTATAGTTTTTAGCACTTCTCTTCATTGATAGATTTGTTTATTGGTTTGGTTGCTCCTTTTTAAAAAAAATTTTCTTATTTTAATAATTTTATTTTATTTTTAATTATTTTTTTCTTTCTTTTTTTCCTCCCTTTTCTTCTGAGCTGTGTGGCTGACAGGGTCTTGGTGCTCCAGCCTGGTGTCAGGCCTGAGCCTCTGAGGCGGGAGAGCCGAGTTCAGGGCACTGGACCACCAGAGACCTCCCGGCCCCACGTAATATCAATCGGTGAGAGCTCTCCCAGAGATCTCCGTCTCAATGCTAAGACCCAGTTCCACCCAGCGTCCAGCAAGCTCCAGTGCTGGATGCCCCATGCCAAACAACTAGCAAGACAGGAACACAACCCCACCCATTAGCAGACAGGCTGCTTAAAATCATACTAAGTTCACAGACACCTCAAAACATACCACCGGACGCAGCCCTGCCCACTGGAAAGACAAGAGCCAGCCCCACCCAGCAGAAGACAGGCACAAATCCCCTCACCAGGAAGCCTACAGAAGCCACTGAACAAAACTTACCCACTAGGGGCAGACACCAAAAACAACGGGAACTACGAACCTTCAGTCTCCGAGAAGGAGACCCCAAACACAGTAAGTTAAACAAAATGAGAAGACAGAGAAACACATAACAGATGAAGAAGCAACGTAAAAACTCATCAGACCAAACAAATGAAGAGGAAATAGGCAGGCTACCTGAAAAAGAATTCAGAGCAATGATAGTAAAGTTGATCCAAGATCTTGGATATAGAATGGAGAAAATAAAAAAAACGTTTAACAAGGACCTAAAAGAACCAAAGAGCAAACAAACAATGATGAACAACACAATAAATGAAATTAAAAATTCTCTAGAAGGAATCAATAGCAGAATAACTGAGGCAGAAGAAAAGGATAAGTGACCTGGAAGATAAAATAGTGGAAATACCTACCACAGAGCAGAATAAAGAAAAAAGAATGAAAAGAATTGAGGACAGTCTTAGAGACTTCTGGGACAACATTAAACGCACCACCATTCGAATTACATGGGTCCCAGAAGAAGAAGAGAAAAAGAAAGGGAGTGAGAAAATATTTGAAAAGATTATAGTTGAAAACTTCCCTAATATGAGAAAGGAAATAGTCAACCAAGTCCAGGAAGCACAGGAATCCCATACATGATAAATCCAAGGAGAAACATGCCAAGACACATATTAATCAAACAATAAAAAATTAAATGCAAGGAAAAAATATTAAAAGCAGCAAGGGAAAAGCAACAAATAATATACAAGGGAATCCCCATAAGCTTAACAGCTGATCTTTCAGCAGAAACTCTGCAAGTCACAAGGGAGTGGCAGGACATATTTAAAGTGATGAAAGGGAAAAACCTACAACCAAGATTACTCTACCCAGCAAGGATCTCATTCAGATTTGATGGAGAAATTGAAACACTTACAGACAAGCAAAAGTTAAGAGAATTCAGCACCACCAAACGAGCTTTACAACAAATCCTAAAGGAAACTCTCTAGGCAGGAAACACTAGAGAAGGAAAAGACCTACAAAAACAAACCCAAAACAATTAAGAAAATGCTAATAGGAACATACATATCAATAATTACCTTAAATGTAAATGGATCAAATGCTCCAACCAAAACACACAGACTGGCTGAATGAATAAAAAACAAGGCCTGTATATATGCTGTCTATAAGAGACCAACTTCAGACCTAGGGACACATGCAGACTGAAAGTGAGGGGATGGAAAAAGATATTCCATGCAAATGGAAATCAAAAGAAAGCTGGAGTAGCAATTCTCATATCAGACAAAATAGACTTTAAAATAAACACTATTGGGCTTCCCTGGTGGCGCAGTGGTTGGGAGTCTGCCTCCCAATGCAGGGGACACGGGTTCGAGCCCTGGTCTGGGAAGATCCCACATGCCGCGGAGTGGCTAGGCCCGTGAGCCACAATTGCTGAGCCTGCGCGTCTGGAGCCTGTGCTCCGCAACAAGAGAGACCGCGATAGTGAGAGGCCCGCGCACCGTGATGAAGAGTGGCCCCCACTTGCCGCAACTAGAGAAAGCCCTCGCACAGAAGCGAAGACCCGACACAGCCTAAATAAATAAATTAAAAAAAATAAAAAATAAAAAAAATAAACACTATTACAAGAGACAAAGAAGGACACTATATAATGATCAAGGGATCAATCCAAGAAGAAGATATAACAATTGTAAATATTTATGCACCCAACGTAGGAGCACCTCAATACATAAAGCAAATGCTAACAGCCAAAAAAGGGGAAATCGACAGTAACACAATAATTGTAGGGGACATTAATTAACACCCCACTTTCACCAATGAATAGATCATCCAAAATGAAAAAATATAAGGAAACACAAACTTTAAACGACACATTAAACAAAATGGACTTAACTGATATTTATAGGACATTCCATCCAGAAACAACAGAATACACTTTCTTCTCAAGTGCTCATGGAACATTCTCCAGGACAGATCACAACTTGGGTTACAAATCAAGCCTTGGTAAATTTCAAAAAGTTGAAATTGTATCAGGTATCTTTTCTGACCACAAAGCAATGAGACTAGATATCAATTACAGCAAAAAAATCTGTAAAAAATACGAACACATGGAGGCTAAACAATACACTACTAAATAACCAAGAGATAACTGAAGAAATCAAAGAGGAAATCAAAAAATACCTAGAAACAAATGACAATGAGAACACGACGACCCAAAACCTATGGGTTGCAGCAAAAGCAATTCTAAGAGGGAAGTTTATAGCAATACAATCCTACCTCAAGAAACAAGAAACATCTCAAATAAACAACCCAAACTTACACCTAAAGCAATTACAGAAAGAACAAAAAAACCCCCAAAGTTAGCAGAAGGAAAGAAATCATAAAGATCAGATCAGAAATAAATGAAAATGAAATGAAGGAAACAATAGCAAAGGTCAATAAAACTAAAAGCTGGTTCTTTGAGAATATAAACAAAATTGATAAATCATTAGGCAGACTCATCAAGAAAAAAAGGGAGAAGACTCAAATCAATAGAATTAGAAATGAAAAAGGAGAAGTAACAACTGATACTGCAGAAATACAAAGGATCATGAAAGATTACTACAAGCAACAATATGCCAATAAAATGGACAACCTGGAAGAAATGGACAAACTCTTAGAAATGCACAACCTTCCGAGACCGAACCAGGAAGAAATAGAAAATATGAACAGACCAATCACAAGCACTGAAATTGAAACTGTGATTAAAAATCTTCCAACAAACAAAAGCCCAGGACCAGATGGCTTCACAGGCGAATTCTATCAAACATTTACAGAAGAGCTAACACCTATCCTTCTCAAACTCTTCCAAAATATAGCAGAAGAAGGAACACTCCCAAAGTCATTCCACGAGGCCACCATCACCCTGATACCAAAACCAGACAAAGATGTCACAAAAAAAGAAATCTACAGGCCAATATCACTGATGAACACAGATGCAAAAATCCTCAACAAAATACTAGGAAACAGAACCCAACAGCACATTAAAAGGATCATACACCATGATCAACTGGGGTTTTTCCCAGGAATGCAAGGATACTTCAGTATACAGAAATCAGTCAATGTGATACACCATATTAACAAAGTGAAGGACAAATCCATATGATAATCTCAATAGATGCAGAAAAAGCTTTCGACAAAATTCAACACCCATTTATGATAAAAACTCTCTGGAAAGTAGGCATAGAGGGAACCTACCTCAACATAATAAAGGCCATATATGACAAACCCACAGCCAACATCATTCTCAGTGTCGAAAAACTGAAACCATTTCCTCTAAAATCAGGAACAAGACAAGGATGTCCACTCTCACCACTATTATTCAACATAGCTTTGGAAGTTTTAGCCACAGCAATCAGAGAAGAAAAAGAAATTAAAGGAATCCATATCGGAAAAGAAGAAGTAAAGCTGTCACTGTTTGCAGATGACATGATACTATACATAGAGAATCCTAAAGATGCTACCAGAAAACTACTAGAGCTAATCAATGAATTTGGTAAAGTAGCAGGATACAAAATTAATGCACAGAAATCTCTTGCATTTCTATACACTAAGGATGAAAAATCTTAAAGAGTAAATAAGGAAACACTCCCATTTGCCACTGCAACAAAAAGAATAAAATACCTAGGAACAAACCTACCTAAGGAGACAAAAGACCTGTATGCAGAAAATTATAAGACTGATGAACGAAATCAAAGATGATACAAACAGATGGAGAGATATACCATGTTTCTGGATTGGAAGAATCAACATTGTGAAAATGACTCTACTACCCAAAGCAATCTACAGATTCAATGCAATCCCCATCAAACTACCAATGGCATTTTTCACAGAACCAGAAGAAAAAATTTCACAATTTGTTGGAAACACAAAAGACCCCAAATAGCCAGAGCAATCTTGAGAAAGAAAAACAGAGGGGGAGGAATCAGACTCCCAGACATCAGACTATATTACAAAGCTACAGTAATCAAGACAGTATGGTACTGGCACAAAAACAGAAATATAGATCAACGGAACAGGATAGAAAGCCCAGAGGTAAACCCACGCACATATGCTCACCTTATCTTTGATAAAAGAGGCAAGAATATACAATGGAGAATAGACGGCCTCTTCAGTAAGTGGTGCTCGGAAAACTGGACAGCCACTTGTAAAAGAATGAAATTAGAACACTTTCCAACACCATACAAAAAATAAACTCAAAATGGATTAAAGACCTAAATGTAATAAGGCCAGACACTATAAAACTCTTGGAGGAAAACAAAGGAAGAACACTCTTTGACATAAATCACAGCAAGATCCTTTTTGACTCACCTCCTAGAGAAATGGAAATAAAAACAAAAATAAACAACTGGGACCTAATGAAACTTAAAAGCTTTTGCAAAGCAAAGGAAACCATAAAGAAGACGAAAAGACAATCCTCAGAATGGGAGAAAATATTTGCAAATGAAGCAACTGACAAAGGATTAATCTCCAAAATATACAAGCAGCTCATGTACCTCAATATCAAAAAAACAAACCCAATCCAAAAACGGGCAGAAGACCTAAATAGACATTTCTCCAAAGAAGATATACATATTGTCAACAAACACATGAAAAGATGCTCAACATCACTAATCATTAGAGAAATGCAAATCAAAACTACAGTGTGGTATCACCTCACACTGGTCAGAATGGCCATCATCAAAAAATCTACAAACAATAAATGCTGGAGAGGGTGTGGAGAAAAGGGAACCCTCTTGCACTCTTGGTGGGAATGTAAATTGATACAGCCACTATGGAGAACCGTATGGAGGTTCCTTAAAAAACTAAAAATAGAATTACCATATGACCTAGCAATCCCACTCATGGGCATATACCCTGAGAAAACCATAATTCAAAAAGGGTCATGTACCACAATATTCATTGCAGCTCTATTTACAATAGCCAGGACGTGGAAGCAACCTAAGTGTCCACTGACAGATGAATGGATAAAGAAGATGTAGCATATATATACAATGGAATATTACTCAGCCATACAAAGAAACGAAATTGAGTTATTTAGTGAGGTGGATGGACCTAGAGTCTGTCATACAGAGTGAAGTAAGTCAGAAAGAGAAAAACTAATGCCATATGCTAACACATATATATGGAATCTAAAAAAAAAATGGTTCTGATGAATCTAAGGGCAGGACAGGAATAAATATGCAGACATAGGAATGGACTTGAGGACATGGAGAGAGGGAAGGGTAAGCTGGGACGAAGTGAGAGAGTGGCACTGACATATATACACTACCAAATGTAAAATAGCTAGCTAGTGGGAAGCAGCTGCATCGCACGGGGAGATCAGCTGTGTGCTTTGTGTCCACCTAGAGGGGTGGGATAGGGAGGGTGAGAGGGAGACGCAAGAGGGAGGGGATATGGGGATATATGCATACATATAGCTGATTCACTTCGTTATACCGCAGAAACTAACACAACATTGTACAGCAATTATACTACAATAGATTTTTTTTAAAAATTAAAAAAAAATAAATAAAGATTATGGAGGACCTTAAGTCTAAGGAATTTGGTCTTTATTTACAGGGTGCCACTGAAAATTACTGAGCACGATACAATAATCAGTTAGATTTTTCCAGTAGTCTTAGAGGTAATGAGGGCTTGGCATAGGGTAGTGAGGTAAAGATGGAAGGGGCGACAGCTGGCAAAAATATTGCAGAGGTAGAATTGACCAGATGTGGCACACGACTGAATATAGGGGGAGAAGAAAGAATCCATGAATCTAAGATTTCAGTCTTAGATAGCCGTATATACCCAAAGACAGTAGAAAAGTGGATGTGGGCTATGAGAGAGATCAGGGTTAGAGATATAGATTTGGGTATGGAGAGCTGAAGCTAAGAAAACAGTTGATGAATTTCTGAGGGGATAGTGTACAACAGAAATAAAAGAAGGGAGAAGAGAATAAATTCAACAAATGTTTATTGAAAACTTACCATGTACCAAGCATGCTCATGGGTGTTAAGGATAAAATGGAGAATGAGATAAACAGTACCTGCCCTCATCCAACATTTATTTGGGAAAAGAGACTACCAATCACATAAATAAAAAAGGAACAGTCAGAGCAATAGGATTAAGAGAGTATGTCAGGGATTCCCTGATGGCGCAGTGGTTGAGAATCTGCCTGCCAATGCAGGGGACACAGGTTCGAGCCCTGGTCTGGGAAGATCCCACATGCCACGGGGTAACTGGGCCTGTGAGCCACAACTACTGAGCCTGCGCGTCTGGAGCCTGTGCTCCGCAACAAGATAGGCTGCGATAGTGAGAGGCCCGCGCACCGTGATGAAGAGTGGCCCCCGCTTGCCGCAACTAGAGAAAGCCCTCGCACAGAAACGAAGACCCAACACAGCCAAAAGTAATAAATAAATTAATTAATTAATTTAAAAAAAAAAGAGAGTATGTCATACATAGAATACAAATTTACAATTACCAAAGAGGAAGGGAGGCGGGGAAGGGATAAATTAGGAGTTTGGGATTAGCAGATACAAACTACTATACATAGAACAGATAAAACAACAAGGTCCTACTGTATAACACAGGGAACTATATTCAATATCTTGTAATAAACCATAATGGAAAAGAATATGATAAAGATATATATATAGATAGATATATCTGAATCACTTTGCTGTACACCAGAAACTAACAACGCAACACTGTAAATCATCTATACTTCAATAAAAAAAAGAGAGTATGTCATTAGAAGCCAAAGAGAAAGTTTCTAGAAGGAAAAAGTAGTATTATATTCTCTCGTGCTAGAGAGACCAGAGGACAAAATGGACTGAGGGAAGAAATCATTAGACTTGATCATTAAAAGGTCACTAGCGGGGCTTCCCTGGTGGTGCAGTGGTCAAGAATCCACCTGCCAATGCAGGGGACACGGGTTCGAGCCCTGGTCCAGGAAGATCCCACATGCCGCAGAGCAACTAAGCCCGTGCGCCACAACTACTGAGCCTGCGCTCTAGAGCCCGTTAGCCGCAACTACTGAAGCCCACATGCCTAGAGCCCGTGCTCCGCAACAAAAGAAGCCACCGCAGTGAGAAGCCCGTGCACCACAATGAAGAGTAGCCCCTGCTCGCCACAACTAGAGAAAGCCCGCACCCAGCAACAAAGACCCAACGCAGCCAAAAATAAATAAATACATTTATTAAAAAAAAAAGGTCACTAGTGATATTCAAGAGCAGTTTATAGAATCAGATGCAAAAATCATCAAGAGGGAAATAGGTGGTGAGGCCAAAAACCTTAGAGTCACTCTTGTCTCTTTTTTTCTCTCTTATCCTACATCTGGTTTGTCAGAGAATTCTGTCAGCTTTATTTTCATATTCTATCCAGAATCTGACCACTTCTCACCATCCATACTTCCTTCATCCTGGTCCATGCTGCCATCATCTCTTGCCTAGATTATTTCAGTGGCCACCTAAACTGGTCCCCCTGCTTCCACCCTTGCATCCAGCTCAGTCTATTCAACACAGTGGCCGAGTGATTTTATTAAAATGCAAGTCAGATCTTGACACTCCTGTGTCCCAAACCCTCCCACTGGCTCCCCATCTCACTTAGACTTAATGACACAAATCTTTACAATGAACTACAATGTCTTTCTTACATGATCTGTTTCCCCACTGCTTCCTTGATCACATCTCCTGTTTTCCCTAATATTCCCTCTGCTCCAGCCACACTAGTCTCTTTGCTGTTCCTCAAACACCACATATAGGCTCCTACCCCACACACCAGAGCCTTTGCATTTGCTACTCCCTCTGTCTGGAATGCTCTTTTTAAAGGTATCCTCATAGCCAGATCCCTCATTTCCTCAGGTCTCTACTCAAAAACTACCTTCTCACTGAGGCCCTCTCTGGCCACCTTGTCTAAAATTCCAACCCTTCATTCCTCCTCTAAAACATTTAATACTACCCTTTCCTACTTAGTTTTCTCTTTAGCACTTATCACTATCTAATATAACAGGGTCAGCAAACTATGGCCTTTGGGCTCCATCCAGCCTACCAACTATCAAGCTAAGTTTTACTTTTTTAAAAGGCTGAAAAAAATCAAAAAAAGAATACTTTATGACACAAAAAATTATATGAAATTCAAATTTCAGTGTTCCTAAATATAAAGTTTTGTTGGAACAAAGCCATGCCAATTTGTTTACATATGGTCTACGCCTGATTTCATGGTACAACAGCAGAGTTGAGTAGCTGCAAGAGAGACTGTATGGCCTAGAAAACCTAAAATATTTACTATGTGGTTCTGTATAGAAAATTTGCTGACCTCTCTAATATACCATAATATTTATCTTTTTATTGTCTGTCTCTCCTAGTAGAATATAAACTCTGTGGGGGTAGGGGGTTTTGCCTATTTGCCTAGGACAGTATTTAACATGTAGTAGACAGTTAATAAATATTTTCTGAATGAACGAATACTAAAAAAATATAGGCAGTAATTTTAGGTTATAAAGTTTGGTGATGAAAGGAAGGACAAACTATAATTTGGGGAGGATGACAAGGTTGAAGAAAGGTTTTTGAATAAAGAAGGCCTAAAAATAATTGTAGTGACAGGGGAAAGAAACAGTAGAGAGAGAAAGATGAAAGAGTTAGGGTTGAGGTTTGTAGGGAAGGTCCCCTGGGAAAGTTACTTCTTTCTCAGAGATAAGGGAGAAGAAAGAATGGATAAAGAGAGAAGGTGATGAAGTTCATGTCAGTGGCTACAAGCCCAGGAAATTAGAAGATAAGGTTTTCTGCTAAAAGGAAGGATAAGGCATAGGTGCTTAGGGATAAAAAAAAAAAAAAAAAAAAATGTTTTGAAAAAAATGTTTTGGAATCACCAAGGATTGGTGAGGAGTATGACAGAAAGTCAACAAGAGTCAGTTTTACTTAGTGCCTATATGAAAACTATGAAATTTTAGCAGATTCAATAAATATGGTTTCACAAAATTTCTGAACAGTACTCAAGTAGATCCAGGGAAGGAGTGAAAAAAGCAGACAATCAAAAAATTAACAAGACTAGGTGGGAATAGCAAAATAGTAAAATATGATGAACTGTGTAACTGTTTCACCTTTCTTCATCTGTCTTAGTGCACAGTAGAGTATTCCTTACATATGGAGGTATCAAATCAATATCTGCTAAGTTTAAGACAGGAAGGATGAAATGGAGAAATATACTAACAGTAATCAACAAGGCAATCTGGCCTTAAATGATATAATCACAAACTGAGTATACATATTAGGACCTGCCTGGTTTCCTGCTCTCTTCTTCTTCCCCTCCTTACTACTAATACCATTTGAACTCCCAATTACAGGTTCAGTCCTACACTAGGCTCTAGGACCAAACTTGACATTAGTTAGAGGAAATTTAAGAAGCAGTGCTTCAAGTCTTAGAAGACTGTATCATCTATTCACTTTGTATTCTTTTTCTGGTAATTGCATCCCAGTCTGGCTCCCTATGCCTGAGCTCCACTCTTAAAAAGAGCCTCATGTTCCATTCACTTTAGGTTTGGAGCTCGACCTTGCTCTTTCTAGTCTATCTACACATACCCCCAGTGATGCAAAGATTTGAGTCCTGCATCTGAGTCCAAATGATTGAAGACCTGTTCCCTGCTGATATGCTTATGTGATGCCAACTACCTATGTGCCTAACTTATGGAATCTTTCCAACACTTAAATTTCCCCCATTGCCATAATCTTCTGATCTGCCCATTAGGATACCCTGATGCCAGCTGCTTGGCTGAGTTAAAGGCAACTTGTTCATCTCTGTAACTTCAGAGACTATCACAGTATCTCATACTATGTTCTTTCTATCTTGACTAGGTGATTACACATCCTTCCTTGGCCTGCAGATGTATCCATCCCCCCAGTTGGCATGTCTAGCTAAAGGTCCAGGTCCTTCCCAATCTTCCAGGTTAACATAAATCATAGAGTTACAAAAGCTTTGTGATTGCCTTCTTTACAGGTCTTTAAGTAAGCAGTAGGAAACTATCTTTCTGAAATAGGTAACGGTATTCTAAGCAGAAATATAATGAATTAGGTAACAAAATCTATGTGACATCTTCTTTTCAGGTCTTTAAGTAAACAGTAGTCAACCATCTTTCTGAAACACTTAAATGCTAGCCTGTGTAGAAATACGATGAATTAAGTAACCTTCCAACTTCTCTTTCAGGACCGTGAATTTATAACAAACAAACTAAATGGTAAATATTCTTTTGAAAGAAAATCTGAAGTATTTATTAAGGTAAACAACCCTTCAAAGTAAACAAATCTTCAAAGAAAATGTCTAAAATTACAACCCATAATCACGTATTTTCCCCTAAATTTGTTATTAAAACTTAAAAAGCAACAAAAACCTTCATATTTTATCTGGATCCATACTTGTACTTCTTGTTTTTCGTCTTACCACAAGACAATACACCCCATCCCATTATGTGCATACTATATGATAACCAAAGGAAGAAATGTCCCAAATGCTTTGGGGAGTATGAATGGCTCTATCCTCAAGCAAGTTTTATCCCTTTTACCTTCTAGAATTTTGTCCTGATAAGAAATCAAATGCTGAACATTTTTTTAGATTGGCTGGAAAGGCAAAAGATAACCCAGAAAGTAAAAGAACGATATTTCATCCAAGTGTTTGCTCTCACTGAATGCTTGACCCAAAAAAATGTGTACCTTAAAATTTATTCTGCTTCAGAGGACAATACTGCAGATGGTTAGCAGCAGATAACTTTGTTCATGAATTGCAATGATATATTACCTTTCAGAACAGGGTGTTAAAAATAAACAGTAAGTAATGGAATTAAGAGTCTCCAAATTTTCTCTCCTTTTGGGAAGTTCCATTCATTAATGTTTACAGTGTGCAAGTCAGGAAAATATCAATTTGACTTTGTTCTGTATGAAGTAACTCTCAGACATCCTAACCTAATAGCCAAGAAGTCACACCACTACAACCATCTCTCTGCCATTGCCCATAACAACATTTGCTGTCTTTGAAAAACAGATAAATCAAAGGACCTTATCAAATTGTCCCAAATGCAGGTAACAAGAAGCCATGTTCCTCTGTAGCTTGGCCAAGTCCACGTACGTTTGATCACATGCATAAAATCTCAGAGAACAGTAGTACCAGTGTAGGGCAGCGCCATAATCTTGTACCTAAAGTTTAAAAAGAAATAACAAAATCACAGAGATATCTCTATATTTGACCCTAATTGTTCCAAGTCACCTTTAGAAACAAAAAAAATGGCACTGTTTACATTTTTAGGCAACCAAAACACAACATCCTCTTTAGTTGAATGCTAAGTGCATTTTATTATCAGCCTTGATCAATATAAGTTATAAAGTGGCAATCAATATTCTCTCTTCTTTCCTCACATTAGAGGTTTCACGGAAACCAACAAAATTAAAAGGCAACCTATGAAATCAGAGAAAATATCTGCAATATTTTGGGGGGTTAATATCCAAAATATATAAGGAAATACTACAACTCAGTAGCAAAAAATAAAAACAGAAACAAGAACAAAAACAAAACCCGATTATAAATGGGCAAAGGATCTGGACAGACTTTTCCAAAGAAGACATACAAATGGCCAATAGGTACATGAAAAGGTGCTCAACATCACTTATCATCAGGAAAATGCAAATCAAAACCACAGTGAGATATCACTTCACATCTGCTACAATGGCTAACATCAGAAAGACAAGAGATAACAAATGGTAGTGAGGATGTAGAGAAAAGGGAAACCTTGTACACTGTTGGTAGGAATGTAAACTGATATAGCCACTATGGAAAACAGTTGGACGTTTCCCAAGAAATTAAAAATAGAACTACCATACAATCCAGTAATCCTACTTCTGTGTGGGATACCCAAAGAAAGTGAAATCATTATCTCAAAAGAGATAATTGTACTGCCATGTCCATTGCAGCAAGCCAAGGTATGGAAACAACCTAAGTTGTTGTTTACTGATGAATGTGGGTAAAGAAAGTACAGTATATGTATAAAATGGAATATTAGCCTTAAAAAAGAACGAAATCCTGCCATTTGTGACAACATGGATGAACTTGGAGGACATTATGCTAAATGATATAAGCCAGAAAGAGAAAGACAAACACTGCATGGTATCACTTATATGTAGAATCTAAAGTAAAGAAAGAAAAGCCAAACTCATAGAAACACAGAGTAGAATGGTGTTTTCCAGGGGTTTGAGGGTGGGGGAAATGGAGAATGGTTGGTAAAAGGGTACAAACTTTCAGTTATAAGATGAAAAAGGTCCGAGGATCTAATATATACATTAGATAATATGGTGACTATAGTTGGTGACACTGGATTGTATAATTGAATTTTGCTAAGAGAGCAGAACTTAAATGTTCTCACCAAAAAGAAAAAAAGGTAAATATGTGAGGTGATGGACATGTTAAATAAATCATTAGAACTCTTTCACAATGTATATGTATAGCAAATCAAATCATCATATTGTACACTTTAATCATAATTTTGTCAATTATACCTCAAAAAAGCTGAAAACAATGAAATTCCACATATGGGATGAAGAGTCTGAGAGGGTGGTGAGCCACCCTAGAAAACTCAGAATACGATTTAAAAGTTATTAAAACAACAATGATAAAAATTTTAAAAGAGAACACCCATAATTTACCATTCAAATACAGCTATTTTCATTTCTACACATTTCATTTTAATTTTACCCTTTTGTATTTTTATATAGTTGTAATCATACCTTATATTACAATTTCATTTTCTATTCTTTCCATTTAACTTCATTTTGTAAATATTAATCTATGTTGCTATGTAGGATAAGAAAATGTAGGCTATTTAGTAAATTTCCAGGTTTTTCACTATTTTAATTAAATGCTATGTTTTTGTACAAAAATGTTTTCTTACTTTTGAGGCACTTTAAAATTTTCAATGGTAAGAAGCTATTAGGAAAAATCTAATAGAAATGACCTGGATAACTTTTTTTAAGATAAGAAAATTAAGGGGGCTTCCCTGGTGGCACAGTGGTTAAGAATCCACCTGCCAATGCAGGGGACACGGGTTCGAGCCCTGGTCTGGGAAGATCCCATATGCCGCGGAGCAACTGGGCCCGTGAGCCACAATTACTGAGCCTGCGCGTCTGGAGCCTGTGCTCCGCAACAAGAGAGGCCGCGACAGTGAGAGGCCCACGCACCGCGATGAAGAGTGGCCCCCGCTTGCCACAACTAGAGAAAGCCCTCGTACAGAAACGAAGACACAACACAGCCATAAATAAATAAATAAATAAATTTAAAAAAAAGAGTGGAATATCTTAAAAAAAAAAAAGATAAGAAAATTAAGATCGCTCATGCACACCAAGGTACCCTATCGAGAAACTTCACATTTTTCAATGAAAGACAGGAGTCATTAGTACCTAAAAGGAATAAAACTCACTCCCTACTAGGAACAACTGTGCTGAGGAGGTATAACACTGCCTTTGACTGTTTAGAATTAAGATTACATTCTTCTCCAGTGTTGGAAGTGGGAGTTAAAAAAATTATCCTACAAGACTGGAAAATGAGAGAAAAAAAGATTCAATATGAGAAGGGAATTCTGAAATAATTTTTTACTTGCTCAGTAAAGAAACAGAGATGCTCTAAAAGAAAATAAGAATATCATTCTATTTTGCAGCACCTTAATGTATAAAACAAGATGTTTTATGTATACACTGTGAAATGACCACCACAATCAATGAACATATCCATCCTTCTGCAATGTCTAATCTGATGTTAATACTATGCAGTATATTTTTGATCCTAGACATACTTTTCATCTCTGGAAGTTTGATTTGGGTCTTTTATATCTTCCATGTCTCTACCTAACTTTTTGAATATATGGAATACAATTATAAGAGCTATTTTAATGTCCTCTGTTAATGTTAACTTCTATGTTAGTTTCAATTGTTGCTTCTTTTCTTCATTATAGGTTGCATTTTCCTGCCTGTTTGTATGCTTGGTAATTTATTATCAGATACCAGACGTTATAAACTTTACCTTGTTGGGTGCTGGATAGTTCTGCATTCTGGTAAATATCCTTGACCTCTACTCTGGCAAGCACTTAAATTCCTTGGGATCAATTTGATCCTTTCAGGTCACACTTTTATGATTTTTCAGGTAGGTCTGGAACAGTGCTCAGTTTAGGACTAATTACTCCCCACTACCAAAACAAGACCTTTCCGAATTCTCTACCCAATGCCCCATGAATTAGAAGTTTTCCAGTCTGGCTGGTATGAACAGGTTCTATTCCCAGACCTGTGTGAGTGCCAGGCACTGTTCTAATACTTTTAGATGGTGACTCCTCTGGCTTTAGGTATTTTCATCCCATATTATCCTGATCAGTACTCTGTTAAAACACTTGAGAAGGATTCTCTGATTGTTGGAGTTCTCTTTCTTGCTCTGTTCTCCTCTCTGATACCCTGTCCTATGAATTCTAGCTACCTTGGTCTTCCCAGACTCTCAGCTCCAACTCCTCAAATTAGGAAGCCTGCTAGGATCCACTTCAGTTTCTTTCCTCTTTTTCTTTTTTAACATCTTTATTGGAGTATAATTGCTTTACAATGGTGTGTTAGTTTCTGCCGTATAACAAAGTAAATCAGCTATATGTATACATATATCCCCATATCCCCTCCCTATTGCAACTCCCTCCCACCCTCCCTATCCCACCCCTCTAGGTGGTTACATAGCACCGAGCTGATCTCCCCGAGTGATGTAGCTGCTTCCCACTAGCTATTTTACGTTTAGTAGTGTATATATGTCTATGCCACTCTCTCACTTCGTCCCAGCTTACCCTTCCCCGTCCCCGTGTCCTCAAGTCCATTCTCTACATCTGTGTCTTTATTCCTGTCCTGCCCCTAGGTTCTTCAGAACCATTTTTTTTTTTTTAGATTCCATATATATGTATTAGCATACGGTATTTGTTTTTCTCTTTCTGACTTACTTCACTCTGTATGACACACTCCAGGTCCATCCACCTCACTACAAATAACTCGTTTCTTTTTATGGCTGATTAATATTCCATTGTATATATGTGCCACATCTTCTTTATCCATTCATCCACTGATGGACACTTAGGTTGCTTCCATGTCCTGGCTACTGTAAATAGAGCTGCAATGAACATTGTGGTACATGACTCTTTTTGAATTATGGTTTTCTCAGGGTATATGCCCAGTAGTGGGATTGCTGGGTCATATGGTAATTCTATTTTTAGATTTTAAGGAACCTCCATACTGTTCTCCATAGTGGCTGTATCAATTTACATTCCCACCAACAGTGCAAGAGGGTTCCCTTTTCTCCACACCCTCTCCAGCATTTATTGTTTCTAGATTTTTTGATGATGGCCATTCTGACTGGTGTGAGGTGATACCTCATTGTAGTTTTGATTTGCATTTCTCTAATGATTAATGATGTTGAGCATCCTTTCATGTGTTTGTTGGCAATCTGTACATCTTCTTTGGAGAAATGTCTATTTAGGTCTTCTGCCCCTTTTTGGATTGGGTTGTTTGTTTTTTTGATATTGAGGTGCATGAGCTCCTTGTATATTTTGGAGATTAATCCTTTGTCAGTTGCTTCATCTGCAAATATTTTCTCTCATTCTGAGGGTTGTCTTTTCATCTTGTTTATGGTTTCCTTTGCTGTGCAAAAGCTTTTAAGTTTCATTAGGTCCCATTTGTTTATTTTTGTTCTTATTTCCATTCCTCTAGGAGGCGGGTCAAAAAGGATATTGCTGTGATTTATGTCATAGTCCACTTCAGTTTCTATTCCTATGCTACAGCCTGGAAACTCAAGGTAGTAAGCTGAACAACTGCAGTGCTCACCTTGTTTATTTCCTATCTACCAGAGATCACTCTCCATTGCCTAAAATGTCCAGTGTCTTAAAAACCATTTTTTCATGTATTTTGTCTTGTATTTTTGGAGGTAGCGAGAGGGAGCAAGGTGTTATTCAGGCAAGGACATCAACCAGGTCTCTTACATTTTGGTTGGAAGTGGAAATCCACTAAAACAGTACGTCCTTTCTTACACATACACACACAAATGCATACAGATTAGAAGGTAATATATAAAATTTTAAGAGTGATTGGATTAAGAATGACTATTCTTTTTAAAAAAACTTACCTGTGGTTTCAAATTTTCTACAGTAAACCTGGACTGTTTTGTAAAAAGAAAAAATATTACTACTTTTTTTGCATTTTTATTACACCACAATGTTTTTAAAAGGTTTTTTAAAGAGCAGTTTTGGGATCACAGCAAAATTGAGAGGAATGTACAGATATCTGCTAGATACCTCCTGACCCCACACATGTATAGCCTCCCCCATCATCAACATCCTCTACCAGAGTGGTGTATTTGTTAAAACTGATGAACTTACATTAGGGTTCACTCTTGGTGTTGTACATTCTATGGGTTTAGACAAATGGATAATGACATGCGTCCATCATTATAGTATCATTCAAAGTATTTTCACTGCCCTAAAAGTCCTCTGTGCCCCATACCTCAATTTTTAAAGGAAATAAAACCCTCTGACTTTCTTGCTCCTCATGTTAAAATAAATTATACTTTCCTATATCTTAATATCAGTGATGTCATTTCCCTACACTGTAAACTCCCAATGGGGATGAATCACATCTTAGTATTTTTATTTTTATTTTATTTTTTAAAAAATAAATAAATTACTTAATTTATTTATTTTTGGCTGCGGTGGGTCTTTGTTGCTGCATGTGGGCTTTCTCTAGTTGCGGCGAGTGGGGGCTACTCTTCATTGTGGCGCGCAGGCTTCTCATTGTGGTGGCTTCTCTTGTTGCAGAGCACAGGCTCTAGGCACGCGGGCTCAGTAGTTGTGGCTCACGGGCTCTAGAGTGCAGGCTCAGTAGTTGAGGCACGTGGGCTTAGTTGCTTCCGCAGCATGTGGGATCTTCCTGGACCAGGGCTCAAACCCGTGTCCCCTGCATTGGCAGGCGGATTCTTAACCACTGCGCCACCAGGGAAGTCCACATCTTAGTATTTTTAAATAAATTCTTGCCCAATGCCCATTAAAATTCTACATTATAAATATTTAATAAATAGACAGTACCTAAGCAGAAAGAGATTATTAACGTACTTGATGCTCTATGATTTTTACAGTGAATACACTGTTTTATTTGTTGGGGTGAAGAAAGAATATAAAGAATGAAAATAGATTATTCCCAAACCTGAAAACTTTGGGCAGCTTTTTTCCACAGAATGTTGTGTAAACAGCCTACTAATTCTCTTGTCAGTTGTCTTCCTGTTTGGTGACCTGAAAAAAAAAAAAAAAACAAGTTCCAAAAACAAGAATCAAGATCTACTACATTAAATAAAGAGCACTAACTGTGCTCTTCAGAACCTATAATCTTTAAGTAATGGCTACAAACACAATCACATTCAGACAGGTTTTCATCATCAATTTTAGATTTACTAGCAAAATTGATTATGTAATACAATCAGAGTTTGCTAGAATCACTGTAATTCGCCCATCAATCTGTAATAGTTTTCCAGCCTAGTCGCTTTTTAACATATTTTCTAAGTTCCAAATTTGATCATCATCTGGTGCCTTAATGTTATTATCAGTGAACAGACAGCAATGCTAGAAATCATTAATAAGAAGTGTTTATACTATTATGTACTAACTAGATCAGATCAAGTTCCCAAGAAAGGCCAATTATACCTGAAAGCCTTTGTAAAATACTTTAAGACCACGTTTACACATAAACTCTATTACTTTAAATTGTAACTCATGTCTGATTGTTTCTGGTCTAGACATTTACAGGGTTCAAATACATTATCACACACTAAGGTAAAGTTTAAGCTATAATAGAATTCTATACCCCTTTCACTTCCACCCCTTTGGCACTATCAATTTCCATGAAAGGCTTCATTAGAAAACTGAGAGTCTGACCCCTCAGCAGACATAGTTTGTTCCATGACTTAGTTAAAAATACTCACATGAGAGTAAAAAGCCACATAAAGCATCTACTTAAAATATTTTCATACTTTGAAAGTGTAAGTGTATAATTAGATACCACAATATAACTTGGGTTAACTGTAATCTTAGAAAATTAGTTATTCTGGATAGCAAAGTTTTCTAGTTACCTGGCAGTTTACTTTCATTAAACATAAAATAATTTTTTATTTTAAAAAGTCTAAATCATTTAAAGTTCTTAATTTTTCTACAAATTATGTTTTTTGAATTATGTTTTTCTAAACATACATTCTAGTTTTCTGAAGCACAATTTAACTTTTGCTTGACTATTCAAGATCAACACTAACAACTATTGTGTTTTATTGTACTGATAGTATATCATAATGATGCCTTCAGTAATTATTATGTAGTACAGATTATTATACTTTTTTAAATACTTGAAATTGTTTTATACAATTTATAAGGTTTTTCCCTCCCTTGTGATTGGGTTATCTGTATATTTCCCTGTAGGTCCTTTCTCCCTTTATAATATGCTACCATTAAAATGCTGAGGGTTGGAAAACCAGATAACCAAGCTTAACAACACTGGGTCTAAAAATAACTGGATTCTTAGTGAGGATATGGAGGAAGGGTGTCATCAGTAAAATACAGTTCATAGAATCTAGAGTTCAAAAGACTCTTAGAGATTATCTAGTCAAAAGATTTCCTTTAAAAAAATCAATGACTTTGTTTTTATAAAAACATGATACATACTTATAAAAATTCAAGCAATCTGGTAAAAAACAAAGAAAGCAATAAATCACCTAAACTGCCACCACTCAGAATAAATTCCAGTGTTAACATTAGTGACTATCATTCCAGTTGTACCTCTATATATGTATAGAGTAGGAAAGACAGATCAGGGCAAGAATTTTCTAATAAAGGGATCGTACTCTCTGTGTTCTTCAGGGTATAGGGCTCTACAGAGAGATGGGGGATTAATGGAATGCTGAGATCTGGCTCTACATCTCTGCTTTAACCAAAGCAACTCTAGTCTATTTTATTGGGGGCAGGGTTCATATACAATTGCATCACAAAAGGATGCTACTGCTGCTGCTAAAAAGAAGTTAAAAAGTAGAAATGTACTTCACAACCTTCATTTTATAGTTGGAAAAAGCCAAGATCCAGAGATATTACTGACTTGCCTGAAGGTACACAGCTAATTTGAGATCAAACTGAAACATGAAATTAGGCTTATAATCTCACAATTTTCCATTACACATGAGGTTTAAGCTCAGAGGTTTGTCTGTTTTTGTTGATGTTTTGTTATCTTTGTTTAGCTTTCATTCTAGCTTGCCAAATATGTGGAATCTGGATAGGTGAGTTGTTATAGTCAAAGGGTATTAAGGAGAAAAAAAAGGAAGTGAAAGGAAAAAAATCTGTTGACCTGAGGATTTTGCTACTGTTCTGACCTCCACCTTAGAACTACATGCGTATTAACACCTTTCTAAAACACGTGCAGAAATCCTACTGACCTAGTGGAATTGTCACTCCACTCACTTGGCCTGTGATACCTCAGTGAACTTCTCCACCATCCAATGGACCTCAGTTACACCCTCTTCAAAGAAGTCTGAGCCTCAGCCTTAGTGATGGGGGAATGTGTTCAATCCCTGTGTACTCTGCCTCAACCCTAGAGCTACTGACTGCCCCTATATTTGTCATTCTTGTCTTCTTTAGAGTTCTTTTTACCCCTTAGTAGTTATGTCCCATTACTAGTTAATAATTCTTTATATTAAACTTTCTCTGTTTGACAAAAAAAAAAAAAGAAATCCTACTGACCTATAATGATTTCTTCAATCTTCTCCATGGCAAGCAATTCTTCCTTCCTTTGTAAAAGCACGTCAACATGGAGCAGTAGAGCTTTACCAATATTTTCTGATGACTTAAAATGTTCACAGATAATCTTCAGGAAATAAAACCCAACAGATTCTCTGTTCAATGAGACACAATTTTAAGTGGTGTGAATAAAATAACTTTTTTTAATTAACAAGGCGAAAGTTTGTTTGAGTATGAGCAAAACAGACAAGATAAAACTATATCTGAACTTAGGTAATATCATTAAATGTCTAAATAAGCCTATTGGTCAACAATAAATGCTTTAATTCAATTTCTGTTTAATTTATCAAGCCACAAACATTTTCTTTTTATGAACACATAGAGTCAGATAATCATTTCTCTACTAATATCTAATTGGTTCTTTTTTCTCCAAAACTTATGTCAGTTTATAAATATTGGAACATGAGATCCATAAAGTGAAGATACATGAACTGACATTACAAATTTACCAGTCCCTGTTCATGAGAACTTTTATGATATACTTTCTTAGCAACTTTCAAATATACTATACAGCACTGTTTACTATAGTCATCATGTACATTACATCCCCAGTATTTATTTATCTTATAACTGGAAGTTTCTACCTTTTGACCACCTTCTCAAGTCATTATGCTGTATAGCTTAAACTTATACAGTGCTGAATGTCAATTATATCTCAATAAAACTGAAAGAAGAAAAAGAAATTTACCAATTCCCTCTGCCAACAATTCCTTTAAAAATTTATTTATGCTTATTACACAAATAATATACCAGTAGATAATGATTATTTTAAATGCAAACAGTTCATGGATTGGAAGACTTAATATTGTTAAGATGGCAATACTCCCAAAGTGATCTACAGATGTAATGCAATCCCTATGAAAATCCCAATGACATTTTTTGCAGAAATGAAAAACTCCATCCTAAAAATCAAACAGAATATCAAGGTACCCAGAAGAGCCAAAACAATCCTGAAACAGAAGAACAAAGCTGGAGGACTCATACTTCATGACTTCAAAATTTACTACAAAGATAGAGTAATCAAAATAATGTGGTACTGGCATAAAGACACAAATACACCAATGGAATAGAATAGAGTCTAGAAATAAATTCTCACATATATAGTCAAATCATTTTCGACAAAGGTGCCAAGAGCATTCCATGGAGGAAAAAAAACTGTCTTGCCAATAAACGGTGCAGGGACAACTGGATATCCATAAGCAAAAGAATGAAATTGGACCTTTACCTTACACCATATACAAAAATGAACTCAAAACGGATCAAAGACCTAAATGGAAGAGCTAAAATATAAAACTTTTAGAAGAAAATATACGGGAAAAATCTTTACAACACTGGATTTGGCAATGATTTCTTTGATATGACACCAAAAGCACAAGTAACAAAAGTAAAAATAAACTGGACTATGTCAAAATTTTTAAATTTTGTGTATCAAAGAACACAATCAACAGAGTGAAAAGGCCACCTATGAAATGGGAGAAAATATTTGCAAATCATACGTCTGATACAGAGTTAATATCCAGATATATAAAGAACACCTAAAACTCAACAACAAAAAATCAACTGACTTAAAAATGGGCAAAGGGCTTGAATAGAAATTTTTCCAAAGAAGATATACAAGTGGCAAAAATCACATGAAATACTTGACATCACTAATGATTAGGGAAATGCAAATCACAGCCACAATGAGATACACCTCACACCCATTAGGATGGCTACTGTCACAAAAACAAAAAATAACAAGTGTTGGCAAGAATGTGGGAATACTGGAAACCTGCGCACTGTTGCTGGGAATGTAAAATGGTGCAGCCACTATGGAAAACAGTATGGTGATTCCTTTAAAAAATTAAAAACAGAATTTCCATATGATCTACTAATTCTACTTCTGGGTATAAACCCAAAATAACTGAAAGCAAGGTCTCAAAGAAATATTTTTACACCCACTTGCATAGCAGTATTATTCACAATAGCCAAAAGGTGCAAGTAATACAAGTCTCCATTGATGGATGAATGGATAAACAAAATGCAGTATATACACACAGTGGAATATTATTAAGCCTTTCAAAAGGAGGAAATTCTGACACATGCTACAACGCGGATGAACCTTGAGGACACTATGCTAAATGAAATACAATAGTAACAAAAGGAACAATAGTGTATGATTTCACTAATATGAAGTACTTACAGTAGTCAAATTCATAGAGACGGAAAGTAGAATGGTGTATGCCAGGGACTGGGAAACGGGAGAATAGGGATTTGCTGCTTAATGGGTACAAAGTTTTAAATGTGCAAGATGAAAAGATCTCTGGAGTTTGGTTAATGCACTTAACACTATGAATGTTAATTGTAACAAACTTAACAATGTGAATATACTTAACACTGATGAACTGTACACTTAAAAACAGTTAACATGGTATGTTTTATGCTTTGTGTATTTTACCACAATTTAAAACTTCAAAAAAATTTTAATTAAAATATGAAAATATCATAAATCGGTGTTGAGCTTTGTCAAAAGCTTTTTCTGCATCTATTGAAATGATCATATGGTTTTTATTCTTCAATTTGTTAATGTGGTGTATCACACTGATTGATTTGCATATACTGAAGAATCCTTGCATCCCTGGGATAAATCCCACTTGATCAGGGTGTATGATCCTTTTAATGTGTTGTTGGATTCAGTTTGCTAGTATTTTGTTGGGGATTTTAGCATCTCTGCTCATCAGTGATACTGGCCTGTAATTTTCTTTTTTGGGGTTATCTTTGCCTCATTTTGGTATCAGGGTGATGGTGGCCTCATAAAATGAGCTTGGGAGTATTCTTTCCTCTGCAAATTTTTGGAAGAGTTTCAGAAGAGTAGGTGTTAACTCTTCTATAAATGTCTCATAGAATTCGCCTGTGAAGCCATCTGGTCTTGGACTTTTGTTTGTTGGAAGACTTTTAATCACAGTTTCAATTTCAGTACTTGTGACTGGTCTGTTCATATTTTCTATTTCTTCCTGGCTCAGACTTGGAAGGTTGTATCTTTCTAAGCATTTCTCCATTTCTTCTTCCATTTTATTGGCATATAGTTGCTTGTAGTAATCTCTCATGATCCTTTGTATTTCTGTGGTATCTGTTATAACATTTCCTTTTTCATTTCTAATTTTATTGATTTAATTCCTCTCCCTCTTTTTCTTGATGAGTCTGGCTAAAGGTTTATCAATTTTGTTCATCTTCTCAAAAAACCAGCTTTCAGTTTCATTGATCTTTGCTGCTACTGTCTTCATCTCTATTTCATTTATTTCTGCTGTGATCTTTATGATTTCTTTCCTTCTACTAACTTTCGGTTTTTTCTGTCTTCTTTCTCTGGTTGCTTTAGGTGTGAGGATAGGTGGTTTATATGAGATTTTTCTTGTTTCTTGAAGTAAGATTGTACTGCTATAAACTTCTCTCTTAGAACTGCTTTTGCAGTGTCCCATAGGTTTTGGATTGCTGTGCTTTCATTGTTGTTTGTCCCTAGGTATTTTTTGATATTCTCTTTGATTTCTTTCTTCAGTGATCCATTGAATACATAGTAACATATTGTTAGCCTCCATGGATTTGTGGTTTTTTACAGTTTTTTTTTCCTGTAACTGATTTCTAATCTCATAGTGTTGTCCAGAAAGTGGGCTTAGAGGGAACCTACCTCAACATAATAAAGGCCACATATGACAAACGTACAGCTAACATAATACTCAATGGTAAAAAGCTGAAAGCATTTCCTCTAAGATCAGTAACAAGACAAGGAGGTCCACTCTCGCCACTTTTATTCAACATAAGTTTTTGGAAGTCCTAGCCATGGTTATGAGAGAAGAAGAAGAAATAAAAGGAATCCAAATTGGAAAAGAAGAAGTAAAACTGTCTGTGTTTGCAGATGACATGATACTATACACAGAAAAATCCTAAAGATGCTACTAGAAAACTACTAGAGTTCATCAATGAATTTGGTAAAGTTTCACAATAGAAAACTCATACACAGAAATCTCTTGTATTCCTATACACTAACAGTGAAAGATCAGAAAGAGAGATTAAGGAAACAATCCCATTTACCATTGCAACAAAAAGAATAAAATACCTATGAATAAACCTACTTAAAGAGACAAAAGACCTGTACTCAGAAAACTATAAGATACTGATGAAAGAAATCAAGGTGACACAGATGGAGAGATATACCATGTTCCTGAATTGAAGAATCAATATTGTCAAAATGACTATACTACCCAAAGCAATCTACAGATTCAATGCAATCCCTATCAAACTACCAATGGCATTTTTCACAGAACTAGAACAAAAAATTTCACAATTTGTTGGAAACACAAAAGACCCCAAAGAGACAAAGCAATCTTGAGAAAGGAAAACGGAGCTGGAGGAATCAGGCTCCCTGACTTCAGACTATACTTCAAAGCTACAGTAATCAAGACAGTATGGTACTGGCACAAAAACAGAAATATAGATCAATGGAATAGGATAAAAGTCAAGAGATAAATCCATGCACTTATGGTCACCAAATCTATGACAAAGGAGGTAAGAATATACAATGGAGAAAAGACAGTCTCTCCAATAAGTGGTGCTGGGAAAACTGGACAGCTATATGTCAAAGAATGAAATTAGAACACTTGCTAACACCGTACACAAAAATAAACCCAAAATGGATTAAAGACCTAAATGTAAGGCTGGATACTATAAAACTCTTAGAGGAAAACATAGGCACAAGACTCTTTGACATAAATAGTAGCAAGATCTTTTTTGATCCACCTCCTAGAGTAATGAAAATAAAAACAAAAATAAACAAATGTGATCTTATTAAACTTAAAAGCTTTTGCACAGCAAAGGAAACCATAAAAAAAACGAAAAGACAACCCTCAGAAGGGGAGAAAATATGTGAAAACAAAGCAACTGACAAGGGATTAATCTCCAAAATATATAAACAGCTCACACAGCTCATTATCAGAAAAACAAACTACCCAATCAAAAAATGGGCGGAAGATCTAAATAGACATTTCTCCAAAGAAAACATACAGATGGCTAAAAACCACATGAAAAGATGCTCAACATCACTAATTATTAGAGAAATGAAAATCAAAACTACAATGAGGTATCACCTCACACCAGTCAAAATGGCCATCATCAAAAAGTCTACAAGTAATAAATGCTGGAGAGGATGTGCCTAAAAGGGAGCCCTCCTACACTGTTGGTGGGAATGTAAACTGGTACAGCCACTATGGAGAACAGTACGGAGGATCCTTAAAAAACGGAAAATAGAGCTACCATATGATCCAGCAATCCCACTCCTGGGCATATACCCGGAGAAAACCATAATTCAAAAAGATACATGCACCCCAGTGTTCATCACAGCACTATTCACAATAGGCAGGACATGGAAGCAACCTAAGAGTCCATCAACAGATGAATGGATAAAGAAAATGTGGTACATATATACAATGGAACATTACTCAGCCATAAAAAAGAACGAAATAATGCCATTTGCAGTGACATGGGTGGACCCAGAGATTGTCATACTGAGTGAAGTAAGTCAGACAGAGAAAAGACAAATATCATATGATATCACTTATATGCGGAATCTTTAAAAAGGGTACAAATGAACTTATCTACAAAACCGAAAGAGTCACACATGTAAAAATAAACTTATGGTTACCAGGGGATAAGGGTGGGGGGAGGATAAATTGGAAGATTGGGATTGACACATACACACTACTATATATAAAATAGATAACTAATAAGGACCTACTGTATAGCACAGGGAACTCTACTCCATATTCTGTAATGGCCTATATGGGAAAAGAATCTAAAAATAGTGGATGTATGTATTTGTATAACAGAATCACTTTGCTGTATACCTGAAACTAACACAACACTGTAAATCAATTATACCCCAATAAAAATTTTTTTAAATGAAAATAATAAAAATAAAGCTGAAATTTCCCTGCACTTCTACCCTATCCTAGTCACCTTCTCAGAGGTAACCACTCCTCTTGATGCATTTATATGCACATCTATACCTACAGAAACATAGTTTTAAAATACATAAATGATATATTATGTATACTTTGCTTCTTTTCCTCTCAACAATGTCATAGAGATTATATATAGATTTACCTCATTCTTTTTAACTGCCACATAGTATTTTATAGCATAGAGATACTTCACTCTTTTTATCTATTCCTCTATTGATGATATTCAGAATACTTTCAATGTTTTCTTTCTTTTAATGTTTATTTTCTTATTAGTCATCCATTTTATACATATCAGTGTATACATGTCAATCCTAATCTCCCAATTCATCACACCACAACCCCCACCCCCTGCCGCTTTCCCCCCTTGGTGACCATACTTTTGTTCTCTACATCTGTGTCTCAATTTCTGCTCTGCAAACCGGTTCATTTGTACCATTTTCCAGGTTCCACATATATGTGTTAATATATGATATTTGTTTTTCTCTCTGACTTACTTCACTCTGTATGACAGTCTCTAGATGCATCCATGTGTCTACAAATGACCCAATTTCGTTCCTTTTTGTGGCTGAGTAATATTCCATTGTATATGTGCCACATCTTCTTTATCCATTCATCTGTCGATGGGCATTTAGGTTGCTTCCATGACCTGGCTATTGTAAATAGTGCTGCAATGAACATTGGGGTGCATGTGTCTTTTTGAATTATGCGTTTCTCTGGGTATATGCCCAGTAGTGGGATCGCTGGGTCATATGGTAATTCTATTTTTAGTTCTTTAAGGAACCTCCATACTGTTCTCCATAGTGGCTGTATCAATTTACATTCCCACCAACAGTGCCAAGAGGGTTCCCTTTTCTCCACACACTCTCCAGCATTTGCTGTTTGTAGATTTTCTGATGACGCCAATTCTAACTGGTGTGAGGTGGTACCTCATAGTTTTGATTTGCATTTCTCTAATAATTAGTGATGTTGAGCAGCTTTTCATATGCTTCTTGGCCATCTGTATGTCTCAACGTTTTCTTATTACAATGCTCCAGAAAATATCCTTGTAAACATATGAACTAACACATAAAAATACGAATGAGTAAAACTGCTGAGTATGAGCACTTTGTATTTTGATGCTGTTACTTTGTCCTCCAAAAGGGTAGGTGCTGGAGAAGCTGGCAACCTGGAAACACCAATGGGTGCATATAAAAATTCAAATTCCCACCAGCAACACCTGATATAATGAAACTTCAGTTTTTGCCAGTTCAATGCTTAGTCAACTATCTTGAATCAGAAGGCTTTGCATAAAGTTCTGTTTAAGTTTTAGACGCCTACCATCCATTTTCTCCTAGTATTCTCTTTCACCACTTACCAAAAAAAGAGGAAAAATATCCCTACCCTAATATCAGAAAACAACTATATGGATATATTGATAGATACAAAATCATTTAATACAGATTTACTATACAGAAATCTATATGAAAGGAAAACAAAGTCTCAAGTTTGAAACGGCCTTTTCTATCGCTGATTCTAGAGAAAAATAATAATAAATTAATAAAACCATTTTGGCCATGCAAAGCCCAAATTTTCTTCTAACATTACAGATGTGGAATATTTACTGGCATGACACTGTTATTACAAACAAGACAATGTTTTATCTGCTTTCAGGAAACTTTTTCATTCCAGCATAAGAAGAGTCAGTAACGAAAGGTTACAAATATTAATTGAGTATATGTTCTGTGCCAGGTACTGTGCTAAGCAACTTATACACATTATCTTATTTAACTTTTATAAAACACCATAAAGTGTGTTGCATCATACTCATTTTGCAGCTGAAGCTCAGAAAGGAGAAAGACACATAAAATGGACTCAAGGTTACATAACCAAAAGTTGCATTCAGGATTTGAACCCAGGTCCGTTTGACTGCAGAGTTTTTCCCCACTGTATTCCACTGACTTCTTTTGAAAATAACATTCAGGGTCACAACAATAACAATGGTGATAGATGTGATTCAAAGGAAAGTGATTTAACTTCCACATTGTCTTCATTAATTCAAGTTACTATAAATCACTATTTTTTTAATAAATCACTTTTAATTAATTCCTCTTCCTTCTATGAGAGCTCTCTACACATGCTAAAGAAATGGAGAAAATAAATGCTTACAATTAGGATCTAATAAATTATATGAACTGCCACCAGGAATATGCCATTATCTTTCCTTTGCCTATACTTTTATTCTTTTATTTTTATTATTTTTTTAATTAAATTTTTTTTAAATTTTTAGTTATTTATTTATTTTTTGGCTGAGTTGGGTCTTTGTTGCTGCGCACAGGCTTTTTCTAGTTGCAGCAAGCGGGGGCTACTCTTGGTTGCAGAGTGCGGGCTTCTTGCTGTGGTGGCTTCTCTTGTTGTGTAGCACAGGCTCTAGGCGAGCAGGCTTCAGTAGTTGCAGCATGAGGCTCAGTAGTTGTGGCACGCGGGCTCTAGAGTGTGCAGGCTTTAGTAGTTGTGGCGTGTGGGGCTCAGTAGTTGTGGCTCGTGGGCTCTAGAGCTCAGGCTCAGTAGTTGTGGCACATGGGCTTATTAGTTGCTCCGTGGCATGTGGGATCTTCCCGGAACAGGGATTGAACCCGTGTCTCCTGCACTGGCAGGCGGATTCTTAACCACTGCACCACCAGGGAAGTCCCTGCCCATACTTTTATATTTGGACATATATGGTTGCCAAGAGACGAAGAAAGGAACAAAGGATCTACAGAACAGTCAGAAGACAATTAACAAAATGGCAACAGGAAGTCCTTACCAATCAATAATTACTTTAAATCAATAATTACTTTAAACGTAAATGAATGAAATTCTTCAATTGAAAGATACACAATGACTGAATGGATTAAAAAACAAAAAAGATCAACAAAGTCCATAAAGAAAGACAAAGAAGGACACTATGTAATGAAAAAGGGATCAATAAAAGAAGAGGATATCACATTCTTTAACATATATGCTCCCAATATAGGAGCTCTTAAATATATAAAACAAATACTAACAGGCATAAAGGGAGAAACTGACAGGAATACAATTTTATAGTAGACTTTGGTACTCCCTGACATCAATGGACGGATCTTCCAGACAGAAAATCAATAAGGAAACAGACGTCCTAAATGATGCAACAGAACAGTTGGATTTAATTGATATCTATAGGACACTATATCCAAAAAAACCAGAATACACATTCTTTTCAAGTGTGCATGGAACATTGTCTAGGATAGACCACATACTTGGACACAAAACAAGGCTCAACAAATTTAAGAGGATAGAAATTATTTCAAGCATCTTTTCTGACCACAATGGTATGAAAATAGAAATCAACCACAGAAAGAAACATGGGGGGAAAAATGATCACATGGAGACTAAACAATATGCTACAGAAAAAACAGTGGGTCAATGATGAAATCAAAGCAGAAATCAGAAAATGCTTCGAGACAAATGATAATGAAAAGATAACCTTACAAAATTAATGAGATGCAGCAAAAGCAGTGCTAAGAGGGAAGTTCTTATTGATGCATGCCTTCCTCAAGAAAAAAGAAAATCTCAAACAACATATCACCTAAAAATATCATCTACCACCTAAAATAACTAGAAAAAGAAGAACAAACAAAACACAAAGTTCGCGGAAGGATGGAAATAATAAATATCAGAGAGGAAATAAATAAAATAGAGATAAAAAACAACAGTAAAGATCAATAAAACCATGAGCTATTTTTTCAAAGATAACCAAAATCAAGAAACCTCTAGCCAGGCTCACGAACAACAAAAGAGAGAGAATCCAAATAAACAAAATAAGAAATGAAAGTGGAGAAATAACCAATGCTGTGGAAATATAAAAAATCATAAGAGAATACTATGAACAGTTATATGCCAACAAACTGGACAACCAAGAAGAAATGAACAAGTTTCTAAAAACATACAGCCTATCAAAATTGAGTCAAGAAAAATCAGATAACTAGAAGTGAAATAGAATGTATAATTAAAAAAAAAAACTCCTTGCAAACAAAAGTCCAGGACCAGATGGCTTCACTGGGGAATTCTACCAAACATACGAAGAAGAACTTACACCAATCCTTCTGAAAATATTCCAAAAGACTGAAGAGGAGGGAACACTCCCAAATTCATTCTATGAAGCCACCATCACCCTATTGCCAAAACCAAACAAAGGCACTACAAAAAAAGAAAATTACATGCCAATGTCTTTGATAAATATAGATGCAAATATTCTCAACAAAATATTAGCAAACTGAATCCAACTATACATAAAAAGGATCATACACCATGATCAAGCTGGATTCATTCCAGGGTTGCAAGGATGGTTCAACATATGCCAATCAATCAATATGATACACCACACTAACAAAAGAAAATACAAAAACCATATGATCGCTCTGTACAGTCCCCAGGCGGCGGGGGTATCCTGTTTTTCCCTAGCGCGGCTATGAGCAAGCAGAACCAGGTGTCGTACGTGCGGCCAGCCGAGCCGGCGCTCCTGGCCCGCTTCAAGGAACGGATCGGCTACGAGGAAGGGCCCACAGTAGAAACCAAGAGAATCCAGCTTCAGCTCCCAGGTGAAGATGGTGATCACAGTGACAAAGAAGATGAACAGCCCCAGGTGGTGGTTTTTAAAAAGGGAGACCTATCAGTTGAAGAAGTCATGAAAATTAAAACAGAGATAAAGGCTGCCAAAGCAGATGAAGAATCAGCTGATGGAAGAATTATGTATCAAAAACCAGTCAAGCATTCCTCAGATGAAAAATATTCCAGTTTAACAGCAAGCTCAAAAGAAGACAAATGAAGAAGATGAAATAAATAAGCAGGGTTCAGTTAAAAAAAACTCACGAAAGCAAATCAAAAATAGTAGCCTCCCTTCTCTTGACAATGAAGATGAAAATGAATAAGTGTAAATAAATATTTTGGACTTCGTCTTCTTTAAGAACATACTGGGTATTTTTTAAAATAACATCTATTTTTCCTATTGTAATACAAGTTCAGGGACTTCCCTGGTTGTCCAGTGGTTAAGACTCCATGCTTCCACTGCAGGGGGCACAGGTTCAATCCCTGGTTGGGGAACTAAGATTCCATATGCTGCACGGTGTGGCCAAAAAATAAAAATAAAACATAAAAAGAATACAAGTTCATTGGAGAAAATTTAGAAAATACAGAAAACATTCAGTAAGATAAAACATATCTATCCATCAATACCGTTTTGACCTGAACTGCTAACTCTCTAGACATTAACTACCACTAACATTTTGTTATTTCCTGTGTGTGGGATGTGTGTGTATGTAAATTATATTTTTCTAAACAAAATTGTGATTGTATTCTGTATGTTCTCAGTCCTGCTTCTCACTTGACATTGTATCACGAGCATTTTTCTAGGTCAGTAAAATTCAAAATCCTGACATTAATAGCTACAGAGGATTTTGTAATTAAACAGATCTTGTGTTTTGTCTTCCTCTTCAGCAGAACCTCACTTTGGATGAGGGAGATGATCATGTGCCTAGTTACTAATACTTCCCCAGCTCCTGCTAAGGGTAGCCATGTGACAGCTCTGGTAAGTTAAGCGATATAAGTGGATCTTGAACAAGTAAGGATCTAAAACAGGTGACCATGATACAAGTTAGGATCTACTGAATCACATGGTGACTATTATTGATTACATGGTTAAAAAAAAAAGATACAAGTGGAAGTCTGCTTACTAGGTTTTTTGATACAAAAGGACAGATTTGGAAAGCGTGAACCTTTGTCCTCTCTCCATCCTGCCTGGAGCACAAACATGAAACCAAGAAGTACCAGAGCCATTCTGGGGCATGAAGAAGACAGCCACTTGTTCTGGGTGGTACAGTGGAAAGACTCGAGGAGCTTGGATCATGATGGCATGCCTGGAGGAGCTGCTGTACTAGCCTTGGACTTACTGATACATGAGGATAAACACCCTCTTAGTTAAGCCTCTGTCAGGTTTCTGTCACATGCAGCCTAATGATACAGTGGTAGAATGTGTGTGCACAGAAATCTCCAAGTGTATTTCTGATGATTTCCTTAGAATGAGTTGCTGGAAGCAGAATTACTAGATCAAAGTATTCGAATATTTCTAAAGCTTTTCGTGCTTTCTTTCAAATTGCTTCCTAGGTGGTTTTTACCATTTTATTCATACCATGTACAAGAGCCCACGTCACCTCATCCATGATGCATTCAATTTGATGCTTTGAAAATGGTGTTTAATAGTTATATTTAACTGGCATTTTCTTTGATTGACCAGGGAAGCTAAACTGTTTTTCATGTTACCTATCAATTTTCCTCATTACTGCAAGTCAACCAAGACTGGAGACTTGTCAAGATCCCATTCTTCACCAGCCAGAAATTAGGAATTTCAGAGATTCCATGTTATGAATTTGGTGCCACATCTATCTTTCAGCCACTTTAAGACCTAGTGTAAAGAATCCTCAAAAGTGATTCATGTGAGTGGGCTAGTGAGTCCTGAAATAGGCTCTAAATTATACAGACTAGTCCAGAAGCCATTCCTAGTACTATCTTTAATGTATACTCACTTGTAACAAGCCAGGGTTTTTTCTAATCTGTATCATTGCTACATCTATTCTTGTACCAACACCCCACTGCTTTAATTACTGTAAATTTTAGTATGTCTTAGCATTTACAGGTGGGAGTCTTCAGGGCAGGGACTTTGTCTTACCTCTGTATCCTCAGTACCCAGAACAGTACCTAACACACTAAAAGCAAAATAAATATAGTTAGAAAAATTTAAAAAAAACCATATGATCAACTCAATAGATGCAGAAAAAGCATTTGATAAAATTCAACATCCATTCATGATGAAAACTCTCACCCATCAAAGTGGGTATAAAGGGAAAACATCTCAACATAATAAAAGCCATTTACGGCAAACCAACAGCCAACATAATACTTAATGGTGAAAAGCTGAAAGGCTTCCTGCTAAATTCAGGAACAAGACAAAGATGCCCATTCTCATCACTTCTATTTAACATAGTATTGGAAGTCCTAGCCACAGCAATCAGACAAGAAAAAGAAATAAAAGGTATCCAGATTGGAAGGGAAGACGTTAAACTGTGACTATTTGCAGATAACATGATATTCTGTATAGAGAACCCTAAAGATTCCACACAAAAACTATTAGAACCAATAAATGAATTCCACAATGTAGCAGGATACAAGATTAACATACAGAAATTGGTTGTATTTCCTCACGCAAACAATGAAATATCAGAAAAAGAAAGTTTCAAAAAATTCTGTTTAAAATTGCGTCAAAAAAAAATAAAATACCTACAAATAAAATTAAACAAGGAGGTGAAGGACCTGTATGCTGAAAACGATAACACACTGATAATGGAAACTGAAGATGATTCAAAGAAACGGAAATATATCCCATGCTCTAGGATTGGAAGAATTTATGTTGTTAATATGGCCATACTACCCAAAGCAATCTACAGATTTAATGTGATCCCTATCAAAATATCCATGGCATTTTTCACAAAACCAGAACATATAATCCTAAAATTTATAATGAACCACAAAAGACCCAGAATTGTCAAAGCAATCCAAAGGAAAAAGGACAAAGCTGGAGGCATAAACCTCCCAGACTGCAAACAATACTACAAAGCTACAGTAATCAAAACAGCATGGTATTGATACAAAACCAGACATATAGATCAATGGAACAATAGAGAGCCCAGAAATAAACCTACACACCTACGGTCAATTAACCCTCAACAAAAGAAGCAAAAATACACAGTGGAGACAAGACAGTCTCCTCAGCAAGTGGCGATCGGAAAGCTGGACACCTACATGTAAACTGAAAAAATCAGAACACCATATATAAAAGTAAGCTCACACCATATATAAAAATAAGTGCAGAATGGTTCAAAGACCTAAATATAATATATGACACTGTAAAACTCCTAGAACAGAACATAGGCAAAACATTTTCAGACATAAATAATAGCAATATTTTCTTAATTCTGTCTCCCAAGGCAAAAGAAAAGCAAAAATAAACAAATGAGACAAAATCAAACTTAAAAGCTTTTGCACAGTAAGGGAAACCATCAACAAAACAAAAAAACAACCTACAGAATGTGAGAAAATATTTGCCAATGATGTAACCAACAAGGGGTTAAATGTCCAAAATATAAAAAGAGCTCATACAACTCAATATCAAAAAACCAAACAACTAAATCAAAAAGTGGGCAGAAAACTTAAACAGACATTTCTCCAAGACATACAGATGGCCAAAAGGCACATGAAAATATGCTCAACATCCCAAATCATTAGAGAAATGCAAATCACAACCACAATGAGGTATCATCAGTCAGAATGGCTATCATCAAAAAGTCTACAAATAATAAATGCTGCAGAGGGTGTGTAGAAAAGGGAACCTCTTATGCTGTTGGTGGGAATGTAAACTGGTGCAGCCCCTGTGGGGAAAAAGAACAAAATAATGCCATTTGCAGCAACATGGATGGATCTCGAGATTCTCATACTGAGTGAAGTAAGTCAGACAGAGAAAGACAAATATCATATGACATCACTTATATGTGGAATCTAAAAAAATGGTACAAATAAACTTACTTACAAAACAGAAATAGAGTTACAGATGTAGAAAACAAACATGGTTACCAGGGGGCAAGGGTGAGGGAGGGATAAATTGGAAGACTGGGATTGACAAATACACACTACTATAGATAAAATAAATAATATGGGCGTACTGGATAGCACAGGGAACTCTTCTCAGTACTCCGTAATGACCCATATGGGAAAAGAATCTAAAAGAGATTGGCTATATGTATATGTATAACTTACTCACTTTGCTGTACAGCAGAAACTAACACAACATTGTAACTCAACTGTATTCCAATAAAAATTATTTTAAAAGAATGACTATACTACACAAAGCAATCGACCGACTCAATGCAATCCCTATCAAACTACCAATGGGATTTTTCACAGAACTAGAACAAAAAATTTCACAATTTCTATGTAACCACAAAAGACCCCGAAGAGCCAAAGCAATCTTGAGAAAGAAAAACGGAGCTGGAGGAATCAGGCTCCCTGACTTCAGACTATACTACAAAGCTACAGTAATCAAGACAATATGGCACTGGTGCAAAAACAGAAACATAGATCAATAGAACAGGATAGAAAGCCCAGAGATAAACCCATGAACATATGGTCACCTTATCTTTGATAAAGAGGCAAGAATATATAATGGAGAAAAGACAGCCTCTTCAATAAGTGGTGCTGGGAAAACTGGACAGCTACGTGTAAAAGAATGAAATTAGAATACTTCCTAACACCATACACAAAAATAAACTCAAAATGGATTAAAGACCTAAATGTAAGGCTAGACACTATAAAACTCCTAGAGGAAAACACAGGAAGAACACTCCATGACATAAATCACAGCAAGATCCTTTTTCACCCACCTTCCAGAGAAATGGAAATAAAAACAAAAATAAACAAATGGGACCTAATGAAACTTCAAAGCTTTTGCACAGCAAAGGAAACCATAAACAAGACAAAAAGACAGCCCTCAGAATGGGAGAAAATATTTGCAAACGAAGCAACTGACAAAGGATTAATCTCCAAAATATATAAGCCCCTCATGTCCCTCAATATCAAAAAAACAATCCAATCCAAAAATGGGCAGAAGACCTAAATAGACATTTCTCCAAAGAAGATATACAGATTGCCAACAAACACATGAAAGGATGCTCAACATCACTAATCATTAGAGAAATGCAAATCAAAACTACAATGAGGTATCACCTCACACCAGTCAGAATGGCCATCATCAAAAACCTACAAACAATAAATGTTGGAGAGGGTGTGGAGAAAAGGGAACCCTCTTGCACTGTTGGTGGGAATGTAAATTAATACAGCCACTATGGAGAACAGTATGAGGTTCCTTAAAAAACTAAAAATAGAATTACCATATGACCCAGCAATCCCACTACTGGGCATATACCCTGAGAAAACTGTAATTCAAAAAGAGTCATGTACCAAAATGTTCATTGCAGCACTATTTACAATAGCCAGGACATGGAAGCAACCTAACTGTCCATTGACAGATAAATGGATAAAGAAGATGTGGTACATATATAAAATGGAATATTACTCAGCCATAAAAAGAAACAAAATTGAGTTATTTGTATTGAGGTGGATAGACCTAGAGTTTGTTATACAGAGTGAAGTAAGTCAGAAAGAGAAAAACAAATACCATATGCTAACACATATATATGGAATCTAAAAAAAACAAACAAACATGGTTTTGAAGAACCTAGGGGCGGGACAGGAATAAAGACGCAGACGTAGAGAATGGACTTGAGGACTTGGGGAGGGGAAGGGTAAGCTGGGATGGTGAGAGATTGGCATGGACATATATAGACTACCTAATGTAAAATAGATAGCTAGTGGGAAACAGCCGCATAGCACAGGGAGATCAGCTCAGTGCTTTGTGCCCACCTAGAGGAGTGGGATAGGTAGGGTGGGAGGGAGATGCAAGAGGGAGGAGATATGGGGATGTATGTATACATATAGTTGATTCACTTTGTTATACAGCAGAAACTAACACACCATTGTAAAGCAATTATACCCCAATAAAGATGTTAAAAAAAAAACCTGCCAGATATGTAATCAAGCTTTATTATTAACTGAATAATTGTACAAGCATGCTAACATAGTACAAACCTGTAAAAAATAGAAGCTAAATTTTAAATTTGAAATCTAAAAATATAAACACTTAATTTATCAAATTTTCCTTTTGAAACTGATTATCTTCTTGATTTGGAAATAGAAAACCAAAACTTTTTCTTCTACACCAATATGTCAATGTCCATGCATACTGATAGGGAAGAAGTAGATACCTAAATGGAAATTTCGATAATGTTAGCAATAAGAAAGTAGATGAATGACTGACCAAAAGCAGTAAGTGTCTACTACATCTGATATTCCATATTTGTCTAATTAGAATTTAGTACCACACTATAGTGCAGGTCAATTTGTAGTTCTTTATTCACATTAGTAATATTAATTGAGAAAGGCAAAATAAACAGTATTTTTCACTATTATAATGTTGGAAATCAGAAAACATATTCTTAAGAATTCAATCTTCAAGTCCAAAACTTTGAGTATGTAGTTCAGGTAATCACTTCCATCTTTGGAAACCAATTTCAGCATAGAAAAGTGAGTCATGAAGAACCTAGTGGCAAGATGGGAAGAAAGACACAGACCTACTAGAGAATGGACTTGAGGATATGGGGAGGGGGAAGGGTAAGCTGGGACAAAGTGAGAGAGTGACATGGACATATATACACTACCAAACGTAAAATAGATAGCTAGTGGGAAGCAGCCGCATAGCACAGGGAGATCAGCTCAGTACTTTGTGACCACCTGGAGGGGTGGGATGGGGAGGGTAGGAGGGAGGGAGATGCAAGAGGGAAGAGATATGGGAACAAATGTATATGTACAATTAATTCACTTTGTTATAAAGCAGAAACTAACACACCATTGTAAAGCAATTATACTCCAATAAAGATGTTTAAAATAAATAAATAAATGAATAAATAAATAAATTTTAAAAAGTGAGTCAGATTAGTCCCTGCCAAATGAGTTTCCCAAAGAAACGACTTCACTAAGAACATGTGAATTTAAATTTACATTCATTTACTTACTGCATTTGTGGAGAGATTCAGAGTGTTTACATGAGTTGTCATATTCACCACAGAGGTCAAGTCTTTGAGCTGAGGCAGAGGTTTTTCCCGTAGATGACGTGAATAAGTTTAATTATTTCAACAGTTCAAAAAGATCTCTTTAGCACCTGTCATGAATGCTGTGCTGCATCACCCAGATTTCCCCTTCAACACTAAAATATTTATTTCCAGGTTGCTCTTTAGGAATTACCTAGGCTGAAGAGAGCTACCTCATCCAAGGTTATGGCCCCTTCCCAAGGCAGCTGGCATCCAATGACTAGTAAATACTGGGCTAGACCTGGTTTTCTCACCCTAACGGAGGACAATTCTGAATGGCCATCCCAGCTTCAGAGCATCCCATGGGGTAAAGTTGAAGCCTTATGGTGACTTTACACCAGCCCAACTTCTCCCTTTACCTAGTCCTGCCTCCTTTCCTTTCCCTCATAGGTGTTGATCCTCAGACCACCCCTTAATAAATTATCTGTACACTAATCTCCATCTTTAAAATCCGCTTCTAGGGCAACCCAACCTGTGACAGCACCACATCCACTTAAGCTCCAACAAGTAGAGGCAACTACTCTACTGTGCATCAAATTCACCCAGCAAAGCAATAATCTCTGTTGAAGCCACAGAAGAATATCCAGTATACATGTGTTATTACTACATCCACATGTTTCATTTTTAGCTTTTTAGCACAGTGTTTCCTGGTAAATTATATAATTAATAGACTTGTCTTATATTCTTAAAAAATACTTCCACCTTGGATTTAAGTTCCAAATCAAGATTTATCCTAATAACTAACCATTGCAGAAATATCTCCTGTAGTCACACTTAAATTTTTTTGATCAATCTACATTAAACTTATACGACACAGGTACTATGTTCAAAAGTTCTGTCTTATCAAAATTTTCATTGACACCACAAGTAAATATGCTTTACTGTGCAGTATTACATATGTCCATGCAACAGAAACACCACAAATAACTCTTTTAAAGCAACCTGTCTGATAAATTATCAGTCATACCTTCAACATGCCAAACAACAGCATTTCTGGTTAGATTTACACTTGAAACTTAAGAATACATTTTATGACTCACTCAGTAGACACACTTTTGTAAACTTGTCATCTTTAAAAGGGTTTAACGCCTGGGCAATTGTTTTCCTTAATATAAAACTATATAACTGCATTTCACAACAGGATAGCTTATTTTATTAACTTTCCAAAATAAACCTGGTTGAAATTTCACTCCTGTTATTGAACTTGATAAGCTTTCATTACACTGCTTTTGTGTATACTAGCCACAGTTTCTACTTTATTTCATTTCATAATGAGCTATTAAGTTGTACTCATTTGATACCAACACACTTTTTTGCATATTAAACACAGGAATATTTTTTTACTTCCTTTCAGTCTAGCTTTCATTCCCTCACTTTTGATAGAGATGTGGATGCCATGAACATTTATTTTCCTCTTATATCTGCTATAAGAATAATGACACGAAGAAGATGATAAATGACAACTTGACACACAGGATATGGGAGAAAATAAGGCATTGTGGGGACTATGTCAAACTGGAGAATACATGTCCCACGTCTGAAGGTAACAACTGCCACTTGGTTCCAACTGATTATTGCTTAGTGGGAATATTGACCAAGTGTTTCCAGATTTTTTTCAATTTTTTCAAGAGAACTCAAAAATCCAAATTGTTATGTGAAATTGTTAAATGCTGGCAATTAATGCATCCCTATGCAACATATCTGTGGTCATATCCAGGTCATAGGTCCACTGATTTGCAAACTCACTCTTATGTGATAAATTCCTTTTGAATGTAGTATTGGGAGGATAAGTTTCTCAGTCTTGAAGTCTGCAAAATTCAGAATCTCTAGAAATTAAACAAGCCTTAAGCAACCAATGAATCACAGAAGAAATCACAAGGGAGATTAGAAAATACTTAGGGAAGAATAAAAATGAAAACACAACATACCAAAACTTATGGGACACAGAAAAAGCAGTGCTATGGGAGAAATTTATAACTATAAAAGCTTACATTAAAACAAGAAAAGTCTCAAATCAACAACCTAACTTTAGAACTTAGGGAATTAGGAAAAGAACTAAACCAAAAGCTAGCAGAAGGGAGGAAATAATAAAATCAGAGCAGAAATAAATGAAATAGACGCCAGAAAAAAACAATAAAATACTCAATGAAACTAAGAGTTGGGTTTTTTAAACGATAAAACAGACAAACCTTTAGCTAGATAGTTAACTAAGAAAAAAAGCGAGAAGACTCAAATAAACAAAATCAGAGATGAAAGAGGAGACATTAGGACTGATGCCACAGAAATCAAAAGGATTATAAAAGACTACTACTAAAACTTATACACTAATAAATTAGATAACCTAGAAGAAATAACTGCATGAATTCCTAGAAATATATCATGTACCAAGCCTGAATCATGAAGAAATAGAAAACCTGACAGACGTATAACTAGTAAAGAGATTGAAGCAGTAATCAAAAACTTCTAACACAGAAAAGCCCAGGATCTGATGGCTTCACTCATAAATTCTACCAAATATTTAAAGAAGAATTAATGGCAGTTCTTCTCAAACTCTTCCAAAAAATTGGAGAGGAGGGAACACTTCCATACTTATTTATGATGCCAGCATTACCCTGATACAAAAACAGAAAACGACACTATGAGAAAAGAAAACAACAGGCCAATATCACTGATAAATATAGTGTAAAATTCCTCAACAAAATACTACCAAACCAAATTCAACAGCATATTAAAAAGATCATACACCATGACCAAGTGGGACTTATTCCTGGGATGTAAAGATGGTTCAAAATATAAAAATCAGTAAATGTTATATACCACATTAACAGGATGAAAGATAAAAATCACATGATCATCTCAACAAATGCAGAAGAATCATCTGAAAAATTCAACACCCTTTCATAATAAACACACTCAACAAGCTAAGGGTAGGAAACTACCTCAACATAATAAAAGCCATATGTGGGACTTCCCTGGTGGTCCAGTGGTAAAGAATCCGCCTTCCAATGCAGGGGACATGGGTTTGACCCCTGGTCAGTGAACTAAGATCCCACATGCCACAGGGCAACTAAGCCCACGTGCCACAACTACTGAGCTCACACGCCTCAATGAGAGAGCCTGCGTGCCACAAACTACAGAGCCCATGAGCTCTGGAGCCCGCACTAGAGACAGAAAAACCTGCACCCCACAACTAGAGAGAAGCCCTGCACGCCACAACAAAGTGCCCATGTGCCGCAACAAAAAGATCTCGCATGCCTCAACAAAGATCCTGCATGCCGCAACTAAGGCCCAATGCAGTCAAGAAAGAAAGAGAGAGAGAGGGAAGGAAGGAAGGAAGGAAGGAAGGAAGGAAGGGAGGGAGGGAGGGAGGAAGGAAGGGAAGGAAGGAAGGAAGGAAGAAAATAAATTTTTAAAAAAAGCCATATTGGAAAAACCCATAGTGGACATCATACTCAATGGTGAAAGGCTGAAACTTTTTCCTCTAAGATCAGGAACAAGGCAAGGAGGCCTGCTTTAGCCACTTTTGTTCAACATAGTATTGGACATCCTAGCCAGAGAAATTAAGCAAGGAAAAGAAATAAAAGGCATCCATTCAAATTGGAAGGGAAGAAGTAAAATTACCTTTGTTCATAGATGATTATGATCTTATATGTAAAAAACCCTAAAGATTCCACAAAAAAGTATTAAAACTAATAAATGAATTCAACAAAGTAGCAGGACACAAAGTCAACATGCAAAACTCAGTTGCATTTCTATATACAGACAATAAACAATCTGAAAAGAAAATTAAGAAAACAATCTCATATACAATAGCATAAAAAATAATTAAGCATTAACTTAAACAAGGAAGTGAAGGACTTGTATGATAAAATCTGCAAGACATTTCTAAACAAAATTAGAGTACATATAAATAAATGGAAAGAAATTCCATGTTCATGAATTGGAAGACAGTATTGTTAAGATGCCAATACTATCCAAAGTGATCTACAGATTAAATGAAGCCCCTATCAAAATCCCAATGATTTTTTTTGAAGAAATAGAAAAATTCATCCTAAAATTCATATGCAATCTCAAGGAATTCTGAAGCGTCAAAATGATTCTGAAAAAGAAGAACAAAGCTGGAGAACTCATATTAACTGATTTCAAAACTTACTACAAAATAACAGCTTAAAAAAAAAAAGCAATGGAAGAGAACAGAATACACAGAAATAAACTCACATATATATTCAAATGATTTTTGACAAGAGTGCCAAGACCATTCAATGGGGAAAAGACAGTCTTCTCAACAAATGATGCTGAGAAAACTAGTATCACATGCAAAAGAATGAAGTTGGACCCTTACTTTACACCATGTACAAAAATTAACTCAAAATGGATCCATGACCTAAATGTAAGACCTAAAACTATAAAACTCCTAGAAGAAAACAAAGGGGAAAATCTTCATGTCATTGGATTTGTTAATGATTTCTTAGATATGACACCAAAAGAACAGGAAACAAACAAACAGAAAAACCCACAAATTGGATTTTATGAAAAATTTTAAGTATTTTGCATCAGAAGGCACTATCAACAGAGTAAAAAGGCAACCCACAGAATGGAAGAAAATATTTGCAAATGATTTATATGATAAGGGATTAATATCCAGAATACATAGAGAACTCCTAAAACTCAACATTAAAAACCAAACGACTTGATTAAAAAATAGGCAGAGGACTAAAACAGACATTTCTCCAAAGAAGATATACAAATGGCCAAAAATGACATGAAAAGATGGTCAACATGACTAGTCATTAAGGAAATGCAAATCAAAACTACATGATCCCACCTCACACTCATTAGGATGGCTACTAATATATTTTAAAAAAAAAAAGTTGATGAGAATGTAGAGAAATTGGAACTCTTGTGTACTGTTGGTGGGAATGCAAAATGGTACATCCACTGTGAAAACAGTATGACAGTTCCTCAAAAAATTAAAAATAGAATTACATTATCCAGCAGTTCCACTTCTGGGCATATAACCAAAAGAATCGAAAGCATGTTCTCGAAGAAATATTTTTACACCCACATTCACAGCAGCGTTAGTCATAATAGCTAAAACATGGAAGTTTTATCTTCCATCAGTAAATACATGGATAAGCAAAATGTGGTATATACATACAATGGAATATTCTTAAGCCTTAAAAAGGAACAAAATTCTGACACACGCTACAACACGGGTGAAACTTGAGGACATTATGTTAAGTGAAATGAGCCAATCACAAAAAGACAAATACTATATGATTCCACTTAAATAACGTACCTAGAGTAGTCAAATTCATAGAGATGAAAAGTAGAATGGTGGTTGCCAAGGACTGGGAGAAGTGGGGAACAGAGAGTTTATTGTTTAATGGGTAAAGAGTTTCAGTTTTGCAAGATGAAAGAGCTCTGGAGATGGACTGTGGTGATGTTTGCAGAATATGAATGTACTTGTTACCAATGAAGTGTACACTTTATGATTAATATAGTAAGTTATGTGTATTTTACCACAATAAAAAAAACTGGGAAAGAGTTTTATTGGGACACAGCCACCCACATTTGTTTATATATTGTCTATGGCTGCTTTTGCACTATAATGGCAGAGTTGAGGAGTTGTGACAGAAACTGTGTGGCCCACAAATCTAAAATATATACTATCTTGTCCTTTAAGAAAAAGTTTGCTAATCTGAATTAAATGAAGACAGGTGGGCATGCCTATGAACTCTGAGGATGACATAAACTGGGAGGAGTAGTTGATATACTGCATGACAGAATCAAAATTCACAAAAATCAGAACTGAAAAAAAATAGGCTGTAACAATCAGGTTGAAACTTAACAGCTTATGAAGTATGTATGAGATAACAGAAAATATATGTTGGTCTCTGCCCCCGATTCTTAGAACTGAGCTTCTACAGCCCTTGTAATTTCCTAAAGTGATAAGAACACTAGGAGCATTGTTAAAATATCCATACTGCCCAAAGCAATCTACAGATTTAATGCAATCTACAGATTTAATGCAATCCCTATCAAAATACCCGTGACATTTTTCACAGAACTGGAACAAAAAATCCTAAAATTTATATGGAACCACAAAAGACTGCAAACAGTCAAAGCAATCTTGAGAAAAAAGAATAAAGTTGGAGGTATCACACTCCCTGACTTCAGGCTCAGGCTATACTACAAAGCTACAGTAATCAAAACAGTATGGTACTGGCACAAACACAGACACATAGATCAATGCAACAGAATAGAGAGCCCAGAAATAAACCCACGCACCTATGGTCAATTAATCTACAACAAAGGAGGCAAAAATATACAACGGAGAAAAGACAGTCTCTTCAACAATTGGTGCTGGGAAAACTGGATAGCTACATGTAAAAGAATGGAATTAGAACATTTTCTCAGACAATATACAAAAATAAATTCAACATGGATTAAAGACCTAAACGTAAGACTGGAAATTATAAAACTCTTAGAAGAAAATATAGGCAGAACACTCTTTGACATAAATAGTAGCAGTTATTTTTTTGGATCTGTCTCCTAAGGCAAAGGAAACAGAAGCAAAAATAAACAAATGGGACCTAATTAAGTAAAAGCTCTTGCACAGCAAAGGAAACCATCAACACAATGAAAAGATAACCTACTGAACAGGAGAAAATATTAGCAAATGATATGACCAATAGGGGTTAAGATGCAAAATATATCAACAGCTCATACAACTCAATATCAAGAAAACAAACAACCTGATTTTAAAAAGGGCAGAGGACCTGAATAGACATTTTTCCAAAGAAGACATACAGATGGCCAACAGGCACAAGAAAGATGCTCAACATCACTAATCATCAGAGAAATGCAAATCAAAACCACACTGAGATGTCACCTCACACCCGTCAGAATGGCTATGATCAAAAAGACCACAAATAACAAATGTTGGTTAGGATGTAGAGAAAAGGGAACCCTCTTGCACTGTTGGTGGGAATGTAAATTGGTGCAGCCACTGTGAAAAACAGTATGGAGGTTCCTCACAAAACTAAAAATAGAACTACCATATGATCCAGCAATTCCACTCCTGGGTATATATTCAAAACAAACAAAAACACTAATTTGAAAAGATACATGCACCCCAATGTTCATAGCAGCATTATTTACAACTTCCAAGATACAGAAGCAACCCATCAACAGATAAATGGATAAAGAAGATGTGGTATATATATAAAATGGAATGTTACTCAGCCATAAAAAAGAATGAAATCTTGCCATTGCAACAACATGGATGGACTTAGAGGGTATTATGCTTTGTGAAATAGGTCAGACATAGAAAGACAAATACTGTATGTTATCACTTATATGTGGAATCTAAAAACTAAAATGAATGAATGTAACAAAACAGAAATAGACTCACATATATAGAAAACAGAATAGTGGTTACCAATGAGGAGAGGGAAGGGGGTAGCGGCAAATAGGGGTAGGGGATTAAGAGGCACGAACTACTATGTATGAAATAAATAAGCTACAAGGATATATTGTACACCACAGGGAATATAGTCAGTATTTTATAATAACTTTAAATGGAGTATAATCTATAAAAATATTGAATCACTATGTTGTACACCTGACACTAATATAATATTGTAAATCAACTATACTTCAATTTAAAAAATTAAAAAATTAAACAAAACAGTGGTTCTCAGAACCACCTGGAGGACTAATATAGAATACAGAGGTCTGGGCTTGTTGGAGTAAGGTAGGGCCTGATCTCTCTGTTTTTACCACATTCCCTAGTGATTATTTTTTAATAAGCTTTATTGAGGTATAATTCACATACCATACAATTCATCCATTTAAAGTATATGATTCAATGGTTTTTAGTATATTCCCAGAGTTGTGCAACCATCATACAATTTTAGAACATTTTCATTATACCAAAAAGAGACCCCATGCCCATTAGTAGTTACTCCCCATATCCCCCCAATTCTCGAAGCCCTAGGCAACAACAAATCTACTATCTGTTTCTATAAATGTGCCTGTTCTGGAAATATCATATAAATGGAATGATACAATATGTGGTCTTTGTGACTGGCTTCTTTCATTTAGCATGTTTTTAAGGTTCATCCATGTTATAACATGTATCAGTACTCTGTTTCTTTTTATTGCCAAATGAGTATACTATATTTTGTTTATCTTTTCATCAGTTGATAGACATTTTGGTTGTTTCCACATTTGATTATCAAAAATAATGCTGTTATGAACATTCATATACACGTGTTTGTATGGACACGTTTCCTCTTTAACTTAGGAGTGGAACTGCTGGGTCATATGGTAACTCTATTTAACTCATTGAGGAACTAACAGGCTGTTTCCAAAGTGGCTGCACCATTTTACATTCCCACCAGCAGTGTATGAGGGTTACAATTTTTCCACATCCTTGTCAATTTCTGTTATTATCTATCGTTTTGATTACAGCCATCCTAGTAGTGCGAAGCAGTTTCTCATTGTGGTTTTGATTTGCATTTCCCTGACGGCTAACGATGTTGAGCATCTTTTCAAGTGATTCCCCAGTAACTCTGATGAACACTGAAGTCTGAAAACCACTAAGAGGTCTGCAAGTACGTTAAGGTCCCTTTTGACATTAATGATCCAAAGATAGAGCTACAGAGGTGTATCATTTGCAGAACTACATTTGCACATGCTTTCCTGTTCCACGTGCCACTGGCCTGCAAGTTAACCTAGTCAACTCCTGTTTTATAAAACCCTATCTTACTCCTTTCTCATTTTATTTATTTTAAAAAATTTTAATATAAATTTTAAAATTGACTTGACTATGGATTGCTTAAATCATTTAAGAAGCAGTTCCATCTTCTAATTTGACTAGCACAATGGCAAATATTGTGCTCTGTGAATATGGATGGAGGGAGATAGATAGACAGATAGATATAATTCAATATAACCTTAATAATGGAAACCTTAGAAAAATATTAGTCTTTAAAGAAAAGAAAATCATTTCTTCTATACCTTTCATGATCCATCAGCAATTTAGCAATGTTCAGACAGAAGTCTAAAGACATGCCATCATGTAGTATTTCCATGACAGCTAACAAATAGAACAAAGGAAATAATCACATTAGTTTCACTTTTTAGGAACCTTAGCTATTTTCAATAATTTTCCTCTGTTCAAAATCTACTTTCTAAATGTTTGCCATATACCATGTCTTGCCTAACAATTTATCAAAGTCTTTTTATATAGCAATAATATCCAATGCTAGAGAGAGAGCAGTAAAACAGGCAAAGTAACTTTTTGAAAAGCAATTTGACTACTATCTGCTAAGAACACAGTGGATAAAAGCTTGGGATCTGAAGTCAGATCCATATTTGAAACCACTTTCCACTTTCATGGCCATAGGTTAAGTTACTTAGTTTTTCGGCACCTTAGCTTTGTCATCTGCAAAGTGGGGAACAAATCACCAATCTCTCAGGGCTGATGAGAGAGTTACATGAGATAATGTATGTAAATTACATAGCAAAGGACCTAGCACTTAGTAAGCATTCAGTAAATGAAAGTTGCTATTATTATTATTCCCTTTACTTCAGAAATTGTAGTTCTGAAAATTCATCTGAAATAAATGTGGGGAAATGTAATGAACAGGATATTCAAAGCAATATAAATTATAACAATAAAAAGGCCATATACTGAGTGTCCACTGTAGGGTAGTGATAAATTACTATGCAACCATTAAAATTGTTAAGTATGAAATAAAACTGTTTTTCATTTAAAAAATGAATATGCACCAATATAAAAAATGGTTATAAGATTAGTAAAAAACAAAATTGGAAAACAAAGGGTGTCTGTACTATATAGTCACAATTCTGTAAAACAAGCAAATTAATATAGAAAAATACTGAAAATAAATCATCAAATTTCTAAAAGTGATTGTGTTTAGATTTTTTATTCAAAAAATAACTAATGAGTGTATTCTCTGTGCCAGGAACTGTGCTTGGTGCTGGGAATCCAGCAGTGGACAAAACACACAAAAATCTCTGCTGCCAAGGAGCTGATATTCCAGTGGATGGTGGACAATGGATGTTTTTAGTATTTTCCAAAAACTTCCTTAATGGGTATGTGCTACCTTTTCATAATAAAAAAGTTATATATTTTTTTAATTTCTACTTATCCTACTATAAAAAATACCAGTGAAGTTCTAATGAAAAACAGCAGTTAGGTTGACCATTCTTTTTTTTTTTAAAAAAAAATAAATGTATTTATTTTATTTATTTATTTTTGGCTATGTTGGGTCTTTGTTGTGCACGGGCTTTCTCTAGTTGTGGCGAGTGGGGACTACTCGTTGCAGTGCACAGGCTTCTCATTGTGGTGGCCTCTCTTGTTGCAGAGCACGGGCTCTAGGCATGTGGGCTTCAGTAGTTGTGGCTCGCAGGCTCAGTAGTTGTGGCTCGCAGGCGCTAGAGCGCAGGCTCAGTAGTTGTGGCACGTGGGCTTAGTTACTCCACGGCATGTGGGATCTTCCTGGACCAGGGCTCGAATCCGTGTCCCCTGCATTGGAAGGTGGATTCTTAACCACTGCGCCACCAGGGAAGCCTGGGTTGACCATTCTTAAAGTATTTTCATTAGCAAAGAAATGAACAGATTATAAAAATGCAAGCTTCATATATACTTTTTTTTAACATTTATTTATTTATTTATTTATTTATTTTTGGCTGTGTTGGGTCTTTGTTGCTGCATGTGGGCTTTCTCTAGTTGCGGCAAGTGGGGGCTACTCTTCATTGTGATATGTGGGCTTCTCATTGCGGTGGCTTCTCTTGTTGCGGAGCACGGGCTCTAGGCGTGGGTTTCAGTAGCTGTGGCTTGCGGGCTCAACAGCTGTGGCTCGCGGGCTCTAGAGCACAGGCTCAGTAGTTGTGGCGCACGGGCTTAGTTGCTTCAGGGCATGTGGGATCTTCCCAGACCAGGGCTTGAACCCGTGTCCCCTGCATGGGCAGGCAGATTCTTAACCACTGTGCCACCAGGGAAGTCCCCATATATACTATTAATACAAAGTGAAAGATAATTTTATTATTTTAAACTATAGAAAACTTAAATTCATGAAGTTTCCTAGTTTGTAATCTGATGCTGCAACTCTATCACGAGCATCTAGATTGAGTTAAATAAAAACAATCTGGAAATAAAGTATAATTTCATTTTAAACTCTGTTTCTTTTCCACATTTTGATAAAAAACTGTAATGGGGAATTCTAGTCCAAAATTAATCAACTTCAAACTAGGTGACTCCAATAATCTCTCTGATCTTCCCATATTATATTAGCTTGAATAAGACTATTCCTTTAATTGGTTTGTTGGTTTGTTTATTCCTGTACTGCAAAAAAAGAGGAGTTGTCTTTCTGGCTCCTAATAAATTTTAACCTGTGTATATCTGAGCTGATACTGTTACCTAGAGATGCAGAATCCTCTATATATTTCAGCTTCTGAGGTCTCTTAGTGATTGGCTAATATTCTAGACGTCACAGGAAGTTTCAGCAGTACTAAATTGGCACTAAATTTAGAGCAACTTCCAAATCTGATTACTGTCCTACTTATTATAAATTGTTATTATTTATTGGATAATCAGTTATTATACTAACATAATTTTATACAGTAAAAATAATGCAGCTCTATAATGCAATTAAATTTTTATGCAGTAAAAAAAAATAAAGCATGTATACATTAAAAAAATTTAGAGTAAATTATTTTTATGACTAAACATAATTGAAATACTGTTAAGGGGCCAGTGTGCATAGAGATATTATGCCTCACTTAATTCATCTATATAGTAGTAATAACAACAATAGTAGTAACTACAATAATAGGTAATATTTATTGCACACTAACTATGTACCAGGCATGGAACTAAATGCTTTACGTACTTTTTCTCATAGGATTCTCAAAACAACACAGTGAGTGAGGTAGACATTACTATTACATTTCTTTTAAAGATGAAGAAACTGAAGCACAGAAAAGTTAAGTCACTTGCCAAACGACCCACAGCTGTGTATCAGGATGTTTATGTTGTGATGTGTACATTCTATTCCCTTGAGAATTTTAAAAAACAAATAGCAATATTTATACAAGTAATTGTAAAAGGCACAGCATTACAAAGGCTTTTTCTATCAATAGGCTATCTTTCTTCATGGTGGGCAGGTTGGGCAGCTGCAATTTTCTGCTAGACTAAAGGAAAACTGATAGCTTTTATTCAGCTCTTTTTTTACTACTTGTTAAATTTGCTACTATTCTCTCTTCCTTCTCCTTTTCTTCCTGACTGACAATCGTATGTGCTCAATTTCCTTCTCAGTCACCATCAAATTATACCTATGCCAGTATACTACAAAAGATCTTACATTCAACAAATTGGTGTTAATATTTCAAAATTGTGTACTCTTCACACACAGAGATGTTACTTACCTGCAAGAAATTCTTCATTAGCTGTTTCATACTTCAAGAGGATTTTCATCTTTAAGGAAAGCCCAGCTTCAGTTAAATGTTCCTATTTTTAAACAAAGAAATCACAATGATATTAACACTGTGAAATGTAAAAGACAATTTTCAAGTAATTGCCTGTTTTATTCAACCACAGCAAGATGTATCATGATCAAAGGAAATCAAAATTATAAAAAATCAAATCATAACATCCAGTCTATTCCTGAGGATATTTTCTGATATTTTATTCAATCTAAATGAAATAGTAAAAGGAAAAGAACATATAAACATTTCTATTGAGTGGCAAGCATTTAATGGCAAGGTCAATACTTAAACTGTGAGAATGTAAGACCATGTTCTTGTCTTGGTAAGCAAAACCCCAAACATCAATTAGGTTTGTTTTCTTTTGAGACTTTAATAACAACGAAGGTCCTTTGCAAACAATGGCTGAATGAAATAGAAAACATATTGTCTTTCCTATAGGATACGCCTATCATATTTACTATTAAATGGTTTTTCCAAGTCCTTGCTAGTTGCACCTGCTTCCACTTTTGCCTGACAGTGTACATCTTTAAACAGCAGTCTACGATTAAAAGTGCAGTCTAGGTTCACAGAATAGAATTTTTCTCTCTACAGTGTCAATTAACCTCTACATGAACATTGTACTCATTAGCTCCAAGCTATGCAAAAAATTATAGCGATTCATGGGTGAGATGCCTGAAGAATGGAAAGTTAGGGAAAAAGTAACTACTGGTATTAAAAGCACTTGCAAATAAAGATAATATCAGTACAAAGAATAAACTAAGATTGCATTATAATTATAACTTATTGCATTATCACCTTTCCTAATGGGCATGTTGGAATATCTCTTGGGCTCAAGACATATTCCACATATTAGCAATGAACAATCCAAAAGTGAAGTTAAGAAAATAAATTCCATTTGTAATAGCATCAAAAAGAATAAAATACATAGGAATAAATTTTAAAAATAAGGGCAAGACTTCTATACTGAAAACTACAAAACATTATTGAAAGAAATTAAAGAAGACCTAAATAAATAACAACACATCCCATATTCCTGATTGGAAAACTTAATTTTTGTTCAGATAGCAGTAATCCCCCAATTGATCTACAGATTCAATGCAATCAAATTTCCAGCTGGTTTCTTTGTAGAAATTGACAGGCTGACCCCAAAATTCATATGAAAGTGCAAGGGATGCCAAAAAAATCTTGAAATAGAACAAAGCAGGAGGACTCATGCTTGCAATTCCAAAGTGGTATACCACTTTATACTAACATCAGCTGTGGATGAGAATTCCCAGTGTTCCACATCCTTGTCAACACTTGGAATTATCGGACTTCTAAGTTTTTGCCAATCTACTGGGTATTTTACCTACTTTAAGGTGTTCTTCTTATCTTCCTAGCCCCTTACTGTGAGGCTTTCCTAAGGTTCAGCTTCTATAAAACTACTCCTTTTCCTACATTCTCTCCTTCAGAAATCTTACCCATTTTTCAGGCTACAAATATCATTTTAGGTAAAAAAAAATCTGTTGCAAGACTTTTTTGGGGGGTAACCGCTTTAATGAGATATAATAAACATACCATACAATTCACCCATTTAAAGTACACAACTCGGAGGGCTTCCCTGATGGCACAGTGGTTAAGAATCCGCCCGCCAATGCAGTGGACAAGGGTTTGAGCCCTGGTCCGGGAAGATCCCACATGCCATGGAGCAACTAAGCCAGCGAGCCACAACTACTGAAGCCCATGCACCCAGAACCTGTGCTCTGCAACAAGAGAAGCCACTGCAACGAGAAGTCCACACACCGCAACAAGGAGTGGCCCCCGCTCACTGCAACTAGAGAAAAGCCTGCACACAGCAACAAAGACCCAATGCAGCTCAAAATAAATAAATAAAATTTTAAAAATACCCATGACATTTAAAAAAATAAATAAAAAAAATAATAATAAAGTACACAACTCGGGACTTTCCTGGTGGTCCAGTGGTTTAGAATCCGCCTTCCAATGTAGGGGACATGGGTTCGGAACTAAGATCCCACATGCTGCAGGGCATCTAGGCCCTGGTGCTACAACTACAGAGCCCATGTGCTCTGGAGCCCGCGTGCCACAACTAGAGAGCCTGCGTGCCGCAACTACTGAGCCCGCACACAATAACTAGAGAGAAGCCCGCATGCTGCAACAAAGAGCCAGTGTGCTGCAATGAAAGATCCTGTATGCCGCAACTAAGACCCGATGCAATTATGAATAAAGCTGCTATAAACAACCACGTGTAGGTTTTGTGTGTACATAAGTTTTCAACTCCTTTGGGCAAACAGCATGGAGTGCAATTACTGGACTACATAGTAAAAGTATGTTTAGTTTTGTAAGAAACTGCCAAACTGTCTTCCAAAGTGGCTGTACCAGTTCATGTCTTTTTAATATCCAATATGATGAAATGAGAAGTATGCATAAAGCATTTTTCCTGCATGTTGAAGTACCGTGGTAGCTGTTTCCAGGAAAAAAACACTTGTGTGATTATTTGAACTGCAAGCTGAACAAGCCACTTTTGTCAAAGAATACCATTTTTAGACAAACCTCAGTTATTCCAACATGGGTATTTGGCAGACATTTTCACAAAAATGAAAGAAATAGGTCTGTTGCTTCAAGGAAAACAGCTGATGGTGTTTTATTCATAATTGCCAAAACCTGGAAGCAACCAAGACGTCCTTGAGTAGGTGAATAGATAAATAAACTGTGGAACATCCAGACAACGGAATATTGTTCAAAGTTACAAAGAAATGAGCTATCAAGCTATGAAAAGACATGGAGGAATCTTAAATACATACTACTAACTGAAAGAAGCCACTCTGAAAAGGCTACATACCATAGGATTCCAATTATATGACACTGCGGAAAAGGCAAAACTACAGAGTCAGTAAAAAGATCAGTGGTTGGCAAGGGTTAGGGGAAAGGGAGGGATGAATAGGTGGAGCACACAGGAGTTCTAGGGCAGTGAAACTACTCTGTATGATAGTATAGATGGATACATGCCATTATACATTTTTCCAAACCCTTAGAACATACAACACTAAGAGTGAACTCTAATGTAAACAGTGGACTTTGGGTGATAATGACGTGTCAATGCAGGCTCATCAGTTATAACAAACGCACTACTTTGGTGGGGACTTTGATAGCTAGGAAGGCTGTGCATGAGTAGGGGCAGGATGTGTATGGGAAATCTCTGTACCTTCTGCTTAATTTTGCTGTGAACTTAAACTGCTCTAAAAATTGCCTCTAAAAAGTAAGAACACTCCAATTAAAATCGGAACAAAATAAAGACATGCACTCAAGAGTTGTGATTTAAAATAAAAAAACCAATGCAGCCAAAAATAAATAAATATTAAAAAAAAAAATAAAGTACACAACTCAATGGGTTTTAGTATATACACAAAGTTGTTTATCAGTTTTAGAACAGTTTCATCACCACAAAAAGAAACCTTGTACCCTTTAATAGTCATTCTCTATTCCCTCCAGTGCCACCTCACCCCAACACCCAGGCAAACACTATTCTACTTTCTGTATCTATATATTTGCCTATTTGGGACATTTCATGTAAATGGAATGATACAATATGTGTTCTTTTGTGGCTGGTTTTCTTCAATTGGCATAATGTTTTCAGGGTTCATTAATGTTGTAACATGTATCGGCACTACATTCATTTTTATGGCCAAATAATATTCTTTAGTGTGGATATACCACACTTTGTTTATCTGTCCATCAGCTGATGGACATATGGGCTGTTTCCATATTTTGGCTGTTGTAAATAGTGGTGCTATAAAGATTCATGCACGAGTTTTTTTGTTTTTGTTTTCATTTTTTTTAAATGCATATTTCCCGTTTTTTTTTTTTTAAAGATTTATTGATTGATTGATTGCTATGTTGGGTCTTCGTTTCTGTGCTAGGGCTTTCTCTAGTTGCGGCAAGTGGGGGCCACTCTTCATCGCAGTGCACGGGCCTCTCACTATCGTGGCCTCTCCTGTTGCAGAGCACAGGCTCCAGACGCGCAGGCTCAGTCGTTGTGGCTCACGGGCCTAGTTGCTCCACGGCATGTGGGATCTTCCCAGACCAGGGCTCGAACCCGTGTCCCCTGCATTAGCAGGCAGATTCTCAACCACTGCGCCACCAGGGAAGCCCCATGCATGAGTTTTTATGTGGACACATGTTTTCAGTTCTCTTGAGTATACACCTAGGAGTGGAATTGCTGGGTCATATGGTATCTCTATGTTTAACTTTTAGAGGAACTGCCGAACTGTCTTGCAAAGTGGTTGTACCATTTAACACTCCTACCAGCAGTGTACAAATGTTCTAATTATTCCACATTCACACCAATAATTGTTTTTGTCCATTTAAAAAATTATAGTCATTTTAGTGAGTGTGAAGTGGTCCCTCACTGTGCTTCTGATTTGCATTTCCCTGATAATTAGTGATACTGAGCATCTTTCCATGTTCTTATTATTGGCCTATGGTATAACTTCTTTGGAGAAATACCTATTCAAATCCTTTGCTCATTTTTAATTGGGTTGTCTTCTTACTACTGAGTAGTAAGAGGTTTTTAGAAAATTATATCCTGGATACCAGACACTTATCATACATAATTTGCAATTATTTTCTCCCATTCTTTTGGGAGGACCCCATGGGTTGTGTTTTTACTTTCCTGATAGTTTCATTTGAAGCAAAATTTTAAACTTTATTTATTAATTTATTTATGTATTTATTTTTGGCTGTGTTGGGTCTTCGTTGCTGCGCGCAGGCTTTCTCTAGTTGCAGCGAGCGGGGGCTACTCTTCGTTGTGGTGCGCGGGCTTCTCATTGCGGTGGCTTCTCTTGTTGCGGAGCACAGGCCCTAGATGCGTGGGCTTCAGTAGTTGTGGCGCACAGGCTCAGTAGTTGTGGCTCGCAGGCTCTAGAGCACAGGCTCAGTAGTTGTGGTGCATGGGCTTAGCTGCTCTGTGGCATGTGGGATCTTCCCAGACAGGGGCTCAAACCCATGTCCCCTGCATTGGCAGGCAGATTCTTAACCACTGTGCCACCAGGGAAGTCCCAAAATTTTTAACTTTAATGAAGCCCGATATCATCTAATTTTCCTTTTTCTCTTGTGCTTTTGGTGCTAAGCAACCAAGACTTTTCCAATTTCATTGTACAGATAAATTTTCAAAAACAACTTTGTGGAATAACATAAGGCTACCAAGTTTTAATTTCCCCTCAAAAACTAATTTTTAAAAATATTACTATGGGGGCTTCCCTGGTGGTGCAGTGGTTAAGAATCTGCCTGCCAATGCAGGGGACACGGGTTCGAGCCCTGGTCTGGAAAGATCCCACATGCCGCGGAGCGACTAAGCCCGTGAGCCACAACTACTGAGCCTGCGCATCTGGAGCCTGTGCTCTGCAACGGGAGAGGCCGCGATGGTGAGCGGCCCGCGCACCGCGATGAAGAGTGGCCCCTGCTCGCCACAACTGGAGGAAGCCCTCGCACAGAAACGAAGACCCAACACAGCCATAAAAAAATAAATAAATAAATAAACAAATAAATTTATTAAAAAAAAATATTACTATGACGTTTCTCCAAAGAAGATACAGAGTGCCAACACACACATGAAAGAATGCTCAACATCATTAATCATTAGAGAAATGCAAATCAAAATTACAATGAGATATCATCTCACACCGGTCAGAATGGCCATCATCACAAAATCTACAAACAATAAATGCTGGAGAGGGTGTGGAGAAAAGGGACCCCTCTTGCACTGTTGGTGGGAATGTAAACTGATACAGCCACTATGGAGAACAGTATGGAGGTTCCTTAAAGAACTAAAAATAGAACTACCATATGACCCAGCAATCCCACTACTGGGCATATACCCTGAGAAAACTGTAATTCAAAAACAGTCATGTGAGGATTAACCAAGATGGCGGAGTAGAAGGACGTGCTCTCACTCCCTCTTGCGAGAGCACCAGAATCACAACTGCCTGCTGGACAATCATCGACAGGAAGACACTGGAACTCACCAAGGAGGATACCCCACGTCCAAGGACAGAGGAGAAGCCACAGTGAGACGGTAGGAGGGGCGCAATCAGAGTAAAATCAAATCCCATAACTGCTGGGTGGGAGACTCACAGACTGGCGAACACTTATACCACAGAAGTCCACCCACTGGAGTGAAGCTTCTGAGCCCCACGTCAGGCTTCCCAACCTGGGGGTCCGGCAACGGGAGGAGGAGTTCCTAGAGAATCAGACTCTGAAGGCTAGTGGGAATTGATTGCAGGACTTCGACAGGACTGGGGGAAACAGAGACCCCACTCTTGGAGGGCACACACAAAGTAGTGTGCGCATCGGGACCCAGGGGAAGGAGCAGTGACCCTGGGGGAGACTGAACCAGACCTACCTGCTGGTGTTGGGGGGTCTCCTGCAGAGGCCGGGGGTGGCTCTGTTTCACCGTGGGGACAAGGACACTGGCAGTGGAGGTTCTGGGAAGTGCTCCTTGGCGTGAGCCCTCCCAGAGTCTGCCATTAACCCCATCAAAGAGCCCAGGTAGGCTCCAGTGTTGGGTTGCCTCAGGCAAAACAACCAACAGGGAGGGAACCCAGCACCACCCATCAACAGTCAAGTGGATTAAAGTTTTACTGAGCTCTGACTGCCACAGCAACAGTCAGCTCTACCCACCACCAGAGCCTCCCATCAAGCCTCTTAGATAGCCTCAACCACCAGAGGGCAGGCAGCAGAAGCACGAAAAACTACAATCCTGCAGCCTGTGGAACAAAAACCACATTTACAGAAAGATAGACAAGATGAAAAGGCAGAGGGCTATATACCAGATGAAAGAACAAGAAAAACCCCCAGAAAAACAACGAAATGAAGTGGAGATAGGCAACCTTCCAGAAAAAGAATTCAGAATAATGATAGTGAAGATGATCCAGGACCTCGGAATAAGAATGGAGGCAAAGATCGAGAAGATGCAAGAAATGTTTAACAAAGACCCAGAAGAATTAAAGAACAAACAAACAGAGATGAACATTACAATAACTGAAATGAAACTACACTAGAAAGAATCGATAGCAGAATAACTGAGGCAGAAGAACGGATAAGTGACCTGGAAGACAGAATGGTGGAATTCACTGCTGTGGAACAGAATAAAGAAAAAAGAATGAAAAGAAATGAAGACAGCCTAAGAGACCTCTGGGACAACATTAAACGCAACAACATTCGCATTATAGGGGTCCCAGAAGGAGAAGAGGGAGAGAAAGGACCAGAGAAAATATTTGAAGAGATTATAGTCGAAAACTTCCCTAACATGGGAAAGGAAATAGCCACCCAAGTCCAGGAAGTGCAGAGAGTCCCATACAGGATAAACCCAAGGAGAAACACGCCGACACACATAGTAATCAAAATGGCAAAAATTAAAGACAAAGAAAAATTATTGAAAGCAGCAAGGGAAAAACGACAAATAACATACAAGGGAACTCCCATAAGGTTAACAGCTGATTTCTCAGCAGAAACTCTACAAGCCAGAAGGGAGTGGCATGATATACTTAAAGTGATGAAAGGGAAGAACCTACAACCAAGATTACTCTACCCGGCAAGGATCTCATTCAGATGCGATGGAGAAATCAAAAGCTTTACAGACAAGCAAAAGCTAAGAGAATTCAGCACCACCAAACCAGCTCTACAACAAATGCTAAAGGAACTTCTCTAAGAGGGAAACACAAGAGAAGAAAAGGACCTACAAAAACAAACCCAAAACAATTAAGAAAATGGTCATAGGAACATACATATCGATAATTACCTTAAACGTGAATGGATTAAATGCTCCAACCAAAAGACACAGGCTTGCTGAATGGATACAAAAACAGAACCCATCTATATGCTGTCTACAAGAGACCCACTTTAGACCTAGGGACACATACAGACTGAAAGTGAGGGGATGGAAAAAGATATTCCATGCAAATGGACATCAAAAGAAAGCTGGAGTAGCTATACTCATATCAGATAAAATAGACTTTAAAATAAAGAATGTTACAAGAGACAAAGAAGGACACTACATAATGATCAACGGATCAATCAAAGAAGAAGATATAACAATTATAAATATATATGCACCTAATACAGGAGCACCTCAATACATAAGGCAACTGCTAACAGCCATAAAAGAGGAAATCGACAGTAACACAATCATAGTGGGGGACTTTAACACCTCACTTACACCAATGGACAGATCATCCAAAATGAAAATAAATAAGGAAACAGAAGCTTTAAATGACACAATGGACCAGATAGATTTAATTGATATATATAGGACTTTCCATCCAAAAACAGCAGATTACTAAAAAAAATACCTAGAGACAAATGATAATGAAAACACGACGACCCAAAACCTACGGGATGCAGCAAAAGCAGTTGTAAGAGGGAAGTTTATAGCTATACAAGCCTACCTCAAGAAACAAGAAAAATCTCAAGTAAACAATCTAACCTTACACCTAAAGGAACTAGAGAAAGAAGAACAAACAAACAAAACCCAAAGTTAGCAGGAGGAAACAAATCATAAGGATCAGAGCAGAAATAAATGAAATAGAAACAAAGAAAACAATAGCAAAGATCAACCAAACTAAAAGCTGGTTCTTTGAGAAGATAAACAAAATTGATAAGCCATTAGCCAGACTCATCAAGAAAAAGAGGGAGAGGACTGAAATCAATAAAATCAGAAATGAAAAAGGAGAAGTTACAACAGACACTGCAGAAATACAAAGCATCCTAAGAGACTACTACAAGCAACTTTATGCCAATAAAATGGACAACCTGGACGAAACGGACAAATTCTTAGAAAGGTATAACCTTCCAAGACTGAACCAGGAAGAAACAGAAAATATGAACAGACCAATCACAAGTAATGAAATTGAAACTGTGATTAAAAATCTTCCAACAAACAAAAGTCCAGGACCAGATGGCTTCACAGGTGAATTCTATCAAACATTTACAGAAGAGCTAACACCTATCCTTCTCAAACTCTTCCAAAAAATTGCAGAGGAAGGAACACTCCCAAACTCATTCTATGAGGCCACCATCACCCTGACACCAAAACCAGACAAAAGACACTACAAAAAAAGAAAATTACAGACCAATATCACTGATGAATATAGATGCAAAAATCCTCAACAAAATACTAGCAAACAGAATCCAACAACACATTAAAAGGATCATACACCACGATCAAGTGGGATTTATCCCAGGGATGCAAGGATTCTTCAATATACGCAAATCAATCAATGTGATACACCATATTAACAAACTGAAGAAGAAAAACCATATGATCATCTCAATAGATGCAGAAAAAGCTTTTGACAAAATTCAACACCCATTTCTGATAAAAACTCTCCAGAAAGTGGGCATAGAGGGAACCTACCTCAACATAATAAAGGCCATATATGACAAACCCACAGCAAACATCATTCTCAATGGTGAAAAACTGAAAGCATTTCCTCTAAGATCAGGAACGAGACAAGGATGTCCACTCTCACCACTATTATTCAACATAGTTCTGGAAGTCCTAGCCATGGCAATCAGAGAAGAAAAAGAAATAAAAGGAATACAAATTGGAAAAGAAAAAGTAAAACTGTCACTGTCTGCGGATGACATGATACTATACATAGAGAATCCTAAAACTGCCACCAGAAAACTGCTAGAGCTAATAAATGAATATGGTAAAGTTGCAGGATACAAAATTAATGCACAGAAATCTCTTGCATTCCTATACACTAATGATGAAAAATCTGAAAGAGAAATTATGGAAACACTCCCATTTACCACTGCAACAAAAAGAATAAAATACCTAGGAATAAACCTACCTAGGGAGACAAAAGACCTGTATGCAGAAAACTATGAGACACTGATGAAAGAAATTAAAGATGATACCAACAGATGGAGAGATATGCCATGTTCTTGGGTTGGAAGAATCAACATTGTGAAAATGACTCTACTACCCAAAGCAATCTACAGGTTCAATGCAATCCCTATCAAATTACCAATGGCATTTTTTACGGAACTAGAACAAATCATCTTAAAATTTGTATGGAGACACAAAAGACCCCGAATAGCCAAAGCAGTCTTGAGGGAAAAAAACGGAGCTGGAGGAATCAGACTCCCTGACTTCAGACTATACTACAAAGCTACAGTAATCAAGGCAATATGGTACTGGCACAAAAACAGAAACATAGATCAATGGAACAAGATAGAAAGCCCAGAGATAAACCCACACACCTATGGTCAACTAATCTATGACAAAGGAGGCAAAGATATACAATGGAGAAAAGACAGTCTCTTCAATAAGTGGTGCTGGGAAAACTGGACAGCTACATGTAAAAGAATGAAATTAGAACACTCCCTAACACCATACACAAAAATAAACTCAAAATGGATTAGAGACCTAAATGTAAGACCGGACACTATAAAACTCTTAGAGGAACACATAGGAAGAACACTCTTTGACCTAAATCACAGCAAGATCTTTTTTGATCCACCTCCTTGAGTAATGGAAATAAAAACAAAAATAAACAAATGGGACCTAATGAAACTTCAAAGCTTTTGCACAGCAAAGGAAACCATAAACAAGACGAAAAGACAACCCTCAGAATGGGAGAAAATATTTGCAAACGAATCAACGGACAAAGGATTCATCTCCAAAATATATAGACAGCTCATTCAGCTCAATATTAAAGAAACAAACAACCCAATCCAAAAATGGGCAGAAGACCTAAATAGACATTTCTCCAAAGAAGACATACAGACGGCCACGAAGCACATGAAAAGGTGCTCAACATCACTAATTATTAGAGAAATGCAAATCAAAACTACAATGAGGTATCACCTCACACCAGTTAGAATGGGCATCATCAGAAAATCTACAAACAACAAATGCTGGAGAGGGTATGGAGAAAAGGGAACCCTCTTGCACTGTTGGTGGGAATGTAAATTGATACAGCCACTATGGAGAACAATATGGAGGTTCCTTAAAAAACTAAAAATAGAATTACCATATGACCCAGCAATCCCACTACTGGGCATATACCCAGAGAAAACCGTAATTCAAAAAGACACATGCACCCGAATGTTCATTGCAGCAGTATTTACAATAGCCAGGTCATGGAAGCAACCTAAATGCCCATCGACAGACGAATGGATAAAGAAGTTGTGGTACATATATACAATGGAATATTACTCAGCCATAAAAAGGAACGAAATTGAGTCATTTGTTGAGACGTGGATGGATCTAGAGACTGTCATACAGAGTGAAGTAAGTCAGAAAGAGAAAAACAAATATCGTATATTAACGCATGTATGTGGAACCTAGAAAACGGGTACAGATGAGCCAGTTTGCAGGGCAGAGGTTGAGACACAGATGTAGAGAACGGACATATGGACACCAAGGGGGGAAAACTGTGGTGGGTTGGGGATGGTGGTGTGCTGAATTGGGCGATTGGGGTTGACATGTATACACTGATGTGTATAAAATTGATGCCTAATAAGAACCTGCAGTATAAAAAAACGAACAAAAAAAACAACTAATACTAAACTTTCATTGGGTTATTTGTATGGAAATATGTTAATATAAATGTTTCAGACATTAAAAAAAAAAAAAAAGAGTCATGTACCACAATGTTCATTGCAGCTGTATTTACAATAACCAGGACATGGAAGCAGCCTAAGTGTCCATCAAGGGATGAATGGATAAAGAGGATGTGGCACATATATACAATGGAATATTACTCAGCCATAAAAAGAAACGAAATTGAGTTATTCATAGTGAGGTGGATGGACATAGAGTCTGTCATACAGAATGAAGTTAGTCAGAAAGAGAAAAACAAATATCATATACTAACACATATCTATGGAATCTTAGAAAAAAAAATGTTCATGAAGAACCTAGGGGCAAGACGGGAATAGAGACGCAGACCTACTAGAGGATGGACTTGAGGATATGGGGAGGGGGAAGGGTAAGCTGGCACAAAGTGAGAGAGTGGCATGGACATATATACACTACCAAATGTAAAATAGATAGCTAGTGGGAAGCAGCCGCATAGCACAGGGAGATCAGCTCGGTGCTTTGTGACCACCTAGAGGGGTGGGATAGGGAGGGTGGGAGGGAGGGAGACGCAAGAGGGAAGAGATATGGGGACATGTGTGTATGTATAACTGATTCACTTTGTTATAAATCAGAAACTAAGACACCATGGTAAAGCAATTATACTCCAATAAAAATGTTAAAAATTAAAAAATATATATATATTACTATTTGTTCCAGTTCCGGCCAAGATGGAGCATGACAACTACAGTCTATATCCTCCACTAATTACAACTAAAAGCCCTGAACAAGATCTACAAAGCAACAACCTGAGGACTCTGAAAAGTAAACAAAAGCAGAAAGATTGTAGTGAGTCATCAAAACATGGAGAAGTGGACTGTATGGGAATGGTGAGTATCCTGGGTTTTTTTTTTTTCCCCTTTTATCTAATGGTATAGGAAGTTTGTCTGTCTTCTGCCAAATCTCTGAATGATGCCAAAAAGAAATGTTTGTCTGGATGACTGGCAGGTGTGGCGGGGGGAGTCCGGAGGATTTTTTAACAGGCTCTACCTTCACATAGATATGGAGTTCAAATTTATACTACTCGGACTTCCCTGGTGGCGCAATGGTTAAGAATCCGCCTGCCAATGCAGGGGACACAGGTTTGAGCCCTGGTCCGGGAAGATCCCACATGCCACGGAGCAACTAAGCCCGTGTGCCACAACTACTAAGCCTGCGCTCTAGAGCCTGCGAGCCACAGCTACGGAGCCTGCGTGCCACAGCTACTGAAGCCCGCGTGCCTAGAGCCCATGCTCCACAGCAAGAGAAGCCACCACAATGAGAAGCCTGCGCACCACAACGAAGAGTAGCCCCTGCTCGCCGCAACTAGAGAAAGCCCGCTGGCAGCAACGAAGACCCAACACAGCCAAAAATAAATAAATAAATTTATTAAAAAAAATTTATACTACTCATGTTGTCCAAGAACTGTAAAGCTGAAAAATCAAAAAAAAAAGTAGCCAAAAGAGTGATATCTCTTAGACATCTTGCTAAAGCAAATAGATGTAGGGCCATGGACTTCCCTGGTGGTCCAGTGGTTAAGACTTTGCCTTCCAATGCAGGGGGTGTGGGTTCAATCCCTTGTTGGGGAGCTAAGATCCCACATGTCTCGGGGTCAAAAAACCAAAACATAAAACAGAAACAATATTGTAACAAATACAATAAAGACTTTAAAAATGGTCCACATCAAAAAAAAAATATAGGGCCATGTCCTTAATCCAGGTTGTACAGGATTCTAAAAGATTAACACTAAAGATAAACTAACAATCCCAAATTACAAAGCACATGAGGAAATGTTTCATACTGAGCAAGAGTCAGGAGTACTACTAACTGCAGGATCAAATTGTTTCCAAGTACAGGAATACTTCATTTTACTGCACTTTATTGCACTGCGCAGATACTGTGTTTTTTACATACTGAAGGTTTGAGGTAATCCTGCGTCAAGCAACTCTATCAGTGCCATTTTTCCAATAGCATTTACTTTGTGTTTCTGTGTCACATTTTGGTCATTCTTGCAATATTTCAAATTTTATTATTATCATTATATTTGTTATGGTGATCTGTGCTCAGTGATTTTTGATGTTACTATTGTAATTGTTCTGGGATGCCATGAACTGCGTCCATGTAAGATGGCGAACTTAAACGCTGTCTGTGTTCTGACTGCTCCACCAACTGGGCAGCCCCCCATCTCTCTCCCTTTCCTCAGGCCTCCCTATTCCCTGAGACCCAACAGTATTGAAATTAGCCAATTAATAACCCTACAAAGGCCTCTAAGTGTTCACATGAAGAGTTGTATGCCTCTCACTTTAAATCAATAGCTAGAAATAATTAAGCTTAGTGAGGAAGGCATGCTGAAAGCCAAGATAAGCTGAAAGCTAGGCCTCTTGTACCAGTTAGCCAAGTTCTGAATGCAAAGGAAAAATTCTTGAAGGGAATCAGAAGTGCAACTCCAGTGAACACATGAATGATAAGATAGTGAAACAGCCTTATTACCGATACAGAAAGTTTTAGTGGTCTGGATAGAAGATCAAACCAGGCAAAACATTCCCTTAAGCCAAAGCCTAATCCAGAGCAAGGCCCTATCTCTCTTCAATTGTATGAAGGTTGAGAGAGGTGAGGAAGATACAGAACAAAAGTTTAAAGCTAGCAGAGATTAGTTCATGGGGTTTAAGGAAAGAAGCTGACTCCTTAACATAAAAGTGCAAGGTGAAGCAGCAAGTGCTAATGTAACAGCTACAGCAAGTTATCCACAAGATCTAGCTAAGATAATCAATGAAGGTAGCTACACTAAACAGATGTTCACTGTAGGCAAAACAGCCTTCTAATGGAAGAGGATGCCATCTAGGACTTTCATAGCTAGAAAGAAGTCAATGCTTGGCTTCAAAGCTTCCAAGGCCAGGCTAACTCTCTTCTTAGAGACTAATGTAGCTGGTGACCTTCAGTTGAAGCCAATGCTCATTAACCACTCCTAAAATCCTAGGGCCCTTAAGAATTATGCTAAATCTACTCTTCTGTGCTCTGTAAATGGAACAACAAAGCCTGGATGAGAGCACATCTGTTCACAACATGGTCTACTGAATATTTTAAGCCCACTGTTGAGGACTACTGCTCAGGAAAAAAGATTCCTTTCAAAATATTACTTTGACAATGCACTTGGTCACCCGAGAACTCTGATGGAGATGTACAATACAATTAATGTTTTCATGCTTGCTAACACAACATCCATTCTGCAGCCTATGGATCAAGGAGCAATTTCAACTTTTGAGTTTTATTATTTAACAAATATATTTCATAACACTGTATCTGCCATGATAATGATTCCTCTGATGGATCCAGGCAAAGTAAATTGAAAATCTTCTGGAAAGGATTCGCCATTCTAGATGCCATTATAAACATCTGTGATTCATGGGGAAAGGTCAAAATATCAACATTAATAGGAGTTTGGAAGGAGTTGACTCCAACCCTCGTGGATGACTTTGAGGGGTTCAAGACTTCAGTGGAGGAAGTAACTGCAGCTGTGGTAGAAAGAGCAAGAGAACTAGAATTGGAAGCAGAACCTAAAGATGGAACTGAACTGCTGCAACCTCAAGATAAAACTTTAATGAATGAAGAGTTGCTTCTTATAGATGAGCAAAGAAAGTGGTTTCTGGAGATGGAATCTACTCCTGGTGAAGATGCTGGGAAGACTGTTGAAATGACAACAAAAGATTTAGAATATTAAACTTAGTTGATAAAGTAGCAGTAGGGTTTGAGAGGATTGACTCCAAATTTGAAAGAAGTTTTACTGTGGGTAAAATGCTATCAAAATAGCATTGCATGCCAAAGACAAATCGTTCGTGAAAGGAACATTTAATTGATGGGACAAACTTCTTTCTCATCTTATTTTAAGAAAATGCCACAGCCACCCCAACCTTCAGCAACAACCTCCCTGATCAGTCCGTAGCCATCAAAATCGAGGCAAGACCCTCCACCAGCAAAAAGATTATGATGAGTTGCTGGAGGCTCAGACAATGGTTAGCATTTTTTAGCAATAAAATATTTTTAATTAAGGTACTTATATTGTTTTTTAGACATAATGCTATTACACACTTAATAGACTACATTATAAACGTACTTTCATATGCACTGGGAAAACAAAAAATTCGTGTGACTCACGTTATTGTGATACTTGCTTTATTGTGGTGGTCTGGAACTAACCTACAATAGCTCTGAGGTACGCCTATAACTTGCCTGCTTCCCGTAATAAAGCTCAACAAGATTTATACTATTATATAAATATCTAGCACCCAACAATATAAAATTCACAACACTTGGCATCCAATGAAAGACGATGAGGCCTGGAAAGAGGCAGGAAAACATGATCCATACTGGGGAGATAACCAACTGAAACTGATCCAGAAGTGACACAGATACAAGAATTAGCAGAGAAGGACATTAAAAGAGTAAAATTATATTTCATATGCTCAAAAAGCTAATCAGAGACACGGAAGACATAAAAAGGATCCAAATCAAACTTCCAGAAATAAAAATTGCAAAATCTGCGGTGAAAACTATACGAGATGGTGTCAGTCCATTCGGGCTGCTATAACAAAAATAGCATGAACTGGGTGGCTTATAAACAACAAACATTTATTTCTCACAGTTCTGGAGGCTGGAAGGTCCAAAATCATAGCACCAGCATATTCAGTGTCCGGTAAGAGCCCACTTCCTCATAAATGGCTCCTTCCTCACTGGAATCTTAAATGGCAAAAGGGGTGAGGGAGTTCTCTCTCAGGCATCCCATATAAGGGCACTAATCCCAATCATCAGGACTCTGCCCTCATGATGTAATCACCTCCAAAGACCCCAACTCCTAATATCATCACCTTGGTGGTTAGACTTTCAGTGTATGAATTTGGGGTCGGGGGACACAAATATTCAGCTTATAGCAGATGGGATTAACAGAAGATCAGACATTGCAGAACAAAAATTAATGAATTTCAAGTCATAGCAATACAAAACATTCCAAAATGAAACACAGAGGAAAAAAACCTTTTTATTTTTTAAATTAAAAAAATTTTTTAACATCTTTATTGGAGTATAATTGCTTTACAGTGGTGTGTTAGTTTCTGTTGATAACAAAGTGAATCAGTTAAACATATACATATATCTTCATAACTCTTCCCTATTGCATCTCCCTCCCTCCCATCCTCCCTATCCCACCCCTCTAGGTGGTCACAAAGCATAGAGCTGATCTCCCTGTGCTATGCGGCTGCTTCCCACTAGCTATCTGTTTTACATTTGGTAGTGTATATATGTCCATGCCACTCTCTCACTTCGTCCCAGCTTACCCGTCCCACTCCCCGTGTCCTCAAGTCCATTCTCTAGTAGGTCTGCATCTGTTTTTCTTTTTTAACATCTTTATTGGAGTATAATTGCTTTACAATGGTGTGTTAGATTCTGCTTTATAACAAAGTGAATCAGTTATACATATACATATGTTCCCATATCTCTTCCCTCTTGCGTCTCCCTCCCTCCCTCCCACCCTCCCTATCCCACCCCTCTAGGTGGTCACAAAGCACAAAGCTGATCTCCCTGTGCTATGTGGCTACTTCCCACTAGCTATGTATTTTGTTTGGTAGTGTATATATGTCCATGCCACTCTTTCACCTTGTCCAAGCTTACCCTTCCCCCTCCCCATATCCTCAAGTCCATTCTCTAGTAGGTCTGTGTCTTTATTCCCGTCTTGCCCTTAGGTTCTTCATGACCTTTTTCTTTTCTTTTTTATTTTTTTCTTAGATTCCATATATATGTGTTAGCATATGGTATTTCTTTTTCTCTTTCTGACTAACTTCACTCTGTATGACAGACTCTAGGTCCATCCACCTCACTACAAATAACTCAATTTCGTTTCTTTTTATGGCTGAGTAATATTACATTGTATATATGTGCCACATCTTCTTTATCCATTCATCTGTTGATGGACAGGTTGCTTCCATGTCCTGGATATTGTAAATAGAGCTGCAATGAACATTGTGGTACATGACTCTTTTTGAATTATGGTTTTCTCAGGGTATATGCCCAGTAGTGGGATCGCTAGGTCGTATGGTAGTTCTACTTTTAGTTTTTTAAGGAACCTCCATACTGTTCTCCATAGTGGCTGTATCAATTTACATGCCCACCAACAGTGCAAGAGGGTTCTCTTTTCCCCACACAATCTCCAGCATTTATTGTTTGTAGATTTTTTGATGATGGCCATTCTGACTGGTGTGACATGATATCTCATTGTAGTTTTTTTTGTTTTTTGTTTTTTTTAACATCTTTATTGGAGTATAATGCTTTACAATGGTGTGTTAGTTTCTGCTTTATAACAAAGTGAATCAGTTATACATATACATATGTTCCCATATCTCTTCCCTCTGGCATCTCCCTCCTCATTTTAGTTTTGATTTGCATTTCTCTAATGATTAATGATGGTGAGCATTCTTTCATGTGTTTGTTGGAAATCTGTATATCTTCTTTGGAGAAATGTCTATTTAGGTCTTCTGCCTATTTTTGGATTGGGTTGTTTGTTTGATATTGACCTGCATGAGTTGGTTGTATGTTTTGGAGATTAATCCTTTGTCAGTTGCTTCATTTGCAAATATTTTCTACCATTCTGAGGGTTGTCTTTTGGTCTTGTTTATGGTTTCCTTTGCTGTGCAAAAGCTTTTAAGTTTCATTAGGTCCCATTTGTTTATTTTTGTTTTTATTTCCATTACTCAAGGAGGTGGATCAAAAAAGATCTTGCTGTGATTTAGGTCAAAGAGTGTTCTTCCTATGTGTTCCTCTAAGAGTTTTATAGTGTCCGGTCTTACATTTAGGTCTCTAATCCATTTTGAGTTTATTTTTGTGTATGGTGTTAGGGAGTGTTCTAATTTCATTCTGTTACATGTAGCTGTCCAGTTTTCCAAGCACCACTTATTGAAGAGGCTGTCTTTTCTCCATTGTATATTCTTGCCTCCTTTATCAAAGATAAGGTGACCATATGTGTGTGGGTTTATTTCTGGGCTTTCTATCCTGTTCCAGTGATCTACATTTCTGTTTTTGTGCCAGTACCATACTGTCTCGATTACTGTAGCTTTGTAATATAGTCTGAAGTCAGGGAGCCTGATTCCTCCAGCTCAGTTTTTCCTTCTCAAGATTGCTTTGGCTATTTGGGGTCTTTTGTGTTTCCATACAGATTGCGAAATTTTTTGTTCTAGTTCTGTGAAAAATGCCAGTGGTAGTTTGATAGGGATTGCATTGAATCTGTAGATTGCTTTGGGTAGTAGAGTCATTTTCACAATGTTGATTCTTCCAATCCAAGAACATGGTATATCTCTCCATCTGTTGGTATCATCTTTAATTTCTTTCATCAGTGTCTTATAATTTTCTGCATACAGGTCTTTTGTCTCCTTAGTTAGGTTTATTCCTAGGTATTTTATTCCTTTTGTTGCAATGGTAAATGGGAGAGTTTTCTTAATTTCACTTTCAGATTTTTCATCATTAGTGTATAGGAATGCAAGAGATTTCTGTGCATTAATTTTGTATCCTGCTACTTTACCAAATTCATTGATTAGCTCTAGTAGTTTACTGGGAGCCTCTTTAGGATTCTCTATGTATAGTATCATATCATGTGCAAACAGTGACAGCTTTACTTCTTTTCTGATTTGGATTCCTTTTATTTCTTTTTATTCTGATTGCTGTGGCTAAAAGTTCCAGAACTATCTTGAATAATAGTGGTGAGAGTGGGCAACCTTGTCTTGTTCCTGATCTTAATGGAAATGGTTTCAGTTTTTCACCATTGAGGACGATGTTGGCTGTGGGTTTGTCATAACATAGCCTTTACTATGTTGAGGTAAGTTCCCTCTTTGCCTATATTCTGGAGGATTTTTATCATGAATAGGTGTTGAATTCTGTCAAAAGCTTTCTCTGCATCTATTGAGATGATCGTAACGGTTTTTCTCCTTCAATTTGTTAATATGGTGTATCACATTGATTGATTTGCGTGCGTTCAAGAATCCTTGCATTCCTGGGATAAACCCCACTTGATTATGGGGTATGATCCTTTTAGTGTGCTGTTGGATTCTGTTTGCTAGTATTTTGTTGAGGATTTTTGCATCTATGTTTATCAGTGATATTGGCCTGTAGTTTTCTTTCTTTGTGACATCTTTGTCTGGTTTTGGTATCAGGGTGATGGTGGCCTCAAAGAATGAGTTTGGGAGTGTTCCTCTCTCTGCTATATTTTGGAAGAGTTTGAGAAGGATAGGTGTTAGCTCTTCTGTAAATGTTTGATAGAATTCGCCTGTGAAGCCATCTGGTCCTGGGCTTTTTATGTTAGAAGATTTGTAATCACAGTCTCAATTTCAGTGCTTGTGTTGGTCTGTTTATATTTTCTGTTTCTTCCTGGTTCAGTCTCAGAAGGTTGTGCATTTCTACGAATTTGTCCATTTCTTCCAGGTTGTCCATTTTATTGGCATATACTTGCTTGTAGTTATCTCTCATGATCCTTTGTATTTCTGCAGTGTCAGTTGTTACTTCTCCTTTTTCATTTCTAATTCTATTGATTTGAATGCTTCCTGGACTTGATTAACTATTTCCTTTCCCATATTAGGGAAGTTTTCAACCATAATCTCTCCAAATATTTTCTCAGTCCCTTTCTTTTTCTCTCCTTCTTCTGGGATCCCTGTAATTCGAATGTTGGTGTGTTTAATGTTGTCCCAGAGGTCTCTGAGACTGTCCTCAATTCCTTTCATTCCTTCTTCTTTATTCTGGTCTGCAGTAGTTATTTCCACTATCTTATCTTCCAGGTCACTTATCCGTTCTTCTGCCTCAGTTATTCTGCTATCGATCCCTTCTAGAGAATTTTTAATTTCATTTATTGTGTTGTTCATAACTGTTTGTTTGCTCTTTAGTTCTTCTAGCTCCGTGTTAAATGTTTCTTGTATTTTCTCCATTCTATTTCCTAGATTTTGGATCATCTTTACTATCATTATTCTGAATTCTTTTTCAGGGAGCCTGCCTATTTCCTCTTCATTAGGTCTGGTGGGTTTTTACCTTGCTCCTTCATCTGCTGTGTGTTTCTCTGTCTTCTCATTTTGCTTAACTTACTGTATTTGGGGGTCTCCTTTTCACAGGCTGCAGGTTCGTAGTTCCCGTTGTTTTTGGTGTCTGCCCCCAGTGGCTAAGGTTGGTTCTGTGGGTTGTGTAGGCTTCCTGGTGGAGGGGACTAGTGCCTGTGTTCTGGTGGATGAGGCTGGATCTTGTCTTTCTGGTGGGCAAGTCCACATCTGGTGGTGTGTTTTGGGGTGTCTGTGACCTTATTATGATTTTAGGCAGCCTCTCTGCTAATGGATGGGGCTGTGTTCCTGTCTTGCTAGTTGTTTGGCATAGGGTGTCCAGCACTGTAGCTTGCTGGTCGTTGAGTGGACCTGGGTCTTGGCGTTGAGATGGAGATCTCTGGGAGATTTTTGCCGTTTGGTATTACGTGGAGCTGGGAGGTCTCTTGTGGACCAATGTCCTGAACTTGGCTCTCCCACCTCAGAGGCACAGCCCTGATGCCTGGCTGGAGAACCAAGAGCCTGTCATCCACATGGCTCAGAATAAAAGGGAGAAAAAAAGAAAGAAAGAAAGAAAAAGATAAAATAAAATAAAATGAAATAAAATAAAGTTATTAAAATAAAAAATAAATAATAATTATTAAAAAAAATTTAAGTAATAAAAAAAAGAAGGAAAGAGAGCAACCATACCAAAAAACAATTCCACCAATGATAACAAGCGTTAAAAACTATATTAAGAAGAAAAATAAAAAAGGACAGCAGAACCCTAGGAGAAATGTTAAAAGCAAAGTTATACAGACAAAATAAGACACAGAAGCATACTCATACACACTCACAAAAAGAGAAAAAGGGAAAAATATATATATATATCGTTGCTCCCAAAGTCCACCTCCTCAATTTGGGATGATTCATTGTCTATTCAGGTATTCCACAGATGCAGGTACATCAAGTTGATTGTGGAGATTTAATCTGCTGCTCCTGAGGCTGCTGGGAGAAATTTCCCTTTCTCTTCTTTGTTCGCACAGCTCCTGGAGTTCAGCTTTGGATGTGGACCCGCCTCTGCGTGTAGGTCGCCTGAGGGCATCTGTTCTTCATTCAGATAGGACGGGGTTAAAGGAGCAGCTGATTCGGGGGCTCTGGCTCACTCAGGCCGGGTGGAGGTAGGGGTACAGAATGCAGGGCGAGCCTGCGGCGGCAGAGGCCAGTGTGACGTTGCACCAGCCTGAGGTGTGCCCTGTGTTCTCCCGGGGAAGTTGTCCCTGGATCATGGGACCCTGGCAGTGGCGGGCTGCACAGGCTCCCGGGAGGGGAGGTGTGGAGAGTGACCTGTGCTTGCACACAGGCTTCTTTGTGGCTACAGCAGCAGCAGCCTTAGCATCTCATGCCCGTCTGTGGGGTCTGTGCTGACAGCCGTGGCTCACGCCCGTCTCTGGAGCTCTTATAAGCGCTCTTAATCCTCTCTCCTCACGCACCAGGAAACAAAGAGGCAAGAAAAAGTCTCTTGCCTCTTCAGCAGCTCCAGACTGTTTCCCGGACTCCCTCCTGGCTAGCTGTGGTGCACTAACCCCTTCAGGCTGTGTTCACGCCGCCAACCCCAGTCCTCTCCCTGGGATCCGACCGAAGCCTGAGCCTTAGCTCCCAGCCCCTGCCCGTCCCGGCGGGTGAGCAGACAAGCCTCTCGGGCTGGTGAGTGCTGGTTGGCACTGATCCTCTGTGCGGGAATCTCTCCGCTTTGCCCTCCGCACCCCTTGCTGTGCTCTCCTCCGTGGCTCCAAAGCTTCCCCCCTCCACCACCCCCAGTCTCCCCCCGCAAAGGGTCTTTCAAGTGTGTGGAAACCTTTCCTCCTTCACAGCTCCCTCCCACTGGTGCAGGTCCCGTCCCTATTCTTTTGTCTCTCTTTTTTCTTTTACCCTACCCAGGTACATGGGGAGTTTCTTGCCTTTTGGGAGGTCTGAGGTCTACCAGTGTTCAGTAGGTGTTCTGTAGGAGTTGTTCCACATGTAGATGTATTTCTGATGTATTTGTGGGGAGGAAGGTGATCTCCATGTCTTACTCTTCTGTCACCTTGAAGCCTGCCCCTAAAAATCTTTGTAAATGTAAACAGCATAAGTGAACTGTGGGAACGACTTCAAACAATCTAATATATGAGTAATTAGCGTCTGAGGGTGAAGCAGAAAAAAATATTTGAAAAAATACTGGAACTTTCCAAACATAATGAAAGCCATGATCCCAGAGATTCAAGATGCTCAAAGAGCCCCAAGCATAAGAAACAAAGAAAATTACTTCAAAGTACATCATCAACAAACTGCTCAAAACCAGTGATGAACAGAAAATCCACATATTAGCCAGAAAAAAAGGACTTGTTACATAAAGAACAAAAATAAGGATTGCATCATATTTCTTATCAGAAACAATGTAACAGGAAAACTGTGAACAATATCTGTAAAATTCTCAAAGAAAAAAACGCTCTCCATTTCAAATTCTATACCCAGAAAAAACATCATTCAAAAACAAATGGGGGACCCTCCCTAGTGGCGCAGTGGTTAAGAATCCGCCTGCCAATGCAGGGGACCCGGGTTCGAGCCCTGGCCCGGGAAGTTCCCACATGCCACAGAGCAACTAAGTCCATGTGCCACAACTACTGAGCCTGCGCTCTAGAGCCCGCGAGCCACAACTACTGCAGCCCGCATGCCTAGAACCTGTGCTCTGCAACAAAGAGAAGCCACTTCAGTGAGAAGCCTACACACTGCAACAAAGTGTAGCCCCTGCTCGCCACAACCAGAGAAAGCCCACACACAGCAACAAAGACCGAACGCAGCCAAAAAAATAAATGGTGTACCTTACACCCATTAGCATGTCTACTATCAAAAAATAATAATTAAAGTGTTTGCAAGGATGTGGAGAAATTGAAACCCTTGTATACTTTTGGCTGAAATTTAAAATGGTGCAGCTGTTACGGGAAAAACAGTAGTGTGTTTCCTCAAAAAAATTAAAAATAGAATTGCAGTATGATCCAGAAGTTACACTTCTGGGTTTATACCCCCCAAAAATTGAAATCAGGGAACCAAACAGCTATTTGTACACCCACATTCACAGCAGCATTATTCACAATAGCCGAAGGTAAAAACAACCAACGTGTGCATAAATGGATGAATGTATAAGCAAAATGTGGTATACACATACAGTGGAATATTATTCAGTCTTAAAAAGAAAGGAAATTCTGACACATGTTATAACATGGATGAACCTCGAGGACATTATGCTACGTGAAATACACCAGTCACTGTTTTATTTTACTTATATGAGATATCTAGAGTAGCCAAATTCATAGAGACTGAAAGTAGAATGGTGGTTTCCAGGAACTGGAAGAGAGAGGAATAGGGAGTTATTATATAATGGGTACAGAGTTTACATTTTACAAGATGAAGAGTTCTGGAGAAGAATGTTGGTGATGGTTGCACAATATGAATGTACTCAAGGCCACTATACTGTATAATTAAAAACAGTTAAGATGGCAAATTATATGCTATGAAAAATTTAACAATAAGAAAGTAGGAATAGCTATATTCATATCAGATAAAGTAGACTGTACATCAAAAAAATAATTACCAGGGACAGAACGGGACATTATAGAATGATAAAAGGGTCAATCTACCATGAAGAAATAGTAACTCTAAATAGGTATGCACCAAACAAAAGAGCTGTAAAATATCTGAAGTAATAATTTACAGAAATAAAAGGGGAAGTAGACACATCCACAATTATAGTTGGAAATTTAAACATCCCTACCTTCAAAAATTCATAGAACTAGACAAAAACTCAGCAAAGATATAGAAGATCTCAACATCATCAATCAACAGGATCTACAGCTGACCCTTGAACAACAAGGGTTTGAATTGTGTAGGTCCACTTATATGTGGATTTTTTTCAATAAATACTACAGTACTACATGATCCATGGATATGGAACTACGGATACGACTGGCCCACTAGAAAGTTATATGTGGTTTTTCAACCGTGCAGGGTGTCGACCCATGTTGTTCAAGGGTCAACTGTAATTGACATTTATACAACACTCCACCCCAAAAGAGCTGAATACACTTTTTTTTTCCCAAGTGTCCACAGGACATTTACCAAGATATACTATATCCTGGGCCATAAATCAAACCCTGTTAAGAAGATGAAAAGACAGCTTACAGACAGGGAGAAAATATTCACAATCCACATATGTGACAAACAACTCTTATCTAGAACATCTTATCTTATCAAACTCAACAGTAAAATTTGAACAATCCAAGTATGAAATGGACAAGCGTTACGAAGACACATTTCACCAAAGAGGAGCACCTTCAAAGGTGTTCAACATCATTAGCCAGTAGGAAAGTATAAATTAAAATCACTACATACCTATTAGAACAGCTAAAATATAAAAACAGGGACAATGACAAATGCCAGCAAGAAGGAAAAGAAACTAAAACTCTCATACATTGTTGGTAGGAATGCAACATGGTACAGCCACTCTGGTAAACAGTTTGACAATTTCTTAAAAACTAAATAGCCCAACAATTGTACACCTAGTCATTTATCCAGGAAAATGAAAACTTACATCCCACACAAAAACCTATACACAAATACCATAGCAGCTTTACTCATGATAGCCAAAATCTGAAAACAACCAATATTTCCTTTAGTAGGTGAATGGTTAAACACACTGTGATACCATCCATACCATGCACCACTCAGTGATAAAAGAAACCAAGTATTAATACACACAAAAACTTGAATGGATTTCAAGGGCATTATGCTAAGTGAAAAAAGCTAATCTCCTAAAAGTCATAAACTGTATGATTCCATTTATATAATATTCTTGGAATGACAAAATTATAGAGATGAAGAATAGTGTTTGCAAGGGCTTAGGGATGGTGGGGGGTAGAGCAGGTATGGGTGTGCATATAAAGGGGTAGTATGAGGAGAATCTTTGGGGTGATGGGATAGTTCTGTATATTATTGCAGTGGTAGTTACATGCATCTACACATGGGATAAAATGGCATAAAACTATACACATACAATGTACCAATGACAATTTGCTATTATAGTAATGCACAGGTAACCATTAGAGGAAACTTGGTAAAGGGTACATGGGGCTTCTTTGTACTATTTGGGGAGGGGAGGGGGGGTGTTAAAATTTTCTTCTGAATCTATTGCTTTTAATTTTTTTCTCTGTACCATTTTTGCAACTTCCTGTTACTCTATAAGTATTAAAAATAAAAAGTTTTTTAAGACATAATGTGAAATAGGGACTTCCCTGGCGGTCCAGTGGCTGAGCCTCTGTACTCCCAATGCAGGGGGCCCTGGTTCAATCCCTGGTTGGGGAACTAGATCCCACATGCATGCCGCAACTAAGAGTTTGCATGCCGCAACTAAACAACCCACATGCTGCAACAAAGATCGAAGATTCCGCATGCCACAACTAAGACCCAGTGCAGCCAAATAAATAAATAAATATATTTTTTTAAATAATGTGCAATAAAGACATTTTCAAAGACACAAATGCTGAAATAAGTCATCACTGATAGACCAGCACTACAAGAAATGTTAAAAGGTGTCAATGACGGTTAATTTTATATGTCAACTTGACTGGGCCACAGGGTACCCAGATATTTTGTCAAACATTATTCTGGTCTTTCTGTGAGAGTGTTTCTGGATGAGATTAACATTTAAATCAATAAACTGGGGCTTCCCTGGTGGCGCAGTGGTTAAGAATCCACCTGCCAATGCAGGGGAAACGGGTTCGAGCCCTGGTCCGGGAAGATCCCACATGCCGCAGAGCAAATAAGCCTGTGCCCCACAGCTACTGAGCCTGTGCTCTAGAGTCCATGAGCCACAACAAGAGAAGCCACCACAATGAGAAGCCCGCGCACCACAACGAAAAGTAGCCCCCACTCGCCACAACTAGAGAAAGCCTGCATGCAGCAACGAAGACCCAATGCAGCCAAAAATAAACAAATAAGTAAATAAATGTATAAATAAATAAATAGATAGACAGATAGACAGACAGACTGGGTAAAGCAGATTGCCCAGCATGTGGGTGGACCTTATCCAATGAGTTGAAGGCCTGAACAGAACAAAAAAGCTGACCCTCCCCTGAGTAACAAGAGAACTCTTCCTGACTGACTGCTTTTGAGCTGGACATCAGCTTTTTCCTGCATTCGGACTGGAACTGAAACATTGGCCCTTCTTGTGTTTCAGGCCTGCCAGCCTTTGGACTGAAACTACATCATTGGCTCTCCTGGTTCTCAGGCCTTTGGACTCAGACTGGAACCATACCATCAGCCTTCCTGAGTCTCTGTCTTGCCAACTCATCCTGCAGATCTTGAGACTCACCAGCCTCCATAAATGCATAAGCCAATTCTTTATAATAAGTCTCTTTGGAGAACCCCAAAACAATGTTCTTCAGGCAGAAGAAAAACAACAAATGGAAATTTGGATGTATACAAAGGAATAATGATTAATTGAAATGGTAACTACATGTGTAAATGCATAAGTTTTTTTTCTTATTTGTATCTCTTTTAAAATAAAATTGACAATTTACACAAAAATAATAACATAGTATTGTGGATTTTATAACATATGTAAAAGTAAAACATATGACAACAGTAGCATAAAGGCCAGGCTGGAGATATAAAAGTACACTATTATGACATATGAAGGTAGACCAAGATAAGGTATATAGTATAAGCCCTAAAGAAACCAGTAGAATAGCAAAACAAAGAGTTACAACTAATTAGCCAACAGAAGAAATAAAACTGAATCTAAAAAATTATTCAAATATGTAATGTGACAAAGCCTCTATGATCACTCTCCTTTTTCAGTATTCCCCTGAGTAGTCTCACTGTTTGTTCCTCCAGATGATCCTACAAATATTTTCATAATATTCCTCTTTTTTTAAATAAATAAATTACTTATTTATTTATCTTTGGCTGCATTGGGTCTTTGTTGCTGCATGCGGGCTTTTCTCTAGTTGCGGAGAGCAGGGGCTACTCTTTGTTGCGGTGCGCAGTCTTATTGCAGTGGCTTCTCTTGTTGTGGAGCACGGGCTCTAGGCATGTGGGCTTCAGTAGTTGTGGCTCGCAGGCTCAGTAGTTGTGTCACAGGGCTTATTTGCTCTGCGGCATGTGGGATCTTCCCAGACCAGGGCTCAAACCCTTGTCCCCTGCGTTGGCAGGCGTATTCTTAACCACTGTGCCACCAGGGAAGTCTGTATTTTCATAATATTTCAATATGGATTCTTCAGGAGGTTAGAATAAAATCTACATTGGACTCATAAATTGTTCTGAAGAAAAATTTACTTAAATACAAACTTACAAAAGAAGGCAGAAAAAAAAGAAGAAAGGGGGAATAAAGAATATGCAGGACAAATAAACAATAACAAGGTGAAAGACTCAAACTTAACCACATCAATAATCACATCAAATGTAAATATTCTAAACACCGCAGTCAAAAGACACAGATTGTCAGAGTGGATAAAAAAGCAAAACCCAACTGTATGCAGCTTATAAGAGATGCACTTTAAACATAAAGACATAAATAGGAAAACAGAACAAGATACACCATGCTAACGCTAGTCAAAAGAAAGCTAAAGTAACTATATCAATAAAAGATAAAGTAGATTTAAGAGCAAATATGGTATATATCCATACAATAAGATATTACTGAACCCTGGGAATAAACTACGCACACACACAACATCTCAGAATACTGTGCCGAATGCTGAATGAAAGAAGCCATTCAAAACTAGAGTACATTCTCTATGATTCCATTGGTATAAAACTCTAGAAAATGCAAACTAATCTATGAAAGCAGATCAGTTGTTTACCTAGGGAAGAGTGGGAAAGGGTGACAAAAGGGTGTGAAGAAACGTTGAGGAATGACGTATATATTCAGTATCCTGATTGTGGTGATGGTTTCATAGATATATACACATGTCAAAACTCATCAAATTTTTTACTTTAAATATGGGCAGTTTATTTTATGTTAATTATACCTAAATAAAACTGTTAAAAGATAATTAAGAGTAATGAATTATGTCAGTGGAAAAATAGGAATACAAAAACCCTGATAAATCCTGATAACAAATGAATAAATCAAGAAGTAAATAAATAAATATTAAATAAATGGGAGAAGGGAGAGCTCTTGCTTACAGTAGAATGTTGAGTGCCAACTGGTAAATATGAAGGGAGTGCTACAGTTAGAAAATGATTATTTGGCAACCATCATAAGATTGATTCAGGCAAGAACACTAATTCTTAAGGAAATTTTTAATAAAAAGCAGGGTATATGCATAATTTTAAAGTGTCTGTTGGTTGCAAGGGATAAATGGTTAATATACAGTGAAGATATACAACACTTTTGAACAGGTGATCAATATTATCACCAGTGAGGAGCAGATGGACATCAGGGGCCTCCAAATGTGATGCCCTGAGAAGGGACACAATATCACTCATGCAGTATTCCAGTCACAAATGCATAATATGAGTTTAATCAGAAGGAAACATCAGATAAATCTCAAATGAAGAATTTTCATTTAAAACAAGGTAGGGAGCTAATGTATTCTTCCAAAATATCAATGACACAGAAGTCAAAAGAAAGGCTACAGAAATGTTCCAGATTACAGGGGACTAAAGAGACATGTCACATAAATGCAATACCTAATCCTAGATTGAGTAATCCTGTATTTGAGAGAAAAACATGCTATACAGTTCATTACTGAGTGTATATAACATATATTATTATTACAGATATCAATATATATTACCCTCAATAAGATGAATGTGTGAATTATATTTCCTCAATAATACAGAGAAAGAGAGAATGCACAAAATGTTAATAACAGGTGATTCTGGGTAAAGTAAATAGACGGGTATTCTTTGAACTATTCTTACTCTTTCAATCTTTCTCTAGGTTTGAAATTGTTTACAAATAAAACTCTTTTAAGTGTATATTGCCACTGAAATCCTAATGCACCCAGTTCATCAATGTCCAGGGTCAATAATTAGGCTATTAAATGTGATATGTCAGGAGTAATGCAGATGGACAATTATTGTTATAAAAACTGCAACTTCTGTACCCAGTGAACAAAGAGACATGCTGACAAGAGGTCATGTAGCTAGTATGCAGCCTCCTCCATTGTCTTGGATCCTGTTTTTTATTGAGACTTGCATCTTAGCAAATGCAAAAAAAAAAAGGATGCAGCTTTTGAAAATGTTCATGTATATGAATATTTTTAAATTTAAAAATTTAACATAAAAGAAGTTTTTCAGCATTAAATAACCCCATCCATGTGACATAAATTTCAGGAAAATATAATTCAAGTAAATGGTTTCTTTGGGCAATTTAATATTCTGATAAATTCAACTATTCACTTTCATGCTTCCCATCTTGTTGAAAAAACTCTTTTGAAAATGTATCAGGGACTTCCCTGGTGGTGCAGTGGTTAAGAATCCGCCTGCCAAAGCAGGGGACAAGGGTTCCATTCCTGGTCTGGGAAGATCCCACATGCCATGGAGCAATAAGCCCGTGTGCCACAACTACTGAGCCTGCACTCTAGAGCCCGCGAGCTACAACGACTGAGCCCACGTGCTACAACTACTGAAGCCTGCGTGCCTAGAGCCCGTGCTCTACAACAAGAGAAGCCACCGCAATGAGAAGCCCGCGCACCGCAACGAAGAATAGCCCCTGCTCACCGCAACTAGAGAAAGCCCGCGCCCAGCAACGAAGACCCAATGCAGCCAAAATAAATAAAATTTTCTAAAAATGTATCAGTATATTTAATCGCCTTACAGAGTAAAACACATTGATCCTAATTGAATCTCTTTAAACAGTCATCAGCCTATCAATGTTCCTTATCCAGGAGTATAGAGGTATTGTATGTATGAATATGTGTATGTTCGTATGAGCATCAGCTGAAAGTGAATGACTGATGTTGGTTTTTTTAAACTAAATCCCATTATCTCCCTATTTTATCATTTCCTTCTTTACCCTAAAATTTACTCACATCAGAGAACCTTTTCTGTTTTGTGCAAAAGAAAATTTTTTTCAAAAATATCTATTGTCAAAGAGGTATATTTTATTCTTCCTTTCTGTGCTGCAGAAGAGATTGCAACAATCTGTTGTTTAAAAAAAAAAACAGGAATACTGGAGCAAATGTCTACAGTGGATTTCAAAATGTGAATCAATGCTTTCAAAATTTCATTAAGCTAATTTTCAAAAGTAAAAACCTCTTATACCTTGTTTGCTAGGTTTATAGCGATGAGAGCCTTATAATATTCTTTGTCGTCCCAATCCACATAAGCAGTGGCTAGTAACCGTAGAACTTTAGCCTATAATTAAAAATAGAAAAAAAACACACACAGTTGAGGGTTAAACTGCAATAAAACAGCTGAGTAGCACTTACACAGTGACAGGCATTTCTCAAACCTCAGTCATAATTATGAAATAGCATTTCCTTAGGCAACCACATAGTCTTGGGGTATGTCTCATCATTATGCTACCCACACCAAATACCATCTGAGAATTTTACAGTAATAGCTTATTTAAATTTAATATAATTGTGTTAATACAATTATTTTCTTAACAGTGTTTTAGTGGTAAAGTACTTAATCATCCTCACTTTAAAAATAAGGAAATTAAAGCACAGCAATATTTAATGTAATCATCTTACCACCTACTGTTTAGGTAGCATTATATTAGGCCTCCATCAAAAGAAACAAATAGAAAGACATAATCCCTCTCTCAAAGACTTTATAGCCTAGTTGAGATTAACCAATTGGACCAAGGGCACAAATACCACCATTTCACTAGGAGCAGATATACTTTCCTATAGACAAGAGTCCTCCCAACTCAACCAAGTTTTAAAATTAATAAAGTATTTCTTTATTAAGAAATAAGTATTTCTTTATTAAGAAATAAGAAATAATTAAGTCAGTTTCTCCAGCCAGATCTACATTGATAAGGGGAATAACTCTACTTAGCACAGACTTATTTAACTACAGATTCACATTTTGAAAGCAGGAGGCCTATTTCAATGAAGATTCTGCCTCTAAGTATAATGAGGACAGTAGGATCAGGCAAAGGTGGTCTTCTAACTTAAAAAAAAAATGTTAAGCACATTAGGGCTCTGCGAATCTTAGAGAAATGGCATTTAGGGTGTGATACCTTTGAGTTTTTAATTCAAAAACTAAGATGGATATAATGTACTTAATATCATTATTATTATGGTGGAGCAACTCTCAACTTATAAACTTCGCCAGAGGACTTTGATGGAGTAAATATGGCATCTCTGAGAAAGACTTTAGCTATTTCGTAATAGTAAAAGGGTCAAATAATCAGAAAGAGAGAACAAAATGGATGAATCTCAAAACTATTATGTTAAGCAAAAGAAGCCAGACATAAAACAGTACATACTGTATGATTTCATTGATACACAGTTCAAGATAAGCCAAAAATATTCTACAGCAATAAAAGTCAGAATAGTGGTTTTATCATTGGGGTATGAATGGCTATTAACTGGAAAGGGGCCAAGGTAACTTTTGAGGGTGATGGAAATTTCTGTATCTTGATCTGTGTGGTAGTTACAAAACTATATAGATAAACTGAAAATCATCAGGCTGTATACTTTTAAGATTTATGCAATTTAGTGTATGTGTGTGTATATATATATATATATATATATATATATATATATATATATATATATATATTTAAGTTATACCACAATAAAATACTGCTAGCATGAAAGAAAAACTATTTCATAATCTTACTTCTCCATACCTTGCAGTATGAATATTAGATTTCAATCATGCTTAAATCCTATCTTCCATCCTCATTTCCTCCTCCAGACGTCTTCTCATCTAAATCCCTTGCCTCGTATTCCCTTCTCCCTCCCTTTTAACTGTATGAACCCCATCTGCTTTCCGAGGCCTATCTCCTACCAAAAGGTTTCTTCAACTATTCTAGTCAACATTAATATTCCCCTTTTCTGCATGCCCTTGCGTATACTTCAGGTTAGTACCACACAGTTTATCACTTATTTTTCCCAAATTGTTTCACTTGTACTCATTTTTTTAAATCTTTTTTTTTGAAATTTTAACTGAAGTATAAAATACATACAAAAAAGTTCCAAAATCTCAATGGTACAACTCTGAATTTTCACAAAGTGAGCACACATATGTTAACAACACAGAAATCAGGAAACAGAAGTTTAGTCTCATCTCATGTCTCTTTTCAGACACTATTCCAAACAAGGGTAACCAATTATCTGACTTCCAACACCATGTATTAGTTCTACCTGCTTTTGGCATTCACATTTATGGAATCATACAGTATGTACTACTTTGTATTTTGCTCTGTTTGTTCAACATTATATGTGAGAACGTCCATATTGTTACAATTATTGTATTCTATTCTCGTTGTTATATGATATTCTATTATATGACACTATCATAATATATTTTCATTATTTTTAATTGTGATAAAATACACATAACATAAAATTGACCATTGTAACCATTTTTAAGTGTATGGTTCAGTAGCATTAAGTATATTCACATTGTTGTGCAACCAGCACCACCATACATCTCCAGAACTCTTTTAATCTCACAAAATTGAAACTCTACCCATTAAACAATAGCTCCCCATGTTCTCCTCCCTCCAAACCTCTGCAACCACCATTCTATTTTCCGTCTCTTTGAACTTGACTACCCAACATATCTCACTGAGCTGGAATCATACAGTATGTCTTTTTGCGAATGGCTTATTTCACATAGCATAATGTCCTCAAGGTTCATCTATGTTGTAGCATGTGTCAGAATCTCCTTCCTTTTCATGGCTGAATAATATTCCATTGTATTCACCTGTATCAGTTTCATCCTTTAAACATAAGCTATTTAAGGGCAGAGGCCACGTTTTATACTTCTTTTTTTTTCCCCCATCTACCACATTGCTATATATACTGAGATATATATGTGTGTGTGTATATACATATATATGTATATATGTGTGTGTGTGTGTGTGTGTGTGTGTGTGTGTGTGTGTGTGTGTGTGTGTGTATTCCGTTACATTTTGAGTGATATACTGTAATAATGGTAAGAAGCAGAGACGGATACTCAAAAAAATTCCATTCTGCTATGGCATGTATTAAATTAGTTTTATATCAGATTTATTTACATAATCACATTTTACTTGATTAAATATTAAAATTAACTTCCATACCAAGCACGTTCTATCTGGGTGGTTAAAGAAACCTAGCATTTTTGAACATGCAAATAAAAGCTAAAACTTATATAGCCAAACATTGTCCTAAGCACTTTACATGTATTAATTAATTCATGGGTACAAGAATCTACCTGGAGGGGAGATTCCATAAGTATATCAACTTTACAGAAAGTAATGCACTGAGATATTAAATGATGTGCCCAGTGAATAATCTACTCACAAATGGAGGGAGAGACTATCATAATTTTATTACAATAACATAAACTGTATTTCTTCAACCTACTTCTGCAATATTTAACATGATCCTTACCAGCATTGTTGGCTGAACACAATTCTTATCCATCTTCCCAATATCATAGCTTTGGCTATCATTAAAAAAGGAAAAAATACATATAAATACATATTTATTTCAAATTATATATATTTTTTCAAGACTACATATTACTAAGAAGACATGTTATAATTATACTTAATTAAACTTTTCTATTTTGCACTACAACAGATGATCAGCCGATTGACACATAAAAATCAATTATATAAAGCAATACTTTCTAACTTTAGAAAACCACAGAGATAGCCTCATCCACCAGAGGGCAGACAGCTGAAGCCAGAAGAACTACAATCCTGCACCCTGTGGAAAAAAAACCACATTCACAGAAAGATAGACAAGATGAAAAGGCAGAGGGCTATGTCCCAGATGAAGGAACAAGATAAAACCCCAGAAAAACAACTAAATGAAGTGGAGATAGGCAACCTTCCAGAAAAAGAATTCAGAATAATGATAGTGAAGATGATCCAGGACCTCGGAAAGACAATGGAGGCAAAGATTGAGAAGATGCAAGAAGTGTTTAACAAAGACCTAGAAGAATTAAAGAACAAACAAACAGATGACCAATACAATAACTGAAATGAAAACTACACTAGAAGGAATCAATAGCAGAATAACTGAGGCAGAAGAACGGATAAGTGACCCGGAAGACAGAATGGTGGAATTCACTGCTGCAGAATAGAATAAAGAAAAAAGAATGAAAAGAAATGAAGACAGCCTAAGAGACCTCTGGGACATTAAACGCAACAACATTCGCATTATAGGGGTCCCAGAAGGAGAAGAGAGAGAGAAAGGACCAGAGAAAATATTTGAAGAGATTATAGTCGAAAACTTCCCTCACATGCGAAAGGAAATAGCCACCCAAGTCCAGGAAGCACAGCGAGTCCCATACAGGATAAACCCAAGGAGAAACACGCCGAGACACACAGTAATCAAACTGGCAAAAGTTAAAGACAAAGAAAAATTATAGAAAGCAGCAAGGGAAAAACGACAAATAACATACAAGGGGACTCCCATAAGGTTAATAACAGCTGATTTCTCAGCAGAAGCTCTACAAGCCAGAAGGGAGTGGCATGATATACTTAAAGTGATGAAAGGGAAGAACCTACAACCAAGGTTACTCTACCCGGCAAGGATCTCATTCAGATTCGATGGAGAAATCAAAAGCTTTACAGACAAGCAAAAGCTAAGAGAATTCAGCACCACCAAACCAGCTCTACAACTTCTCTAAGTGGGAAACACAAGAGAAGAAAAGGACCTACAAACACAAACCCAAAACAATTAAGAAAATGGTCATAGGAACATACGTATCGATAATTACCTTAAACGTGAATGGATTAAATGCTCCAACCAAAAGACACAGGCTTGCTGAATGGATACAAAAACAAGACCCATATATATGCTGTCTACAAGAGACCCACCTCAGACCTAGGGACACATACAGACTGAAAGTGAGGGGATGGAAAAAGATATTCCATGCAAAGGGAAATCAAAAGAAAGCTGGAGTAGCAATACTCATATCAGATAAAATAGACTTTAAAATAAAGAATGTTACAAGAGACAAGAAAGGACACTACATAATGATCAAGGGATCAATCGAAGAAGAAGATACAGCAATTATAAATATATATGCACCCAACATAGGAGCACCTCAATACATAAGGCAACTGCTAACAGCTACAAAAGAGGAAACTGACAGTAACACAATAATAGTGGGGGACTTTAACACCTCACTTACACCAATGGACAGATCATCCAAAATGAAAATAAATAAGGAAACACAAGCTTTAAATGACACAATAGACCAGATAGATTTAATTGATATTTATAGGACATTCCATCCAAAAACAGCAGATTATACTTTCTTCTCAAGTACGCACGGAACATTCTCCAGGATAGATCACATCTTGGGTCACAAATCAAGCCTCAGTAACTTTAAGAAAATTGAAATCATATCAAGCATCTTTTCTGACCACAACGCTATGAGATTAGAAATGAATTAAAGGGAAAAAAACGTAAAAAACACAAACACATGGACGCTAAACAATACGTTACTAAATAACTAAGAGATCACTGAAGAAATCAAAGAGGAAATCAAAAAATACCTAGAGACAAATGACAATGAAAACACGACGATCCAAAGCCTATGGGATGCTGCAAAAGCAGTACTAAGAGGGAAGTTTATAGCTATACAAGCTTACCTCAAGAAACAAGAAAAATCTCTTACACCAATGGACAGATGAGCCAGACAGAAAATAAATAAGGCAACAAAAGCTTTAAATGACACAATAGACCAGATAGATTTAATTGATATTTATAGGACATACTAACCAAAAACAGAAGGTTACCCTTTCTTCTCAAGTGCACACAAAACATTCTCCAGGATAGATCACATCTTGGGTCACAAATCAAGCCTTGGTAAATTTAAGAAAACTGAAAGCATATCAAGCATTTTTTCTGACCACAACGCTATGAGATAAGAAATAAATTACAGGGGAAAAAACATAAAAAACACAAACACATGGAGACGAAACAATATGTTACTGAATAACCAAGAGATCACTGAAGAAGTCAAAGAGGAAATCAAAACATACCTAGAGACAAATGACAATGGGATTTGTCTGGGATACAGCAAAAGCAGTTCTAAGAGGGAAGTTTATAGCAATACAAGCCTACCTCAAGAAACAAGAAAAATCTCAAATAAACAATCTAACCTTACACCTAAAGGAATTAGAGAAAGAAGAACAAAAGACCCCCGAAGTTAGCAGAAGGAAAGAAATCATAAAGATCAGATCAGAAATAAATGAAAAAGAAATGAAGGCAACGATAGCAAAGATCAATAAAACTAAAAGCTGGTTCTTTGAGAAGATAAACAAAATTGATAAAACCTTTAGCCAGACTCATCAAGAAAAAGAGGGAGAGGACTCAAATCAATAAAATTAGAAATGAAAAAGGAGAAGTTACAACAGACACCACAGAAATACAAAGCATCCTAAGAGACTACTACAAGCAACTCTATGCCAATAAAATGGACAACCTGGAAGAAATGGACAAATCTTAGAAAGGTATAAACTTCCAAGACTGAACCAGGAAGAAATAGAAAATATGAACAGAACAATCACAAGTAATGAAATTGAAACTGTGATTAAGAATCTTCCAACAAACAAAAGTCCAGGACCAGATGGCTTCACAGGCAAATTCTATCAAACATTTAGAGAAGAGCTAACACCCATCCTTCTCAAACTCTTCCAGAAAATTGCAGAGGAAGGAACACTCCCAAACTCATTCTATGAGGCTACCATCACCAGACAAAGATACTACAAAAAAAGAAAATTACAGATCGATATCACTGATGAATATAGATGCAAGAATCCTCAACAAAATACTAGCAAACAGAATCCAACAACACATTAAAAGGATCATACACCATGATCAAGTTGGATTTATCCCAGGGATGCAAGGATTCTTCGAGATACACAAATCAATGTGATACACCACATTAACAAATTGAAGAATAAAAACCATATGATCATCTCAATAGATGCAGAAAAAGCTTTTGACAAAATTCAACACCCATTAAAAAAGAAAAGAAAAGAAAAGAAAGCCACAATTTCCTCAGGATATATATCCAACAAATCAACACTATAATTATATTACTGCTCTTTTCCATTTGGCTATATACACACTAGATTAAATGATTTTACATGTGTGTACAAGCCCTTACTTTATGGGCACATTTTAAAGTGTAAGAAATATATTTTTAAAATAAAACAAATACAGGAGTTTTCATGGAAACAAATGCTTTAGCAATATTTATTAAGCTTTACAACACCCTTGTGACGCACAGTATTAGTTCCATTTTGCAGCTGAATGAACTAATTTAGCAGTTAAGTGATTTCTAATATTTCCTAGATTGGTATTAAAAATGAGAGTAAGGGGATGGGGAGAAAAGAAATTTGACTTTCAGTTCTCTGCTTTAATTACCATACCATATTATCTACAGGACATTCTGATAACCACAAATAATGTATTAATATGAGCCTCAGGTTTTCCAAAAAAAACTTAAAAAGTAAAACAAAGATCACTCACCATAAAATTGGTATTCCAAGGGAGGAAGTCAATAAAATTTTGGTGAACTGGACTAAACTGAAGCCATTACTTTGAAGTATTCCTCTTACTTTTACTTTTTAAAAGACCCATAGCTACCAAACTGAGTTTTCAGCTTGCTAACAAGGACATAATGCTGGCCTACATTATAATGGCCTCATTGTAAGCCCTATCTCATAGAGGTGTCTGTTGGTACATTAAACCTTCTACTTCCAGTTTTTAAAATAATCAATGAAAATGGAACTTCTGCAACAGTGGTATTAAGGAGCTCTTGGACCCCCCTCTCCCCAGTGAAACAACCATTTGCCTGGAAAAATCATTAAAACAACCACTTAAGGTCTCTGGAAAGTGTCCTAAGGGCATACAGCAAATGGAAAAACATGTATTTAAAAAAAATCAACTGAATCTCAGTAAGAACAGTGGGAGTCTGTGGCATTTGAGCCATGACCTGCTCCTATCCATACCACCTCCATGTCATGGAAGCTACTCCAGATGAGTGCTGTCAGGAAAGTAGGAATTCGGGAGTCGGGTGGGGAGATGAGTGAAATAGGTGACGGAGATAGAGAGGCACAAACTTCCAGTTATAAAATAAATAAGTCACGGGGACATAATGTACAGTATAGGGAATATAGGCAATAATACTATAATAACTTTGTATGGTGAAAAGTGGTAACTATACTTATCATGGTGACCATTTTGTAATATACAAAAATACCAAATCACTATGTTGTACACCTGAAACTGATATAATGTTGAAACTCAACTTCAATTTAAAACAAAAAGAAAGTGGGAATTCCCTCTCCCTCCAGGTCCTAGACTCAGGCTGCCAGCCTCTCTCATCTTTCCCAGATCTGTGTTGCGAAGTGCTATTATAGGCAGGCACGACGAGAGGACTGGGTCTTCCTTTCCCCACTCAGTTCTCACTCTTAGGGTAAGGGCTCTACCCCAGGGGTAACAGCTCAAGAATACTGGGACCCTGAGCCCTTTCACCCAGGCTGGCTCATTTGGCAGAGGATGCAGGACAGGAGGGCATGCTAAGTAGATTAGGGGCTACCATCTCCCCAACAACTACTCATATAGTAGGGGTGTCACTGCAAGAGTAGCTGCCATGCTCCTGCCCCCAGCTGCAGCAGTGTGCCAGTTTCCACCCAGGGGAAGAAGTGGGCAACAAAGAGGAAGAGCTCAGCATTTCTGCCTAAGGGGAATGACTTTATTTGAAACAGAGCAAGGAGAGATTCCTGCCTAAAGGCATAGTCAAAAACAATGGAGATCTTGCTGGTGAGCAATTAAGAAGGGGCTGGTACCTCCAAGATAATAGTAGCAACAAGTGAAATAGCAGACAAGCCAGAAGTTTGAACAGAGAGAACCAGGGAAAGAGACAAGAACAATCCTAGGGTCACACTCATCCCTGGGGATACAGAAGGCTATGCATATGTTCTAGGCTGCACCCACTCAGGAACAATCAGAGGGAAATATGGGACTAGAAAGCATTCCTCAAGTCATACACAGATTCATCAGCAAACAGCCTTGAGCCTGAGTGGCTCAAGGGGCTTATCAAAACCTCTGACCAAACACGGACTGAAAATTAAGCTATTCTTATCCAGGGGTGATGGTAAGGAAGCCAAGCTTAAAAATCAAATCACACTTCCACCTTATGGCTCCACATGTAAGGAGCTTGGAAGTCACAACTCCATCCTAACAAGTAAAAAACTGGAAAGACTTTTAAAGATCAACAACTCTTCTTGGATCCAAAAGAGAGGTGAGGACACAGGGCAAACCACTACCCCCAAGATTGGGGAGACAGGCAAAAATACAAAGAGTTGACGCTTAGCACAGGAGAGATTCACAAGTAAAAACTACCAAGGGCACCACTGCTAGGGCAGGAAATTGAGAACTGTAGTTGACAGACTGCTGGAAGTTCAGTGTGGACAAGTCTGAGAGTTAAAACTCCAAGAGGACATAGTTAAAGGGGGATACCCACAATATTGTCAGATTAATCTCCAGGAGCTCAACCAGATTCCCACAGTAAATATCATAGAAAAATTCCCTTGGGCTTTGGCAGGAAAAGGTAAAAAGGAACCATTTTGAAACAGCCCAGAGCAATCTGTTGTTTTTTTTGTTTGTTTGTTTTTTTGTGAACGACAAAAATATTTACTGTGTCTTCGAGGGGCACTTGTGTTTGGTGGTTTTTTAAAATAATTTTTAAAATTAATTTTTAAATTTATTTTTTTTTGGCTGCGTTGGGTCTTCGTTGCTACGCGCATGCTTTCTCTAGTTGCGGCGAGCAGGGGCTACTCCTCGTTGCAGTGTGCGGGCTTCTCACTGTGGTGGCTTCTCTTGTTGCGGCGCACAGGCTCTAGGTGCATGGACTTCAGTAGTTGTGGCACACGGGCTTCAGTAGTTGTGTTCTTAACAAGGCCTGCCCTCAGGGCAAACTAGTGAACCAGGGCCTAACCTCCTGGGGTATTATCAGAGGCTAACTGACCTGGGGAAGAGAAATACTCAACCCCAGTCTACGCTAGCCATTCTGTACCACCTAAGAGGGGAGGAAAAAAATGAGAAACATGTGTGAAGTTCACAGTTCAGAGGCAGAGACTCATGAAAAGACTGAAAACTAGTCATAGGACTATAGGCCTCTCCCTCCTCCACACCTAGCCACCACATTACTAAAGGCCTATTTACAGTAGTTCCGTTTACCAAGTATATCAAGTCCCACTACCAAGGAAAAAGTACAAGGCATACCAAAAGGCAAAAAACACAATTTGAAGAGACAGTAAGCATCAGAACCAGACATGGCAGTGATGTTGGAATTATCAGGCCAGGAATTTAAAATAACTATGATTAATATGCTAAGGGTTCCAATGGATAAAGTAGACAGGTAACATAAGCAGAGAGCTGGAAAGGCTAAGAAAGAAGCAAAAAGAAATGCCAGAGATAAAAAACACCGTAACAAACATGAAGATGGTCTCTGATGGACTTTTTAATAAACTTGACATGGCTGAGGAAAGAATCTATGAGCTAGAGAATCCTTGAAAACAGAAAAGCAAAGAGAACGAAGACTGAAGAAAAAAAAAAAAAGATCAGAATGTCAACGGACTGTGGGACAACTGCAAAAGGTGTAATGTAAGTGTAATGGGAATACCAAAAGAAAAAAGAAAGGAACAGAAGACACATTTGAAACAATAATGACTGAGAATTTCCCCAAATTAATGTCCAATACCAAACCACAGACCCAGGAAGCTCTGAGAACACCAAGCAGGATAAATACCAAAAACTACACCTATGCATATAATTTTCCAATTACAGAAAATCAAAGATAAAGAAAAAAGTCCTGAAACAAGCCAGAGGAAAAAAACACCTTATCTTAAAAGGTGCAAAGATAAGAATTATATCCAACTTCTTAGAAGCCATACAAGCAAGAAGAGAGTGGAGTGAAATATTTAGTACTGAGAGAAAAACAGCATCAACTTACAATTCTGTACCCTGTGAAAATATCATTCAAAAGTAAAGGAGACATAAAGACTTTCTCAGACAAACAAAAATTGAGGCAATTTGTTGCCAACAGACTGGCCTTGCAAGAAATGGTAAAAGAAGTTCTCCAGAGAGAAGAGAAATAATATAGGTCAGAAACTTGGATGTACATAAAGTAAGTAAGAGCATGGAAGAAGGAATAAGTGAAGGTAAAATAAAAATTTACTTTTCTTGCCCTTAACTGATCTAACAGATAACTGTTCAAAATAATAACAATAAAAATGTGTTCAATAATGTGTGCATATTTATATATCTTCTGTGTGTGTGTGTATATATATGTATATATACAGAGACAATAAAGTGAAATAAATGACACAGAATAAAGTGAAATAAATGACAGCAATGATACAAGGGGTGGGAGGGAGGAATTTTGATACTATAAGGTACTCACACTACTCATGAAGTGGTACAGTGTTATTTGAAAGTGTACTTGGATTAGTGGTACATGTATATTGCAAACTCTAGAGCAACCACTAAGAAAAGTTTTCTAAATTTTAACCTATAGGCTAAGAAAAGAGCAAAAATGGAATCATATAAAATACTCCACTAAAACCACAAAAGGCAGAAGAAGAGTGGAAGACAACAATAGGAAAAAAGAACAAGAACAACAAATAGAAGACAGTAACAGTACAATATGGTAGATATTAATCCAACTGTATCTATCATCATTTTGAATTTCAATGGCCTAAGTGCACCAATTAAAAGAGATTGTCAGAACGGATTTTTTTAAATGCCTGAACTATACATTGTTTACAAGAAACCCACTTTAAATATAAAGACACATAGAGATAAAAAGTAAATGGATGGAGAAAAATATACCATGCTAACACTATCCTAAGAAAGCAGGAGTAGCTATATTAATTTCAGATAGAGCACATTTCAATGTAAGGAAAATTATCAGGGATAAAGAAGGGCATTACATAATGATAAAGAGGTCAATTCTCCAAGAAAACATAACAATTCTTAACATGTATGAGCCTAACAACAGAGCATCAAACTATGTGAGGCAAAAACTGATAGAACAGCAAGGAGAAATAGATGAATCTACTATCACTGTTGAAGATTTCAAGATCCCTCTCTCAGAAATGGACAGATAGAACAGGCACAAAATCAGTAAGAATATAGTTGAATGCAGCAACACCATCAATCAACTGCATATAATTGAAATGTACAGACTACTAGATCCATTCTTACCAAATTCATATGGAATATTCACCAAGATAGACCACATTCTGAGCCATAAAACATACTGTAACAAATTTGAAGTACAGAATTCATATAATATCTGCTGTCAGACCACAATGGAATTAAAATAGAAATCAATAATGGAAGATAACAGGAAAATTCCAAAATATGTAGAGATTAAACAATACTCTAAATAAAACATGGGTCAAAGGAGAAATTTCAACAGAAATTTTAAAGTAGTTTAAATGAAAATGAAAACACAACTTATCAAAATGTGTGGGATGCAGCAAAAGCAGTACATAGAAGGAAATTTATAGCATTCAATGCATATATTAGAAAAGAAGAAATATCTAAAATCAGTAAGTTTCCACCTTAAGTAACTGGAAAAAAGAGGAAATTAAATCAAAAGCAAGCAGAAAAAAAGAAATAATAAGAATTAGAGCAGAAATCAATGAAATTAAAAACAGGAAATCAATAGAGAAAATAAATGAAACCAAAAGCTGGTATTTGAAACAACTGATAAAATTAATAAGCCTGTTAACCAGGCTAAGAAAAATAGAGGACACAAATTATTAACATCAGAAATGAAAGAGGGGACATCACTATAGACCCCTTGAAAATTTAAAGAGTATTAAAAGGAATACTATGAACAACTCTATGTCCACAAATTTGAGAACCTAGATTAAATGGACCAATTCCTTGAAAGACCCAGGCAGCCAAAACTCACGTGAAAAGAAATGACAGTCTGATTAGACCTGTATCTATTTTATAAATTGAATCAAAAATTATTAACCTTCCAGCTCTAGTCAAGTAAGAAGCAGGCATGGGGGAAGGTGCAGGAAGGAAGCTGGAGGGTGATGGAGACGAGACACATGCTGCTCTAAGGAGTTTGCACTTGACCCTACAGGTCAGTGTTTCTGAACTTGTATGGATCAACATTAAAAGAAAGAGCTGATTAAAAAAAAAATTATTAACCTTCCAAAATAGAAAGCACCAGGCCCAGATGGGTTCACGGCTGAATCCTATCAAACTTTTCTTCCAGTTTTATTGAGATATAATTGACAAACAGCACTGTACAAGTTTAAGGTGTACAGCATAATGATTTGACTTACATATATCGTGAAATGATTATCACAATGATTTAGTGAGCATCCATCATCTCATATGGATACAAAATTAAATCAATAGAAAATATTGTTTCCTTGTGATGAGAACTCTTAGGATTTATCATCTCAACAACTTTCATATATAACACACAGTACTGTTAGTCATATTTATCATGTTGTACGTTAAAATCCTAGTACTTACTTATCTTATAACTGGAAGTTTGTACCTTTTGACTGCCTTCATCCAATCCTCCCTCTCCCTACTCCCCACCTCTAGTAACCACAAATCTGATTTCTTTTCCTATGAGTTTGTTTCTGAAGTATAATTGACCTGCAACACTATGTTAGTTCCTGTTACAAAACACAGTGATTGGATATTCCCTATACATTTCAAAATGTTCACAATGATAAGTCTAGTTATAATATGTCACCATGCAGAGATATTAGATAGTTATTGACTGACTATATTCCCCATACCATTCATTTCATACCTCTGACATTTATTTTGCAACTGGAGGTTTGTACCTCTTAATCTCCCTCACCTATTTCTCTCCTCCCCCCCCCAACCCCTCCCCTTTGGCAACCACTTGTTTGTTCTCTGTATCTATAACTTTTGTTATATTTATTCATTTTCTTTCTAGATTCCACATAAAAGTGAAATCTTACAGTATTTATCTTTCTCTGTCTAACTTTATTTCACTTGGCATAATACTCTCTAGGTTCATCCATGTTGTTGCAAATGGGAAGATTTCATTCTTTTTATGGCTGAGTAATATTCCACTGTGTGTGTGTTTGTGTATGAATGCAAATCTTTTACCTCCTTAGATTTATTCCTAGATATTTATTCTTTTTGATGTGATCGATAGGATAGTTTTCTTAATGTCTCTTTCTGATAGTTCATTGTTAAAGTATAGAAATACAACAGAGTTCAGAAATACAACTTTTCTGAATTCACTGATAAGTTGTAGTAGTTTTTTGGAATTCTATAAAACATTTAAGGATGAAATTATATAAATTCTCTATAATCTCTTTCAGAGGATAGAAGCAGAAGGAAAACTTCCTAACTCATTCTATGAGGCCAACATTACCCTAATACCCAAACCAGACAGACATTAAAAGAAAATGAATAGACCAATACCTGTCACGAACATAGATGCAAAAATCCTCAACAAAATATTAGCAAATTGAATCCAAAAACAAATTTTAAAAAATTATACACCACAACAAAGTGGGATTTATCCCAAATATGCAAGGCTGGTTCAACATTCAAAAATCAGTTAATGTAATCTATCACATCAACAGACTAAAAAAAAATCACATCAGTAGATGAAGGAAAAGCATTTGAAAAATATCAAATACCCATTCATGATCAAAAAATAAAAAACCTTTCATTAAACTAGTAACAACTTGATAAAGACCATCTACAAATAATATACAGCTAACATCATAATTAATGGTGAGAAGATTGAAACTTTTCCAGTAATTCAGGAAAAAGACAAGGATGTCCCTTCTCACAACTCCTTTTCAACATCATACTGGAAGTCCTTGCTAATGCAGTAAGGCAAAAATGAGAAATCAAAGATATGCAGATTGAGAAAGAAGATATAAAACTATCTTTGCTCACAAATGACATGATAATCTATGTAGAAAACTGACAAAGAGCTTCCCTGGTGGCGCAGTGGTTGAGAATCCACCTGCCAATGCAAGGGACACAGGTTCGAGCCCTGGTCCGGGAAGATCCCACATGCCACAGGGCAACTAAGCCCGTGCGCCACAACTACTGAGCCTGCACTCTAGAGCCTGCAAGCCACAACTACTGAAGCCCGCGTGCCTATAGCCTGTGCTCCGCTACAAGAGAAGCCAGCCACCGCAATGAGAAGCCCACGCACCGCAACAAAGAGTAGCCCCTGCTCGCCACAACTAGAGAAAAGCCCACGTGCAGCGACGAAGACCCAACACAGCCAAAAATAAATAAACTAATTAATTTTTAAAAAAGAGAAAATTTACAAAAAAACTGAAAGAATCGACAAAAAAACTCCTGGAACTAATAAGTGATTATAGTAAGGTTTCAGGATACAAGGCTAACATACAAAATCAATAGCTTTCATATGTACCAGTAATGAACATGTGGAATTTAAAATTAAAAACACAATACTATTTATATTAGCACCTAAAAGATGAAATACTTAGATATAAATCTAACAAAATATGTACAAGATCTATTTCAATATATGAGGAAAACTATAAAACTCTGATAAATGAAATCAAAGAAAAACTAAACAAATTGAGAAAATTCCATGTTCATGGATAGAAAAATTCAAGATACCAATTCTTCCCAACTTGATCTATAGATCGGATGCAATCCCAATCAAAATCCTAGCAAGTTATATTAGAGACTGACAAAATGATCCTAAAAAAGTGTCTATGAAGAGGCAGAAGACCAAATAGCCAACACAATATGGAAGGAAAAGAACAAAATATAGGACTGCTGCTACTTGACTTCAAGCTACAGCTATCAAAGACAGTTCCTTATTACAGTAATCAAGATATTGGCAAAAGAAAAGACAAATAGATCAGTGGAACAGAACAAAGCACCCACCATAAATATAGTCAACTAATCTTTGACAAAGGAGCATAAGCAATACAATGGAGCAAAGTTAGTCTCTTCAACAAATGGTGCAGGAACAACTGGACATCTACATGCAAAAAAAAAAAAAAAAGGAATCTAGATACAGACCTTACATCTTTCACAAAAATTTAAAATTAACTCAAAATGGATCACAGACTGAAATGCAAAGTGAAAAACTATAAAACTTCTAGAAGATAACATAGGAGAAAACCTACATGACCTTGGGTATGGTGATGCCTTTTTAGATATAACACTAAAGGACTTCCCGGGTGGTGCAGTGATTAAGAATCTGCCTGCCAATGCAAGGGACACAGTTTCGATCCCTAGTCTGGGAAGATCCCACATGCCATGGAGCAACTAAGCTCGTGAGCCACAACTACTGAGCCCACGTGCCACAACCATTGAAGCCCATGTGCCTAGAGCCCGTGCTCTGCAACAGAGAAGCCACCACAATGAGAAGCCTGCAAACCACAACAAAGAGTAGCCTCCGCTCGCCGCAACTAGAGACAGCCCACACGCAGCAATGAAGACCCAATGCAGCCAAAAATAAAATTAAAAATTAAAAAAAAGAATATAACACCAAAGACACAGACACAATCCATGAAAGAAATCACTGATAAGCCAGACTTCATTAAAAATTAAAAACATTTGCTTTGTGAAAGACAATATCAAGAGAGTTAGAAGACAAGTCACAGACTCAGAGGAAAGATTTGCAAAAGACACATCTGATAAAAGACTGATGTCCAAAATATACAAAGACTCTTAATAAAAAAACAAATAACCCAATTTAAAAATGGGCCAAAGTTCTTAACAGATATCTCACGAAAAAAGATATACAGATGGTAAATAAGCCTGTGAAAAGATGCTCCACGCATCATATGTCATCAGGAAATGCAAATTAAAACAATCATAAAATACCACTACACACCTATTAGAATGGCCAAAATCCAAAACACTGACAATACCAAATGATGGTGAGAATGTGGGAGAACATAACTCATATACTGCTGGTGGGAATGCAAAATGGTACAGCCACTTTGCAAGACAGTTAGGTGGTTCCTTATAAAACTAAACACACTCTTACCATATAACCCAGCAATCATGTTCCTTGGTATTTACCCAAAGAAATTGAAAACTTATATCAAAAGCTGCCCATGGATGTTTATAGCAGCTTTATTCATAACTGACAAAACTTGGAAACAACAAAGATGGCCTTCAGCAGATGAATGTATAAACTGTGGTACATTCCAGATAATGGAATATTATTCAGCACGAAAAAGAAATGAGCTATCAAGCCAAGAAAAAACATGAAGGAACCCTAAATGTATTATTACTAAGTGAAAGAAGCCAACCTGAAAAGGCTACATACTGTATGACTCCAACCTATATGACATTCCAGAAAAGGCAAAACTTTGGAGACTAAAATGGTCAGTGGTTGACAGGGGTTGGGGGGAGGGAGATATGAACAGGCAGAGCACAGAAGATTTTTAGGGCAGTGAAACTATTCTGTATGATACTAAAATGCAATAATGATGGATACATATCATTATACACTTGTCCAAAACCACAGAATGTACAACAGCAACAGTGAGCCCTAAGGTAAACTATGGACTTAGGTGATTATGATGTGTCAATGTAGGTTTATCCTTAGTTAAAAAAAAAAAAAAGCACCATTCTGGTGAGTGATATTGATTATGGGGGAGGCTATGCATGTGGTAGGGAAGGGAGTATGTGGGAAATCTCTGTACCTTCCTCTCAATTTTGCAGTAAACCTAAAACTGCTCTAAAAAATTCTGTCTTAAAAAAATCCAATCACACTCATAACTGGGGAGGGGGGTGTTGGAGACTGTGCACATGCTCAAGACTGCCCACTCAGGCATGACCAGAGAAAGGACCTACTAGCTACCACCCCCTGGATGAATACAGGGCAAAATGATAAATTGACTGAACTGTGAAGATAGTATTTAAGCCAAACACACATCCAACAGGAAAGAGTGAAAGTTGAACTGGCTTAAAACAACCTTTGACCAACAAGGAGCTTGTGTATCCAGATGCAGGGGTGAACCCCAGAAAACCACGAAAAGATAAAAACAGGAGAAAAAACTCTCAGCAGGGGCATTAGAGGTCAAATACTGTGAGAAAAACAGACTTCACAGAATTAGTCCAGTCAAGTGACCAAACAAATAGATGACCAAACAAGCAATAAAAAGAAAAATAAGTTCCAGAAAGTGGGGGAACTGGTATCCAAACTTGCTACAATATATTATCCAAAATGTCTAGTTTTCAACAAAATATTACATGACATGCAATAAAACAGTAAAACGTGACATACAGAGGAAAAGGAGCAGGCAATAGAAACGGCCTTTGAGAGGTCCCAGACATTACACTTACTAGAAAAATACTTCAAAGAAGCTACTGGAAATATGTTCAAAAAACTTTAGGAAACCATGTTTAAATAATTAAAGGAAGGTAAGATAACAATGATTCATCAAATAGAGAATAAGAATATATTAAATGATAGAAATCATTTTTAAAAAAGTGGAAATTCTCAAGTTGAAAAGTACAGTAACTGAAATGAAAAATTCACTAGAAGAGGCTCAAAGTCGATCTGAGCAGGCAAAAAGAGAATAAATAAACTTGAAGACAGATTGATAGTGATTATACAAATCTAAAGAATAAAAAAAATGAGGAAAAAGAACAGTGCCTCAGAGAAAAGTGGGACATCATTAAGCACACCAACATATGCACAATCAGAGTACCAAAAGGAGAGAAGTGAGAGAAAGGGATAGAAATAATGGTTGAAAATGTCCCAAATTTGATGAAAAACAATAATCTACACATCAAGAAGCTTAAAAGGCTCCATGTAGGATAACACAAAGAAATCCATAACCAGACACATTATGGCCAAATTATTCAAGGTCAAAGAGAAAATACTGAAAGCAATAAGAGAAAAATGTTTCATCATGTAAAAGGGAATGACAGTAAGTAACAGCTGATTCCTCATCAGAAACAATGGGGGCTAGAAGGCAGGGATGACATATTCAAAAGGCTTAAAGAGAAAAAAAAACTATCAACTAAGAATCCTGTATCTAGGAAAAGTATTTTTCAAAATGAAGACTAAATAAATACATTCCCAGGCAAACAAAAACTAAGAGTTTCTTGCTAGCCTTACAAAAAAGACAAAAGGACAGTCTCCAGGCTGAAAGCATGTGGCATCAGATATCAATTCGAATTCACAAGAAAAAAAAAGTGTTAGTAAAGTAATTAAGTAGAGAATTATAAAAAAAAACAGCATGATTACATATTTCTTCTCTTTCCTTTCTTATTTAAAAAGCACCTATATAAAAGTCCATAAAATTTTATTGTTGGGGCATTACATATATAATATATTTGACAATAACAACACAAAGAAGCACAGGTTGGAATGAAATTATAATTAGAGTAAGGAAATGACACCAGATGGTAATTCAAATCTACATGAACAAATGAACAAAACCAAAACTGATAAGAAGGTCAATATATTTTAAAATTCTATAAATATATATTTATGCTCTCCTTTTTTCTCTACTCTTCTTTAAAATACATTAAGATTATATAAAACAATAATTATAAGCATATATTGTTCAGTTTTAAAATATATACAGACATCATATGTATAATAATAATAGCAAAAAAAGAAGAGACGGGAATGGAGTTATATAGAAATAAAGTTGCTATATTTTACTGGAATAAAGTTAGCATACATCCGAAGTAACTTCTAATAAATTAAGATGTATGTTGTAAGCCCCAGAACAACCAGAAAGAAAATAATTAAAAGAATATATAATTTTTAAAATTGCTCAATAAATTTAAATGATATAGTATAAAATACCCACTTACGACCCAGCTATTCCACTTCTAGGTATATACACAAAAGAATTGAAAGTAGGGACTCAAGCAGAGTTATATACCAATGTTCATAGTTGCATTATTCACGATAGCAAAAAAGATGGAAACAACCCAAATGTTCATCATTTGATGAATGGATAAACAAAATGTGGTAAATCCATAAAACAGAATATTACTCATCCATAAAAGGCAATGAAATACTGATACATGCTACAACATGGATGAACCTGAAAACATTATGCTAGGTAAAATAAGTCAATCACAAAAGAAAAAATAATATATGACTCTACTTATATGAGCAACCTAGAATGTGCAAAGTCATAGAGACAAAGTAGAGTAGAGGTTACCAGGGGCTGAGAGGAGTGGGAGGTGGTGAGTTATTGTTTAATGGGAACAGAATTTGATTGGAGTGATGGAAACATTCTGCAACAGAGTGGTAATGGATACACAACACTGTGAATGTACTTAAGTGCCACTGAATTGTACACTTAAAAATGGTTAAAATGGTAAACTTTGTTATGTATATTTTACCACAGTAAAATACGTCATTGGTTAAAAAAAAAAAAGGAATCAAGTATCCATACATTATACAACATGGATGAACCTGGAAAATATCACGTTAAGTGAAATAAGCCAGACACAAAAGGACAAATATTGTGTGATTCCACTTATATGAAGTACACTGAATAGGCAAATTCATAGAGACAGAAAGCAGATTACCTTTCTGGGGATGAGGGGGCGGGAGGAAGAAGGAGCTAATGTTTAAAAGTTACAGAGTTTCCGTTTGGGTTGATGAAAAGATTTTGGAAATAGTGATGATGGGTGCATAACACAGCTAATGTAATTAATGTCACTGAATTATACACTTAGAATGATTAAAATAGCAAATTTTATGATATATACATAACCACAATTAAAAATAAATTCATTACTTTTCAAAAAATATCCACTTTTAAGACAAAAGGAGGTAGTAAAGGAGAAAAAGAGGGGGAAAGTAGTTGTGAAACAAAACATGAAAATAAAAAGCAAAATATCAGGTATACATCCAACAATAATATTGACATGAGGAGGGCAGACAGCAGAAGCAAGAAGAACTACAATCCTGAAGCCTGTGGAATGAAAACCACATTCACGGAAAGAGAGCCAAAATGAAAAGGCAGAGGACTATGTACCAGATGAAAGAACAAGATGAAACCCCAGAAAAACAACTAAATGTAGTAGAGACAGGCAACCTTCCAGAAAAAGAATGAGAATAATGACAGCGAAGATGATCTAGGACCTTGGAAGAGAATGGAGGCAAAGATCAAAAGGATGCAAGAAATGCTTAACAAAGACCTAGAAGAATTAAAGAACAAATACCTAGAAGAAATAAAGAACAAACAGAGATGAACAATAAAATAACTGAAATGAAAAATACACTACAAGGAATCAACAGCAGAATAACTGAGGCAGAAGAACGGATAAGTGACCTGGAAGACAGAATGGTGGAATTCACTGCTGTGGAACAGAATAAAGAAAAAAGAATGAAAAGAAATGAAGACAGCCTAAGAGACCTCTGGGACAACATTAAACGCAACAACATTCCCATTATAGGGGTCCCAGAAGGATAAGAGAGAGAGAAAGGACCAGAGAAAATATTTGAAGAGATTACAGTCTAAAATTCCCTAACATGGGAAAGGAAATAGCCACCCAAGTCCAGGAAGCGCAGAGAGTCCCAGGCAGGATAAAACCAAGGAGAAACACACCGAGACACACAGTAATCAAACTGACAAAAATTAAAGACAAATAAAAATTACTGAAAGCAACAAGGGAAAAATGACAAATAACATACAAGGGAACTCCCATAAAGTTAAAAGCTGATTTCTCAGCAGAAACGCTACAAGCCAGAAGGGAGTGGCATGATATATTTAAACTGATGAAAGGGAAGAACCTACAACCAAGATTACTCTATCCGGCAAGGATCTCATTCAGATTTGATGGAGCAATCAAAAGTTTTACAGACAAGCAAAAGCTAAGAGAATTCAGCACCACCAAACCAGCTCTACAACAAATGCTAAACGAATGTCTCTAACTGGGAAACACAAGAGAAGAAAAGGACCTACAAAAACAAACCCAAAACAATTAAGAAAATGTCAATAGGAATATACATATTGACAACTGCCTTAAATGTGAATGGATTAAATGCTCCAAACAAAAGACACAGGCTTGCTGAATGGATACAAAAACAAGACCCATCTATATGCTGTCTACAAGAGACCCACTTTAGACCTAGGGACACATACAGACTGAAAGTGAGGGGATGGAAAAAGATATTCCATGCAAATGGACATCAAAAGAAAGCTGGAGTAGCTATACTCATATCAGATAAAATAGACTTTAAAATAAAGAATGTTACAAGAGACAAGGAAGGACACTATATAATGATCAAGGGATCGATCCAAGAGGAAGGTATAACAATTGTAAATATTTATGCACCCAACATAGGAGCACCTCAATACATAAGGCAAATACTAACAGCCATAAAAGGGGAAATCGACAGTAACACAATCATAGTAGGGGACTTTAACACCCCACTTTCACCAATGGACAGATCATCCAAAATGAAAATAAATAAGGAAACACAAGCTTTAAATGATACATTAAACGAGATGGACTTAATTGATATTTATAGGACATTCCACCCAAAAACAACAGAATACACATTTTTCTCAAGTGCTCTTGGAACATTCTCCAGATTAGATCATATCTTGGGTCACAAAACAAGCCTTGGTAAATTTCAGAAAACTGAAATCGTACCAAGTATCTTTTCCGACCACAACGCTATGAGACTAGATATCAATCAAAGGAAAAAATCTGTAAAAAATACAAACACATGGAGGCTACACAATACACTACTTAATAACGAAGTGATCACTGAAGAAATTAAAGGGGAAATCAAAAAATACCTAGAAACAAATGACGATGGAGACACGACGACCCAAAACCTATGGGATGCAGCAAAAGCAGTTATAAGAGGGAAGTTTATAGCAATACAAGCCTACATCAAGAAACAGGAAACATCTCGAATAAACAACCTAACCTTGCACCTAAAGCAATTAGAGAAAGAAGAACAAAAATACCCCAAAGATAGCAGAAGGAAAAAAATCTTAAAGATCAGATCAGAAATAAATGAAAAAGAAATGAAGGAAACGATAGCAAAGATCAATAAAACTAAAAGCTGGTTCTTTGAGAAGATAAAAAAAATTGATAAACCATTAGGCAGACTCATCAAGAGAAAAAGGGAGAAGACTCAAATCAATAGAATTAGAAATGAAAAAGGAGAAGTAATAACTGACACTGCAGAAATACAAACGATCATGAGAGATTACTACAAGCAACTCTACGCCAATAAAATGGACAACCTGGAAGAAATGGACAAATTCTTAGAAATGCACCACCTTCCGAGACTGAACCAGGAAGAAATAGAAAATATGAACAGACCAATCACAAGCACTGAAATTGAAACTGTGATTAAAAATCTTCCAACAAACAAAAGCCCAGGACCAGATGGCTTCACAGGCGAATTCTATCAAACATTTAGAGAAGAGCTAACACCTATCCTTCTCAAACTCTTCCAAAATATTGCAGAGGGAGGAACACTCCCCAACTCATTCTACGAGGCCAGCATCACCCTGATACCAAAACCAGACAAAGATGTCACAAAGAAAGAAAACTACAGGCCAATATCACTGATGAACAGAGATGCAAAAATCCTCAACAAAATACTAGCAAACAGAATCCAACAGCACATTCAAAGGATCATACACCATGATCAAGTGGAGTTTATCCCAGGAATGCAAGGATTCTTCAATATAGGCAAATCAATCAACGTGATACACCATATTAACAAATTGAAGGAGAAAAACCATATGATCATCTCAATAGATGCAGAGAAAGCTTTCGACAAAATTCAACACCCATTTTTGATAAAAGCCCTGCAGAAAGTAGGCAAAGAGGGAACTTTCCTCAACATAATAAAGGCCATATATGACAAACCCACAGAAAACATTGTCCTCAGTGGTGAAAAACTGAAAACATTTCCACTAAGATCAGGAAAAAGACAAGGTTGCCCACTCTCACCACTATTATTCAACATAGATTTGGAAGTGTTAGCCACAGCAATCAGAGGAGAAAAAGAAATAAAAGGAAAACAAATCAGAAAAGAAGAAGTAAAGCTGTCACTGTTTGCAGATGACATGATACTATACATAGAGAATCCTAAAGATGCTACCAGAAAACTACTAGAGCTAATCAATGAATTTGGTAAAGTAGCAGGATACAAAATTAATGCACAGAAATCTCTTGCATTCCTATACACTAATGATGAAAAATATGAAAGTGAAATTAAGAAAACACTCCTGTTTACCATTGCAAGAAAAAGAATAAAATACCTAGGAATAAACCTACCTAAGGAGACAAAAGACCTGTATGCAGAAAAGTATAAGACACTGATGAAAGAAATTAAAGATGATACAAATAGATGGAGATATACACCATGTTCTTGCATTGGAAGAATCAACATTGTGAAAATGAGTATACTACACAAAGCAATCTACAGATTCAATGCAATCCCTATCAAACTACCACTGGCATTTTTCACAGAACTAGAACAAAAAATTTCACAATTTGTATGGAAACACAAAAGACCCCGAATAGCCAAAGCAATCCTGAGAACGAAAAATGGAGCTGGAGGAATCAGGCTCCCTGACTTCAGACTATATTACAAAGCTACAGTAATCAAGACAGTTTGGTACTGGCACAAAAACAGAAACATAGGTCAATGGAACAGGATAGAAAGCCCAGAGATAAACCCACGCACATATGGTCACCTTATCATTGATAAGGAGGCAAGCATATACAGTGGAGAAAAGAGAGCCTCTTCAATAAGTGGTGCTGGGAAAACTGGACAGGTACATGTAAAAGTATGAAATTAGAACACTCTCTAACACCATACACAAAAATAAACTCAAAATGGATTAAAGACCTAAATGTAAGGCCAAACACTATCAAACTCTTAGAGGAAAACATAGGCAGAACACTCTATGACATAAATCACAGCAAGATCCTTTTTGACCCAGCTCCTAGAGAAATGGAAATAAAAACAAAAATAAACAAATGGGACCGAATGAAACTTAAAAGCTTTTGCACAGCAAAGGAAACCATAAACAAGATGAAAAGACAACCCTCAGAATGGGAGAAAATATTTGCAAATGAAGCAACTGACAAAGGATTAATCTCCAAAATTTACAAGCAGCTTATGCAGCTCAATATTAAAAAAACAACCCAATCCAAAAATGGGCAGAAGACCTAAGTAGACATTTCTCCAAAGAAGATATATAGATTGCCAACAAACACATGAAAGAATGCTCAACATTACTAATCATTAGAGAAATGTAAAGCAAAACTGCAATGAGGTATCAATTCACACCAGTCAGAATGGCCATCATCAAAAAATCTACAAACAATAAATGCTGGAGATGGTGTGGAGAAAAGGGAACCCTCTTGCACTGTTGGTGGGAATGTAGATTAATAAAGCCACTATGGAGAACCGTATGGACGTTCCTTAAAAAACTAAAAATAGAACTACCATATGACCCAGCAATCCCATTACTGGGCATGTACCCTGAGAAAACCATAATTCAAAAAGAGTCATGTACCAAAATGTTCACTGCAGCTCTATTTACAATAGCCAGGACATGGAAGCAACCTAAGTGTCCATCATCAGATGAATGGATAAAGAAGATGTGGCACATATATACAATGGAATATTACTCAGCCATAAAAAGAAACGAAATGGAGTTATTTGTAGTGAGGTGGATGGAGTTAGAGTCTGTCATACAGAGTGAAGTAAGTCAGAAAGTGAAAAGCAAATACAGTATGCTAACACATATATATGGAATCTAAGGGGAAAAAAAAAAGGTCATGAAGAACCTAGTAGCAAGACGGGAATAAAGACACAGACCTACTAGAGAATGGACTTGAGGATATGGGGAGGGGGAGGGGTAAGATGTGACACGGTGAGAGAGTGGCATGGACATATATACACTACCAAATGTAAAATAGATAGCTAGTGGGAAGCAGCCGCATAGCACAGGGAGATCAGCTCGGTGTTTTGTGACCACCTAGAGGGGTGGGATAGGGAGGGTGGGAGGGAGGGACGCAAGAGGGAAGAGATATGGGAACATATGTGTATGTATAACTGATTCACTTTGTTATAAAGCAGAAACTAACACACCATTGTAAAGCAATTATACTCCAATACAGACGTTTAAAAAAAAATGGGCTGAATACCTAAACAGACATTTCTCCAAAGAAGACATACAGATGGCCAAGAGGCACGTGAAAAGATACTCAACATCACTAATTATTAGAGAAATGCAAATGAAAACTACAATGAGGTATCACCTCACACCAGTTAGAATGGACACCATCAGAAAATCTATAAACAACAAATGCTTCAGAGGGTGTGGAGAAAAGGGAACCCTCTTGCACTGTTGGTGGGAATGTAAATTGATACAGCCACTGTGGAGAACAGTATGGAGGTTCCTTTAAAAACTAAAAATATATTTACCATACGCCCCAGCACTCCCACTACTGGGCATATACCCAGAGAAAAAACGGAGCTGGAGGAATCAGGCTCCCTGACTTCAGACTATACTACAAAGCTACAGTCATCAAGACAATATGGTACTGGCACAAAAACAGAAACATAGATCAATGGAACAAGATAGAAAGCCCAAAGATAAACCCAGGCACCTATGGTCAACTAATCTATGGCAAATGAGGCAAGGATATACAATGGAGAAAAGACAGTCTCTTCAATAAGTGGTGCTGGGAAAACTGGACAGCTACATGTAAAAGAATGAAATTAGAACACTCCCTAACAGCATACACAAAAATAAACTCAAAATGGATTAGAGACCTAAATGTAAGACCGGACACTATCAAACTCTTAGAGGAAAACATAGGCAGAACACTCTGACATAAATCACAGCAAAATCTTTTTTGATCCACTTCCTAGAGTAATGGAAATAAAAACAAAGATAAACAAATGGGACCTAATAAAACTTAAAAGCTTTTGCAAAGCAAAGGAAACTACAAAAAAGATGAGAAGACAACCCTCAGAATGGAAGAAAATTTTGCAAATGAATCAACGGACAAAGGATTAATCTCCAAAATATATAAACAGCTCATGCAGCTCAATATTAAAAAAACAAACAACCCAATCAAAACATGGGCAGAAGACCTAAATAGACATTTCTCCAAAGAAGACATACAGATGGCCAAGAAGCACATGAAAAGCTGCTCAACATCACTAATTATTAGAGAAACGCAAATGAAGACTACAATGAGGTATCACCTCACACCAGTTAGAATCATCAGAATATCTACAAACAACAAATGCTGGAGAGGGTGTGGAGAAAAGGGAACCCTCTTGCACTGTTGGTGGGAGTGTAAATTGATACAGCCACTGTGGAGAACAGTATGGAGGTTCCTTAAAAAACTAAAAATAGAGCTACCATATGACCCAGCAATCCCACTACTGGGCATATACCCAGAGAAAACTAATTTAAAAAGACACATGCACCCCAATATTCATTGCAGCACTATTTACCATAGCTAGGTCATGGAAGCAACCTAAATGCCCATTGACAGATGAATGGATAAAGAAATGTGGTACATATATACAATGGAATATTACTCAGCCATAAAAAGGAATGAAACTGGGTCATTTGTAGAGACGTGGATGGATCTAGAGACTGTCATACAGAGTGAAGTAAGTCAGAAAGAGAAAAACAAATATCGTATATTAACACATATATGTGGAATCTAGAAAAATGGTACAGATGACCTGGTTTGCAAGGCAGAAATAGAGACACAGATGTAGAGAACAAACGTATGTACACCAAGGGCGTAAAGCGGGAGGGGGTGGTGGTGGTTGGATCAATTGGGAGATTCGGATTGACATATATCCACTAATATGTATAAAATAGATAACTAGTAAGAACCTGCTGTATAAAAATAAATAAATTTTAAAAATATTAACATGAAATACGAATGGATTAAACAATACAATCAAATGGCAGGGATTTTCAGACTAAATTAAAAAACGAGATCCAACTATATGCTGTTGATGAGAGACACACTTTAGATTCAAAGATACAAAGGGGATGAAAGTAAAGGAATGGAAAAAGATATACCATGTAAATAACAACCATAAGAGCACTAGAGTAGCTATACTAATATCAGACAAAACAGACTTCAAAACAAAAGAAAATGTTATTAGAGATAAAGAAGGATATTTTGTAATGATAAAAAGGTTAATCCATCAGGAAGATATAACAATTATAAACATATATGGACCTAACAACAGAGCCCCAAAATACATGAAGCAAAAGTCAACAATATTGAATGGACAGGTAACATAATTAAACAATGATAGTTGGGGATGTCAGTGTCCCACCTTCAGTAATGCATATTACAAGTAGGCAGAGCATCAAAAAGGATACAGAAGATTTGAACAACAGTATAAACCTACTAACCTAACAGACAACTACACCACACTGCACCAGATAAGAGCAGACTACACATTCTTCTAGAATGGAACATATTCTAAGCCTTAAAAAGCCTCAGTTGACTTAACAGGATTGAAATCATACAAAATATGTTCTCTCCCTATATGGAAATAAATTAGAAGTCAAGAACAAAACTAAGTTATTTGGAAATTAAACAACACACTCCTAAATAACCAACAGGTCAAAGAATAAATCACAAGGGAAATTAGAAAATACCTTGAGCTGAATGAAAAGGAAAACAAAACATACCAAAACTTATTGGATGGAACTAAAGCAATGGTTAGGGGAAATATCCTAGCCATAAACAGCAATGTTAAAAAAGATCTCAACCTTCCATCTTAGGGGAAAAAAAAAAAAGCCAGCACACTAAACCTAAAGCAAGCACAGAGGGAAAAAGTCATAAAGATTACAGTGGAAATAAATGGAATAGAATACTTAAAAAACAATAGAGAAAATCACGAAAACCAAAAGTTGGTGCTTTGAAAAGATCCAACAAATTGACAAAACTTTAGCTAGCTAAACTAACCAAGAAGAGAAAAGACTCAAATTACTAAAATCAGGAATCAAATAGGGGTGACATCACTACTGACCTTTGGAGAAAGACTATTCATATCTAGTGCCTCAGCTATGTCCCCTTGTATAAATCTCTTAATCTCTCCAAATTTCCATTTCCTTATCTGTACAAGATGAAGTTGATCGATATCATTTTTTAAACTCTAAGCAGATGAATCATATTTTTCAAACAAAATCTTAAAAGGACATACTACATAGGAAACTGATTAAAGCCTAATTTCTCTGAAGCAAGATGGGGATCTTGGAGAAGTGTGAATAAGTCTCCTCCTCTTAAAGGAGATTCTGAAGCTCTTCTGGCAGAACCTAAGGGTACCACAGAACACAGTTTCTTAATTTCTGAACTAGATGATCTGTAAGGGTTCTTACAGCTATAAAGTGTTATCTATAGTAAATTATCTTCTTATTAAAATTGCTACTATACAATTTGTTATATTTCCACAAGATGGTGCTAATACATTCCACTTTCCATTAAAACATGTCTTCTATATGATCATTTTTACAGTTAATAATTTTATCATAGTCTATGATCATATAATACCCTTAACTTTTCAAAGTACTATTGTATTACTTATACTATCTTCATTACAAGCCACCTACACAAATAATGTTGCACTAATTTTTCAGATGACTATATCACAGCACATAGTAGTTAGGTGAGCAACCCAAGGTCACACAGTTGATTAGTAACAGATTTTCTAATGCTAGCTCTGTGCTCTTTCCCTAGATCACACTGCCTGATTACAGATAATATTGTCAAAATCTCAAGGTCTCAGGCTGAGAACAGAAGCAAAAATAAAGCAATGAATATTAAGTAGCATTAAAACTGATACAAACTTCCCTTGGGCTCATATATTGAACCGTTAATATTTGTGCATATAAATACATTTATGTATATTTCCTTTGTTGTTTCCCTTCTTATTAGAAGACCTCTGGTGCCACATATTCCTATTCAACCATAGTAAAGGCTAAATAGTGATAAATAAAAATATCTCATTAACACTGTCCTTATTGTAAACATAATAACTATTTTTTAAAACCGTCATAGAAATTACATAATCTGGGTTTACTAACTCTAAGCACTATAAATTTAGAAACTAACACTATAATTTTTGTTAAATTCTCCTCTTTCGATTCCATGAGAGATACAAAAAGTTTTATAGAACAGGAAAGAGACACACTTCTCTTCCCACTTGAGGATACTACATCTAACATAAAAACTATCCCCAACTACTAGGAAACAACTCACATTAGCTGCCAACTAAGACAGGCTTTAGATTCGTTTTAGAGAAATTTAAAATGGTGTTAGAAAAGGAGCTAAAAAATTACTCCTCCTCTAACATACTACTTACCCAATTATTTATTCACATCCAAAAATCTAGCAACATTAAGTTTAGGTTTCGTGTGTGTGTGTGTGTGTGTGTGTGTGTGTGTGTGTGTGTGTGTGTGTGTGTGTGTGTGTGTGTGTGTGTGTGTGTTTTTAAGAAAATACGAAATGAGACCTTATGGTCTCAGAAGGATGCTAAAGAAACCATGCTTTCTTTGGATGCTGAGAGGAGAAAAGCAACCCAGGCCTCTCACACAAGGAGCTGAGAAATATTCTCATTTTTGGTAACCTACAAAGGCCTCTCCTCTACAGAAATTTATAAGCACTTAGTCTCTGACGTGTAGCTTAAGGCAGTAGGGTCATTTAAATTTCAGTTATTAAGATCAATATTAGATTATTTTTTACAAAACATTTTCAGGGTTTTATCCAATTCTTCAGGATTCTATCCAATTCAAATGTTTTCTGTCATTTTCCCAATTTATCTCATTGTCTCTACTACAACAAGAGGTCACCAATTAGGAATTTTCCTGTGTATAGTCTTGGGCTCAGTTTCATTTCACTAACCTTCTTTATTTACTGTCCATTCTGAAAAAACTCAACTCCTTAAATCTTCCAAATACATGTCAAGGATTCTCATGTTTTCCTTGTCGTTTAATATATTAAGAGTTTTTAAAAACTATTTTTGAAAAAAAATAAAAAGAACAAAGTAAAATGTTAATACTGAGCATTTATGAGTGTGGGATTAAAGGGGACTTTTACATTCCATATTACTTTTTTGGTGACATTTAAATTTTTATAATTAGCACATATAACTGCTTTAATCAGCAAAGAAGTTTTTTTTTAATTAATTCTATTTATTTATTTATTTATTTTTAATTTGGCCACTCAGCATGGCATGTGGGATCTCAGTTCCTGACCAGGGATCGACCCCACGTCCACTGCACTGGAAGTGCAGAGTCTTAACCACTGGACCACCAGGGAAGTCCCCAATCAGCAAAGAAGTTTTAAACATTATTTTTACTATATCCATGGGTATTACCCTTTCATTTTGATTCTTCTCTCCCAAATTTAATTTGCCGTAATTAGAAAATAGGTCTTAGAGCAAAAGGGGAAAAGTAAGCCTCCCCAAGTGTTTAGCAGCCAGTAGCTCCAAGGGACACAGTTGAGTGAATTAGAAAGAACTACTAGAAATCAAGGAAAAATCATCCTTGATAAAGAATATGATTAAGGTGGGACTTCCTGGTGGTGCAGCGGTTAAGAATCCGCCTGCCAATGCAGGGGACACGGGTTTGAGCCCTGGTCTGGGAAGATCCTACATGCCGCAGAGCAACTAAGCCCATGTGACACAACTACTGAGCCTGCGTGCCACAACTACTGAAGCTCACGTGCCTAGAGCCCGTGCTCCACAACAAGAGAAGCCAGTGCAATGAGAAGCCTACGCACCGCAAGGAAGAGTAGTCCCCGCTCACCGCAACTAGAGAAAGCCCACGTGCAGCAATGAAGACCCAACGCAGCCAAAAATAAATAAATAAAATAAATAATTTTTTTAAAATAAATTAAAAATAAATAAATAAATTCTATCATGTTAAAAAAAAAAAAGAATATGACTAAGATATGGGGATTAGTACATTTTTCTCCCGGGGGAAAAAAAATCTGCAAAGTCTTTGCAGTAAATCAGTGTAATTCCAAAGCCTTTTGAGTTGGACTCATTTCTGTTGTTTGGTTTACAGTACTTCTTGTAGAATACTAATTAGTTAGAGTGAAATTTCTGTAAACCTTTTCTAAAAAGCCAAGTTCAGCAAAATATATGTCCAAATTGTTAGACAGGACTTTAAAAGACTAAACACTAAATTCAAATTCTACCAGGACAACTGAGAGGCCACTAACAAACCCCCTAGAGTGCAGAAGAAAGTTCTATATCAACAGTCTCTTCCCACCTACTTATTCTTGCCTCTGCCAGGAGCAGACAGAGGAGCTCAGTATAGCAAGAATTACAAAAAGGGAGAAAAAGAAAAACTGTACTTTATTAAACAAGAAAACCTCTTAAACATATTTCCAAAGCTCATTTCAAAGATCTGAAATTTTATATTCTATGGAGTCCTAACTGAATTTGTCATTTGAATACACTGAGGCAGGTACCTTGATGCCAACAGTAAAGTAAGCTTAAGGATTCCCAATTTCATTCAGAATTATAGTGGCCTTTCTTAATCTGTGGCATCTCTAATAAGGGGGCATAATCAAAAAAGTGTGTCAGAGGGACTTCCCTGGTGGCGCACTGGTTAAGAGTCCACCTGCCAATGCAGGGGACACGGGTTCGATCCCCGGTCCAGGAAGATCCCACATGCCGTGGAGTAACTAAGCCTGTGAGCCACAACTACTGAGCCTGTGCTCTAGAGCCCACAAGCCACAACTACTGAGCCTGCACGCCACAACTACTGAAGCCTGTGTGCCTAGAGCCCGTGCTCCACAACAAGAGAAGCCACCACAATGAGAAGCCTGCACACCGCAACAAAGAGTAGCCCCCACTGGCCGCAACTAGAGAAAGCCTGCATGCAGCAGAGTGAAGACCCAAAGCAGCCAAAAATAAATAAATTTTTTTAAAAAAAACCCCCAGAAAAATGTGGCAGAAATCAAGGAAAGCAGCAGCTGTTTATGAAGTTTTCTTAGCAAAAGAAAAGGCAAGAGGGAGACAAAAACTGACCAAGGTCCTAAACTGAGATCTGTTAACAAGAACTGAGGGAAAGAAAAGAGCTTTTAAGCAATACCCACTACCACCCTTTATGTTCTAGGCTTCTACTTCAACAGAATTCTAATATACTACAGCAATTTTGGTATCTTATCATCTGTGAAAAAATGAGGGGTTTTCCTTTTAGACTGAATGGGTATTTCCAAATTGTATATAACCTCTAGCTTAAGATATCCACTGTTCTCAAAAGAGTTAAGCCTGTAGAAAGTACACTCACCTTCCATGCCCTCCTTCTAGTACAAAATCTACAGAGAAAGGTGCTTAATTAGCAGCTATTCATTCCTGCTTGTATCACCAACTGCTCCCAACGGTTTTCTCAACACACAGATAATTAAAGCACAAAGAAGAATTGCCACAAAGAATGGCAGTATATGATAAAAAGATGTGGGTGTCTGTCTTTATAATATTTTTACCTGGGAAGTCAACAAGTAATCTGCGTTTGATTTCACTGTGATAAATTTTAGAATATACTAGTGAAGCAGCCACATTAGTGCCCATTTGCAGTAAATAGCAAACACATCACCTAGCAATAGCAGCAGCTACTGCCATATATTGAGCAGTTTCTATTTCCCAAGCATGTTACTAAACACTACAATATATGCATCATCGTATTTAATCTCTAGAATAATTCTAAAAAGTAGGTATCACAATGTTGATAATTATTTTTGCCTCTTTTTAAATACATTAAAATATAATCCTTTTCAAGGCATTTGACAATACTTCACTAAGTTATTTTTATATCCCCAAAAGATGTGGAAAAATAATCTGGCAGAAAGATTAAAATAATATATAATAACTAGGGCTAGAATTCAAGTCCTTCCTCTTTTCCCCAATCTCATTCTAGTGACAAGAATACAAAAAGAGTCAAAAACATAGTGGTGCTCTATAAATGTGTTATTATCTAAATATGACTGTGGGTCAAATAATGTTCCTAATAATACAGACACTAAACAGAGAGTAAAAATCTGATATAGTTAGCTTATGATATAAATATCAGCCATGCTCTATCACTGTCATATTTTCCTTCTGTAAGGTTTTCTAAAAAAGATGATGACAGATAAGAGGTCAACAATCCATGGCATATACGATAATAACCTACATTTATGCCACTTCAAGCCTCAGCCTACTCTTATAAGCAGTTGCTAGAGAGCATTCATGTTTATGTTCATTCTGGCATAAACTACAGGCTCACCTCCATAGTCTTAAGCTTCCAGAAGCCATCCATGGCACCACAGCATCCTTTTTTTCTTTTTTTGTCCTTCCCATTCCTGTCTCCTTGGCATACTAATCTTTTGATAGGTTGATGCCATAACCTTTGTGAGTGCTCCTCCCCCAAATACTGCCAAATCCTGGAATAGAACTCACTCATTCACTTTATAAAAAGGTTGTTCATTTAAAGGAAACTTGTAAACCTATGCTAAACTAGGTAGCTCCTTTGGTATATTTTTAATAATTCAATTGATAAATGTGTTTTATAATAAACATTTCAGGTATATTCCACTTGTATGAAGCATTCTAAATTGAGACAAGTATACCTCTTATAACTGCATAAGCCTGCTCTGTCAGGCATAGTTCTTTACAGAGTTTGATCAATCTTTGGGCTCTAAAAAGTCTTTTACATAAACAACTTATTTGCATAAGTATTTTATTAGAGATATATACGCCTATGAGTACGATAATCTTAATGACCATATTTCTATTTATTTCATTAATGGTAAATATAATTTTCACAATAGTTAGACTAATCAAGAGAATATCTCCAAATAACTAGAACTAACCCCATACTCAGAGAAGGGAAACATTTAGGAATTGATTTGCTATATTTTACTCCATAATCCCCTGATATTCAAAGCACTTGGGACTTCCCTGGTGGCGCAGTGGTTAAGAATCCACCTGCCAATGCAGGGGACACAGGTTCGAGCCCTGGTCCGGGAAGATCCAACATGCCGCAGAGCAACTAAGCCCATGCACCACAACTACTGAGCCTGTGCTCTAGAGCCCGTGAGCCACAACTACTGAAGCCCGCACGCCTAGAGCCCGTGCTCTGCAACAAGAGAAGCCACCGCAATGAGAAGCCCGCGCACTGCAAAGAAGAGTAGCCCCCACTCGCCGCAACTAGAGAAAGTCCATGCGCAGCAACGAAGACCCAACACAGCCAAAAATTAATTAATTAATTAATTTAAAAGGAAAAGAAAATTCAAAGCACTTTATGTGACATCTCCAGAAAAATAGGTTTTTCACAGAAATTCACTAGCAATTACTGAGTATCTACTATTATGTCAGAACCTGTACTGGGCATAGGTATTCAGTGAAACACAGGATTCTTGCATATAGTTGCTATATTTTTGCACTATTCCATGATATTTCCAGATTCAACACAACAGTACAAATCTTAGTGTAGTTCTAAGCATACAGTAAGTGCTTAATATATACTTACTTGACTGATATTAAAATACCAAGATTCTCTTAAGACTAATAATTTTAGGTGATCCTACTATTTACCCACCTGCCCTTATACTCTGGGGTTAGCAGACAGCAATACATACCAAAGCAAAAAATAAGGATTTCCATATTCTTGATGAAGATACAAAGGAGGAATGGAGGGAGAACATGCTTTTATGTTATTAAGAATAGAATACATTTTTCTATCAACTGGCAACATATAAGAATAATAAACAATACATGTTAAAGGAGTAAATAAATTTAGCATGTTGACTTTTGAAATCAGAAAATGTTTAAACTGCCAAAGTACCCTATAGTAAGTATTGACTGAACTCTATGATAATAATCGTTAATTTATATTTATTATTTTTTTCTATTACCTGAGCCAGAAAGAACTTTCTTCATATTTATTCAGCTTGTAGGTTTGTACTCCAAAGCTATGACAGAGAATATGAAGATATCTGGTCTACAATATTAAAAGAAAAAAAACAAGATATGTCAGATTCATGATTCTCTTAACATTAAAAAAATCTATAGCATTTCAGAGTCTTTAAGACATACTTAGTGTTCTGTGCATCAAAATAACCCACTCATCCTTATCAAAACCTCTCAATTTATATAAAGAGGAGCTAAAAAATATTCAGGGTGTGGCATTAGTTACCTATGGAAAGGTAATACAATACATTACTAATAGAACTTGAAAGATCCTTTGTAACAGGAAATGGGAAAACTAATCATTGCCCAGCAAAAGAGCAGGCTAAAATGCCTCTGTAGGTTGCCAGATTCAGTAAAAGACATTAGAAAAGAGTATATTCAAAGAAAACAAAATCACCACTGAGGGGGGCAAAAACTGAATGAATACCTTTCAAAATTAAGACAAATTTAAAAAACGTGAAATGTGTCCAAAGCATAAGTCATAAGACTTATTTAGAAATAGTTAATTTAATGGATCTCTTGATAACAACAAAAATTTTCTTTACATAAATTACCACTGAGATAGAAGTAGGAACAAGTATGTGAATGATGCCATAGGAAAATACTCTTACAGCTTAATCAGCATCTCAGTCGCTGTGTTAATGTCATATCGTACAGAATTTTCATTCATCAAAATACTGGGAAATGGCATAAAAGAAAAAAAACTTAATTCTAATAATTTACCCAAATATCCCCTCACTATTTATAGAAACCATCTAGCCAGAATCTGATTATATCCATATAAAGGAGTCCTTTATAAGTTTAACCTGAGTAAGACTACAGAAGCAGATCCTCAATTAAGAATCCAAGATCTGAGGGAAGTTATTCATAAGTAATGTGTAAAGAGCTGTCTTGCTTCAAAAAAGTTTCCCTTTGAATTACAGTACAGTACATTCAGAAAGTAGAAGTTCAATATGCATGCCTGAGCACATCAGACCTACTGTATATTTGAATCTAAAATAAAGAACAGTCTTGGTAATGTGGGTCTGGCAAGAATCCAGAAGTATTTAAATGCATTCTCGACATTTCAGCAGAAAAAGCTTAACTCATTACATGCCCCAGATCCCATAGGTTCACACAGGGCTACACCAGTTATGTAGCTATACTGGAATAATGCAGCTTATACCCACTTGCTGCAGAGAGGCTTGCAACTAACTGACACAGAGAAAAATGGAAAGTAAAACTTTTGAAGAACATTTAAATGTACTGAGTCTTTATTCAATCTCCTCAGTGTTTTTTTTTTATCTTCCCTCGCAATCCCTTCAAGTGTACTTACATTAAATACTACTTCCTAGGGGAGAAAAGAATATAAAACAATAAACTTATGAGACCAAAGCTACAAAATACTAAGATATCTTTCAAGAGACCTGCAGCATATTTTCAATGTAATGACCAAAAAAAAATCTTTCAACTACCAGTACTGCTCCATTCACTCATTCATTTATACATTCAATGATAAATATTTACTAAGCAAGTCTTATCTATTAGGCACTATTTTAGGCCTTAGAGACACATCAGTGAACAAAGCAGACAAAAATCTCTGTCCTCATGAAACATTTCTAATGGGGTATCTAGTACTAAGATTTATACAAATATCTCTTTAGAAAATACGTTCCTGGCCTTCCATGGAGTGGTAACATCTCATTTTGCAAGTAATACACAGTGACAAAAAAACACAAAGAAGGTAGATCTGTAAGTCTGTTGTATACTGGTCATATAGAAACGGATTTATGGGACCAGAACTCATGGAATCTCTAGAAACTCCAGCCACTGCTTCATCTACTGGCCCAGAAATAGAAGATCCAACCGAATACCTAATTTACAATGCCACGATGAGACTATATAGATGATTTTTTAAACTCAGTTAGATACTGCAGCTAAAAATGAGTTTGATCACTAACTTTTGAGTTCAGTATGAGGCTTTTTAAAAAAATATTTATTTATTTATTTGGCTGTGCTGGGTCTTAGCTGCAGCACGCGGGATCTTCATTGAGGTGTGCAGGACCTTTAGTTACGGCATGTGGGATCTTTTAGTTGCGGCATGTGGGCTCTTAGTCGTGGCATGAGGGATCTATTGATAGTTCCCTGACCAGGGATCGAACCCATGCCTGCTGCACTGGGAGCACGGAATCTTAACCACTGGACCACCAGGGAAGTCCCCTTTTTATTTTTAATTAACTAGATAATTTCATTTTCTGTGAATTACTTTATAAATTAGGTTCTTAAAATTCAGAAAAGGCAAACCTATTATTTTTTTTTAACGTAGGTGTTTTGTTTTTTGGTTTTTTTTAATTTATTTATTTATTTTTATGACTGTGTTGGGTCTTCGTTTCTGTGCGAGGGCTTTCTCTAGTTGTGGCAAGCGGGGGCCACTCTTCATCGCGGTGCGTGGGCCTCTCACTATCGCGGCCTCTCTTGTTGCGGAGCACAGGCTCCAGACGCACAGGCTCAGTAATTGTGGTTCACGGGCCCAGTCGCTCCGCGGCATGTGGGATCTTCCCAGACCAGGGCTCGAACCCGTGTCCCCTGCATTGGCAGGCAGATTCTCAACCACTGCGCCACCAGGGAAGCCCAAACCTATTATTTTTTTATTTCCAAGTTCCAAGCTATTTTTCTTTGAGATTTTGTTGTCTTTTAAAGATTTATAGATCATGTATTTTTACATTTTGTTCAATTATAATTGTGTAACAATAATTGAATGATAATTGCCTGCCTTTCTTCCTTAATGGCTTTAAGACATTTACCTTCCAATCCTTCCCTTACTCAGCTTTCTCTAATCCTCAGATGTCTCAGTAATAATAAACAATAGGTCATTAGTTATTTCTCCTGGTGCTCTAAGATACAATTTTCCAAACACTTTATTTCTCTGCCTCTAAACAATACAGCATTACCTTCTGCCATCATGTCAACACCTTAAGTAATTCCTAATCTAGTTCTGGGATACAGGAAGGATGTCTCAGAAAAAAGAGAGTTGGCTTATTTAATTCATTAATTCTTTTTAAGTGAATAACACTACAGTTAGCTCCTCTCCAACCTTTATCCGATCATTTCCTCTCATTATAAGATTTCTTGCCCTGGATTTTCAGGTCTTGTCTAAACCTTAAGCCCATCAAAAGCACACTAAATTATTTCATTGACCTTCAGAATGAAAATCATGAGTTTTCTAACAGTATAGTTTTATCAATCACCTTCTAAACAAAATACAAACTCTTAACTCTGAACTTCAAGGTCCTTTACTGGTAGCCCCATCCTGACGAAGATATAGTTAATAATTACTTTTCTGTTACATATCCTTGATCCTCTAATTCAGTCCTTTCCCCTCTCTTTACATTTGCTTTTCCCTTTATCAGCTCTAACTCTGTGCAAGATACCAAAAGTTTTCTTTCCTTAAACACCAGCTATGAGTCTCCTTTCATATCTTTCAATATGCAATTCAATGTCCATTTACTCTACAAAGCATATTAAAGAAAGGTGTCCGTCCTCTAGTAATTTATAATGTGAAATAGATAGCAACAGAGCTAGAGACAAAAGAAAGAGACGGTAAAAACATGCAAATGCAAACAATCCAAGAAACTTTACAGATGAAATTATTAGAATTAATAAAAGAGTTCAGAGAAGTTGCTGGATATTAAATAAACATTTAAAAGCAACTGCATTCTTATACACCAATGACAAACAAATAAAAATGTAAACTCTAAGATATCACTTATGACAGCAAGTTGACTGAAATATCTTTATACAGAAAATTACAAAACTATGTTGAAATACATTAAAGAAGACTATATAAATTAGGACATATCACATTCATTGATAAGAAGATTCAACATTATAAAGACAGTGATGCTCTCCAAATTAATTATAAATCAAATGCCATTTCAATCAAAATTTCAATAGTTTTTCACCAAACCTGACAAACTGACTCTATAAGGAATATGGAAGAGTAAAAGGCCCAGAACAGCTAAAACAACATTGAAGAAGAATAAAGTAAAAGGACTTATGCTATCAAGACTACACTGAGTTAAATAATGCCCTCCTCCCAAAATTCATGTCCATCTGGAACCAGTGAACGTTACCTTATTTGGAAATAGGGTCTTTGCAGTGTAATCAAGGTGAGGTAATACTGGATTAGGGTGCATCCTAAATCCATCATGACTGTCCTTATAAAAACAGAACTCAAAAATAATATAGATAAAATGTAATTCTAAAAATGTTCATCTAACCCACAGGAAGGTGGGAAAAAGTAAACAGGAAACAAAAAGCAGAGAAAACAAACAAAAAAGCCAGCATCACATTCCTGTTAAAGATGTCAGATTGAGCACGCACAACTACCTCTGCTCTCTCCTAACACCCCAGTAAAATGATAGTAAAAGAAGAAAAGTTTTTAATTGTGGTAAAAAGCATGTAACGAAATGTACCATCTTAACCATTTTAAAGTGTACAATTTAGTAGTGTTAACTACATTCATATTGTTGTGCAACAGATCTCCAGAACTTTTTCATCTTGCAAAACTGAAACTCTTTACCCACTGAACAATAACCCTTCATTTGCCCCTCCCTAAACCCCTGGCAATCACCATTCTACTTTCTGTTTCTGTGAGTTTGACTACTTTAAATACCTCGTATAAGGGAAATCATAAAGTATTTGGCTTTTTGTGACTGACTTATTTCATTTAGTATAGCATTCTCAAGGCTCACCCATGTTGTAGCAGTTGACAGGATTTCTTTCAAGACTGAATAATATTTCACTGTATGTGTATACTACCTTTCTTCTTTAATCCATTCATTTGTCAATGGACATTTGTGTTGCTTCCACCTCTCAACTACCGTGAATAATGCTGTAATGAACATGGGTGTGCAAATATTTCTTCAAGAACCTGCTTTCATTTCTTTTGGACATATACCCAGAATGGGATTGCTGTATTATACACTAATTCTATTTTTTAATTTTCTGAGGAACTGTCATACTGTTTTCCATAATGTCTGCATCATTTTACATTCTCAGCAAGTGTATGAGGGTTCCAGTTTCTCCACATCCTCATCAACACCTGTTATTGTGTTGTTTTGGCCATCCTAATGAGTGTGAAGCAATATCTCATTGTGGGGACTTCCCTGGTGGTCTACTGGGTAAGATTCCACACTCCCAATGCAGGGGGCCCAGGCTCAATCCCTGGTAGGGGAACTAGATCCCGCATGCATGCCACAACTAAGACGTCCGTGTGCCGCAACTAAGACCCAGCGCTGCCAAAATAAATAAATAGATAAATAGATAAAGGCTGCCTGCAACTTAGAGTAAAGGAGACAAAGGACACAGTCTTAAAAAAATAGTTTAGAAAAGTCACTAAACAAACAAGTAAGTACAAACCACAGCAAGAACAACAAACTGTGAGTAGTGGGGAAAATCTAACTTCCAAAGTTACTACATTATAATATTGAAAATGTCCACTTTTTAACAACAAAAAAATAAGACATACAAAGAAGCAAAAAAGTATGGCCCTTTCACAAGAAGAAAAGAAGGAAGGGAGGGAGAGAGGGACGGAGGGAGGGAGGAAGAAAGGGAGAGAGGGAGGGAGGGAGGGAGGGAGGGAGGGAGGAAGGAAGGAAGGAAGGAAGGAAGGAAGGAAGGAAGGAAGGTAGGAAGGAAGGAAAGGAAAGGAAAGGAAGGAAGGAAGGAAGGAAGGAAGGAAGGAAGGAAGGAAAACTGTCCCTAAGAAAGCACAGATACTGGACATAAAAGACAAAGGCTTCTTTTTTTTTTTTTCCGCGCTGCATGGCTTGCAGGATCTTAGTTCCCCAACCAGGGATGGAACCCAGGTCCCAGCAGGGAAAGCACCGAGTCTTAACCACTGGATCGCCAGGGAATTCCAAAGATAAAGACTTTAAATCAACTGTCTTAAATATGCTCAATGAGCTAAAGCAATTCATGGAAAAAGAACTAAAGGAAACAAGGATAAAAATGTCTTACCAAATAGAGGATATCAATAAAGAGATAGAAATTACATATATAAGAAAAGAAATTCTGGAGCTGGAAAGTACAATAATTGAAATTAAGAATTCACCACAGGGTTTCAAAAAAAGATTAGATCAGAAAGAAGAATCAACAAACTTGAAAGTAGATCAATAGAAATTATTCAGTTTGAGGAGCAGAAAGAAAAAAGAATGAAGAACAATAAAGAGAGCCTGAGACCCATGAGACAACAACAATGTATGTAAAATCAGAGTCGCTGGAGAGAAGACAGAGAAAAAAGCAGAAAGAATACTCAAAGAAATATTGGCCCAAAACTTCCACATTTGATAAAGATACAAATCTGCAAGTCCAAGAAGCTCAACAAACTTTAAATAGAATAAACACAAAGATATCCAGGACTTCCCTGGTGGCTCAGTGGTTAAGAATCTGCCTGCCAATGCAGGGGACACGGGTTCGAGCCCTGGTCTGGGAAGATCCCACATGCCGCGGAGCAACTAAGCCCATGCGCCACAACTACTGAGCCTGTGCTCTAGAGCCTGCAAGCCACAACTACTGAGCCCATGTGCCACAACTACTGAAGCCCTTGAGCCTAGAGCCCGTGTTCTACAAAAAGAGAAGCCACCATAATGAGAAGCCCACGCACCGCAATGAAGAGTAGCCCCCGCTCGCTGCAACTAGAGAAAGCCCGCACACAGCAACGAAGACCCAACGCAGCCAAAAATAAATAAATAAATCTATTAAAAACAAACAAAAAAAAAAGATATCCACACTGAGACACATTATAACCAAACCATCAGAAGACAAAGAATCTTGAAGGCAACAAGCAAGATGCAGTTAGTCATGTACAAGGGATCCTCAAACTTCAGCTGATTTCCCATACAAGTCAGAATGCAGTAAAATGACATATTTAAAGTGATGAAAAAACAACTTTCAACCAAAAGTTCTCTATGTGGCAAAACTATCCTTTCAGAAATGAAGGAGAAATTAAGACATTCTCATATACACAAAAGTTGAGAGAGTTTGTCTCTAGTAGACCTGTTCTACAATGCTAAATAGAATTTTTCAGGCTGAAATAAAAGCATGCTAGATAGTAATGCAAAGAAATAAAAATAAGGGTAAAGGTAAGTAGGTAAATATAAAAGTCAGAATTATTGTATTTTTGGTTCATAACTCCTCATTTTTTTTCTATATGATTTAAAGGAAAAATACATTTAAAAATAAGTATAAGTCTATGCTAATGGGCACATAATATATAAATACGTAATTTGTAAATGGAGATGTATAGCAGCAGACTTTTTGTATAATATTGAAGCTAATAGGTATTGATTCAAACTGGATTCTTACGAGTTTATGACGTTAATTATATTTTTCAGAATAACCAGTAAGAAAGTAACTGAAACATATGGTGAAAACGGTATGAGAAGGAAATCAAAATGGAATACTAGATAAAAGCAATTAAACAAAAAAGAAGGTAGTAGTGGAGGGAATGAGGAACAAAAAGATATAAGACACATATATAGGTATATAGAAAACAAACAGGAAAATGGCAGAAGTCCTTTCTTACAGTAATTACATGTAATTTAACTCCCCAATTAAAAGGCAGAGATTGGCAGATTGGCTAAATTTTTTTTAAACACACCATGATCAAACTATATGCTGGTTACAAAATCTCAGTTTACATCCAAAGACAAAAATAGACTGAAAATGAAAACATGAAAAAAAGATATTCTAAGCAAATAGGAACCAAAAGAGAGCTGAGTGCCTATGCTAATATCAGACAAAATAGACTTTAAGTCAAAAATTGTTACAAAAGACAAAGAACATTACATATTGATAAAAGGGTAAATTTATCAAGAAACTATAACAATTATAAACATATATACACCTAACAACAGACCCCTAAAATATATGCAGCTAAAACTGACACAAGTGAAAGGACAAACAGTTCTACAATTACAGTTGGAGATATCAACACCTCACTTTCAATCATGTACAAAGCCAGACAAAAGATCAAAAAGAAAATAGAAGACTTGAACAATACTATAAACCACCTAGATTTAATAAACATATACAGAACACTCAACCCCAAACCAGCACAATACTCATTCTCCTCAGGTACGCATGGAACATTCTCCAGGATAGATCATATGTTGTGCCACAAGTCTCAATATATTTTACAACACTGAAATCATACAAAGCATCTTTTCCTACCACAATGGAATAAAACTTGAAAACTGGAAAATTCAAAAATATGTGGAAATTAAACAACAAACTCTTAAACAACCAATGGGTCAAAGAAGAAATCACAAGAGAAATTAGAAAATATGTAGAGATGAATGGAAATAAAAACACAACATACTAAAACTTATGGGATTCAGCAGAGGCAATGCTCAGAAGAAAATTTATAGCTATATACACCTACATTAAAAAAAAATCTTACAAAACTATAATTCAAAAAAGATACATAAAACCCTATGTTCACAGCAACACTATTCACAATAGCCAAGAGATGGAAGCAACCTAAATGTCCATCAAAAGATGAATGGATAAAGAAGGTGTGGTATATATATAAAGGAATATTACTCAGCCATAAAAAAGAATGAAATAATGCCATTTGCAAAAACATGGATGGACCTAGAGATTATCATACTAAGTGAAGTCAGAAAGAGAAAGACAAACACCATATGTTATCACTTATATGCAGAATCTAAAATACGACACAAGTGAACTTATCTATGAAACAGAAACAGACTCACAGACATAGAGAACAGACTTGTGGTTGCCAAGGGGGAGGGGGTTGGGGGAGGGGTGGATTGGGAATTTGGAATTAGGAGATGCAAACTAGTATATATAGAATGGATAAACAACAGTCCTACTGTATAGCACAGGGAACTATATTCAGTATCCTGTGATAAACCATAATGGAAAAGAATACGAAAAAGAATTATGTATAACTGAGTCACTTTGCTGTACAGCAGAAATTAACACAACACTGTAAATCAACTATACTTCAATAAAATAAATTTTAAAAATAAAGATCTCAAATCAACACGTAGGAAAAGAAGAGCAAACTAAACCAAAAGCTAGCAGAAGGAAGAAAATTTAAAAATTAGAGATAAATAAAATAGAGAAAAGAAAATCAATAGAATTAATCAAACCAAAAGTTTGTTATTTGAAAGATCAGTAAAATTGACAAACCTTTAGCTAGACTAACAAAAAAAGAAGTTTCTAAAAAGAATTACTAAAATCATAAATGAAAGTGGGAATATTTCTATGGACCTTACAGAAATAAAAAGGATTATAAGGAATTACCATGAACATAGTATGCCAAGAAGTAAGATAACCTAGTTGGACAACTCCTAGAAACACATAAACTACCAAAACTGACTCAAGAAGAAATAGAAAATCTGAATCGATTTATGACAAGAGATGGATCAGGAATCAAAAAACTCCTCTGAAAAAAGTCCAGGACCAAATGGATTCCCTGGTGAATTTTATCAACCAATTAAAGAAGATTTAACACCAATCTTTCTAAAACTCTTCCAAAAAAATAGAATGTGAGGGAACCCTTCCTAACTCATGCCATGAAGCCAACATTGCCCTGATCCCAAAGCCAGATAAAGATATCACAAAATAAGAAAACTACAATGTCCTTTATGAATATAGATGCAAAATCTTCAACAAAATACAGTAAGTCCCCTACATACGAACGAGCTCCATTCCGACAGCGTATTCATAAGTCTAATTTGTTCATAAGTCCAACAAAGTTAGCCAACTAACACAATCGGATATATAGTACTCTACTGTAATAGGTTTATAATACTTTTTAACACATATAATGCATAAAAAACAAACACACACACAAAAAAATTTTTAATCTTACAGTTCAGTACCTTGAAAAGTAGAGTAGTACAACAGCTGGCATACAGGGGTTGGCATTGAGTGAACAGGAGAGGAGGTGGGAGATGGTAGAGCTGAAGGATCATCAGCAATAAGTGACGGAGGGCAAGCTGCAATTTCACTCATGTCTGACGTTGGTGGCACAGGTTCTGTCTGGTTCCTTGCTGGATTCAATTCTATCTACTCTCTTGAAAAAACGGTCCAGTGTTGTCTGGGTAGTAGCTCCTTTTTTCTCATCATAGGTGACACCATAGCACTGGATTGCATTCTGAACAGCTGCTGCAACCTTCGAGTACTGTTCTACGTTTGGTCCTATGCCTCAAAAACTAACAGTGCCTCCTCAAATAAAGAAAATCCCCTTGCCATTTCCTGCATCGTGAATCTCTTCAGTTCTTCAGTTACTTCTTCCTCTTGTCTCTCTTCGTCCTTTCTCTGGGCCTCCAATTCCATCAGGTCTTCATTAGTAAGCTCCTCGTGTTGCACAGCAAGGAGTTCAGTGAAGTCGTCCTCTTGCATATCTAGCTCCAGCTTCTCGCTGAGGGTCACTAAGTTGCTGAAGACCTCTTTGGACTCCTCATCCACATTCTCAAATCCACAAAAATCATGAACAAACTGCGGCCAAAGGTTCTTCCAAACCCCATTCATGGTGACAGCCACAACCTCACACAAAGCAAAGTCAATGTTTTTTATGGCCTTGTAGATATTATCATCCTTCCAAAATTGCTGCAAGGTTGTTCCTGATTCGTCACTAACCTTTACTGTCTGATGAAAAGTGTGACGTAAATAACATTTGTTGAAAGTCGCTATAAATCCCTGGTCCATAGGCTGGATGAGCAATGTATTCAGTAGTATTTGGTGGCAGAATCACTACTCTGACGTTGGGATGAAAGTCGTCCATGAATGGGGGGCGGCCTGGAGCACTGTCGAGCAGCAAAAGAATGTTGAATGGGATGTCCCTCTCCAAGCAATATTTCTCTCTCTCTGGGATAAAGTGGTGGAAAAACCAGTGCTGGAAAATGGCCTGTGTAATCCAGGCTTTGGGGTTACTCTTCCACACAACAGGAAGAGAGCCCTTGGCTATGTTTTTAAGGGCTCTTCGGTTCTCTGAATGATAAACTAAGGGAGGCTTCAGCTTCAGATTGCCAGAAGCATTGCCAACAAACAACAGAGTTAGCCTATTTTGCTGCTTTATAGCTGGGCATCAACTTTTCTTTCTTACTGATGTAACTTTGGTCTGGCATCCTCTTCCAGTACAGTCCTACCTCATCCACATTAAAAACCTGCTCAGGTAAATACGTGCCTTCATCAATAATTTCTCAAAGCGTTTCAGGAAATTCCCAGGCAGCTACCATATCTGCACTCGCTGCCTCACCACTTACTTTTACGTTGTGAAGGTTGGCTCTAACCTTGAACCAATGAAACCACCCATGGCTGGCATTAAATTCCCAGGCAGCTACCATATCTGCACTCGCTGCCTCACCACTTACTTTTACGTTGTGAAGGTTGGATCTAACCTTGAACCAATGAAACCACCCATGGCTGGCATTAAAAGATGCTCCCTCTGATTCTTCACCATGTTTCTTTCTCAAGTCTTTTAGGTTTCTCTTGAAGGCTTTTAGCTTTCTCTTGAATCAGCATTAAGCTGAGCAGGACTCGATGCTGATGCTGATCCTGCATCCACACACTGAGAAGTTTCTCCATCTCCTCCATCACTTTTACACACTTCTTCGATATTATTGTCGACATCACTGGCACAGCAGACCTCACATGTTCCATGATCTTGTCCTTGTTCTCTAGAATCGTGCCGATGGTTAAATGACTCATGTTATAAGAACGAGTGACGTCTACCATCTTTTCGCCTCGCTCCACTCTCTCAATTATTTTCACTTTTGTTTCCATCATTATCGCTTGGCGCTTCTTAGCAGTACCAGCTACATCACCGCTGCTTTTACGCTTGCTTCCAGACATCCTGGGCTTGAAATAAAGTTACTGTACTACTGTACTGTATACAGTAATGTACAGTAAAGCACAAAAAAGCACAACCACTTGTAGAGGATGCATGCACGTGACAATGTACACCAGACACGTGAACTAACTTACATGACTGGACATGCAAACACACGTTCGCATCTTTGAAAGTTCTAAACTTGAAGGTTCGTATGTAGGGGACTTACTGTACTAGCTAATAGAATCCTGGAATACACAAAAAGGATTAATTTATATATCATGTCCAAGTGGAATTTATCCCAGGATACAAAGGTGGTCCAACATAAGAAAATAAATCAATGTACCACACCACATTAATAGGATGAAAGAAAAAAAAAACACGTGATAGCTCAACTGATGCGGAAAAATGCATTTAACAATAACCCAACACTCTTTCATGAAAAAAAAAATTCTAAACAAACTAGAAATGAAAGAGAACTTCATCCATCTAATAAAGGGCATTTTTGAAAAACCCTCAGCTAACATAATACTCAATGATAAAAGACCGAAAACTTTCCCCTTAAGATGAAGAACAAGGATGCCTGCCTTCACCACTTCATTCAACATTGTACCGGAAGTTCTAACTGGAGGAATTAAACAAGGGAAACAAATAAAAGGCCTCCAGATTGGAAAGGAAGAAGTAAAATTATCTCTATTCACATATGACATGATCTCAAATGTAGAAAATCCTGAGGAATACACACAAGTTAAAGTGCACACACACACACATTCTTACTAGAACTGGTAAGTGAATTTAGCACAGTTGCAGGATATAAAATCAACACACAAAAATCAGTTATATTTCTATATGTTAGTAATGAACAACTTGAAAAGGAAAGTAAGAAAACAATTCCATTTACGACACCATCAAAAAGATTAAAATACTTAGGAATAAATTTAATCAAGAAGGTACGAGACTTGTACACTGAAAACTATAAAATATTGCTGAACGAAACTAAAGAAAACATAAATAAATGTGAGGACATCCCATGTTTATGGAATGGGAAAATTAACATTGTTAAGATGGCAATACTCCCCAAAGTGATCTACAGATTCAATGGAATCCCTATCGAAATCCCAACAGCCTTTTTTTGCAAAAATAGAAAAGCCAATCCTCTAATTGAGATGGAATTGCGATGAACCCTGAATAGCCAAAATAATCTTGAAAAAGAAAAACAATTTGGAAGTCTCAAACATCTGTTTTTCAGATGTACAGTACACTAAAGCTACAGCAATTGAAACAATATGGTACTGTGTATCACAGGGAACTCTACTCAGTATTCTGTAATAACCTATATGGGAAAAGAATCTGAAAAAGAATGGATATATGTATAGGTATAACTGAATCACTTTGCTGCACACCTAAAACTAACACTATATTGTAAATCAACTGTATTTCAATATAAAATAAAATTTTTTAAATAAATAATTTTAAAACACCAGTATGGTACTGGCATAATGAAAAGACATACCGACCAATGGAATAGAACTGAGAACACAGAAATAAACTCTGACATCTAAAGTCAATTGATTTTTGACAAAAGTGCCAAAACCAATTAAGAGAAAAAATGCTCTCTTCAACAAATGATAAACTGGATTTCTACATGAATTTGGACCCCTACCTAACACCATATACAAAAATTAAGTCAAAATGAGTCAAAGATTCTTATCATTTTAACTGCTAAAAGTATAAAAAAAACCTTAGAAGAAAATACATGGGTAAATTATCATAACCTTGGATTTGGCAGTGGAATCTTAGATCTGACACCCCAAAGCACAAGCAATGGAAGAAAAAGTGAATAAGTTGGATTTCATCAAAATTTAAAACTTCTGGGGCTTCCCTGGTGGCGCAGTGGTTAAGAATCTGCCTGCCAATGCAGGGGACACGGGTTTGAGCCCTGGTCTGGGAAGATCCCACATGCCACAGAGCAACTAAGCCCGTGCACCACAACTACTGAGCCTGCACTCTAGAGCCCGTGCTCCCCAACAAGAGAAGCCACCACAATGAGAAGCCTGCGCACCGCAACGAAGAGTAGCCCCCACTCTCCGCAACTAGAGAGAGCCCACGCACAGCAACGAAGACCCAATGCAGCCAAAAATAAATCAATTAAAAAAATAAATTTTATAAAAAGCATTAAAAAAATCTTAAAAAAAAATTTAAAACTTTTGTACATGAAAGGATACTACCAAGAGAATGACTATACAACATAGAGTATACAGAAAATATCTGCAAATCATACGATATATCTGACACACGTGTAGTAGCCAAAATACTATAACTCAGTCACCAAAAGATAATCTAATTTAAAAATGGGCAAATGGTAATTCCCTGGCAGTCCAGTGGTCAGGACTCCACGCTTCCATTGCAGGGGGCACAGGTTCAATCCCTGGTCGGGGAACTAAGATCCCGCAAGCTATGCGGTGCAGTCAAAAATTTTTTTAATTAAAAAAAATTTTTTAATGCGCAGAAGACTTGAACGCACATTCCTCCAAAGAACAGAAAATGGCCATACAAATGGTGAACATTTGTACAAGCACATGAAAAGATGTTCAACATTAAGTCATTAAGGAAATGCAAATCAAGATACCACTTCACACACACTAGGATGGCTTTAATTTTAAAAGTCGGAAAATAAGAAGCATTGGTGAGGAAATGGAGAAACTAGAACCCTCATACATTGTTGATGATAATGTAAAGTGGTATATATAGCCAATGTGGAAAACAATTTGACACTTCATCAAAAAGCTGAACACAGAATTATCATATGACCCAGCAATTCCAGTCCTAGGTATATATCTAAAAAAAATTGAAAACAGGTACTCAAATACTTGGACTCAAATGTTCATAACTGCAATATTCACAATAGTCAAAAGGTGGAAACAACTCAGATGTCCATCAACCAATGATGGATAAAGAAACTGTGGTATATCCATACAATGGAATATCATTCAGTCACAAATTAAATCCATAGATATAGAAAGCAGACTGGTGTTTCCAACAGTATGGGATTTTACTTTGGGGTGCTAAAAATGTTCTGTAACTAGATAGAAGTGATGGCAGCGTAACATTTTAAAGGTACTAAAAGAAGAGGGGTGTGGGACAGGTAATTTTGAAACATGAATTGTAGAATTATTTTTCTCTTTAAACTATGTGCATATATACACTGATAAAAAATTAAAATTATGCATAAAAAGTAGGCATAAAAAGTAAACCATATACATTTAAAAATAACAATGATAGCCTGAATTAAAAATAAACATTGATATTTGTTGGAAGCATTAATGTTCTAATGGCTACATAAAGAGCCTCACTGCAGCCAAGAACATGAACAAGTCTGACCAGGCTTTCCATATGCTATAGGTATTTAGTTAAAAAGTATATAACTCACTTAAAGTTTAATGGAACATGCCATTACAAAGATTCCAGTAAGTCATATTTAAGGCTCAAATGATTCTGAGTTTGTAATGAAGTTGATACCCTTAAGTGAGTTAACACTCTCCCAGATACACGAAGCAGTGGGTGGAAAGGGTCAGAGAAAGCAATCATATCCCACTAGCCACAACAGGCAGAAAACTGAATTTTACTTTCAGAGGAGTAATTCATTTGTGTGCTATGAGATTAGAGTTTGCTATGGAAGGAGAGACATACACAATCTTACACATATGTTTCAAATATTTGGCTATAAAATGGTAAGTTTAAGTAGGCAAAAGAGAATAAAATCATGATAATAAAGTCCAGGCAGCCTAGACTTCACTTAAAAGCTTTGTGCCCCTACAGAACAGCAATGAAATCTAGATGAATCTTGAATTAATTACTTAGAAGGGTTCCAGAGTCCCACTGGCCTTTTTCCTTGTGTAAATGAAACTTTCATAATGAATTAAAACTCTACACTGAAAATAAATTCTAGAGCAAGCTAAGAATAGAAATGAAAGATAAAAGCAAGTCGAACACACAAATCAACTAATAAAAATAAAATGCTGATTAAAGTTTCAAACTTTGAGGAGAAATAGTTAAATAAGTAAACAACCTGTTAAGAGATTTTTGCCATTAAAAATGCACACATAGACACATACATTCTGGGATCTGGCCCAGGGCCTCTCTAAATCAAGAATAGGAATTTTTGTACTGAAGGGACACTTGTTAACTTGTTGTCATGCAATCATTTTACAGATGAGGACACTGATTTTCAGAGCAGTGAAATATCTTACAACTGGCCACACTAGTAAGTAGTCCCTTCTATAATATTCTACACAGATCATGAACCTTGTTTTGAGTAATTACAAGAGTCTCAAATATCAAAGAAACTGTCTCTATGTTCTACTTACCAAGGTAAGTAAGTATATGCAAACTTTTAAATAAATGCTTAAATTGCTAGAATTTCCTCTCACAAAACGAAGTTCAGTTAAACAACATATCACTATGTCCCAATTAATCCAGTTAATTGATTTTTCACTATGTACCTACAGAAGCTATACACCAAACCAATTATTTCCAACCATTTCATTATTTCGCATGATTCGCATGATTTCACAACACTTCCATCAAGCTCCTAGAAGTGTTGTGTGGCATACATGTACTTTAAAATAGAAGCTAATTGAGTTTTACTTTAGAGTAGGTATTTTGGTTTTTGGTTTTTTAGAACTTCATAAAGTCCTCTTCTAAGGAATACAGACATGTTGACATCAAGTCAGCCATGCCTCGTACCCAGTTTCTGTGTATACTTTCTCTTCTCTGTAACATAATCACTTGACTTACAGGGTTTTAGGAATTTACTTTTAAAGTTCTATAATTTTCCAGAGGGACAGAGACTCTGGGAACTGCGTGGTTTCCTTGATAAGATTCTAGCAGTATAAAAATGTATTGTTCATTCACCCAGGGGATGAGCACAGAGAGTCAGAGCCCAGTAACAGAGCATCTACATGGAGTAATGGCCAGGCATACGGTGTTGGACCAGGGTGAGGAGGATGTACACCCAGAATAAAGATTCAGAGCATGAACAGGGAGAGTAAGGCACCCTCATACTGGAGAGGGTGGCAGAGGGGATGGGAGACTGGTTACATACAGAGGGACTGATTACATAAGCAAATACATTAAGCATAATAGAAGCCAGGTTCCTCATTACTGGAGAAGAGAATTAGAAATATGGAAAGGAAGAACACTAAGATGAATACTTTCGTGTTGGACTAGAATTGAAGGTATCATGGTTTTCAGTAGATTAGATAGATAGATAGATAGATAGATAGATAGATAGATAGATAGATAGATAGATACATGACACAGATAAATATGGGTGGAAATGTGTGTATATATTACATATGTATATGTTATATATAAATATATATGTATATAAACAAATGTTTAAGTGTATATATATGCTCAGTTCACTGAGAGGATCTGACAGCAGTGACACCTCAAAACAATAAGCACACCTAGTGCCCAGATTTTGGCTTCTGAATAACATTTTCCACCAAAAGGAACCAAGGCTCCTGAGAGAAAAAGAGCTAATTCCATGGCTTGAGCAGGAGAGTACAGGACGAGCCTGGAACATTTTAGGGAGCCAGAAAGGAAAGAAATGTTCACAAGCGATGGCAATATGTTAAAAAGACATAGAAGTCGGCTTAAAGGGGCTCCTAGCGGCCAAATCTGGGAAAATTTGAGTATCAAAATAAATAGAGTTACAGTTCTGAGTATGTAAGATATAATAAACGCATGCCACCCTTTCTCTCCCACTGAATGAATGTTAACTATAAAACCTGAACTAACTGCATGGAGCTATTCAAAGTCTCGGAAAAGAAAAGAACAGAAGGCAGATAGGGGAAGAATACCAGAATTCAAAGTAACACCAACCTGGTAGTGAACTTACCATTCTTTTCCTCTGGTATACCCTAGTCTAAATTAATGCATAGCCAGAAACTAAGCAGTGAGCATTGTGCTTCAGACTGAGAAAGCATCTCTAGTTCTGGCTTGAGTTATTCAGAGAGAGTACAGAAATCCTGTTTTGGTTTTTATTTTTTCTTTCCTCCATTCTCTGTGACTCAGTCCCCAAGCAATTCCATGGTGGCAACAACAATGCAGCTAGGGGAAGCCACAAGAATTGAAACTTTGAGGAGAGAAACCTTTCTCTCCATTCAGGGAGCTGCAGTTCCAAGAGGATGGGGAAAAAACATTGCTTTTTTTCTCTCTGACTTCCCACTGGTTGGCCCCAGATGTAGTCCAACCGCAGATATGGAGAGTCACTGGCTGGAGGACTGAAAAGGGTAGCTCAAGGGAACCAGAAACTACTAAAAAGATGATGGAGAGAGGAGCCCAGAAAAGCAACACCATCATGTTGTTTATAAACAGCCTGAGCAAGCATGGATCTAATCCTGATTAGCATACCAAAGACTGTGAGAACTGAACTAAGGGACAGACATCCACTAGTACCAGACTGACCAATGAGTGTCCTGCACATGCAGGACAAATCTGAATAGCACTGCACAGGCTTTGAAAACTAAACTGATATTGGAACCACAGCCCCCAGAATTTGAAAACTGTGGCATGAATTTAACCAGGTTGATTGACAGCTAAAATAAAAACATCAACATTTCTATAAAATTTAGACAAGACCCAGAGGCTCATAACATAATATTCAAAATATCTAGACACAATAAAAAACTAATCTATGAAGACCCTTAAAAATCTCAACTCACCCTTGCCCAGCTTCTCCCCTGGGGGCCTGAGAGACCCTCTCCTTCCTTCTGCCCCATCTTCCAAGTTGTAGAGGAACAGCCCCGCTGAGCACTGGGGGAGGGGAGGGAGTGAGGGGCAGTGGTGCCCTTCCTGCTGGAGAGACATGGCAGCAGTAGCGCCGGCGCCATCTGCGGGGAGCTGGCGGGCTGGCCTTCTGGGCCCTGGCTTCTCCCCACTGTAACGTCTGTTACACACAAACTGTTGCGGGTTCCCAACAGGCTTGAAGAAAATGATCAGAATTTCTTCCTCCTTTTGGTTTTATTTTGTTGGTTTATTTTGTGTTTTTTCTCCTTTTTTGGGGGGTATTCACAGTGGGCCGGGCCCCTGGGTGAGACACAGCTACCTCTGTTGGCATCTTTTTAATACCAGGAACCCAGCGGCTCCAGCCCCTGAGTGGCTAGAATTAAATAAAGTGGAAAAAAAAAAAAAAAAAGAACCAAAAGCATAAAAAACCACAGCAAATTTCTTGACGAAAATTGAAAATAAAAGTTTCCTTGTATTTAAAAAAAAAAAAAAAAATCTCAACTCACATGAAAAAAGACAATCAACAGAAGTTGACAATGAGATGACATAGAATTTGGAATTACCTTGTAAGGACTTTGAAGCAGCCATTATAAAACTGTTTGAACATGCAATTATGAACACTCTCAACACAAATAGAAAAATAGAAACTCTCATCAAATAAACAGAACAGAGATCAGCAAACTGCAAGCTGTGGGCCAACACAGACTATGAGCAAAAATTATTTTTATATTTTGAAAGATTGTTGAAAAAGATTATGCAACATAGACTGTATGTGATTCACAAAGCCTAAAATATATCTTGTCCTTTACAGAAAGTTTGCTAACACCTGAAATAGAAGCTATAAAGAACCAAATGGGAATGTTCACACTGGAAAATATAATAAGCAAAATTAAAAAAAAAAAAAACCCAAACACCTCACTGGATGGACTCAATAGCAGAATGGATGTGAAAAAGGAGAGAGACAGTAAACTTGAAAATAGATCAATATAAATTATCCAGTCTAAAAAGCAGACAGGAAAAAAGACTGAAAAAAAGAGAACAGAGCATCAAGTACCTATAAGATTATAACAAAAAAACCCCTAAATTCCCAACCATTGGTGTCCCAGGCACTTGGCCAATAGGTACATGAAAACGTACTCAACATCACTAATCATCAGGAAATTGTAGATCAAAACCACAATGAGATATTACCTCACACCTTTTAGAATGGGTATTATCAAAAAGACAAGAGAGGGGCTTCCCTGGTGGCGCAGTGGTTGAGAATCCACCTGCCAATGCAGGGGACACAGGTTCGATCCCTGGTCTGGGAAGATCCCACATGCCGCGGAGCAACTAAGCGTGTGCGCCACAACTACTGAGCCTGTGTGCCACAACTACTGAGCCCGCGTGCCACAACTACTGAAGCCCACACGCCTAGAGCCCATGCACCACAACGAGAGAAGCCGCCGCAGTGAGAAGCCCGCGCACTGCAACAAAGAGTAGCCCCCACTCGCCGCAACTAGAGAAAGTCCACGCGCAGCAACAAAGACCCAACACAGCCAAAAATAAATACATAAAACAAATAAATTTATTTAAAAAAGAATAAAAAAAAAAGACAAGAGATAACAAATGCTACTGAGGATGTGGAGAAAATGGAATCCTTGTAATGCAATGTAAATTGGTAAATTGGTACAGCCACTATGGAAAACACTATGGGTTCCTCAAAAAATTAAAAACATAACTACCGTGTGATCCAACCAAAGGAATTGAAATCATAATCTCAAATTGATATCTGCACTGCCACATTCACTGCAGCATTAGTCACAATGGCTAAGACATGGAAGCCACTTAAATGTCCATTGATGGAAGAATGGATAAAGAAAATGTGGTATATGTATACACTGGAATATCATTCAGCTATAAAAAAAAGAAGGAAAAACTGCCAATTGTGACAGCATTGATGAACCTGGAGGACATTATGCTACATTAAAAAAGCAGGTGCAGAGGCGGCACATGCCCACCTGCCTGGCCCCGCGGCGGCGCGTCACGCTCTCCCCCACCCGGAGCCGACGAGCCCGGAGGCAGGAGGCGGTGGCCACGCGGCTGCTGTTACTGCTACTGCTGCTGCTGCTGCTGCTGCTGCAGTGGGGCAGGTGGTGGTGACTGGCGGCGACCGAGGTGGCGGTGGCGAGCGATTTAACCCAGAGACTGACTCCACTATAGAAACACCCACAGTTCTATCAATGACTGGAGAAAGATAGTGGCAACAGGCAAAGGAAAAACAGCTCTGATATACTAAGGACAATGAGTATGCTAAAACCAAGCGGGCTTAAGGCCCCTACGAAGATCCTTAAGCCTGGAAGCACAGCCTTGAAGACACCTGCTTCTGTTGCAGCTCCAAGACAAAAAACAATAACCAGTGAAAAAGCATTAAGCACTCCGTCTGCTGAGACACAAGAGGAGTTTGTGGATGATTTTCGAGTTGGAGAGCGAGTCTGGGTGAATGGGAACAAGACTGGATTTATCCAGTTCCTGGGAGAAACCCAGTTTGCACCAGGCCAACGGGCCAGGATCGTTTTAGATGAACCCACAGGCAAGAATGACGGTTCAGTGGCAGGAATTCGGTATTTCCAGTGTGAGCCTTTAAAGGGCATATTCACCCGACCTTCAAAGTTGACGAGGAAGGTGCAGGCAGAAGATGAAGCCGACGGCCTGCAGACAACTCATGCTTCCAGAGCGACTTCGCCTCTGTCCACTTCAACAGCCAGCATGGTGTCCTCTTCCCCAGCCACCCCCTCAAATATTCCCCATAAATCGCCCCAGCCAACCGCAAAGGAACCTTCAGCTATGTCTCAGATCAGCAACCTTACAAAAACCACCAGTGAATCTATTTCCAACCTTTCAGAGGCCGGCTCAATCAAGAAAGGAGAAAGAGAGCTCAAAATTGGAGACCGAGTATTGGAGACGCGGATTTGATCCCTGGTCCAGGAACTGAGGTCCCACGTGCCGAGGGGCAACCAAGTCCACGCACTCTGGAACCTGCGCGCCACAACTAGAGAGAAGACTGTGCACGGCAGCTAAGACCCAATGCAGCCAAATAAATAAATATTAAGGGCAAGAAAAGCAGGTGCAAAAGGACAAATATATTACATGATCTGACTTATATGAGGAATTTAAAATAGTCCAACTCATAGAAACACAGAGTAAAATGGTAGCTTCCAGGGGTGGAGGAAGGAGAAAATGAGGAGGTATTAGTCAAAAGGCACAAAGTTTCAGTTATGCAAGATGAATAAGTCCTAGAGATCTACTTTACAGCATATTGCCTGTTAACAATACTGTATTGTATACTTAAAATTTTTCTAAGAGGGTAGATCTTATATTAAGTGTTCTTATAAAAATAATAATAAATAAAGACGGTGGTAGGAAACTTTTGGAGGTAATTAATATGTTTGTGGCACGGATTGGTGGTGATGAATTCTCAGATGTATACTTACCTCTAAACTTGTCAAACTTTATAGATTAATTATGCAGTTTTTGGTTTGTCAATCACACCTCAATAAAATTGTTTAAAAAAATGAAGCTCGGCAAATCCCTAACAGGATAAGTCCAAAAAAAATCATGCTCAGACACACCATAAGCTAACTGCTGAAAACAAAAGACAAAGGAATAATCATGAAAACAAATAGAAAAGCAATGCAATTCTTATAAAGGAACAATAAAAACCACTATATCACAACTCTAATAGGTAAAAGTAAAAGGACTGACCATACCAAGTGTTGGTAAGGATGTAAAGCAACCTGCACTCTCATATGCTGCTGGTGGGAGCATAAAATGGTTCAGCCTCTTAGGAAAACACTGTACTAGTTTCATAAAATGTTAAACATACATCTAACATATGACTCAGCCATTCCACTCCTACGATACCCGAGAGAAATAAAAACATATATCCACACAAAAACTTATACATGAATATTTAAAGCAGTTCTATTTGTATTAGATTTAAGAACAGCTAAAAACTGGAAAAAATCTGAATATACATCAACAGATGACTGGATAAACAAATTGTGGTATATCCAAATAATAGAATTTTACTCTGCAATAAAAAAGAACAAACTATTGATATGAAAAAACACATGGATAAATCTCAAAATCATTATACTGAGTGAAAGAAGCCAAATCAAAAAAAGGATATACTGTATGATTCCATTTACATAAAAATTCCAGAAAATGCAGACAAATTTATAAAGACAAAATTAATCAGTGGTGCCTGGGTATGAAGGAGGTGGCAGGGGAGGGGGAAGAGGAAGGACAAAAGAAATCTTTTGGGGGTTATGGAAAGGCTCATAATCTTGATTGTAATGATGGTTTCATGAGTGTACACATATGCCAAAACTCATCAAACTGTACAATTTAAATGTATGTGATTTACTATACCTCAATAAAGCTCTTCTGAAAATGCCAATTTCATAAAAGATAAAGGCAAATTACTAAGGATACTAAAGAGACAGAACAACTAAATGCAAAGCATAACCCTGAACTGGATCCTGGACTGGAGGGAAAAAACATATGCTATAAAGTACAATTAGGACTTCCCTGGTGGCCCAGTGGTTAAGATGCCATGCTTCCAATGCAGGGGGCACAGGTTTGAACCCTGGTCAGGGAACTAAGATCCCACATGCCGCATGGCCAAAAAAAAAAATTATTAAAAAAATTAATAATAAAGTACAATTAACAAAATTAGAATATGGATTGTACACTAAAGAATTTATGGGACTTCCTGGTGGCGCAATGGTTAAGAATCCACCTGTCAATGCAGGGGCCACGGGTTCAATGCAGCCAAAAAATAAATAAAATAAAATAAAAAAGCTTTAGGACATGCCCTTAAAAAAAAAAGAACTTATGAATGTTAAATTTCTTGAATTTGATCACTTTACTGTGTTTATAAAGAGGGGCTATTCTATTCTTAAGAAATATACACTGAAGTACTAAGCGGTAAAGCTGCCTGATGAGTGCAATCTTCTCTCAATAAAGAAAACAATATGATGTATCAAAATTTATAGAAAAAAACACATGCAAATCTCAATTGATTAAAAATAAAGCATTTCACAAAGTCCAACAACCTTTCACAATAAAAACACACAAACAAGGAATAGAAGGTAACTTCTTCAACATGGTGAAAGCTGTACATGAGAAACAGCTAACATCATATTCAATGGTGAAAGACAGAAAGCTTGTCCTCTAAAATCAAGAACAAGACATGATGCCAGCTTTCATCACATCTATTCAACTTAGTACTGGAAGTTCTAGTCAGAGCAATTAAACAAGAAAAAGAAACAAAAGACATCCATATCGGAAAGGAAGAAGTAAAACTATCTCTATTCACAGGTGACATGATCTTCTATGTATAAAATCCTAAAGAACCTTTTAAAAATGTAGAGGTAATAAATGAATCCAGCAAAATTGCAGGTTACAAATCCAACACACAAAGTCAGTTACATTTCTACACACCAGAAATGAGCAATCAATTAAGAAAATTAAGAAAAAAATCCCATTTACAATATCATCAAAAAGAATAAAATATTTAGGAATAAACTTAACCAAGGAGGTGTAGACTTGTACACTGAAAACTAGAAAACACTGCTGAAAGAAATTAAAGATCTAAATAAATAGAAAGACATCTCACTCTCATGGGTTGAAAGACAGTATTGTAAAAATGACACTATCCAAAGAGATACCTAGATTCAACGTAACACCTATCAAAAGCCCAATGGCCCTTTTTGAAGAAATTTTAAAAACCTATGCTAAGGGCTTCCCTGGTGGCGCAGTGGTTGAGAGTCTGCCTGCCAATGCAGGGGACATGGGTTCGAGCCCTGGTCTGGGAGGTTCCCACATGCCGTGGAGCAACTGGGCCCGTGAGCCACAATTGCTGAGCCTGCGCGTCTGGAGCCTGTGCTCCACAACAGGAGAGGCCGCGATAGTGAGAGGCCCGCGCACCGTGATAAAGAGTGGCCCCCGCTTGCCGCAACTAGAGAAAGCCCTCGCACAGAAATGAAGACCCAACACAGCCATAAATAAATAAATAAAACTTAAAAAAAAAACCTATGCTAAAAATTCATATAGATTCTCAAGGGACCCAGAGGAGCCAAAATAATTTTGGAAAAGAACAAAGTTGGAGGTCTCCCACTTCCTGATTTCAAATGTACAGTACAACCAAGTTACAATAATCAGTGTGATACTGGTATATAAATAGACATATAGACCAATACAACAGAAAGCACAGAAATATAACTGATATCAATGGTCAAATGATTTTTTTTTAGATGGTGGAGATTTTAGTTTATTTTATTTTTTTAACATCTTTATTGGAGTATAATTGCTTTACAATAGTGTGTTAGTTTCTGCTTTGTAACAAAGTGAATCAGTTATACATATACATATGTTCCCATATCTCTTCCCTCTTGCGTCTCCCTCCCTCCCACCCTCCCTATCCCACCCCTCTAGGTGGTCACAAAGCACAGAGCTGATCTCCCTGTGCTATGCAGCTGTTTCCCACTAGCTATCTACTTTACGTTTGGTAGTGTATATATGTCCACGCCACTCTCTCACTTTGTCCCAGCTTACCCTTCCCCCTCCCGGTATCCTCAAGTCCATTCTCTAGTAGGTCTGTCTTGATTCCCATCTTGCCCCTTAGGTTCTTCATGACCATTTTTTTTTTTTTTTGGATTCCATATATATGTGTTAGCATACGGTATTTCTTTTTCTCTTTCTGACTTACTTCACTCTGTATGACAGACTCTAGGTCCATCCACCTCACGACAAATAACTCAATTTCGTTTCTTTTTATGGCTGAGTAATATTCTATTGCATATATGTGCCACATCTTCTTTATCCATTCATCTGTCGATGAACACGTAGGTTGCTTCCATGTCCTGGCTATTGTAAATAGAGCTACAATGAACATTTTGGTACATGACTCTTTTTGAATTATGGCTTTCTCAGGGTATATGCCCAGTAGTGGGATTGCTGGGTCGTATGGTAGTTCTATTTGTAGTTTTTTAAGGAACCTCCATACTGTTTTCCATAGTGGCTGTATCAATTTACATTCCCACCAACAGTGCAAGAGGGTTCCCTTTTCTCCACACCCTCTCCAGCATTTATTGTTTCTAGATTTTTTGATGATGGCCATTCTGACTGGTGTGAGGTGATACCTAATTGTAGTTTTCATTTGCATTTCTCTAATGATTAGTGATGTTGAGCATTCTTTCATGTGTTTGTTGGCAATCTGTATATCTTCTTTGGAGAAACGTCTATTTCGGTCTTCTGCCTATTTTTGGATTGGGTTATTTGTTTTTTTGATATTGAGCTGCATGAGCTGCTTTAAATTATGGAGATTAATCCTTTGTCAGTTGCTTCCCTTGCAAATATTTTCTCCCATTCTGAGGGTTGTCTTTTGGTCTTGTTTATGGTTTCCTTTGCTGTGCAAAAGCTTTTAAGTTTCATTAGGCCCCATTTGTTTATTTTTGTTTTTATTTCCATTACTCTAGGAGGTGGGTCAAAAAGGATCTTGCTGTGATTTATGTCATAGAGTGTTCTGCCTATGTTTTCCTCTAAGAGTTTGATGGTGTCTGGCCTTACATTTAGGTCTTTAATCCATTTTGAGTTTATTTTTGTGTATGGCGTTAGGGAGTGTGCTAATTTCATACTTTTACATGTACCTGTCCAGTTTTCCCAGCACCACTTATTGAAGAGGCTGTCTTTTCTCCACTGTGTATTCTTGCCTCCTTTATCAAAGATAAGGTGACCTTATGTGTGTGGGTTTATCTCTGGGCTTTCTATCCTGTTCCATTGATCTATATTTCTGTTTTTGTGCCAGTACCATACTGTCTTGATTACTGTAGCTTTGTAGTATAGTGTGAAGTCAGGGAGCCTGATTCCCCCAGCTCCATTTTTTCGTTCTCAAGATTGCTTTGGCTATTCGGGGTCTTTTGTGTTTCCATACAATTTGTGAAATTTTTGGTTCTAGTTCTGTGAAAAATGCCAGTGGTAGTTTGATAGGGATTGCATTGAATCTGTAGATTGCTTTGGGTAGTAGAGTCATTTTCACAATGTTGATTCTTCCAATCCAAGAACATGGTATATCTCTCCATCTATTTGTATCATCTTTAATTTCTTTCATCAGTGTCTTATAATTTTCTGCATACAGGTCTTTTGTCTCCTTAGGTAGGTTTATTCCTAGATATTTTATTCTTTTTGTTGCAATGGTAAATGGGAGTGTTTTCTTAATTTCTCTTTCAGATTTTCCATCATTAGTGTATAGGAATGCCAGAGATTTCTGTGCATTAATTTTGTATCCTGCTACTTTACCAAATTCATTGATTAGCTCTAGTAGTTTTCTGGTAGCATCTTTAGGATTCGACAAGGATGCAAGAACATTCAATTGGGAAAGAATAATCTCTTCAACAAATTGTACTAGAATAATTGGATATCCACATGTAAAATAATGAAGTTAGACCCTTACCTTACACCATACACAAAATTAACTCAAAATGGATCAAACGCCTGAATTTAAGAGCTAAAGCTGTAAAACTCTCAGAGAAAAACATAGGGGAAAACCTTCATGACCTTGAATTTGGTCATAGTTTCTTAAATATGACACCAAAAGCACAGGCAACAAAAGAAACCGATAAATTGTACTTCATCAAAATGAAAAAATTTTGTTCATCAAAGGACACTATCAAAAAAAGTGAAAAAAAAAAAAAGTGAAAAGACAACCCACAAAATGGGCAAAAATACTTGCAAATCATATAAGGGTTTAATATCCAGACTATATAAAGAAGTCTTACAACTCAACAACCAAAAGAAAAACAGCCCTATTTTTCCTGAAGTATAGTTGATTTTAACAATGTCATGCTATCAGGTGTACAGCACAGTGATTCAGAGATATATATACATATATATACACATACATATATGTATATATATATATACGTTTGTGTATATATATACACACATATATATATGTATATTATATATACGTGTGTATATATATATATATATATAGAGAGAGAGAGAGAGAGAGAGAGAGAGAGAGAGAGTGAGACAGAGAGAGAGAGAGGGATTCTTTTCCCATATAGGTTATTACAGAGTATGGAGCATAGTTCCCTGTGCTATACAGTAGGTCCTTGTTGGTCATCTATTTTATATAAATAGTAGTGTGTATATGTTAATCCCAACCCCTAATTTATCCCTCCCCCCACTTTTCCCCTTTGGTAAACAAAAGTTTGTTTTCTATGTCTCTGAGTCTGTTTGTATATTGTAAATAAGCTCATTTGTATCTTTTTTTTTTTGGATTTCACATATAAGCAGTATCATATTTGTCTTTGTCTGGCTTACTTCACTTAGTATGATAATCTCTATGTCCACCCATGTTGCTGCAAATAGCATTATTTCATTCTTTCTTATGGCTGAATAATATTCCATTGTGTTCATATATACATATATACACACACACACACACACACACACACACACACACACCCCCCACATCTTCTTTATCCATTCATCTGTTGGTGGACACTTGGTTGCTTCCATGTCTTGGCTATTGTAAATAGTGCTGCAATGAACACTGGGGTGCAAGTATGTTTTTGAATTATAGCTTTCTCCGGATATATACCCAGGAGTGGGATTGCAGGATCGTATATGGTAACTCTGTTTTTAGTTTTTTAAGGAACCTCCACACTGTTCTCCATAGTGGCTGCATCAATTTACATTCCCTCTGACAGTGTAGGAGGGTTCCTTTTTCTCCACACCCTCTCCAGCATTTATTATTTTTAGACTTTTTGATGATAGCCATTCTTTTTAATTTTTAAAAAATTTATTTATTTATTTATTTATTTATTTATTTATCGCTGTAATGGGTCTTCGTTGCTGCGCACAGGCTTTCTCTAGTTGCGGCGAGCAGGGGCTACTCTTCGTTGCAGTGCACAGGCTTCTCATTGCGGTGGCTTCTCTTTTTGCGGAGCACGGCCTCTAGGTGCATGGGCTTCAGTAGTTGTGGTACGTGGCCTAGTAGCTGTGGCTCGCAGGCTCTAGAGTTCAGGCTCAGTAGTTGTGGCACACAGGCTTAGTTGCTCTGCAGCATGTGGGATCTTCCTGGACCAGGGCTCGAACCCTTGTCCCCTGCATTGGCAGGCAGATTCTTAACCACTGCGCCATCAGGGAAGAACCTCGATGATGGCCATTCTGACTGGAGTGAGGTGATACCTCACTGTAGGAAAAACAACCCAATTTTATTTATCTATTTTTTTATTTAAACAACAGAATTTATTTCTTACAGTTCTGAAGGCTAGAAAGTCCAAGATCAAGGTTTAGCCAACACTCTTCTATGGTGAAGGCTCTCTTCCTGGTTTGCAGACAGCTTCCTTCTTGCATGGTGGGGCAGGGGGTGCGAGGAAAGCAAGTTCTCTGGTGCCTCTTCTTATAAGGGTACTAATCTCATCACGAGGGCCCTACCTCGTCTAAACCTAATTACCTCCCAAAGGTGCTATCACCAAAAACATTGAGAGTTAGGGCTTCAGCATCTGAACTCGGGGCAGAGGGGACACAGTTCAGTTCACAGCATTTTGTAAAAACTGGCACCAGAAGAAATGCTAATTTCTTTTAATGTTCAGCACCTTATAACACCATTTATAACAACATTTAACTTGATATTAATACATTTGTAATCTTAAAAAAACAACCGTATTTTAAAAGAGGCAAAGGACTTTAATAGACATTTCTCCAAAGAAGCTATATAAATAGCCAATAAGCACATGAAAAGATGCTCAATGTCATTAGATATCAGGAAAATGCAAACCAAAGGCACAATGAGAAACCACTTCACACCTACTAAGGTGGCTAGAATAATAATTTTTTTTTAAGCCCAGAAAATAACAAGTGTTGGTGAGGATGTGGAGGAACTAGAACCCTCATTCAACTGCTGGTGGGAATGTAAAATGGTGCAGCCACTATGAAAAACAGTTTGGTGGTTCTTCAAAAAGTTAAACATAAAATTACCATGTTACCAACCATTCCAGTCCTAGATATATATCCAAAAGAATTAAAAACAGGGATTCGAACACATACTTGTACATCAATGTTCATAGCAGCACTATTCACAATAACCAAAAGGTGGAAACAACTTAAGCATCCATCAATTGATGAACAGATAAACAAAATGAGGTATATACATAAAATGAAATATTATTCACCCATAGAAAGGAATACAGTTTCGATACATGCCACAACATGGACCTTGAAAATATTAATGCTAAATGAAATAAGCCAGACATAAAAGGATAAATATTGTATGATTCCACTTATATGAAATATTTAGAAGAAGCAAATTCATAGAGACAGAAAGTAAATTAGAGGTTAGCAGGGGAGGCAGTAATGAGGAGTAATTGTGTAATAGGTACAGAATTTCTATGGGTACAGAGTGGTGATGGTTGTACAACACTGTGAATGTACTTAATGCCACTGAATTGTACACTTAAAATGGTTAAAATGGCAAATTTTATATATTTTAGCACAGTAAAAATTATAGTAGAATGTCAGCAAATGAATATAAAAAGAAGGATGGAATTAGAAAAATAGCCAGTTGTCAACCTTCACAGTACTAATTTAGGCAAGAAATCTCCATGGATGGTGCAAGTGGGATGAGAAATTGGATTTTACATAGTCTCAAAGTATCACCTCACAAAACACTTAGGAATAACAAAGGGAAAAAATACTTAAGTTTACATAGGCGAAACCTGGAAGACACCATTTTAACTAAGAAATCCAAGTTAGCACCACCAACAATAGAGTAAATTGATCCTGCATGCCACCCAATAGAATCACTTCTATGATCTTTTGGCCCCAAATTCATAACCTGGTCTAATCATGAGGCAACTTTGAACAAACCTTAATTTGGTAAGCATGGGGGAACTGGGAAGGGTTTAAGGGTTCAAACTTGCAACTAGTAGATAAGTTCTAGAAATCTAATGTACAATATAGTGATTACAGTCAACAATACTGTACTATAAATTTTAAAATTGCTAAAAGACTAGAGCTTAACTGTTCTCAACACAAAAAAATGATATTTATGTGACATGATAAAGGTGTTAGCTAACACTACTGCAGTAATCATATTGCAACATATAAGTGTACCAAATCAACATGTCATACACTTCAAATTTATACAATATTATATGTCAATTATATCTCAATAAAATTTCTTTTTAATTTTTAAAAAACAAATTAAGTCACATTCTACAAAATGACTGTTCTGTAATCTTCAAAACTGTCAAGGTCATGAAAGTCAAGGCAAGAGTGAGAAAGTGTTCCACTGAAAGAGACTGGTGACTAGGTGAATCCTAGGTTGAATCCATTCTGTGTAAAGAACAATATTGAGAAACTTGAACGGGGTCTCTGGTAAAAGGGTATACAGGAGTTCTTTGTACTATTCCTATAATAGTTTTGTAACCCCTGAGGGGTGGCTGAGAAGGGGGAGGGGTTCCCACACCTGGAGGGACCCTCAGGGGCTTGGATCAGGGGTGAGTGCACCCAGGATTTCCCCTGCTCAAGGCTGGGGAAGTCTGCCCGGCTCTCGGGCAGGGTCTTACGCCCTCAGAGGCCCCCTCTGTGCCGTGTTGGTCCTGGGAGTGTAGGGGGAGAACAGGAGAGGCCAGGGGTTGGGGTGAGAAGACAGGCAGTCAGGAGGGCCTCTCCAGGACCAGAGGAGTGGGAGAGGAGTGGAGGGCGTTGGCCCCGCCCACCCAAGCCCGGGAAACCTGCTGGGCTCCCAGGCCGGGTCCCCCACCCTCAATGGCCCCCTCGAGGCCATGTGGGTCCTGGGGGCATAGGAGGGAGGCCAGGGAGATCAGAGGTGGAGAGCACGCCAGGGCCCCTTCAGTTCCTTTGAGCCTAAGCCCCACCCCCTAAACGCCCCAGGGCCTTTTCCAGCCCTGTGGGTCCTAAGCATAGGCCCCGCCCACCATCCAAACCCTGCCCCTGCTTAGGCCCCACCCACCACAGCCATGGCCTTTTCCACTTTTTCTTTTTTCTCCTCCTCTTTTTTACTATTGTGGTTCAGTTTTACCTTCCAGTTGTTGTTTCATCTATATGTTTATCTTTATATTCTTCATAACGTATCTGTTAGTTTCCTAGTCTAATTTTTTTACTTTGTTATTGTTCTTTTTTTTTTTCCCACCCCATGTGACTTGCAGGATCTTGGTTCACAAGCTGGGGGTTGGGCTGAAGCTCCTGCAGTGGGAGTTCCAAGTCCGATCCACTGGATTAACAGAGAGCCTCAGACCCCAGGGAATATTCATAGGAGTGAGGTCTCACGGAGGTCCTCATCTCAGCACCAAGACCCAGCTCTACCAAACAGCCTACAAATTCCAGTATTGGAAGCCTCAGTCCAAACAACCAGTAAGACAGGAACACAATCCCACTCATCAAAAAAAAAAAAAAAAAAAAAACACAGACAGCAAAAAAATACATCACAGATGAAGAAGCAAGGTAAAAACCTACAAGACCAAATAAATTAGGAGGAAATAGGCAATCTACCTGAAAAAGGATCAGAGTAATGATAGCAAAGATGATCCAGAATCTCAGAAATAGAATGGAGGCACGGATCGAAAAATTACAAGAAATGTTTAACAGAGATGAACAACACAATAACTGCAATGAAATATACACTAGAAGGAATCAATAACAGAAGAACTGAGGCAAAAGGAGGAATAAGTGAGGTGGAAGACAAAATGGTGGAAATAACTGCCAAGGAGCAGAATAAAGAAAAAAGAATGAAAAGAATTGAAGACAATCTCAGAGACCTCTGTGACAACACTAAATGCACCAATAGTCAAATTATAGGGGTCCCAGAAGAAGAGAAAAAGAAAGGGTCTGAGAAAATATTTGAAGAGATTATAGTCAAAAACTTCCATAACGTGGGAAATGAAATAGTCACCAAGTCCAGGAAGTGCAGAGAGTCCCATAAGGATAAACTCTAGGAGAAACACATCAGGACACATATTAATCAAACTAACAAAAATTAAATTCAAAGAAAAAATATTAAAAGCAGCAAGGGAAAAACAAAAAATAACATACACAGGAATCCCCATAAGGTTATCAGCTGATTTTTCAGCAGAAACTCTGCAGGCCAGAAGGGAGTGGCAGGATATACTTAAAGTGAGGAAAGAGAAGAACCTACAGCCAAGATTACTCTACCCAGCAAGGATTTCATTCAGATTCGACGGAGAAATCAGAAGCTTTTCAGACAAACAAAAGGTAAGAGAATTCAGCACCACCAAACCAGCTTTACAGCAAATGCTAAAGAAACTTCTCTAGGGGGGAAACACAAGACAAGAAAAAGACCCACAAAAACAAACCCAAAACAATTAATAAAATGTCAATAGGAACATACATATTGATAATAACCTTGAATGTAAATGCATTAAATGCCCTAACCAAAGGACACAAACTGGCTGAATGGATACAAAAACAAGACCCATATATATAAGCTGTCTACAAGAGACCCACTTCAGACCTAGGGACACATACAGACTGAAAGCTAAGGGATGGAAAAAGATATTCCATGCAAAGGGAAATCAAAAGAAAGCTGGAGTAGCAATACTCGTATCAGATAAAACAGACTTTAAAATAAAGACTCTTACAAGAGATAAGGAAGGACACTACATAATGATCAAGGGATCAATCCAAGAAGATATAACAATTATAAATATGTATGCACCCAACATAGGAGCACCTCAATACATAAGGCAAATGCTAACAACCATGAAAGGTAAAATCGACAGCAACATAATAATAGTAGGGGACTTTAACACGCCACTTACACCAATGGACAGATCATGCAAACAGAAAATAAATAAGGAAACACAAGCTTTAAATGACACAATAGACACAGATAGATTTACCTGATATTTATAGAACACTCCACCCAAAAGTGGCAGAATACACTTTCTTCTCAAATGCACATGGAATATTCTCCAGGATAGATCACATCTTAGGTCACAAGTCAAGCCTCAGAAAATTTAAGAAAATTGAAATCATATCAAGCAGCTTTTCTGACCACAACGCTATAAGATTGCAAATCAATTACAGGAAAATATCTGTAAAATACACAAATACAAGGAGGCTAAACAGTGTGTTACTAAATAACCAAGAGATCACTGAAGAAATTTAAAAAATACAGAGAAACAAATGACAATGAAAACACGACGACCCAAAACCTATGGGACACAGCAAAAGCAGCTCTAAGAGGGAAGTTTATAGCAATTCAATCTCACCTCAAGAAACAAGAAAAATCTCAAATAAACAATCTAACCCTATACCTAAAGCAACTAGAGAAAGAAGAAAAAAGAAAACCCAAAGTCAGTAGAAGGAAAGAAATCATAAAGATCAGAGCAGACATAAATGAAACAGAAATGAAGAAAATAGCAAAGATCAATAAAACTAAAAGTTGATTCTTTGAGAAGATAAACAAAATTGATAAATCCTTAGCCAGACTCATCAAGAAAAAAAAAGGAGAGGATGCAAATCAATAAAATTAGAAATGAAAAAGGAGAAATCACAACTGACACTGCAGAAATACAAAGGATTATAAGAGACTACTACAAACAACTATAGGCCAATAAAATGGACAACCACGAAGAAATGGACAAATTCTTGGAAAAGTACAATTTTCCAAGACTGAACCAGGAAGAATTAGAAAATATAAACAGACCTATTACAAATAATGAAGTTGAAACTGTAATTAAAAATCTTCCAACAAACAAAAGTCAAAGACCAGATGGCTTCACAGCCTAATTCTATCAAACATTTAAAGCAGAGCTAACACCGATCCTTCTCAAACTCTTCCAAACAATTGCAGAGGAAGGAACACTCCCAAATTCATTCTACCAAGCCACCATCACCCTGATACCAAAACCAAAAATATATATCACAAAAAAAGGAAAATATAGACCAATATCACTGATGAACATAGATGCAAAAATCCTGAACAAAATACTAGCAAACAGAATCCAACAACGTATTAAAAGGATCATACCCCATGATCAAGTGGGATCTATCCCAGGGATGCAAGGATTCTTCAATATACGCAAACCACTGTGATACACCATATTAACAAATTAAGGAATATAAACCATATGATCATCTCAATAGATGCAGAAAAAGCTTTTGACAAAATTCAACACCAATTTATGATAAAATCTCTCCAGAAAATGGGCATAGAGAGAACCTACCTCAACACAATAAAGGCGATATATGACAAACCCACAGCAAACATCATACTCAACAGTGAAAAACTGAAAGCGTTTCCACTAACATCAGGAACAGGACAAGGATGTCCACTCTCACCACTCTTATTCAACATAGTTTTGGAAGTCTTTGCCATGCAATCAGAGAAGAAAAAGATATAAAAGGAATACAAATTGGGAAAGAATTAGTAAAACTGTCACAGTTTGCAAATGACACGATATTGTACGTAGAAAATCCTAAAGATGCTACCAGAAAACTGCTAGAACTAATCAAGGAATTTGGTAAGGTTGCAGGATACAAAATTAATGCACAGAAATCTCTGGTATTCCTATACACTAACAACGAAAAATCAGAAAGAGAAATTAAGGAAACAATCCCATTTACCATCACAACAAAAAGACGAAAATACCTAGGAATAAACCTACCTAAGGAGGCAAAAGGCTGGTACTCAGAAAACTATAAAACACTGATGAAAGAAATCAAAGATGACATAAACAGACGGAGAAATATAACATGTTCTTGGATTGGAAGACTCAATATTGTGAAAATGACTATACTACCCAAAGCAATCTACAGATTCCATGCAATTCCTATCAAACTACCAATGGCATTCTTCACAGAATTAGAACAAAAAATTTTACAATAGGTATGGAAACACAAAAGACCATGAATAGCCAAAGCAATCTTGAGAAAGAAGAACAGAGCTGGAGGAACAGGCACCCCAAATTCAAACTATACTACAAAGCTACAGTAATCAAGACAGTATGGTACTGGCACAAAAACAGAAATATAGACCAATGGTACAGGATAGAATGCCCAAAGATAAACCCATGAACATATGGTCACCTTATCTTTGATAAAGAGGCAAGAATATATAATGGAGAAAAGACATCCTCTTCAGTAAGTTGTGCTGGGAAAACTGGACAGCTACATGTAAAAGAATGAAATTAGGACACTCCCGAACACCATACACAAAAATAAACTCCAAATGGATTAAAGACCTAAATGTAAGACCAGACACTATAAAACTCTTAGAGGAAAACATAGGAAAAACACTCTTTGACATAAACCACAGCAAGATCTTTTTTGACCCACCTCCTAGAGTAATGGAAATAAAAACAAAAATAAACAAATGGAACCTAATGAAACTTAAAACTTTTGCACAGCAAAGGAAACCATAAACAAGACAAAAAGACAACCCTCAGAATGGGAGAAAATATTTGCAAATGAAACAACGGACAAAGGATTAATCTCCAAAATATACAAACAGCTCATGGAGCTCAAAATCAAAAAAAAACAAACAATCCAATTAAAAAATGGGCTGAAAACCTAAATAGACATTTCTCCAAAGAAGACATACAGATGGCCAAGAGGCACATGATAAGATGCTCAACATCACTAATTATTAGAAAAATGCAAATCAAAACTACAATGAGGTAACACCTCACACCGGTCAGAATGGCCATCATCAAAAAATCTAGAAAGAATAAATGCTGGAAAGGGTGTGGTGAAAAGGGAACCCTCCTGCACTGTTGGTGGGAATGTAAACTGATACAACCACTATGGAGAACAGTATGGAGGTTCCTTAAAAAACTAAAAATAGAACTGCCATATGACCCAGCAATCCCACTACTGGGCATATACCCTGAGAAAACCATAATTCAAAAACGGATATGTACCACAATGTTCACTGCAGCACTATTTACAAATAGCCAGGACATGGAAGCAACCTAAATGTCCATCAACAGATGAATGGATAAAGAAGATGTGGCATATATATACAATGGAATATTACTCAGCCATAAAAAGAAACAAAATTGATATATTTATTGTGAGGTGGATGGACCTAGAGTCTGTCATACAGAGTGATGTTAAGTCAGAAAGAGAAAAACAAATACTGTATACTAACATATACATATGGAATCAAAAAAAAATGGTACTGATGAACCTAGTGGCAGGGCAGGAATAAAGACACAGACATAGAGAATGGACTTGAGGACACAGGGTGAGGAAGGATAAGCTGGGACAAAGTGAGAGAGTAGCATGGACATATATACACTACCAAATGTAAAATAGATAGCTAGTGGGCAGCTGCATAGCACAGGGAGATCAGCTCGGTGCTTTGTGACCACCTAGATGGGTGGGATAGGGAGGGTGGGAGGGAGTCTCAAGAGGGAGGGGATATGGGGAATATATGTATGCATATGGCTGATACACTTTGTTGTACAACAGAAGCTAACACAGTATTATGAAGCAATTATACTCCAATCAAGATCTATTACAAAAAAAAAAAGAAAAAACCCATATCACTTTTTCAAAAACCCTTTCTAGTAAAGAACAAAGGAAGCAAAATATTTCAAAGCTTCGCTAAGTAAGTACATCTGATCTAAAATATAATCTCTAAAGGATCACATGAAATAGTAATGATTCTTCCTAGAACTTGATATAGCATATTTTCAAATGCTTAGAGAATAAAGGCAGAGATTTCACTCACCATATTGGGCAGCCTCATCAACATATCTTTACAGCGCAGTATACATGTAGATGCTCTTCGAAAATCCTCTTGAGCAATTGCCTGGGAAAGCAAAAAAATGTCAGTAACTGGTTAAAATGAAATAACAAGCTATTTGTCTATAAGTCAAATCTAACATATTTTTAACTGGTGTTAAAAAGTCTTAATTTCTTTTCTAATCTTCTTAGCAATGCTAACTGGTTGAGCTAAACATAACAGCCAGCTCAAAATACAGAGAAATAAGTGATAAGAATCTTGGGTAAGACAAAGTTGACACTGAATGACAAGAGTTATTTCATTTTTCTGGAAATATCAAAATTGGTGTATTATACAATCTTATGTTATTATATTATGATATAATGCCATGTCTGAGAGATGTTTCCCCAGCTTGAAGAGCTCTTGTATTTATCTCCACATTAGAGGAGTTTTTTACATTAAATAGCAGTCTTTTGTCCTAAAACAGGCTCATAGTAACTTCATAGTCTGAAATGCTGTGAACATCTGCTATGAAAGGCAGTTTAGTGCAATCCTATCTTGGAGCTAGAAGAGCTACTCTGATACTTATTACTTATAACATTGAACCTTATGCTCTCATGGCTTTAGCTTCCTCATCTATAAAACGAGGATACTGTACTAGATTATCTCTTAAGATTTCTTTCAGTTTTACCATTCTATGACACTCAAATGAACGAAAACATCAATCACACGTTACTTCCACACTTATAGAAGAGGCTTGTTTCAGTCATTAAAGAATTTAGCTGGTGAGGCATATTAAAAGAAACGTGGACATATACAAAAAAATAATTTTCTGAAGTACTTTCTCGGGGCAAAAATCCCTACATTCACTATTTTCTTTTCTCTTCCTCATGTGGTGTCAAATATTTTTGTGCTTTGGATAATAAAAGAATTGAGTAGAGAGAAGAAAAGATGAAGAATGTAAGAAGCCAGCTTCTCTAGTTTTCTCCTCTATCTACTTGCTGAATCTTAAGCTTGACATTTTGCTGAGTAGATACCCTTCTCTAAGGCATTAATAGTAGATTTTGTTAAAGGAGGGAAAAAAAACTGTAAGCACAAGAACCTCAATAAGCCAAATCTCAATTATCTATAGAGATTACAAAATAATATTCCCATCTATACAAATAAATGTTTGATGAATACGTGCTAATTGATACATTATTCAAGGTGAAGAAAATCTTATTATAAAGGAGATACACTGAGTGACAAACATCATATCAGAGGAGGATGCTTTCTGTTCTTAAAAGATATAAAACAATACAAGCCTTTAATAGTCAAAGAATCCATAGTGTCTATCAATACTCAGATTTTACAAAGGTCCAAAGGTCTTTTCATGTCTTCCTAAAACTTACTGAGGTAGAAGGCAACTATTAAAAAACTTATTCAATGAGAAATTGATAAAATACAATTTATTGGTTTTTTCTTCTTAAAAAAGAATATATGACTTTTACAGGGATCTTTTAAAATACAGAATATTTTTAAAGAATAAAATCAACTGTAATCTCCAAACTCAGATGATCACTACTGATATTCGGGTATATTTCCTTTCAAAACCATCTAGGTTTATATTTGTAGGGTTTGGATCTTGTTTTATGTTTTATTTAATTTTAAATTTGAATTGTTAAGTAAATAATCTAAAATTAAACATCTTTTTCTTTCAACAACAAAATAAATACTGAGATTTTATCTCAGAGGAAATAACAGGTCTAATAATTCAAGCTAGTTTTGAAAATTTATTCATCTTGTTGGACCAGAAATCAATATTTCAAATCCAAACGATATAGAATTCCAGTAAAAGAAGTCTTAAGGAAGAGGCAGCATGATGTAATGCTGTAGAAACCTTTGGTGAGCATCATACTTACCAGTGGAGCTTTCTGGAAATCACATGCCCAGGTCCCACCAGTTGGAGATTCTGAATCATTAGGTCTGGGATGATGCCCAGCCTATACTGATGTAGTAAAAAGAATACAGGATTTGGATTCCCAGCTTCCCCTCCCTCTTCTTTGCTCAGTGAACTTAGGCAAGTCACAACCTCTTTGAGCCTCAATTCCCTTTATCGTAAAATAGGGATAGTAATGTCTACCACATAGGATTGATCTTATGAGGATCAAATGAGATCACAGATATGAAAGCACTTTGTAAACTGTAAGGCAGTATACAAGAATGTTAACATATTTAACAGTCAAAACTACCACCAGTGCCAAGAATTGTAACAAAGGAAGTTATCTGTTCTTGTGTGGTACTCACTGCTTGTAAAATCATGTGCTAGCAGGTCTATACAGTATTACAACTTATACTGATGGATCAAGGAACCTTAAGTTTCCCTTCCTTAGAAGAGAGAAGAAAAACTCCAAGGTTGGACCTGAACTGCTGCTGCAAAGGATTATTGCCATTATGCAAGGAACTAAATGCTAGACAGACTATCACCTAATATGCTACTAAGTGATGATGACAACACAATCAATCCAAAGACAGTAAACTATGCTGAATGGATCCACTAAAAATGTATGCTAACTTCAACTGGACCTTCACTTTAGCTCAGCAAACAAGAATGTTACAGCTCCTAGTACCATGTCAAGTATATAGTACATGCTCAGTAAAAATTAGTTTCCTTCTTTGTTGATTTTCTTAGGACATTTCCCACCCAGATGTTCCAGCCCTTCTTCGTATTCTTCAAGTGCTCCATAACATACCACAACCTCCTACTGCACCTCTCCCAAAAATTACTTCACCTTCCACCTTATTAAAAAAACTCATGCGCTCCTCAACATCTAATTCTTCTTTGCAGTGTAAAATACCTAACTTATGTCCCTTTCCTAACCAGAGAAAACTCACAGTCTTCTTAATTTTCACAGCATAATTAGTTGTTCACCTTTTGTTTTACTGTGGAACTGGAACTTCATTCATATGAAAACAATTATCCTAGTGTAATGTATCTGTTTATAAATCTGTATCTTCCACAAAACTTACCTTAAGCTCCTATAAGAGAGGCATCACACATTAACATTTTTTTTTTTGGCCACACCACTCACGTGGCTTGTGGCAGGGGTCCCTAACCAGGCCACATAGCAGGAGGTGATCGGCGGGCCACTGGGCGAAGCTTCATCTGCATTTACAGCCACTCCCCATCGCTCACATTACCACCTGAGCTCCGCCTCCTGTCAGATCAGCAGCGGCATTAGATTCTCATAGGAGTGTGAACCCTACTGGGAACTGTGCATGCGAGGGATCTAGGTTACGCGCTCCTTATGAGAATCTAATGCCTGATGATCTGAGGTAGAGCTGAGGCAGTGATGCTAGCGCTGGGGAGTGGCTGCAAATACAGATTATCATTAGCAGAGAGGTTTGACTGCACAGAGACCATAATAAATCAATTGCTGGCAGACTCATATCAAAACCCTATCAGTGAGTGGGGAGTGACAATTAAGCTGCATCTGGTGGCAGGCTTTATGGTGGCAAGTGAGTTGATGTACTTCAATTGTACAGTTGCATCTGGTGGCAGGCTTTAAGTCAGGATCTGACACTTATTTTAGTCTGCGCATGGCCCACCCATTATTTTATTTACCACTTCTGTCCACGTTTGTTTCCCACACTGTGCGCTTGTCTCAGTCACAGTTTTGGTAAGCCCACAGGCTAACCCTAGCCAAAATGAGTAAAAAACAAACGTGCCAGAGAGCTTCTTTGAAAAGGGGGAAAGACCCAATGATGAGAAAGCAGAAGACTCTAAGACTGCCAACAAAAAGAAAGCTGCATTTAAAAGAAAATACCAAGAGTCCTTCTTAAATTACGGGTTCATTGCAACAGGTGATTCACATTCTCCAAGCCCACTTTGTATAATAGGTGGTGACCGGCTAACCAACGAAGCCATGAAACCTTCAAAACTGCTTTGCCACATGGAGTCCAAGCACCCTGCATTAAAAGATAAGCCTTTGGAGTTTTTCAAAAGAAAAAAACATGAACATGAAGAACAGAAGCAATTATTGAAGGCCACCACTTCATTAAATGTGTCTGCACTGAGAGCATCATTCTTAGCGGCTAACCACATTGCTAAAGCTAAGAAGCCCTTTACTACTGGTGAAGAGTTGATCCTGCCTGCTGCTAAGGACATCTGTCGTGAACTTTTAGGAGAGGTGGCACGTGTTCCTCTTTTGGCTAGCACCATACTAGACGACTTGATGAAGTAGTAGAGGATACTGAGGCACAACTGTTAGAGAGGATTAATGAGTCACCATGGTATGCAATCCAAGTTGATGAGTCTACTGACGTTGACAACAAGGTAAGAATGCTTGTTTTAGTGTGACATATTTTTCAGGAGAATGTGCATGAGGATATGTTATGTGCACTTTTGTTGCCAGCCAGCACCACAGCTGCAGAACTATTCAAGTCTTTGAATGATTACGTATCAGGAAAACTGAATTGGTCTTTTTGTGTCAGTGCATATATGGACGGAGCAGCTGCCATGACTGGATGTCTTTCTGGTTTCACTACTCGGGTCAAAGAGGTTGCTTCTGAATGTGAGTCTACGCACTGTGTCATCCATAGAGAAATGCTGGCTAGCCGAAAAATGTCACCTGAACTTAGCAACATTTTGCAGGATGTGATTAAAATTATCAACCACGGGGCTTTCCTGGTGGTGCAGTGGTTGGGGGTCTGCCTGCCGATGCAGGGGACACGGGTTCGAGCCCTGGTCTGGGAGTATCCCATATGCCGCGGAGCAACTAAGCGCATGAGCCACAACTACTGAGCCTGCGCGTCTGGAGCCTGTGCTCCGCAACGGGAGAGGCCCGCGCACCACGATGAAGAGTGGCCCCCGCTCGGCGCAACTGGAGAAAGCCCTCGCACAGAAATGAAGACCCAACACAGCCAAAAATAAATAAATAAATAAATTTTTTTAAAAAATTATCAACCACATTAAAGTACGTGCCCTTAACTCACATATGTTCATGCAGCTCTGTGAGGAGGTGGACACAGAGCACACACGTCTTCTCTTATACACAGAAGTGAGATGGCTTTCTAAAGGTGGATCACTGGCCAGAGTTTCTGAGTTATGAGAGCCGCTCCAGAGATTTCTTTAGAAAAACAGTCACCACTGGCAGCACATTTCACTGACACAGAATGGGTCGCAAAACTTGCATACTTGTGTGACATATTCAACCTGCTCAACGAACTCAAACTGTCACTTCAGGGGAAAACAACAACTGTGTTCAAGTGGGCAGATACAGTGGCTGCATTCAAAGCCAAACTGGAATTATGGGGGCAACGAGTGAAAATTGGGATTTCTGACATGTTTCAAACATTCGCAGAGATTTTGAAAGAAACTGAGCCAGGGCCTTCTTTCTCCCAGCTGGTGCATGATCACCTATCTCAGCTTTTAAAAGAGTTTGAGCATTACTTCCCAACCACAGAAGACCCCCGAGCTGGGAAGGAATGGATCCGCAACCCATTTGTAAATAAGCCAGGTGAATTGACTTTGTCCGTGCTAGAAGAGGATCAACTGCTTGAGATTGCAAATGATGGTGGCCTTAAAAGTATGTTTGAGACAACTTCAAATCTCCATACATTACGGATTAAAGTCAAGGCGGAATATCCTGAGATTGCCACAAAAGCACTGAAAAGCCTGCTTCCATTTCCAACATCCTATCTTTGTGAAGCAGGGTTTTCTGCAGTGACAGCAACCAAAACGAGATTACGGAGTAGACTGGACATAAGCAAAACACTTCAGGTGTCACTGTCTCCCATCACCCCCAGATGGGACCATATAGTTGCAGGAGAACAAGCTCAGGGCTCCCACTGGTACTGCATTATGGTGAGTTGTATAATTATTTCATTATATATTACAATGTAATATAAATAGAAATAAAGTGCACAATAAATGTAATGCACTTGAATCATCCCGAAACCATCCCGCCCCTCTCCGGCCCATGGAAAAATTGTCTTTCACGAAACCAGTCCCTGGTGCCAAAAAGGTTGGGGACTGCTGGCTTGCATGATGTTAGTTCCCTGACCAGGGATTGAAAGCTGGCCACGGCAGTGAAAGCACTGAGTCCTAACCCCTGGACCGCCAGGGAATTCCCTGGTTTTTTTTATCTCTAGTGCACAGAGCATTGACTTACATAGCAGGCACTAAATAAATGTTTATCCCTCTGTACACGTATTTGATCAGATTCATTTCCATCTCCTTCTGGTATATGACCCATTAATTATGCCTTCCTCTTTATCCAACTCCTCCAATCTTCTTCCTGCCTTTTCATATTCTACCTATAATGTGTTCCTATATATTCTATTTTGAAAATAACGTTCCTTGACTGTGCTTCTCTCAGCAGCTACAACTCAATTTTTCTTCTCATTGTCAAACATCCTGACAGAATATGCTGTATTAATGCTTCTCAAATTTTAGCATAAACAGAATCATATGGAAGCCTTGCTAAAACACAGATTGTTGGACCCTACTTCCAGAATTTCTGATTCATTGAGTCTGGGGTGGCACCCAAGAATTTTCATTTCAAACGAGTTCCCAGGTGATATTGATGCTGCTGGTCCAGGAACCACACTTTGAGAATCACGGCTCTAGACCAATCCTACACCAAAACAGTTCTGATTCTTTTTTTTTTAATAGTTGATTGATTCATTGATTGATTGATTTTTTGGCTGTGTTGGGTCTTCGTTGCTGCGTGGGGGCTTTCTCTAGTTGTGGAGAGCAGGGGCTACTCTTCGTTGCGGTGCACGGGCTTCTCATCACAGTAGCGTCTCTTGTTGCAGAGCACAGGCTCTAGCCACATGCAGGCTTCAGGAGCTGCAGCACACGGGCTCAGTAGTTGTGGCACACAGGCCCTAGAGCACGCAAGCTTCAGTAGTTGCAGCTCATGGGCTCAGCAGTTGTGGCTCGCAGGCTCTAGAGCACAGGCTCAGTAGTTGTGGCGCACGGGCTTAGTTGCTCCGTGGCATGTGGGATCTTCCCGGACCAGGGCTTGAACCCATGTCCCCTGCACTGGCAGGCGGATTCTTAACCACTGCACCACCAGGGAAGTCCCAGTTCTGATTCTTTTTGGTCTCAGGGCCCTATAACTCTTAAAAATTATTGAGGACTCAAAGCGATTTTGTCTATCTACCTTAAAGCTATCAATATTTACCATATTATAAATTAAAACTGAAATTTTAAAAAACATTCATTGAAAAATGAGGTTGACTATGTTAATATAAATAACACATTCTTGTGAAAACTATATTTTCAAAAAAAAATTAGCAGAAAGTACCATTGTACTACATTTTTACAGATCTGTAAATGGTTTAATAGAACACCTGGATTTTCATATCTGATTCTGCATTATACCTACTATAATGTTGTCTTGATTGAAGTACATGAAGGAAATCCATTCTTACAAATATATGTAGTTGGAAAATAGTCTTTTCAGATAATTGAAGCTATTCTTCTTTGATACAAGACCAAAACTAAGCAAGTGGCAGCTTCTTAAAGGTTAGTTGCAGTGTGAATTCTGGAACCATACAAGTGAACTTTTCATGAATGAACTTTTACATTAAAACCCATGGATCTATCTTACACTTTGACTCCATCTTTTACCCATGCATGATTTTGTAACAATATGAACTGGTAATTTGGAAAATACTGGTTAACTGAGTTATGTAGCTATACCAAGGTTGACACATTCCATTATAACATGTCCAAAAAAATCACATTCATCCTCACCACTCTTATTCAACATAGTATTGAAAGTCCCAGCCAGCACAATAGGCTAGAAAAGGAAATAAAGGGAATACAGATTGGAAAGGAATAAAACTGTCCCTATCTGCGGATGACATGATAGTTAGTCTACACAGACAATTCCAAGAAATTTACCAAAAAATTCTAGAATAAGTGAACTCAGCAAAGAGATAAGATGCAAGATCAGGCCTCCCTGGTGGCGCAGTGGTTAAGAATCCACCTGCCAATGCAGGGGACACAGGTTTGAGCCCTGGTCTGGGAAGATCCCACATGACGTGGAGCAACTAAGCCCATGCACCACAACTACTGAAGCCCGTACGCCTAGAGCCTGTGCTCCACAACAAGAAGCCACCACAATGAGAAGCCCACGCACCGCAACGAAAGAGTAGCCCCCGCTCGCCACTGCAAGTAGAGAAAGCTCATGACCCAAAGCAGCCAAAAAAAAAAAAGATGCAAGATCAACATATGAAAACCAATTTTGGAAGAATCACTTCTAGAATGGTGACTTAAAGATCTCTGAAACTCCATTCCTCCAGGAAAGCAATGAGGACTTGGGCAAAAATTGTCAAAATTAAGTTTTTCAGAACTCTGGAAATTAAAAAAGAGCTTGCAACGATCTTAGAGGTGTTTACTCAAGAAAATCAGCTGATTTTTCTTGAATAAAAGAACTTGGTAAGGGCAACAAGCCTGTAGTATTTTAAATTGCTCATTTTATCCCCCTCTCCAGCCCTGCAAAAGCCTTGAAAACCAGTAGATTGGGAACCATATTAGCTTAGGAGGCAATGAAAAGGACAGAATGAGTTTGGAGGAGCCAAAAAAGCCCCATCCCCAGAGAATCATCACTAATTGACCAGTCTGGCAGCTCCATGGAAAAGCCTCATTCATAGGTCTTTTTTTTTTGAGATATAATTCATACACCATAAAATTCAACATTTTAAAGTGCACAATAAATTGCATTTTAAAACCACTGAAGTGGTTTTTAGTATATTCACAAGGTTGTGCAACCATCACCACTATCTATTTCCAGAACATTTTCATCATCCCCAAATAAAACCCTGTACCAATCAGTAACCACTACCCATCACCTTTTTCTTCCAGCCCCCGGCAACCAATAAGCTACTTTCTATCTCTATGGATTCGCTTATTCTGGAAATTTAATATACATAGAATCATATAATACAATACATGGCCTTTTATATCTAGCTTCTTTCACCTAGCAAAGTGTTCTCAAAGTTCATCCATGTTGTATCATGGATTAAATATTCCATTATATGGGTATGCTACATTTTGTTTCTCCATTCATCATCTGATTGACATTTGGGTTGTTTCCATTTTGTTTTGGGTTTTTTTTTAATTTTTTATATCATATATATTTCTTATTGAAGTATACTTGATTTACAATATTATGTTACTTTAGGTATACAGCACAGTGATTCAGTATTTTTACAGATTATAGTCTTTAAAGCTATTACAAGATAATGGCTATAATTCCCTGTGCTATACAATACATCCTTGTTGCTTATCTACTTTATACACAGTAATTTGTATCTCTTAATCCCATACCCTTAAATTGTCCCTCTCCCCTTTCCCTCTCCAGTTGTTTCCTTTTTGGAGCTATTATGAATAATGCTGCTATGAATATTTGTGTTACAAGCATTTGTATGAACATATGTTTTCAATTCTCTTGTGCATATACCTAGGAGTAGAATTGCTAAGTCATATGGAAGCTTTATGTTTAGCTTTTTGAGAACTTCCAAACTGCTTTCGACAGTAGCTGCACCATGTTACATTCCCACCAGCAGTGTATCAGGATTTCAATTTCTCCATATCTTCACCAACACTTCTTATTTTCCATTTTTGTATTTATACATATCTGAGTGTCTGCAAAGTGGCATCTCATTGTGGTTTTCATCTGCATTTCTCTAATGACTAATAATGTTGAGCATCTTTTCATGTGCTTATTGGCCATTTGTTTATCTTCATGGGAGAAATGCCTACTCAAGTGTTTTGCCCATTTTAAATTTGAATTATTTATACTTTTATTGTTGAGTTCCAAGAACTCTTTATGTATTCTAGATGCTAAATAATTATCAGTTATATGACATGCAAATATTTTCTCCCATTCTGTAGCAGCCCACTGACTTCTAGTGTCTTTTGATGAACAAAAGTTTAAAATTTTGTGACTTCCCTGGTGGCACAGTGGTTAAGAATCCACCTACCAATGCAGGTTCGAGCCCTGGTCCAGGAAGATCCCACATGCCGCGGAGCAACTAAGCCTGTGCACCACAACTACCGAGCCTGCACTCTAGAACCCGCGAGCCACAACTACTGAGCCCACGTGCCTAGAGCCCGTGCTCCGCAACAAGAGAAGCCACCGCAATGAGAAGCACGTGCACCGCAACAAAGAGTAGCCCCCACTCACCACAGCTAGAGAAAGCCCGCACGCAGCAATGAAGACCCAACACAGCCAAAAATAAATAAATAAATTTATTTTTATAAAAAAAAGTTTAAAATTTTGGTGAAGTCCAATTTAGCGATTTTTTCTTTGCTTGTGCTTGAGGTGTCATATCTAAGAAATCATTGCCTTACCTAAGGTCACAAAGATTTATACCTATGTTTTCTTCTAAGAGTTTTATATTTTCAACTCTTACTTTTAGATGTTTGACCATAAATATGGGGGTTTATTTCTGGACTCTCAGTTCTTTTCAATTGATCTATATGTCTGTCTTCACACCAGTAGCACACACTATCTTGATACTATAGTTTTGCAGCAAGTTTTGAAATTAAGAAATGTGAGTCCTCCAACTTTGTTCTTTTTCAAGATCGTTTTGCCTGTTTTGGGTCTCATGAGTGCTGATATGAATTTTAGGATAAGGGCATCAATATCTGCAAAAAACAAGGAAGCTAGAATTTTGATAGGGATGGAATTCAATCTGTAGATCAATTTGGGGGAATATTGATTGCCATCTAAACAATATTAAGCCTTCCAATCCATGAATATAGAATATTTTTCCATTTATTTTGATCTTCTTAACTTCTTTCAGTAAAATTTTATGGCTTCTTTTCACTTCTTTTGTTAAATTTATTCATGAGTATAATCCCTAAATAAAATTCTCTATTCTCAAATGACATGATCTTACATAGAGAATATCCCTAGAAATCCACACAAAAAAACTAGAAGAACTAATAAACAAGTTCAGCCAGGTTACAGGGTACAATAAACAAAAATCAATTGTATTTCTATTCACTAACAATGAGTAAACCAAAAATGAAATTAAGAAATCAATTCCATTTAAATTACAAAAAAAATTAAAAATTAGAAATGAATTTAACAAAAGAACTGCAAGACTTACACACTAAAAACTACAAAACATTGTTGAAAGAAATTAAAGAAGGCCTAAGTAAACAGAAAGATATCCCATGTTCACAGATCAGAAGACTTAATAGTCTTAAGATGGCAATGTTCCCCAAATTGAGCCAAAGATTCAATGCAATTCCCATCAAAATTCTAGCTGGCTTTTTCTTCGGACACTGACATGCTGATCTTAAGATTCATCTGAAAATTTAAGGGACCCACAACAGGCAAAACCATTTTGAAAAAGAAGAACAAAGTCATAAGGCTCACACTTACTATTTCAAAACTGACTACAAAGCTACCATAGTCGAGACTATGGTATTGGCATAAGGAGAGACATATAAATCAACAGAATAAAACTAATATTCCGTAAAGAAATGCTTACATTTAGGGTCAACTGATTTTTGACAAGGGTGCAAAGACAATTCAATGAGGAAAGAATAGTCTCTTCTAAAAAATGGTGCTAGGACTGGATACCCAATACCAAAGAATGAAATTGCATACCTACCTCATGTCATATGAAAAACTGACTCAAAGTGGACCAAAGGCTTAAATGTAAAGCTAAAAGCTATAAAATTCTTAGACTAAAATACAGGAGTAAATCTTCATGATCCTGGATTAGGCAATGGTTTCTCAGATATGACAACTAAAGCACAAGCAACAAATGAAAACAGATGTCAATTCTCCCCAAATTGATATATAGGCTGAACATAATTCCAATGAAAATTCCAGCAAAAACTCTGTGTAAATGTGGACAAGATTATTCTAAAATTTATATGTAAAGGAAAAGGAATTAGAATAGCTAAAATAATTCTGAAAAATAATAATAAAATGGAAACAATGACTCTACACATTTTCAAGACTTTATAGCTATAGTAACCAAGACAGTGTGGTATTGAAAGAAGGATACACCCATAGATCAAAAGGAAAGAATAGAGATCCCAGAAAGAGATCCATCCACACAAGTATGGCCAACTGATATTTAACAAATGTGCAAAAGCAATTCAATGGCAGAGGGATAGTCTTTTCAACTAAATGTGCTGGAGCAACTGGATATCCATAAACAAAAAAGGAACCTTGACCTAAACCTCACACCTTACACAAAAATTAACTCAAAATCAATCATAGATTTAAACACAAAAGGTAAAGCTATAAAACTTTTAGAAGAAAATATAGGAGAAAATCGTTCAGATCTAAGGCTCGGTGAAGAGTTTTCAGACAGAATACCAAAAGCATAATCCATAATAGAAAAAAATCAATTGGACTTCATCAAAATTACTTTTGTTCTGCAAACCGATTAAAAGACTGAACAGACAAGCTACAGACTAAGTGACAATATTTACAACACATATTTGACAAAGGACTCAAATCTAGAATATATAATTCTCAAAATTCAGAGTAAAAAATTCAAACAATCCAATTACAAAATGGCCAGGAGACATTAAGACACATCTCACCTAAGAGTATATACAAATGGCGGGACTTCCCTGGTGGTACAGTGGTTAAGAATCCGCCTGCCAATGCAGGGGACATGGGTTCGAGCCCTGCTCGGAGAAGATCCCACATGCCGTGGAGCAACTAAGCCCGTGCGCCACAACTACTGGGCCTGCACTCTAGAGCCCACGAGCCACAACTACTGAGCCACAACTACTGAGCCACAACTACTGCCACAACTACTAAAACCCGTGCGCCTAGAGCCTGTGCTCCACAACAAGAAAAGCCACCACAATGAGAAGCCCGCACACCACAACGAAGACTAGACCCCGCTCGCCGCAACTAGAGAAAGCCCGTGTGCAGCAACGAAGACCCAAAGCAGCCAAAAATAAATAAACAAATAACTAAATTTTTTTAAAAAAAGAATATACAAATGGCAAATAAGTACATAAAAAAAATTCGACATCATTAGCCATTAGTGAAAAGCAAATTAAAACTGATGAGATATCACTACACGTCTAATAGAACAGCTAAAATAAGTCACAATACCAAATGCTAGCATGGATGCAGAGAATGGGATCTCTCATATATTGCTGGTGGGAATTAAAATGTCATAGCCACTCTAAAAAACAGTTTGGGAGTCTCTTTAAAAATAAATAGGTAGAGGGGAGCTTCAAGATGGCAGAACAGTGAGACGTGAAGATCACCTTCCTCCTCACAAATACATCAGAAATACATCTGCAAGTGGAACAACTCCTACAGAACACCTACTGAACACTGGCAGAAGACCTCAGACCTCCCAAAAGGCAAGAAACTCCCCACGTACCTGGGTAGGGCAAAAGAAAAAACAGAGACAAAACAATAGGGACGGGACCCGCACCAGAGGGAGAGAGCTGTGAAGGAGGAACAGCTTCCACACACTAGGAAGCCCCGTCGCGGGCAGAGACGGCGGGTGGCGGAGGGGGGAAGCTTCGGAGCCACAGAGGAGAGCGCATCAACAGGGGTGCAGAGGGCAAAGCGGAGAGATTCCCGCACAGAGGATCAGTGCCGACCAGCACTTACCATCCAGAGATGCTTGTCTGTTCACAAGCCGGGACGGGCAGGGGCTGGGAGCTGAGGCTCCGGCTTCGGAGGACAGATCGCAGGGAGAGGACTGGGGTTGGCTGCATGAACACAGCCTGAAGGGAACTAGTGTGCCACAGCTAGCCGGGATGGAGTCCGGGAAAAAGTCAGGAGCTGCCGAAGAGGCAAGAGACTTTTTCTTGCCTCTTTGTTTCCTGGTGCGTGAGGAGAGGGGATTAAGAGCGCCACTTAAAGGAGCTCCAGAGACAGGCGCGAGCCGAGGCTATCAGCGCGGCCCCAGAAATGGGCAAGAGACGCTCAGGCTGCTGCTGCAGCCACCAAGAAGCCTGTATGCTAGCACAAGTCACTATCCACACCGCCCCTCCCGGGAGCCTGTGCAGCCCGCCACTGCCAGGGTCCCGTAATCCAGGGACAACTTCCCCGGGAGAACGCACGGCGCGCCTCAGGCTGCTGCTACGTCACGCCGGCCTCTGCTGCCGCAGCTCACCCCGCACTCCGTGCCCCTCCCTCCCCCAGGCCTCAGTGAGCCAGAGCCCCTGAATCAGCTGAGCCTTTAACCCCGTCCTGTCTGAGTAAGAACAGACGCCGTCAGGCAACCTACACGCAGAGGCAGGGCCAAATCCAAAGCTGACCCCAGGAGCTGTGTGAACAAAGAAGAAAAAGGGAAATTTCTCCCAGCAGCCTCAGGAGCAGCGGATTAAATGTTCACAACCAACTTGCTGTACCCTACATCTGTGGAATACCTGAATAGACAATGAACCATCCCAAATTGAGGAGGTGGACTTTGGGAGCAACGATATATATTTTTTTCCCCTTTTTCTGTTTTTGTGAGTGTGTATGTGTATGCTTCTGTGTGTGATTTTGTCTGTATAGCTTTGCTTTTACCATTTGTCCTAGGGTTCTGTCTGTTCGTTCTTTGTTTTTTTAGTATACTTTTCAACGCTTGTTATCATTGGTGGACTTGTTATTTGGTTTGGTTGTTCTCTTCTTTCCTTCGTTCTTTTTAATTACTTTAAAAAAATTTTTAATAATCATATGTTGTTCTTTTAATAACATTTTAATTTTATTATATTTTATTTTATCTTTTCCTTTCTTTCCTTCTTTTTTTCTCCCTTTTATTCTGAGCAATGTGGATGACAGGATCTTGGTGCTCCAGCCAGGGGTCAGGGTTGTGCCTCTGAGGTAGGAGAGCCAAGTTCCGGACATTGGTCCACCAGAGACCTCCCAGCTCCATGTAATATCAAATGGTGAAAATCTCCCAGAGATCTCCATCTCAACGCCAAGACCCAGCTCCACTCAACGAAGAGCAAGCTACAGTGCTTGACACCCTATGCCAAACAACTAGAAAGGCAGGAACACAACCCCACCCAGTAGCAGACAGGCTGCCTAAAATCATAATAAGGTCACAGACACCCCAAAACACACCACCAGACGTGGACCTGCCATCAGAAAGACAGGATCCAGGCTCATCCACCAGAACACAGACACCAGTCCCCTCCACCAGGAGGCCTACGCAACCCACGGAACCAACCTTAGCCACTGGGGGCAGACACCAAAAACAACGGGAACTACGAACCTGCAGCCTGTGAAAAGGAGACCCCCAAATACAGTAAGTTAAGCAAAATGAGAAGGCAGAGAAACACACAGCAGATGAAGGAGCAAGGTAAAAACCCACCAGACCTAATGAAGAGGAAATAGGCAGGCTACCTGAAAAAGAATTCAGAATAATGATATTAAAGATGATCCAAACTCTTGGAAATAGAATGGAGAAAATACACGAAACGTTTAACAAGGACCTAGAAGAACTAAAGAGCAAACAGACAGTGATGAACAACACAATAAATGAAATTAAAAATTCTCTAGAAGGGATCAATAGCAGAATAACTGAGGCAGGAGAACGGATAAGTGACCTGGAAGATAAAATAGTGGAAATAACTACTGCAGACCAGAATAAAGAAGAAGGAATGAAAGGAATTGAGGACAGTCTCAGAGACCTCTGGGACAACATTAAATGCACCAACATTGGAATTATAGGGGTCCCAGAAGAAGAGGAGAAAAAGAAAGGGACGGAGAAAATATTTAAAGAGATTAGAGTTGAAAACTTCCCTAATATGGGAAAGTAAATAGTTAATCAAGTCCAGGAAGCACAGAGACTCCCATACAGGATAAATCCAGGGAGAAACACACCAAGGCACATATGAATCAAACTATCAAAAATTAAATTAAAGAAAAAATATTAAAAGCAGCAAGGGAAAAACAACAAATAACATACAAGGGAATCCCGATAAGGTTAACAGCTGATCTTTCAGCACAAACTCTGCAAGCCAGAAGGGAGGGGTAGGACATATTTAAAGTGATGAAAGGGGGAAACCTACAACCAAGATTACTCTACCCAGCAAGACTCTCATTCAGATTTGATGCAGAAACTAAAACCTTTAGAGACAAGCAAAAGCTAAGAAAATTCAGCACCACCAAACGAGCTTTACAACAAATGCTAAAGGAACATCTCTAGGCAGGAAACACAAGAGAAGGAAAAGACCTACAATAACAAACCCAAAACAATTAAGAAAATGGTAATAGGAACATACATATTGATAATTACCTTAAATGTAAATGGATTAAATGCTCCAACAAAAAGACACAGACTGGCTGAATGGATACAAAAATAAGACCCGTATATATGCTGTCTACAAGAGAACTACTTCAGACCTAGGGACACATACAGACTGAAAGTGAGGGGATGGAAAAAGATATTCCATGCAATTGGAAATCAAAAGAAAGCTGGAGTAGCAATTCTCATATCAGACAAAATAGACTTTAAAACAAAGACTATTACAAGAGACAAAGAAGGACACTACATAATGATCAAGGGAACAATCCAAGAAGAAGATATAACAATTGTAAATATTTATGCACCCAACATAGGAGCACCTCAATACATAAGGCAAATACTAACAGCCATAAAAGGGGAAATCGACAGCAACACCATCATAGTAGGGGACTCTAACACCCCACTTTCACCAATGGACAGATCATCCAAGAGGAAAATAAATAAGGAAACACAAGCTTTAAATGATACATTAAACAAGATGGAATTAACTGATATTTATAGGACATTCCATCTGAAAACAACAGAATACACGTTCTTCTCAAGTGCTCATGGAACATTCTCCAGTATAGATCATATCTTCGGTGACAAATCAAGCCTTGGTAAATTTAAGAAAATTGAAATCGTATCAAGTATCTTTTCTGACGACAACGCTATAAGACTAGATATCAATTACAGGAAAAAAATCTATAAGAAATACAAACACATGGAGGCTAAACAATACACTACCTAATAACCAAGAGATCACTGAAGAAATCAAAGAGGAAATCAAGAAATACCTACAAACAAATGACAATGAAAACACGACGACCCAAAACCTATGGGATGCAGCCAAAACAGTTCTAACAGGGAAGTTTATAGCAATACAATCCTACATGAAGAAACAAGAAACATCTCAAATAAACAACCTAACCTTACACCTGAAGCCATTACAGAAAGAAGAACAAAAAACCCCCAAAGTTAGCAGAAGGAAAGAAATCATAAAGATCAGATCAGAAGTAAATGAAAAAGAAATGAAAGAAACGATAGCAGAGATCAATAAAACTAAAAGCTGGTTCTTTGAGAAAATAATCAAAATTGATAAACCATTAGCCAGACTCATCAAGCAAAAAAGGGAGAAGACTCAAATCAATAGAATTGGAAATGAAAAAGGAGAAGTAACAACTGACACTGCAGAAATACAAACGATCATGAGAGATTACTACAAGCAACAATATGCCAATAAAATGGACAACCTGGAAGAAATGGACAAATTCTTAGAAATGCACAACCTTATGAGACTGAACCAGGAAGAAATGGAAAATACGAACAGACCAATCACAAGCACTGAAATTGAGACTGTGATTAAAAATCTTCCAACAAACAAAAGCCCAGGACCAGATGGCTTCACAGGCGAATTCTATCAAACATTTACAGAAGAGCTAACACCTATCCTTCTCAAACTCTTCCAAAATATTGCAGAGGGAGGAACACTCCCCAACTCATTCTACGAGGCCAGCATCACCCTGATACCAAAACCAGGCAAAGATGTCACAAAAAAAGAAAACTACAGACCAATATCACTGATGAACATAGATGCAAAAATCCTCAATAAAATACAAGCAAACGGAATCCAACAGCACATTAAAGGGATCATACACCACGATCAAGTGGGGTTTATCCCAGGTATGCAAGGATTCTTCAATATACGCAAATCAATCAATGTGATACACCATATTAACAAACTGAAGAATAAAAACCATAAAACTAAAAAACTGGACAGCTACATGTAAAAGAATGAAATTAGAACACTCCCTAACACCATACACAAAAATAAACTCAAAATGGATTAAAGACCTAAATGTAAGGCCAGACACTATCAAACTCTTAGAGGAAAACATAGGCAGAACACTCTATGCCATAAATCACAGCAAGATCCTTTTTGGTCCACCTCCTTGAGAAATGGAAATAAAAACAAAAATAAACAAATGGGACCTAATGAAACTTAACAGCTTTTGCACAGCAAAGGAAACCATAAACAAGACAAAAAGACAACCCTCAGAATGGGAGAAAATATTTGCAAACGAAGCAACTGACAAAGGATTAATCTCCACAATTTACAAGCAGCTCATGCAGCTCAATATCAAAAAAACAAACAACCCAATCCAAAAATGGGCAGAAGACCTAAACAGACATTTCTCCAAAGAAGATATACAGATTGCCAACAAACATCTGAAAGAATGCTCAACATCATTAACCATTAGAGAAATGCAAATCAAAACTACAATGCGATATCATCTCACAGCGGTCAGAATGGCCATCATCAAAAAATCTACAAACAATAAATGCTGGAGAGGGTGTGGAGAAAAGGGAACCCTCTTGCACTGTTGGTGGGAATATAAATTGATACAGCCACTATGGAGAACATATGGAGGTTCCTTAAAAAAACTACAAATAGAACTACCACACAACCCAGCAATCCAATTACTGGGCATATACCCTGAGAAAACCATAATTCAAAAAGAGTCATGTACCACAATGTTCATGACATGAATAGATAAAGAAGATGCGGCACATATATACAATGGAATATTACTCAGCCATAAAAAGAAACGAAATTGAGTTATTTGTAGTGAGGTGGATGGACCTAGAGTCTGTCATCCAGAGTGAAGTAACTCAGAAAGAGAAAAACAAATACTGTATGCTAACACATATATATGGAACCTAAAAAAAAAATTTTCATGAAGAACCTAGGGGCAAGATGGGAATAAAGACGCAGACCTACTAGAGAATGGACTTGAGGACACGGGGAGGGGGGGAAGGGTAAGCTGGGACAAAGTGAGAGAGTGGTAGTGTGTACATGGACATATATACACTACCAAATGTAAAATCGATAGCTAGTGGGAAGCAGTCGCATAGCACAGGGAGATCAGCTCGGTGCTTTGTGACCAGCTAGAAGGGTGGGATAGGGAGCGTGGCAGGGAGGGAGACACAAGAGGGAAAAGATATGGCGATATATGTATATGTATAACTGATTCACTGTGTTATAAAGCAGAAACTAACACACCATTGTAAAGCAATTATACTCCAATAAAAATGTTTAAAAAAAATTTTTTTTAAAAAGAGAAAAACAACTATTATGTATAAAATAAGCCAAAGGATGTATCGTGTAACACGGGAATATAGCCAATATTTTATAACTATAATTGGAGTATAACCTTAAAAATTGTCAATCATTATATTGCACACATGTAACATATAATATTGTACATCAACTATATGTCAATAAAAAAATTAAATAAAGCACTCAGGTTTTTTCTCACGTGAACTGCTATCAAGCCAAATGTACCCCTGACACAGTGTATTATATAGGGAGTTGGTTTCTTAAATATTGGAATTTTATAGGCTTGCAGAGTTTAACAGCCCAAGGTCATACAGCAAGTTGGTGTAATAGTTAAGATACAAGACCAAGCCCTGCTGGACTTCATATCAGTTTTTTATAGTAGTTGCATTAAAGTAGCCCACAAAGGATATTAACATTACAAGGCAAGACAAAATTACCACAAGGGGCTCTCTTTTTAAATAGTCAACCTAAGTTGTAGGGTAGGGAGCGTTAGACTAACAGTCAGAAAATCTTGGTTCTGGTCTTAGATCTTCAACTAACTAACACCTTCTCTCTGAACCTGTTTCATCATTGAAAAAATGAGAAGGAATTAAACAAAACCTAAGAAAATGGGTAGATATCTCATATTCATGGATCAGAATACTTAACATGATTAAGATAGCAATACTCCTCAAATTGATCCACAGATTGAATGCTATTCCTATCAGGATCCCAGCTGATTTGTGGCAAAACTTGACAAGCATATCCTAAAGTTCATATGGAAATGCAAGAGACCCAGAAGAGCCGAATAATCTTGAAAAATAACAAAGCTGGAAACTCACACTTCCTGTTTTCAAAACTGACTACATAGCTACTGTAATCAAGACAGTGTGGCACTGGTAAAAGGACAAACATATAGATCAATGGAACAGAATCAGGAGTCCAGAAATAAACCCTCACATTTAGGATCAATTAATTTTTTTTTAAACACTAAGTCTTTTATTGAGAAGCTGCACAAATTAACTCCAAATTACTGCCACAGAGAAGAGGAAGCTTCAAGGCACAAAACTTGTTGCTGCACTCCATCTTACTTTATTGTAGTGTCTTCACTCAAGTACTAGAAGCTAACAGCCATCCCTTTTACAGTACTACATCTTTTCATCTCTGCTCTTGCCCCCTGTAGTTTCATTAAAAGACGATGAACGTTTTAAGGTACTCAAATGGAAAATATAAAATTGCACCATTTTATCAAAGCTTAAGGTATTTGTGTTCTCAAGCATGAGAATAATTCAAAATAACACACTTGGTATTTTATTACACTCCAATCCCTGTGTCATTTCCTCATCAGAAGGCTCTTGGTTGGAATAGCCTTTTTGAATCGGAAAGGCAGTGCAATCCCAGACTGATATAGAGGTAAAATTTTTAAAAACAATGGCCAAATTAGATCAATTTAATTTAATTTGTTCTCTAGATCATTAAACTTGATTTTTAGTTTCAAAGATAATATTATTGTAACTATTCTTCCTATGTTTAGTTGACACAGATCTAAAAATTATAGCCTTTTTTTGGCTCTTTTTTTAACATCTTTATTGGAGTATAATTGCTTTACAATGGTGTGTTACTTTCTGCTTTATAACAAAATGAATCAGCTACACATATAAATACATTCCCATATCTCGTCCCTCTTGCGTTTCCCTCCCAACCTCCCTATCCCACCCCTCTAGGTGATCACAAAGCACCAAGCTGATCTCCCTGAGCTATGTGGCTGCTTCCCACTAGCTATCTATTTTACATTTGGTAGTGTATATATGTCAATGCCACTCTCTCACACTCTCACTTCCTCCCAGCTTACAGTTTCCCCTCCCTGTGTCCTAAGTCCATTCTCTATGTCTGCATCTTTATTCTTGCCCTGCCCCTAGGTTCTTCAGACCTTTTTTTTTTTTAGATTCCATATATATGTGTAAGCATACGGTATTTGTTTTTCTCTTTCTGACTTACTTCGCTCTGGATGACACACTCTAGGTCCATCCACCTCACTACAAATAACTCAATTTCGTTTCTTTTTATGGCTGAGTAATATTACATTGTATATATTTGCCACATCTTCTTTATCCATTCATCTGTCGACTGACACTTAGGTTGCTTCAATGTCCTGGCTATTGTAAATAGAGCTGCAATGAACATTGTGGTACATGACTCTTTTTGAATTATGCTTTTCTCAGGGTATATGCCCAGTAGAGGGATTCCTGGGTTGTATGGTAGTTCTATTTTTAGTTTTTTAAGGAACCTCCATACTGTCCTCCCTAGTGGTTGTATCAATTTACATTCCCACCAACAGTGCAACAGGGATCCCTTTTCTCCACACCCTCTCCAGCATTTACTGTCTGCAGATTTTTTGATGATGGCTATTCTGAGTGGTGTGAGGTGATACCTCAGTGTACTTTTGATTTGCATTTCTCTAATGATTACTGATGTTGAGCATCCTTTCATGTGTTTGTTGGAAATCTGTATATCTTCTTTGGACAAATGTCTGTTTAGGTCTTCTGCCCATTTTGGGATTGGGTTGTTTGTCTTTTTGATATTGAGCTGCATGAGATGCTTGTAAATTGGGGAGATTAATCCTTTGTCAGTTGCTTCGTTTGCAAGTATTTTCTCCCAATCTGAGGGTTTTCTTTTCATCTTGTTTATGTTTTCCTTTGCTGTGCAAAAGATTTTAAGTTTCATTAGGTCTCCTTTGTTTATTTTTGTTTTTATTTCCATTTCTCAAGGAGGTGGGCCAAAAAGGATCTTTATGTCATAGAGTGTTTTGCCTATGTTTTCCTCTAAGAGTTTGATAGTGTCTGGCCTTATATTTAGATCTTTAATCCATTTTGAGTTTATTTTTGTGCATGGTGTTGGGGAGTGTTCTAATTTCATTCTTTTATGTGTAGCGGTCCAGTTTTCCCAGCACCACTTATTGAATAGGCTGTCTTTTCTCCACTGTATATTCTTGCCTCCTTTATCAAAAATAAGGTGACCATATGTGCGTGGGTTTATCTCTGGGCTTTCTATCCTGTTCCACTGATCTATATTTGTTTTTGTGCCAGTACCATACTGTCTTGATTACTGTAGCTTTGTAGTATAGTCTGAAGACCAGAAGCCTGATTCCTACAGCTTTGTTTTTCTTTCTCAAGATTCCTTTGGCTAATCAGGGTCTTTTGTGTTCCCCTACAAATTGTGAAATTTTTTGTTCTAGTTCTGTGATAAATACCATTGGGAGCTTGAGAGGGATTGCACTGAATCTGTAGAGATTGCTTAGGGTAGGTAGTATAGTCATTTTCACAATGTTGATTTTTCCAATCCAAGTACATGGTATATCTCTCCATCTATTTGTATCATCTTTAATTTTTTTCCAGAGTGTCTTATAGTTTTCTACATACAGGTCTTTTGTCTCCTTAGGTAGGTTTACTCCTAGCTATTTTATTCTTTTTGTTGCAGTGGTAAATGGGAGTGTTTCATTAATTTCTATTTCAGATTTTTCTTCCTTAGTGTATAGGAATGCAAGAGATTTCTCTGCCTTAATTTTGTATCCTGCTACTTTACCAAATTCATTGATTAGCTCTAGTAGTTTTCAGGAAGCGTCTTTAGGATTCTCTTTGCATAGTATCATGTCATCTGCAAACAGTGACAGCTTTACTTCTTCTCTTCTGATTTGGATTCATTTTATTTCTTTTTCTTCTCTGAGTGCTGTGGCTAAGACTTCCAAAACTATGTTGAATAATAGTGGTGAGAGTGGACAGCCTTGTCTTGTTCCTGATCTTAGTGGAAATGGTTTCAGTTTTTCACCACTGAGAATGATGTTGGCTACGGGTTTGTCTTATATGGCCTTTATTACATTGAGGTAAGTTCCCTCTATGCCCACTTTCTGGAGGGTTTTTATCATAAATGGGTGCTGAATTTTGTCAAAAGCTTTTTCTGCATCTATTGAGATTATCATATGGATTTTCTCCTTCAGTTTGTTAATACGGTTTATCACATTGATTGATTTGCATACAATGAAGAATCCTTGCATACCTGGGATAAACCCCACTTGATCATGGTGTATGATCCTTTTCATGTGCTGTTGGATTCTGTTTGCTAGTATTTTGTTAAGGATTTTTGCATCTATGTTCATCAGTGATATTGGCCTGTAGTTTTCTTTCTTTGTGACGTCTTTGTCTGGTTTTGGTATCAGGGTGATGGCGGGCTCATAGAATGAGTTTGGGAGTGTTTTTCCCTATGCTATATTTTGGAAGAGTTTGAGAAGGATAGGTGTTAGCTCTTCTCTAAATTTTTGATAGAATTCGCCTGTCAGGTCATCTCGTCCTGGGCTTTTGTTTGTTCAAAGATTTTTAATCAGTTTCAATTTCAGTGCTTGTGATTGGTCTGTTTACATTTTCTATTTCTTCCTGGTTCAGTCCCAGAAGGTTGTGCTTTTCTAAGAATTCGTCCCTTTCATCCAGTTTGTCAATTTTACTGGCATATAGTTGCTTGTACTAATCTCTCACGATCCTTTGTATTTCTGCAGTGTCAGTTGTTACTTCTCCTTTTTCATATCTAATTCTATTGATTTGAGTCGTCTCCCTTTTTTTCTTGATGAGTCTGCCTAATGGTTTATTAATTTTCTTTATCTTCTCAAAGAACCAGCTTTTAGTTTTATTGAACTTTGCTACTGTTTCCCTCATTTCTTTTTCATTTATTTCTGACCTGACCTTTATGATTTCTTTCCATCTACTAAATTTGGGTGTTTTTTCTTCTTCTTTCTCTAATTGCTTTAGGTGAAAGGTTAGGTTGTTTGAGATGTTTCTTGTTTCTTGAGGTAGGACTGTATTGCTATAAACTTCCCTCTTAGAACTGCTTTTGCTGCATGTCATAGGTTTTGGGTCGTCCTGTTTTCATTGTCATTGGTTTCTGGGTATTTTTTGATTTCCTCTTTGATTTCTTCAGTGATCCCTTGGTTATTTAGTAGTGGATTCTTTGGCCTCCGTGCGTTTGTATTTTTTACAGATTTTTTCCCGTAAATGATACCTAGTCTCATAGCACTGTGGTCGGAAAAGATACTTGATATGATTTCAATTTTCTTAAATTTACCAAGGCTTGATTTGTGACCCAAGATATGATATACCCTGGAGAATGTTCCATGAGTACTTTAGAAGAAACTGTATTCTGTTGTTTTTGGTTGGAATTTCCTATAAACTTCAAATAAGTCCATCTTGTTTAATTAATCACTTAAAGCTTGTGTTTCCTTATTTATTTTCATTTTGGATAATCTGCCCATTGGTGAAAGTGGGGTGTCAAAGTCCCCTACTATGATTGTGTTACTGTCGATTTCCCATTATATGGCTGTTAGCATTTGCCTTATGTATTGAGGTGCTCCTATGTTGGGTGCATAAATATTTACAATTGTTATATCTTCTTCTTGGATTGATCCCTTGATCATTATATAGTGTCCTTCTTTGTTTCTTGTAATACTCTTTATTTTAATGTTTCTTTTGTCTGATATGAGAATTGCTACTCCAGCTTTCTTTTGATTTCCATTTGCATGGAATATCTTCTTCCATCCCCTCACTTTCAGTCTGTATGTGTCCCTAGGTCTGAAGTGGGTCTCTTGTAGACAGCATATATACGGGTCTTGTTTTTGTATCCATTCAGCCAGTCTATGTCTTTTGGTTGGAGCACTTAACCCATTTACGTGTAAGGTAGTTATCGATATGTATGTTCCTATTATCATTTTTAGTTGTTTTGGGTGTGTTATTGTAGGTCTTTTCCTTCTCTTGTGTTTCCTGCTTAGAGAAGTTCCTTTAGAATTTGTTGTAAAGCTGGCTTAGTGGTGCTGAATTCTCTTAGCTTTTGCTTGTCTGTAAAGGTTTTAATTTCTCCATCAAATCTGAATATGATCCTTGCTGGCTAGAGTAATCTTGGTTGTAGGTTTTTCCCTTTCATCACTTTAAATATGTCCTGCCACTCCTTTCTGGCTTGCAGAGTTTCTGCTGATAGATCAGCTGTTAACCTTATGGGGATTCCCTTGTATGTTATTTGCTGTTTTTCCCTTGCTGCTTTTAATTTTTTTTCTTTGTATTTAATTTTTGATACTTTGATTAGTATGTGTCTTGGCGTGTTTCTCCTTGGATTTATTGTGCATGGGATCCTCTGCGCTTCGTGGACTTGATTAACTATTTCCTTTCCCATGTTAGGGAAGTTTTCAACTATAATCTCTTTGAATATTTTCTCAGTCCCTTTCTTTTTCTCTTCTTCTTCTGGGATCCCTATTATTTGAACGTTGGTGTGTTTAATGTTGTCCCAGAGGTCTCTGAGACTGTCCTCAATTCTTTTCATTCTTTTTTCTTTATTCTGCTCTGTGGTAGTTATTTCCACTATTTTATCTTCCAGGTCAATTATCCGTTCTTCTGCTTCAGTTGTTCTGCTATTGATCCCTTCTAGAGAATTTCTAATTTCATTTAGTGTGTTGTTCATCATTGTTTGTTTACTCTTTAGTTCTTCTAGGTCCTCGTTAAAAGTTTCTTGTATTTTCTCCATTCTATTTCCAAGATTTTGGATCATCTTTACTGTCACTATTTTGAATTATTTTTCAGGTAGACTGCCTATTTCCTCTTCATTTGTTTGGTCTGATGGGTTTTTGCCTTGCTCCTTCATCTGCTATGTGGTTCTCTGTCTCCTCATTTTGCTTAACTTACTGTGTTTGGGGTCTCCTTTTCGCAGGCTGCAGGTTCATAGTTCCCGTTGTTTTTGGTGTCTGCCCCCAGTGGCTAAGGTTGGTTTAGTGGGTTGTGTAGGCTTCCTGATGGAGGGGACTGGTGTCTGTGTTCTGGTGGATGAGGCTGGATCTTGTCTTTCTGCTGGCCAGGACCGTGACCAGTGGTGTGTTTTGGGGTGTCTGTGATGTTATTATGATTTTAGGTAGCCTCTCCGCTACTGGGTGGGGTTGTGTTCCTGTCTTGCTAGTTGCTTGGCATAGGGTGTCCAGCATTGTAGCTTGCTGGTCGTTGAGTGGACCTGGGTCTTATCGTCGAGATGGAGATCTCCGGGAGAGCTCTCGCCGTTTGACATTTCGTGGAGCCGGGAGGTCTCTGGTGGACCAATGTCCTGAACTTGGCTCTCCCACCTCAAAGGCAGAGGCCTGACACCCGGCCAGAACACCAAGACCCTGTCAGCCGCATGGCTCAGAATCAAAGGGAGAAAAAAAGAAAGAAAGAAGAGAGCAACCAAACCGAAAAAACAAATCCACCAATGATAACAAGCACTAAAACCTCTACTAAAAAAAAAAAAAGGAAAAAAACAGACAAACAGAACCCTAGGACAAACGGTAAAAGCAAAGCTATACAGAAAAATATCACAAAAAGAAGCATACACATACACACTCACCACAAGAGAAAAAGGAAAAATGTATGTATCTATATAGATTAAGAAAAGAAAAAGGAAGAGAACAAACAAATCAATAAATAAATCTACTAATCATAATAAACTAAATACTAAACTAAGATAAACATAAAACCAGATACAAATTAGATGCAGAAAGCAAACCTCAAGTCTACATTTGCTCCCAAAGTCCACCTCCTCAATTTTGGGATGATTCATTGTCTCTTCAGGTATTCCACAGATGCAGCGTACATCAAGTTTATTGTGGAGATTTAATCTGCTGCTCCTGAGGCTGCTGGGAGAAATTTCCCTTTCTCTTCTTTGTTCACACAGCTCCTGGGGTTCAGCTTTGGATTTGGACCCGCCTCTGCATGTAGGTCGCCTGAGGGTGTCTGTTCTTTGCTCAGACAGGACGGGGTTAAAGGCTCAGCTGATTAGGGGGCTCTGGCTCACTCAGGCTGGGGGGAGGGAGGGGTATGGAATGTGGGGTGATCCTGCGGCAGCAGAGGTCAACACGATGTTGCAACAGCCTGAGGCACGCCATGTGTTCTCTCAGGGAAGTTGTCCCAGGATCACGGGACCCTGGCAGTGGCGGGCTGCACAGGCTCCCAGGAGGGGAGGTGTGGATAGTGACCTGTGCTTGCACACTGGCTTCTTGGTGGCTGCAGCAGCAGCCTTAGCGTTTCATGCCCATCTCTGGTGCCCGCGCTGATAGCCGCAGCTCACGCCCGTCTTTCGAGTTTGTTTAGGCGGTGCTCTGAATCCCCTCTCCTCGTGCACCCCAAAACAATGATCTCTTTCCTCTTAGGCAGTTACAGACTTTTTCCTGGACTCCCTCCTGGCTAGCTGTGGCGCACTAGCCCCCTTCAGGCTGTGTTCACGCAGCCAACCCCAGTCCTCTCCCTGGGATCTGTCCTCCGAAGCCGGAGCCTCAGCTCCCAGACCCTGCCCGTCCCGGCAGGTGAACAGACAAGCCTCTCGGGCTGGTGAGTGCTGGTCGGCACTGAGCCTCTGTGCAGGAATCTCTCTGCTTTGCCCTCTGCACCCCTGTTGCTGCGTTCTCCTCCGTGGCCCCGATCCTTGCCCCCGGCCACCTGCTGTCTCCGCCAGTGAAGGGGCTTCCTAGTGTGTGGAACCTTTTCCTCCTTCACAGCTCCCTCCCAGAGGTCCAGGTCCCATCCTTATTCTTTTGTCTCTGTTTTTTCTTTTTTCTTTTGCCCCACCCAGGTACGTGGGGAGTTTCTTTCCTTTTGGGAAGTTTGAAGTCTTCTGCCAGCATTCAGTAGGTGTTCTGTAGGAGTTGTTCCTCATGTAGATGTACTTCTGCTGTATTTGTGGGGAGGAAGGTGATCTCCACGTCTTACTCCTCTGCCATCTTGAAGGTCTCCTCTAGTAGTCTTCTTATTTAAGTATTATTTACTCAATGTGTTGTTGGTTTTAGGGCATTCTGTCTGAGCTTCAGGCTCCTCATTCGTAAAATCGGGATAATACCACCTCATGAACTCTCCACGCCACAAATTCAAATAAGAGTTCCAGCGCCTCGCCAGGATCAATTAATTTTTGACAAGAGTGCTAAGACCATTCAATGGGGAAAGAATAGTCTTTTCAATAAATGGTGCTGGGACAAGTGGATAGCTATATGCAAAAGAATGCAGTTGGACTCCCACCTCATGCCATACTCGAAAATTAACTTGAAATGGATCAAAGACCTAAATGTAAGTGCTAAATCTATAAAACTCCTAGATATGCAGAAATTGGAGCCCTCAGAGACTAGTGGCAGAAGTGTAAAATGGTACAGCCACTGTGGAAAACAGTCTGGCAGTTTCACAAAAGGTTAAACATAGAGTAATCATGTTATTCAGCAATTCTACTCCTAGGTATATATCCAAGAGAAATTTAAAAATGTACACACAAAAATCTGTACATGAATGTTCACAGTAGAATTATTCATAATAGCCTCAAACTGGAAACAATCCAAATGTTCATCAACAGATGAATGGATAAACAAAATTTGGTATATCCATACGGTAGAACATTACTTGGTAATAAAAATATTGATACATGCTACAACATAGATGAACCTTGAAAACATGCTAAGTAAAAGAAGCTAATCACAAAAGACCAAATATTGTATGATTTCATTTATATGAAATGCCCAGAACAGGTAAATCTATAAAGACAGAATGTATATTAGTGGTTGCTAGAGCTGGAGTCAGGAGGAATAGGGAGTGACTGCTAATGGATAGGGGGTTTCTTCTGGGGTAATGAAAATGTTTTAAACTTAAGATTGTGGTGAAGGTTGTACAATTCTATGAATGTACTAAAACCATTGAATTGTACATTTAAAATGTGTTAATTTTATAGTATACAAATTATAAATTCCTCAATGAAGATGTTAAAAAGTTAAAATAAGATTACGCTAGATGATTCTTAAGGCCTCTTTCATTTCTAGAATTACATAATTTCAGAGAGTAAACTCATCACAGCTTACATTTTGTCAACTGAAAATGTACACCTAACTGCATGGTGACAAAAGAAGAAAACCCACAAGCCAAACAGAGGTAAAGTACAACTCTGAACACTGACATCAGCAGACTTTTAGAAAACATCAGCAAACAACCCAGAATAATTGCAAATGTGAAGGCTCTTTTTGGGCAAATATTTTAGGTAGACTGTGAATGTAAGATATTCACAGAGACAGGTATGTCAAGTAGAGGCCGCTGCCACAAATAAATGATAGATATTACATGCAGTGGTTGAAAATGATGATTAATTATGTAAGTCTTTTCAATCTCATCCACCCCAATAGGTACCAATCACCATTAGTAATGTCACCTTCAGATATAAAACAGAGATTAAAAAGGTCAAATATAATATCCTATAAAAGACCAATGACAGGGGGCTTCCCTGGTGGCGCAGTGGTTGAGAATCTGCCTGCCAATGCAGGGGACGCGGGTTCGAGCCCTGGTCTGGGAGGATCCCACATGCCGCCGAGCAACTAGGCCCGTGAGCCACAGCTACTGAGCCTGCGCGTCTGGAGCCTGTGCTCCGCAACGAGAGGCCGCGACGGTGAGAGGCCCGCGCACCGCGATGAAGAGTGGCCCCCGCTTGCCGCAACTAGAGAAAGCCCTCGCACAGAAACGAAGACCCAACACAGCCAAAAATAAGTATAAATAAATAAAAATTAAAAAAAAAAAAAAAAAAAAAGACCAATGACACCTGACTTTCTTCTAATAGGTTACATGTCATCACTTTTGCATTTACATATATAAAATGCCCCACTGTGAGGCCCTAGTGACTATGATACCTACTGACTCTGCTTGGTAAGCAAGCACTCTGAAAACGTCCCATTCCGTAGCAGTCTTCTGCATAGTCACATGGACCTCAGTGGAGCAACTCTGTATTAATATGACATATAGCTTCTCCAGACCCTGGAAAATAAACCACAATACAATGTAATGATGAGAATAACCACAATTGTTACTAATAACTGCCACAGCTAAAAATCAATGGTAACTTACAGCCATGGCAGCTTGAAAAAATTCATCAGCAATCATAGCATTTCCAACATCCACCCATCCTTTTCCTGTTTTCATATTCATCTGGAAGAAAGAAGTTAGAAAATAATTTTTAAAAATTCACACCTCTTCCAAACTGACTGAGGATTATATTGGAGAAAATATTTAATCCTCTGTCCATATTCAGTAGTGTAATCCACAGAAAACAAAAAACTAACAGCATTTATTAGAGTTCTGTGTTCTGCTCGGAACTCCATAACTGAAGAGAAACGGTCTTAAGAAAAGCAATAATAAAAATTTAATAGACTTGAAAACACATCTTCTGAGAAAATACTAAAAGAAAACATTGAGATAATTTAGACAGGAAGAGAAAGTTCTAAAACTCAATGCCTCACATACTTGAAGAAAGTTATATGATAAGCACTAGACTGTAAGTCAACATACCTCGGTTCTAGTTTTTCATTATGTCTCTAATAAAATTTTTCTTAGTCCAGCAAATGTTTATTATGTATCCTTTACATGCCAGGCACCCTGAAGAAGCTCACAGTATTATAACTGACAGACACTTAAATAAATATTTGATAAGTAATATGCACAAATACTGTGGAAGTAAACAAGGACTGAATCAAGATGGAGGATTGAACACACACTACAGCCACCCCTTCTATTATAAATCCCTAGAAATGATGTGTATATAGTACATACTATGATATACTATAAATTTTATATACTATAAATGTATATAATATATACTATAAATTTTATATACTATAAACCCCTAGAAAGGATATATATAATATCATATAAATATATATTATGATACATATCATATATATTATATATATCCTTTCTAGGGATTTATATATATTTTCTAGAAATAAAAGAAAAATATACATATTTTTCTTATTAATAATAATCCTGAAAAATAAGGGGCGTTTTCGGTTGATCTGAAATTATGAAGAACCTATGAAAAATAGACAGCAAATGGAATGAGGCAAAATCCCGTATCCTAAAATGCACAAAAATGCAAAATGTGGAAACATTCTGGGCATGAACAGGAGGAGTATCACGCAGTAGGCTTCATCCCCAAGAGATATATTCTCCCTTCCTCCCCAGAAAGGAACAGTAAGTACAATCCCTTAGGCTAGAGAAAAACAGAGTTCCAGGTGGCTGACAACACAGGTCAATGCAAAACCTCTGGTCTTAATTCTCCATCAGTCACTGGATTCAGTTACAGTAAATAGTGTGACACAGAAGACTATCAAGGAATCTCAAATCAAAGATGAGCAAGAATCACCAAATGTTTGAGGGAAACCAATAATATGAAAGGACATCACACTCAACAAACAGAATACCTGAGGAAATAGAATTAAGACAGCTAGTAGATGGAAACATAAAGAGAAATACCATTATTATCCACAGAATTAAACAGTAGTCATAATCAATAAAATGCTCCTTTTAGGTTCCATTCTTTGAAATCAATAAAGCCAAAAATGCAAATGTTAGAGGTAACAGAAGTTGGAAGGGTAATGGTGGGGAAAGGGAGAGAGAATGATAAAGGTACTAATATCCTCACAAAGATGAAAGTAAAGATATACTCTCCAAAACTGATGGAGAAAGAAATAAAAACTTAAATATATTAAAATAAATAAATTTAAATTTAAATAATAATTAAAATAAATTAAAAACAGTATAATATAACAAAAACTGAAAGGGGGAGTAGGGGAGGTAGTATATGATGAGATAAATCTTCATCTATCATAGGAGAAAGAAACAGATCATATATGAAGCTGATAAATCAAGATTTAATTATTGTAGTCTGAATTGTGCCGCCCCTTCCCCCCCAAAAAAATTCATATATTTAAGTCCCAGCTCCCAGTACCTCAGAATGTGACTGTATTTGAAGACAGGGCCTTTAACAAAATGATGAAGTTAAAATGACACCATTAGGGTGTGCCCTAATGCAATCTGACTGGTGTCCTTTTAAGAAGAAATTTGGACACACACAGGGACACCAGGTGTGTGCCCACACAGAGGAAATGCCATATGAGGACACAGCGAAAAGGCAGCCATCTGCAAGCCAAGGAGAGAGGCCTCAGGAGAAAACAAACCTTCCAACACCTTGATCCTGGACTTGATTTTGGATCGTGATCTTGGACAGAATTGTGGGAAAATAAATTTCTATTGTTTAGACCACCCACTGTATAGTATTTTGTTGGCAGCCCTAGCAAACTAATACAGTGATACAAGCATATGATTAAGATATATGAAAGTAAACGTGAGAAGTAAAAACAAAAATGGTTACAAGCAATAGCCTTAAAATAGGAAAAGGTATATGCACAAGGCAATTCATTGCAGCATCCCAATGTCCATCAAAGAGGGCTGGTTGAATATGACAAGTTACATGCACCAATTGAATGCTATGTAGCTAAAAAAAAAAAAAAACAACGAATATCTCTATATACTGCTATGGAGTGATCTCTAGGATATAATGTTAAATTGGGTAAAAAAAAAAGGTGGAGAAAAGGATACATATGGAATACTACCAATTATCTAAGAAACTTGGGGCAGGCAGAGATATGAATAAATACCTATTTGCTTATATTTAACAAGCAAAAGGAGAGAGAGGAACCAAGATGGCAGAGTACAAGGATGTGCTCTCACTCCCTCTTGTGAGAACACCGGAATCACAACTAGCTGCTGGACAATCATTGACAGGAAGACACTGGAACTCACCAGAAAAGACACCCCACATCCAAAGACAAAGGAGAAGCCACAATGAGATGGTAGGAGGGGCGCAATCACAGTAAAATCAAATCCCATTAACGGCTGGGTGGGTGACTCACAGACTGGAGAACACTTATACCACAGAAGTCCACACACTGGAGTGAAGGTTCTGAGCCCCACGTCAGGCTTCCCAAACTGGGGGTCTGGCAACAGGAGGAGGAATTCCTAGAGAATCAGACTTTGAAGCCTAGTGGGATTTGATTGCAGGACTTCAACAGGACTGGGGGAAACAGAGACTCCACTCTTGGAGGGCACACACAAAGTAGTGTGCACATCGGGACCCAGGGGAAGGAGCAGTGACCCCAGGGGAGACTGAAGCAGACCTACCTGCTAGTGTTGGAGGGTCGCCTACAGAGGCGGGCGGTGGCTGTGGCGCACCGTGGGGACAAGGACACTGGCAGCAGAAGTTCTGGGAAGTACTCCTTGGCGTGAGCACTCCCCGAGTCTGTCATGAGCCCGAACAAAGAGCCCAGGTAGGCTCCAGTGTTAGGATGCCTCAGGCCAAACAATCAACAGGAAGGGAACCCAGCCCCACCCATCAAGAGTCAAGCAGATTAAAGTTTTACTGAGCTCTGCCCACCAGAGCAACAGTCAGCTCTACCAACCACCAGTCCCTCCCATGAGGAAACTTACACAAGCCTCTTAGATAGCCTCATCCACCAGAGGGCATACAGCAGAAGCAAGAAGAACTACAATCCCGCAGTCTGTGGAACAAAAACCACACTCACAGAAAGACAAGATGAAAAGGCAGAGGGCTATGTACCAGATGAAGGAACAAGATAAAACCCCAGAAAAACAACTAAATCAAGTGGAGATAGGCAACCTTCCAGAAAAGGAATTCAGAATGATAGTGAAGATGATCCAAGACCTCAGAAAAAGAATGGAGGCAAAGATCGAGAAGATGCAAGAAATGCTTAACAAAGACCTAGAAGAATTAAAGAACAAACAAACAGAGATGAACAATACAATAACTGAAATGAAAACTACATTAGAAAGAATCAATAGCAGAAAAACTGAGGCAGAAGAACGGATAAGTGACCTGGAAGACAGAATGGTGGAATTCACTGCTGTGGAACAGAATAAAGAAAAAAGAATGAAAAGAAAAGAAGACAGCCTAAGAGACCTCTGGGACAACATTAAACGCAACAACATTCGCATTATAGGGGTCCCAGAAGAACAAGCGAGAGAGAAAGGACCAGAGAAAACATTTGAAGAGATTATAGTCGAAAACTTCCCTAACACGGGAAAGGAAATAGCCACCCAAGTCCAGGAAGCACAGCGAGTCCCATACAGGATAAACCTAAGGAGAAACATGCCGAGACACACAGTAATCAAATTGGCAAAAATTAAAAACAAATTATTGAAAGCAGCAAGGGAAAAATGACAAATAACATACAAGGGAACTCCCATAAGGTTAACAGCTGATTTCTCAGCAGAAACTCTACAAGCCAGAAGGGAGTAGCATGATACACTTAAAGTGATGAAAGGGAAGAACCTACAACCAAGATTACTCTACCCGGCAAGGATCTCATTCAGATGCGATGGAGAAATCAAAATCTTTACAGAGAAGCAAAAGCTAAGGGAATTCAGCACCACCAAACCAGCTCTACAACAAATGCTAAAGGAACTTCTCTAAGTGGGAAACACAAGAGAAGAAAAGGACCTACAAACACAAACCCAAAACAATTAAGAAAATGGTCATAGGAACATACATATCGATAATTACCTTAAACGTGAATGGATTAAATGCTCCAACCAAAAGACACAGGCTTGCTGAATGGATACAAAAACAAAACCCATATATATGCTGTCTACAAGAGACCCACTTCAGACCTAGGGACACATACAGACTGAAAGTGAGGGGATGGAAAAAGATATTCCATGCAAATGGAAATCAAAAGAAAGCTGGAGTAGCAATACTCATATCAGATAAAACTAGACTTTAAAAAAAAGAATGTTACAAGAGACAAGGAAGGACACTACATAATGATCAAGGGATCAATCCAAGAGGAAGATATAACAATTATAAATACATATGCACCCAACATAGGAGCACCTTAATACATAAGGCAACTGCTAACAGCTATAGAAGAGGAAATCAACAGTAACACAATCATAGTGGGGGACTTTAACACCTCACTTACACCAATGGACAGATCATCCAAAAATGATAATAAATAAGGAAACACAAGCTTTAAATGACACAACAGACCAGACAGATTTAATTGATATTTATAGTAGATTCCATCCAAAAACAGCAGATTACACTTTCTTCTCAAGTGCGCATGGAACATTCTCCAGGATAGATCACATCTTGGGTCACAAATCAAGCCTCAGTAAATCTAAGAAAACTGAAATCATATCAAGCATCTTTTCTGACCACAACGCTATGAGATTAGCAATGAACTACAGGGAAAAAAACGTAAAAAACACAAACACATGGAGGCTAAACAATATGTTACTAAATAACCAAGAGATCACTGAAGAAATCAAAGAGGAAATCAAAAAATACCTAGAGACAAATGACAATAAAAACACGACAATCCAAAACCTATAGGATGCAGCAAAAGCAGTTCTAAGAGGGAAGTTTATAGCTATATAAGCCTACCTCAACAAACAAGAAAAATCTCAAATAAATGATCTAACCTTACAGCTAAAGGAACTAGAGAAAGAGGACAAAAAAACCCCAAAGTTAGCAGAAGGAAAGAAATCATAAAGATCAGAGCAGAAATAAATGAAATAGAAACAAAGAAAACAATAGCAAAGATCAATAAAACTAAAGGCTGGTTCTTTGAGAAGATAAACAAAATTGATAAACCATTAGCCAGACTCATCAAGAAAAAGAGGGAGAGGACTCAAATCAATAAAATGAGAAATGAAAAAGGAGAAGTTACAACAGACACCGCAGAAATACAAAGCATCCTAAGAGACTACTACAAGCAACTCTATGCCAATAAAATGGACAACCTGGAAGAAATGGACAAATTCTTAGAAAGGTAAAACCTTCCAAGACTGAACCAGGAAGAAATAGAAAATATGAACAGACCAATCACAAATAATGAAATTGAAAGTGTGATTAAAAATCTTCCAACAAACAAAAGTCCAGGACCAGATGGCTTCACGGGCGAATTCCATCAAACATTTAGAGAAGAGCTAACACGTATCCTTCTCAAACTCTTCCAAAAAACTGCAGAGGAAGGAACACTCCCAAACTCATTCTATGAGGCCGCCATCACACAGATACCAAAACCAGACAAAAATACTACAAAAAAAGACAATTACAGACCAGTATCACTGATGAATATAGATGCAAAAATCCTCAACAAAATACTAGCAAACAGAATCCAACAACACATTAAAAGGATCATACACCACGATCAAGTGGGATTTATCCCAGGGATGCAAGCATTCTTCAATATATGCAAATCAATCAATGTGATACACCATATTAACAAACTGAAGAATAAAAACCATATGATCATCTCAATAGATGCATTAAAAGCTTTTGACAAAATTCAACACCCATTTATGATAAAAACTCTTCAGAAAGTGGGCATAGAGGGAACCAACCTTGACATAATAGAGGCCACATACGACAAACCCACAGCAAACATCATTCTCAGTGGTGAAAAACTGAAAGCATTTCCTCTAAGATCAGGAACGAGACATGGATGTCCACTCTCACCACTATTATTCAACATAATTTTGGAAATCCTAGCCATGGCAATCAGAGAAGAAGAAGAAATAAAAGGAATACAAATTGGAAGAGAAGAAGTAAAACTGTCACTGTTTGCAGATGACATGATACTATACATAGAGAATCCTAAAAATGCCACTAGAAAATTACTAGAGCTAATCAATGAATTTGGTAAAATTGCAGGATACAAAATTAATGCACAGAAATCTCTTGCATTCCTATACACTAATGATGAAAAATCTGAAAGAGAAATTAAGGAAACACTCCCATTTACCACTGCAACAAAAAGAATAAAATACCTAGGAATAAACCTACCTAGGGAGACAAAAGACCTGTAAGCAGAAAACTATAAGACACTGATGAAAGAAATTAAAGGTGATACCAACAGATGGAGAGATATACCATGTTCTTGGATTGGAAGAATCAATGTTGTGAAAATGACTATACTACCCAAAGCAATCTACAGATTCAATGCAATCCCTATCAGATTACCAATGGCATTTTTTACGGAACTAGAACAAAAAATCTTAAAATTTGTATGGCGACCCAAAAGACCCCAAATAGCCAAAGCAGTCTTGAGGGAAAAAAACGGAGCTGGAGGAATCAGACTCCCTGACTTCAGACTATACCATAAAGCTACAGTAATCAAGACAATATGGTACTGGCACAAAAACAGAAACACAGATCAACGGAACAAGATAGAAAGCCCAGAGATAAACCCACGCACCTATGGTCAACTAATGTATGACAAAGGAGGCAAGGATATACAATTGAGAAAAGACACTCTCTTCAATAAGTGGTGCTGGGAAAACTGGACAGCTACATGTAATAGAATGAAATTAGGACACTCCCTAACACCATACACAAAAATAAACTCAAAATGGATTAGAGACCTAAATGTAAGACCGGGAAGTATAAATCTCTTAGAGGCAAACATAAGCAGAACACTCTTTGACATAAATCACAGCAAGATCTTTTTTGATCCACCTCCTAGAGTAATGGAAATAAAAACAAAAATAAACAAATGGGACCTAATGAAACTTAAAAGCTTTTGCACAGCAAAGGAAACCATAAACAAGACGAAGAGACAACCCTCAGAATGGGAGAAAATATTTGCAAATGAATCAACGGACAAGGATTAATCTCCAAAATATATAAACAGCTCATGCAGCTCAATATTAAAAAAACAAACAACCCAATCCAAAAACTGGCAGAAGACCTAAATAGACATTTCTCCAAAGAAGACATACAGATGGCCAAGAAGCACATGAAAAGATGCTCAACATCACTAATTATTAGAGAAATGCAAATCAAAACTACAATGAGGTATCACCTCACGCCAGTCAGAATGGCCATCATCAGCAAATCTACAAACAACAAATGCTGGAGAGGGTATGGAGAAAAGGGAAACCTCTTGCACTGTGGTGGGAATGTAAATTGATATGGCCACTATGGAGAACAGTATGGAGGTTTCTTAAAAAAACTAAAAATAGAATTACCATATGATCCAGCAATCCCACTATTGGGCATACACCCAGAGAAAACCATAATTCAAAAAGACACATGCACCCCAATGTTCACTGCAGCACTATTTACAATAGCCAGGTCATGGAAGCAACCTAAATGCCCATCGATAGACGAATGGATAAAGAAGATGTGGTACATATATACAATGGAATATTACTCAGCCATAAAAAGGAATGAAATTGAGTCATTTGTTGAGACGTGGATGGATCCAGAGACTGTCACACAGAGTGAAGTAAGTCAGAAAGAGAAAAATAAATATCGTATATTAACACATGCATGTGGAACCTAGAAAAATGGTACAGATGAACCGGTTTGCAGGGCAGAAGTTGAGACACAGATGTAGAGAACAAACGTATGGACACCAAGGGGGGAAAGCCGCGGTGGGGTGGGGATGGTGGTGTGATGAATTGGGCGATTGGGATTGACATGTATACACTGATGTGTATAAAATTGATGACTAATAAGCTGCTGTATAAAAAAATAAATAAAATTAAATTTTAAAAAAACTAATACTAATCTTTCTTTGGGTTATTTGTATGGAAATATGTTAATATAAATGTTCCAGACATCACGTGAAATTCCTAGAAATCTTATATGTTCTGGTATAATGTTATAAGTCATAATCCTAGTTATTACTTTAAAATGTATATCTCAGAAATAACTAAATTTCCTTGTCAATTGCATTATTATGAACTTTCATCAAATCTTTACCCGTGGTCATTTTTAAGTCTTTTGTCATTTACAGACAGTTCTGCATGTACTCTGATTCTTTTGCAAACATGTTCCTATAAAAGGTTTCACCTTCAAGGAATTCATGGAGAAGACTCTGAGAAGTCCAGGTTTCTGGTAACTCACTATACTGCTGAACTGAATGAATAAGCATTTTCTGAACTCTAATGGAAAACTGAATTCATAAAAGTGCTAACAAAAGATCAAGATGAAAAAAAAATTAATTACATGGGACTGAGTGAACTGATGAGGATGATAATTTTTGTGACTTTCTGTTTGAATAAAAAAAAAAGATGTAACTTTATGTAAAAAGAACTTAATGCAAAACAATGTCACCCTTCTCATATATTTTCTCGTTTTAGAAAATATAGATATTTTCTGTTAAAAATGTGATTTATGCTGACACGTAATACGTTGATTATTGTTATTATAAATGAATTAATAAATATTTTTAAGTTTCAAAAAAAAACAAAAGGAGAGAAAGACAAATAATCTATGTTATCACTTATATGTGGAATCTAAAAGGTTAGTAAGACAAACAAATATATATAACAAAACAGAAACAAACTCACAGATACAGAGAACAAACTAGTGGTTACCAGTGGGGAGAGGGAAGGAAGAAAGGACAAGAAAGGGGTTGGGGGTTTAGAGATGCAAATTACTATGTATAAAATAAATAAGCAACAAGGGTATATGGTACAGCACAGGGAAATATAGCCATTATTTCGAAATAACTTTAAATGGAGTATAATCTATAAAAATATTGAATCACTATGTTGTACACATGAAACTAGTATTGTAAATTAACTATACTTCAATAAAATACATATATACATACATACATGCATACATACACACATATCAAAAGGATAAACAATAAAATAAACAAAATAGTTACCAACAGGACAAGGGAGGGAACAGAGTAAAGAGGACAGAGATAGAAGCTAGGCTTCTCTGAATATACTTCCTTTAGATTTGACCTGACTTCAGAACCATGTCAATATTTTACATAATTATAAAACAAAATTCAGGGACCTCCCTGGTGGTGCAGTGGTTAAGAATCCGCCTGGCAATTCAGGGGACACGGGTTTGATCCCTAGTCCGGGAAGAGCCCACATGCCGCAGAGCAACTAAGCCCATGCACCACAACTACTGAGCCCACAAGCCACAACTACTGAAGCCCACGCACCCTAGGGCCCATGTTCCGCAACTACTGAGCCCACGTGCTGCAACTACTGAAGCCCACGTGCCTAGAGCTCGTGCTCCGCAACAAGAGAAGCCACCGCGATGAGAAGTCCAGGCACTGCAACAAGAGTAGCCCCTGCTCACCACAACTAGAGAAAGCCCGGGCGCAGCAACGAAGGCCCAATGCAGCCATAAATAAATAAATAAATAATAAAATAAAACAAAATTCAATCCAAATGGGTAAGTGGGAGCAATCACAAAAATCAAAAGCAAGCAGAAGCAAATAAACCTAACTATGTATCAAGTCGATAGCTTCATCATAGGGAAAGGAATTATTTCAGGTAATTTTAAGATATTTTAATAATATTAAAACAATATTTTGACTGTACATCCCTAGTGAGATATATGTTAAGAACAAAAGTGCAAAAAAATTCCTAAACGTTTTTAGAAATCATTCTTAGTAATAATATCGATATTGCTATATCCTGAAACTGTTATAAAAATACATTTTCTAGGATAAAAGAGGTTATTCATTACTTTAATGTTAGGCACCAAGATTTTTAGCACCAAAGACACACAAATATAAAATCAAGAAGCTAAGTAAAACCCTATAATCCTAAATATCAATTGGAAATATCAGTATGAACTCATTATATACTTTCTCTCTTAAAAAAATATATATGTCATAGCTCTGTCCACTAAAAAGGTCTAGAAACCATAACCAATGCAATAGTGATGAGCATTTGTGACGTCCAGACTGTGGGTTCTAAACAACGTTCTCCACTAAAAGAAAACAGGGCTCCTTAGAGGAATGGCTGATTCCAGGTCTAGGGTAGGAACTATACAAGATAAGCCTGGATATCTTGTCATATGAGAAACCAAATGAAACTATTAAAGACTGCTGAGGTCGTGCCAAAAGGACTCAGAATCACTTAAAGAGGCTCCTTCCAGCCCAAAATAGGACATTGTGCTTCAATAAGAATAATAACTACAGTGGCTTGAAAGTCATTAAATATGTTAAAATCCATGAGTTCACAGTAATACTCTTTTTTTAAAAAACCCACTTAGTCATCATTTAAGGATGTTACAGAACCAACTCATTATTCTGAAAACTGTTAAATAAAGGGGAAGAGTCAGGACTTTCTTATACGATATATACTTCAGAGTAACCAAATAGTTGATAAAAGTTTCTCTCTATTCCAGTTAATAAACAAAATAACTACAGAATTAGAATATGCAGACCCCCACAGAAATAATGGATCTGGGGACAATAATCATCAAAGGACACTAACACAACAGAAAAGAGACAAGTAGTCATTAGTGCCTCCTGATGGAAGTACACCATACCGCCTATGAATTAATTCTTGACAAAAATGAACCTGAATCAGATCAAGCTTCTAAATCTAACTACCAGTTTACAGGAAAAACAGAGGACAAAGTACTACATTAAATAACACCATAAGGATGCAGTTATCAGAATCCAGAATTTAGGTAAACTATAGAACATATTAACAAAATACAAGGTGTGGACTTTAATCCTGATTCTAAAAAACCAACTGGAAAGAAGGGGGGGGGAGGTAAGTGGGAAGGGTTGGGGGAGGGAAGACTGGATATTTGATGATTTTAGAAAAATCTTTATTAAATTTTATCAGGTATGATAATGGGTATTGGGTTTGAACAAAAAAGATATCCGGTCTTTTAGAGACATGTACTGAAATATTTATGGGCAAAATAATGCTTTTTTGGATTTATTTCAAAATAATCCATGGGGCCAGGGGTTTGCTGTTAGAGGAGATACAGAAGAAACAAGAGTGGTCATGAGTTGATGATTACTCTAGCTGAGTGATAGGTAAATAGGGGAATCATACTATCTTTTCTGCTTCATGTGTACATTTGAGCTTTTCAATAAAATATTGTTATAAAACACTAGGAAAAATATTTTCCACTAAAAAAACATACTTGCCTCTAGGGAGCAAGACAGGGGGTAGAAAGGGATGGAGCAGAAAACTATTACTTTTTATTACTTTCCTTACTTTTCATAAATCCTGAATTATAAGTTCAATATTTAGTCCACTGAATCACTGTAATAACAACTACAGTACTGTTGAGACCTTTAATTGTAATAGATATAATTATTATAAAAGTAACATTGCTAGAACTAAAGGATATAACCCCTTTCCAGCTTTACACTAACTTCAACCATCTACACAGGAGTAATGACTCTCTCACTGCATCTGCACTTTCTCCTGATTTAATTAGGACTTACCAAAACTTGTCTTCGAATAACTTCTTCTGAAGCAGCTGAGCCTTCACACATACACTCCAACTTGCAAGCAACATGCCGTACTGCAAAACGGTAATTAGATACCCATAAACACAAAACATTCATTCCCCTTTTATACACACACATAAAGAGAAAAGAGGAGTGAAGTGAAACCACTTTTGTTGTTAAAAATAAGAACTTTAAAGGTCTTTTTAAAAAAATCAATTATCAGTCTATTTATCTCTTGTAAAAATAAAATACAGTGTGTGTGTGTGTGTGAAAAAAAATTAAAAAAATAAAATAAAATCTAACTGGTGGCTAAAAAAAAAGTAAATGACCTGAAAATTACCAAATGAATCATGTGCTTAATGCTTTAGTCAGACAGATATCTAATTTTCAAATTTTAATTTCTGCCTGTCTTAAATCCCAAAGACTCACATGATGCTCTTGTATGTACCATGTTGGCAGCAAAATAATTCTAAGTAGAATTGGAATCTAAAGCTATTCAACATCTGACAAAATTTATGAACATCAGAATGGTTTAAGATTATTCTCCTAAAATGTGAAACTGTCTAAATATATTTTCTGCAGATGAGGTAAAAGTTCTTGAAGCATAACTTAGAAAATACAGATATCTTCATTATACAGTTCATTTACCCTGAAAGTAGGAAAGTTTGAATAATTGTAACCTTTAGTTGTGTGGTTTCTTTCATCATAAAACATACCCAATTTTTTAAAGATGACTTCACATATAACTGAACTAGTTGCCTTGATGTTATTAAATCTCAGCAGCCATTCTACCTATGCTAATACCATTTTTAATTAATATTCCAATGAAAAAGAGAAGATTTGCCCAGCTTAAATTACGGGTAACTGAAGTAGTCAAATTTTTATTAACCATTATAAAATGTAAAATTTATTCACCCCTCAACAAATTTAATTTGTTTCTGGCATTTGTGAATTCTTTATTTTTACTGTTTATTTAGCTTTAACCCATTCCTTCCTAAATCCGCAAGCATAATGTATGCCTGGTATTTTTGCTCTGGAGTCTTACCTTGTCCCTTTCACCTACTGCCTGCCATAACATGGTATGACAACCCTATAAAAGAGTATGTACTCAATAAGTGGGTAGTGAGTCTCCTCTAGAATATTTTGACTGTTACTTGTGGTCTCCTATCCTTGGCTCTTTTTCTTCCCAGTCCTTAACTGGAAGAATTAAGGTTAAAATCTCAGTACTCTGTTCTCTCAACACCATTGGTTCTTAATATTTGGTATGCATGAGAATTCCTGAGAAATTTTTTCAAATTACAGACATGCCCAGGTTTCATCCTAAACCCCCCAAATGAAAACCTCCAATGGTGGAGCCTGGGCATCTGTATTTTAAAAGGCTCCACAGGTGACTCTCATTTATATCAGTATCTAAGAACCACTGCTCTTTATTTTCTCCCTCAGAGAACTCAACAATTCTTGTGGCTTCAACAGTCATCTCCATGTGAATAACCATCAAATCTACAGGCAGCCTGACCTTTCTCACAAGCTCCAGTCTCACATCTCCAACCTTATTGTCACCTCAAATACAACAGGTCTAAAACTAAAGTTTAAGAGTCATTCCTCTACTTCTGCCTTTCCTATTTCTGTTCATTGTTCCATAATTCTTCCCAATAATAATAAATTGTAGTGCATAAATCTTAATGACGTTTTGAACACAACACAATCCAGGCACACTGAATTTGTTTTTGAGACAAAATATCTTCCAATCAACAGATTTTGAGAATAAAACTTTTTAAAATCAGAGGCTTCCTGCACTACACCCTGTTTTCCACTGTATCCTAAAAGTATTATACACATAATAAGCACCCAAATATCTAAGAACTGCTACATGCAGAGTAAGTACATTAGGAAAGGTCCTAGGGCTGCAGCTCCCACTTCATCTACCAAATCCCCACTATTTGACAAGCAGTGAAAAACAGCCAGAGCAATGTTCCTTGATATGCAGAATGGGAGAAGTTTAGAATTAAAGCATTTTAACATCGCACAGTTCACCTGTGTAGTAAGTTTCTCCCACAGATGAATTTCCAACTCTTCCCTCCTCACAACTACAAGATCTAAGGCTTCTAGCAGCAATGATGTCAACATTTATCTGAGAGTTAAAGAGACACAACCGTTCTCTAAACATCCTAATAGAGGAGTGGGCTAAAAAGTAAGTATATTATTGACTATATCAACCACTAATTACCCTATACATACACTGAACTTGTATACAGTTTGGTTTATATTCATAAAGATCAATACTTAATATTAAATTCTATTTGTTGCATACAGACAAAATTCATTTGTCTACAAGCCAAGCACTCCACAGATTCACCTTTTGGTTTGTTGCCTCAATGTATCCTTTATAATGGGACATATTACTTTCCATAAATGCATTAACTGTCCCTATCCTTGTTGGAAATCAGTAACTGTCAGCACACTAGACCCTGCCCATTTAGCTAAAGCACTCAAACTCTGCCAGACAGTAGATCACATTTAATACATCTAAGCAGCTGAATATGGTTTTGGGGTTTTGTTTTGTTGTTGTTATCCTTGTTTGCTCTGACAAAAAACTTCTATAATTTTTCTCAGTAACTCAGTCCAATGTTCTTTAACCCACCTCATGAAGAAACTATTCTTTATAGACTTTTTAATCTGAATTCCTCACATAGCAACATTTTTCATTATTTTACTAATGGAGAGGAGAAACTACTATTTGATGGTTCTTCAGAATCCTGAAGATTCTATCATCTCTTCTCCAAGGAAATAATCCGTGTCCTTTGAAATTTTTCAAGTTCTCATTTTCCCGCCTCATTTTTAATCATCTCTGTTGTTCACCACCAGACTATTTCTTGCAGTTAACGCTTTTAAATTTCTATTAATAAGGAGCTAAGCTCTGCAAAACCACAAAACCAAGGCAGGGTTTGCTTGAGAAACCACTGCTTATGGGTTGTTTTGTTTAGTTTTCTTTTAACAAATCTGCATCTAAGAACAGGTCAAAATATTATTTAAACTGCAGGAACACAATCTAATGTATAATAAAGAATACTCCTCATAACATGAGTCACAAAACATATACGTACCTTTAGCGATCTGCTCTTCACTTAAACCCAGAGCTGTTTTCTTGGTAACTGCCCAGTTCCACAGGTTTACTGCCATTTCTTCAAGCTGTACAACAGAAACATTTTCTTAGCCACTTAAAATACTGTCCACCTCCAATGGTATTTTCTTTCGTGCATGTTTCACGTTTATGTGACTATTGTGAGTCATTTACAGGTCCTCCATAATCTAGTCCCATTTTAACTTTTCTCCCAAAAACTTACCCACAGAGTAATTATCTTATTGTCCCATGAACACAACTTGTTCATTCCTGTGTACCTTTATTCATACTGTTGGCTTCATCTGATATACCTCCTCCCATGATCTTTATGTAACTCAAATCCAAATTGACCCTCACCAAGAACATACATGATGTTTTCAGCAACCATTACAGTCTTCATTGGTCTCTCTCTTCTTTGAATTCCTATATTAATTAAGTTTTACATAACTGAGCAATTAACTATGCTACTGTGTATGATTTATTCTTTGTTTTTATTGTTACTCTTATTTCCCAACTAGACTCCTTGAAATCAAAGATCATATCTCACTCAATTTATGTAGCACTTATACTACCTGCCAAAGTGCTAAATACAGAATACATATTAAAATAATAAGATTTGTTGTTTTATTATGTTCTGTTCTAGGGACTATGGGGGCAAAGATTCTAGTAGCTTCTTCTGGTTTTATCTATCAGGTGGAACATAGTCAACTGGATGGAAAAATAAATCAAGCTCATAGTATCTCAAGAATAAAATTTGCAGCAGATTGGTTTCTGGCAAGAGAGCTCTGAAGGCAATAGTTGTTCTTGGGTGCTACTATTGCCTCAGACCAATATGCCATAGCTCTGGCCTAAGTCTCCCGGTGTGCTATATTGACTATGATAGAAGCTATATACGATTATCTTATCATAATCATATTGGTAGTAATACGACTAAGAGGAGTAACTGGAAAAAAATTTTAAACTCAGTTTGTGTACAATAACGGTGCACAATTGTATTTTAGTTTATTTCCTCAAGACCACTTTTTCCCCCTACAATTCCACATTTCCCTGATGAGCTTCCCTTTAAATGGATTATTTATTTAGCATGGCCATCATTTCACTACTATTCTGCAGCTAATTATCATGCTCATCTCCATCTCTCTCACACAGTATCCCAATGCCACAGCTGACCTCATGATGACTTTCACATGAAATATTATTTGATTTGTTTCATCAAAAGCACATGGAGTTAATATCTGACTTAAAATTTCCCAGAGGAACAAATGGTATTTAGGTAGAAAAATAAACATGCAGAGGAAAACAGCTTAAAGCTGCCATTTTGGGTATTTTGGAAAGCAATTTGACAATATGTAAAAAGAGCCAAAAAATGTTCATACCTTTCTTTTTTAACATTTTTATTGGAACATAATTGCTTTACAACGGTGTGTTAGTTTCTGCTTTATAACAAAGTGAATCAGTTATACATATACATATGTGCCGATATCTCTTCCCACTTGCATCTCCCTCCCTCCCACCCTCCCTATCCCACCCTTCTAGCTGGTCACATAGCACCGAGCTGATCTCCCTGTGCTATGTGACTGCTTCTCACTAGCTATCTATTTTACATTTGGTAGTGTACATATGTCCACATATACACTACCACTCTCTCACTTTGTCCCAGCTTACCCTCCCCCCTCCCCGTGTCCTCAAGTCCATTCTCTAGTGGGTCTGTGTCTTTATTCCCATCTTGCCCCTAGGTTCTTTTTTTTTCTTTTAATATATTTATTTATTTATTTTTGGTTGCGTTAGGTCTTCGTTGCTGCTCACGGGCTTTCTCTAGTTGCGGCGAGCAGGGACTACTCTTCGTTGCGGTGCGTGGGCTTCTCATGTTGCAGAGGACGGGCTCTAGGCATGTGGGCTTCAGTAGTTGTGGCACGCGGGCTCAGTAGTTGTGGCGCACGGGCTTAGCTGCTCCGCGGCATGCAGGATCTTCCTGGACCAGGGCTCGAACCCGTGTCCCCTGCATTGGCAGGCAGACTCTCAACCACTGCGCCAGCAGGGAAGCCACAACTCTTTTTGAATCATAGTTTTCTCAGGGTATATGCCCAGTAGTTGGATTGCTGGGTTGTATGGTAGTTCTATTTGTAGTTTTTTAAGGAACCTCCATACTGTTCTCCATAGTGGCTGTATCAATTTACATTCCCACCAACAGTGCAAGAAGGTTCCCCTTTCTCCACACCCTCTCCAGCATTTATTGTTTGTAGATTTTTGGATGATGGCCATTCTGACCGGTGTGAGATGATATCACATTGCAGTTTCCTGTTTTTGTTTTTTTAATTAATTTATTTATTTGTTTTTGGTTTTTTTGGCTCTGTTGGGTCTTTGTTCTGTGTGCGGGCTTTCTCTACTTGCAGCGGGTGGTGTGCGGGCTTCTCATTATCGTGGCTTCGCTTGTTGCAGAGCATGGGCTCTTGAGCGCAGTCTCAGTAGTTGTGGCACACGGCCTTAGTTGCTCCGCGGCATGTGGGAATCTTCCCGGGCCAGGGATCAAACCTGTGTCCCCTGCATTGGCAGGCAGATTCCCACCCACTGCGCCACAAGGGAAGCCCCGCATTGTAGTTTTGATTTGCATTTCTCTAATGATTAATGATGTTAAGCATTCTTTCATGTGTTTGTTGGCAATCTATACATCTTCTTTGGAGAAATGTCTATTTAGGTCTTCTGCCCATTTTTGGATTGGGTTGTTTGTTTTTTTGATATTGAGCTGCATGAGCTGCTTGTAAATTGTGGAGATTAATCCTTTGCCAGTTGCTTCATTTGCAAATATTTTCTCCCATTCTCAGGGTTGTCTTTTCGTCTTGTTTATGGTTTCCTTTGCATGCAAAAGCTTTTAAGTTTCATTAGGTCCCCTTTGTTTACTTTTGCTTTCATTTCCATTGCTCTAGGAGCTGGGTCATAAAGGACCTTGCTGTGATTTATGTCATAGAGGGTTCTGCCTATGTTTTCCTCTAAGAGTTTGATAGTGTCTGGCCTTACATTTAGGTCTTTAATCCATTTTGAGTTTATTTTTGTGTATGGTGTTAGGAAGTTTTCTAATTTCATCCTTTTACATGTAGCTGTCCAGTCTTCCCAGCACCACTTACTGAAGAGGCTGTCTTTTCTCCACTGTAAATGCTTGCCTCTTTTACCAAAGATAAGGTGACCATATGTTCGTGGGTTTACCTCTGGGCTTTCTATCCTGTTCCATCGATCTATATTTCTGTTTTTGTACCAGTGCCATGTCATCTTGATTACTGTAGCTTTAGTATAGTCTGAAGTCAGGGGGCCTGATTCCTCCAGCTCCGTTTTTCTTTCTCAAGATTGCTTTGGCTATCCTGGGTCTTTTGTGTTTCCCTACAAATTGTGAAATTTTTTGTTCTAGTTCTGTGAAAAATGCCATTGGTAGTTTGATATGGATTGCATTGAATCTGTAGATTGTTTTGGGTAGTAGAGTCATTTTCACATTGTTGATTCTTCCAATCCAAGAACATGGTATATCTCTCCATCGATTTGTATCATCTTTAATTTCTTTCATCAGTGTCTTATAATTTTCTGCATACAGGTCTTTTGTCTCCTTAGGTAGGTTTACTCCTAGCTATTTTATTCTTTTTCTTGCAATGGTAAACAGGAGTGTTTTCTTAATTTCACTTTCAGATATTTCACCATTAGTGTATAGGAATGCAAGAGATTTCTGTGCATTAATTTTGTATCCTGCTACTTTACCAAATTCATTGACTAGCTCTAGTAGTTTTCTGGTAGCATCTTTACGGTTCTCTATGTATAGTATCATATCATCTGCAAACAGTGACAGCTTTACTTCTTCTTTTCTGATTTGGATTCCTTTTATTTCTTTTTCTTCTCTGATTGCTGTGGCTAAAACTTCCAAAACTATGTTGAATAATAGTGGTGAGAGTGGGCAACCTTGTCTTCTTCCTGATCTTACTGGAAATGGTTTCAGTTTTTCACCATTGAGGACAATGTTGGCTGTGTGTTTGTCATATATGGCCTTTATTATGCTGAGGTAAGTTCCCTCTATGCCTACTTTCTGGAGGGTTTTTATCATAAATGGGTGTTGAATTTTGTCGAAAGCTTTCTCTGCATCTATTGAGATGACCATATGGTTTTCCTCCCTCAATTTGTTAGTATGGTGTATCACACTGATTGATTTGCGTATATTGAAGAATCCTTGCATTCCTGGGATAAAACCCACTTGATCATGGTGTATGATTCTTTTAATGTGCTGTTGGATTCTGTTTGCTAGTATTTTGTTGAGGATATTTACATCTATGTTCATCAGTGATATTGGCCGGTAGTTTTCTTTTTTTGTGACGTCTTTGTCTGGTTTTGGTATCAGGGTGATGGTGGCCTCGTAGAATGAGCTTGGGAGTGTTCCTCCCTCTGCTATATTTTGGAAGTGTTTGAGAAGCATAGGTGTTAGCTCTTCCCTAAATGTCTGATAGAATTCGCCTGTGAAGACATCTGGTCCTGGACTTTTATTTGTTGGAAGATTTTTAATCACAGTTTCAATTTCAGTGCTTGTGATGTTCATATCTTTTGACACAGTAATTGCTTTTCTGAGACTCTGTCCTTTGGAAATAATCCAAAATATGAAGGGGATCACCTCTGCACTGAATAGTGTTCCACACATCATTATTTACAATAGTGAAAAATTATTTCACTATTGAACAACATAAGTGTCCATTAATTAAGAAATACACAGATGAAATATGCTAAATCCACTAGAAGGAATATTATTCAGCCATTTAAAATAGGGGTCACATTGGCACAAAAACAGACATAGAGATCAATGGAACACAATAGAGAGCCCAGAAATAAACCCATGTACCTATAGTCAATTAATCTATGACAAAGACAAAGGAAGCAAGAATATACAATTGGGAAAAGACAGTCTCTTCAGCAACTGGTATTGGGAAAGCTGGACAGCCACATGTAAATCCATGAAGTTAGAACACTCCCTCATACCATGTATAGAAATAAACTCAAAATGTCTTAAATACTTAAATATAAGACATGACACCATAAAACTCCTAGAAGAGAACATAGGCAAAACATTCTCAGACATAAATCATAGCAGTATCTTCTTAGATCTGTCTCCCAAGGCAAAAGAAATAAAAGCAAAAACAAACAAATTAGGGACTTCCCTGGTGGCCCAGTGGTTAAGAATCCGCCTGCCAATGAAGGGGACACGGGTTCGAGCCCTGGTCTGGGAAGATACCACATGCCGCGGAGCAACTAAGCCCATGTGCCACAACTATTGAGCCTGCTCTCTAGAGCCCGTGTGCCACATCTATTGAAGCCCACATGCCTAGAGCCCATGCTCCGCAACAAGAGAAGCCACTGCAATGAGAAGCACAGGCACCACAACAAAGAGTAGCCCCCACTCGCCGCAACTAGAGAAGGCCCGCATGCAGCAGTGAAGACCCAACGCAATCAAAAATAAATTAATTAATTAATTTTAAAAAATTTTAAAAATAAACAAATGGGACGTAATTAAACTTAAAAGTTTTTCCACAGCAAAAAAAAAAAAAAAAAATCAACAAAATGAAAAGACAACCTAAAGAACGGGAAAAAATATGTGCAAATCATGGAACCGATAAGGGCTTAATTGCCAAAATATACAAATAGCTCATAAAACTCAATATCAAAAAAACAACCCAATCAAAAATTGGGCACACAGGGAGATCAGCTCCGTGCTTTGTGACCACCTAGAGGGGTGGGATAGGGAGGGTGGGAGGGAGGGAGACGCAAGAGGGAAGAGATATGGGGACATATGTATATGTATAACTCATTCACTTTGTTATAAAGCAGAAACTAATACACCATTGTAAAGCAATTATACTCCAATAAAGATGTTAAAAAATATATAAATAAATAAAATAAAATAAAATAAAAAATAAAACTTTTTTTAAAAATAAAATAAATTGGGAAGAAAACCTAAATAGACATTTCTCCAAAGAAAACATACAGATGGCCAACAGGCACATGAAAAGATGCTCAACATCACTATTAGATAAATGCAAATCAAAACTACAATGAGGTATCATCTCATACAAGTCAGAATGGCAACTACAAATTATCAGAAAGTCTACAAATAATAAATACTAAAGATAGTGTGGAGAAAACTGTTGGTGGGAATGTAAATTGATACAGCCACTATGGAGAACAGTATGGAAGTTCCTTAAAAAAACAAAAATAGAGTTACCATATGATCCAGCAATGTCACTCCTGGGCATATATCCAGAGAAGACAAAAAACTCTAATTCGAAAAGATACATATACCCCAATTCTCATAGCAGTGCTATTTACAATAGCCAAGACAGGGAGGCAACCTAAATGTCTATCAACAGATGAACGGATAAAGAATATGTGGTGTGTGTGTGTGTGTGTGTGTGTGTGTGTGTGTGTGTGTGTGTGTGTGTATGTGTACATACATACATACACAATGGAATGTTACTCAGCCATAAAAAAGAATGAGGGAGTTCCCTGGTGGCCTAGTGGTTAGGACTCCAGGCTTTCACTACCATGGCCTGGGTTCAATCCCTGGTCAGGGAGCAGAGATCTCACAAGCCATGCAGCATGGCCAAAGAGAAAAAAAAAAAGAATGAAATAATGCCATGTGCATAATGTGAAGTTAAGTCAGACAGAGAAAGACAAATATCATATGATATCACCTATTTGTGGAATCTAAAAAAAAATGATACAAATGAACTTATTTACAAAAGAGAAACAGACTCACAGACATAGAAAACAAACTTATGGGACTTCCCTGGTGGCCCAGTGGGTAAGACTCTGTGCTCCCAATAAAGGCGGCCTGGGTTCAATTCCTGGTTAGGGAACTAGATCCTGCATGTGCACCACAACTAAGAAGTCCACATGCCACAACTAAGAAGTCTGCATGCCGCAACTAGATCCCACATGCTGCAGCCAAGATCCCAAGTGCTGCAACCAAGACCCGGCACAGCCAAAATAAATAAACAAATAAATATTAAAAAAAAAAAGAAAACAAACTTATGGTTACACAAGGTGAAAGGTGGGGGAGGGATAAATTAGGAGTTTGGGATTAACAGATACACACTACTATATATAAAACAGGTAAACAAGGACCAACTGTATAGCTCGGGAAACTATATTCAGTGTATCGTAATAACCTACAATGGAAAAGAATCTGAAAAAGAACATATATCTGAATCACTTTGCTGTACACCTGAAACTAACACAATATTATAAATCGACTATACTTCAACAAAATTCTTTTTAATTTTAAAAATATGACATTGCAAAAAAAAGAAAGGGTAAGATTAATTCTGACTATAAACACTGCATATTCACAAAATGCAGATTTATTCAGCTAATATATACTGAGCACCTAATATGTGGCAAGACTTCTGCTAGGTTTATATAAATGTGTAATGATAAACACAATAAATATATGCAGCAAACAGAAGTAAATAATATGAAGATTAGGCTTTCTAGAAAGAAAAATTCAAGGCACTTCTACAACCAAACAGACCTTCTTGCAAAATAAGACCAGACTCTTACTCTGAACCTCATAATGTCTTTTCACTAACAACTTAACAGAGTAAAAAGAGGTTATAATCTAAAAAGAGACTTTTTTTTTAACATCTTTATTGGAGTATAATTGCTTTAAAGTGGTGTTAGTTTCTGCTTTATAACAAAGTGAATCAGTTATACATATACATATGTCCCCATATCTCTTCCCTCTTGCCTCTCCCTCCCTCCCACCCTCCCTATCCCACCCCTCTAGATGGTCACAAAGCATCGAGCTGATCTCCCTGTGCTATGCGGCTGCTTCCCACTAGCTATCTATTTTACGTTTGGTAGTGTATATATGCCCATGCCACTCTCTCACTTTGTCACAGCTTACCCTTCCCCCTCCCCATATCCTCAAGTCCATTCTCTAGTAGGTCTGCGTCTTTATTCCCGTCTCGCCCCTAGGTTCTTCATGACCATTTTTTTTTAGATTCCATATATATGTGTTAGCATACAGTATTTGTTTTTCTCTTTCTGACTTACTTCACTCTGTATGACAGACTCTAGGGTCCATCCACCTCACTACAAACAACTCAATTTCGTTTCTTTTTATGGCTGAGTAATATTCCATTGTATATATGTACCACATCTTCCTTATCCATTCATCTCTTGATGGACACTTAGGTTGCTTCCATGTCCTGGCTATTGTAAATAGAGCTGCAATGAACATTGTGGTACATGGCTCTTTCTGAATTATGGTTTCCTCAGGGTATATGCCCAGTACTGGGATTGCTGGGTCATATGGTAGTTCTATTTTTAGTTTTTTAAGGAACCTCCATACTGTTCTCCATAGTGGCTGTATCAATTTACATTCCCACCAACAGCGCAAGAGGCTTCCCTTTCCTCCACACCCTCTCCAGCATTTATTGTTTGTAGATTTTTTGCTGATGGCCATTCTGACTGGTGTGAGATAGTATCTCATTGTAGTTTTGATTTGCATTTCTCTAATGATTAATGATGTTGAGCATTCTAAAAAGAGACTTTTATGTAAAAAAATATACTAACAACTTTAGAAGTAATTAACAAATTTAACAAGGTTGTAGGATACAAGATCAATACATGAAAAACAATTACATTAGCAATGAATAATCTGAAAATTAAATTACGAAAACAATACATCTACAGTAACATCAAAAGAAATAAAACATGTAGAAAATTTAACAAAAAAGTACAAAACTTATACTCCAAACTAAAAACGTTGAAAAAATTAAACAATAAATGGAAAGACATACCATTTTATGGCTTAGAACACTTAATACTGTTAAGTTGGCAATACTCCCCAAATTGATCTATGGATTCATGCACTACCCATCAAAATTCCAGCTGTCTTCTTTGCAGAAATTGGCAAGCAGATCCTAAATTTCATATAGAAATTCAAGGGACCCCAGAATAGTCAAAAGAATCTTGAAAGAGAAGAACAAAGTTAAAGGACTCACATTTCCAATTTCAAAACTTTCTACAAAGCTACAATAATCAGGAGAGTGTAGTACTGGCATAAGGACAGACATACAGATCAATGGAATAGACCTGAGAATCCAGAAATAAACCCTCATATTTATGGTCAATTGATTTTTGACAAGGATACTAACACAAATTTAATGGGGAAAGAACAGTCAACAAACATACTGGGACAGCTTGATATCCACATGCAAAAGAACGAATTTGGATCCCTTCCTCATACGATATGCAAAAGTAAACTCAAAATGGATCATAAACCTAAAGGTAAGAACTAAAACTATAAAACTCTCAGAAGAAAACGTAACAGTAAGTCTTCACGACCTTGGGTTAGGAAAAGCCTCCTTAGATATGACACCAAAAGTATAAACAATAAAAGAAAGACTTGATAAGTTAGACTTCATCAAAATTTTAAACTTTTTTGCTTCAGAGGATACAATCAAGAAAGTGAAAAGATAACTCACAGAATGGGAGAAAATATTTTTCAAGTCACGTATCTGATAAGTGACTTGTATCTGGAATATATAAAGAACTCCTACTACTCATAATAAAAAGACAACTCAATTTAAAAATTGGCAAAGGACCTTAATAGCTATTTCTCCAAAGAAAATATGCAAATGACCAATAAGCACATGAGAAGATGCTCAGCATCATCAGCCATCAGGGAAACAAATTAACCACAATGAGATACCACCACACACCCATTAGGATGACTACTATCCAAAAACAGAAATAACAAGTGTTGGTAAGGATGTAGAGAAATTGGAACCCTCGTGCACTACTGATGGGAATTTAAAATGGTGCAGAAAAAAAAAAAAATGGTGCAGCCACTATGGTAAACAGTATGGCAGTTCCTCAGAAAAAAAAAAAAAATAGAATTACCATATGATCCAGCAATTCCACTTCTGGGTATATACCCAAAAGAATTGAAAGCAGGGACTTGAACAGATACTTTTATACCCATGTTCATAGCTGCATTATTCACAAAAGCCAAAAGGTGGAAGCAGTTCAAGTATCTATGGACTGATGTATAGATAAACAAAATGTGGTATGTACACATAAAGGAATATTATGAAGCCTTAAAAAGGACAGAAATTCTGGGGGAGGGGATAAAAAGAAGGCAGAAATTCTGACACATACTACACCATGGATAAATCTGAGGACATTATACTGAGTGAAATATGCCAGTCACAAGGCGATAAATACTGTATGATTCCACTTATATGAAGTACCAAGAGTAGTCAAACTTACAGAGATAGAAAGTAGAATGGTGGCTGCCAGGGTCTGGGGGAAAGGGAGAATGGGGAGTTGTTGTTTAATAGGTATAGAATTTCAGTTTTACAAGATCAAAAGAGTTCTGGAGATTGGTTGCACAACGATGTGAATGTACTCAATACTACTGAATTTTACATTTAAAAATAGTTAAGATGGTAAATTTTACATTATGTATACTTTACCACAATTAAAAATAAAACAAACACAATGAGATACTACTTCACACTCACTAGGATGGCTATAATCAAAAAGCTAATAATAAGTATTGGTGATGATGTGGAAAAATTGGGTCACTGATATGCTGCCGGTGGGAATGTAAAATGGTACAGTAACTTTGGAAAACAATCTGGCAGTTCCTCAGAAGTTAAACAGAGTTACCATATGACCAGCAATGTCACTCCTAGGTATATACCTAAGAGAAATAAAAACATAAAAACCTGTACATGAATGTTCATAGCAGCATTATTCATAGTAGCCAAAAGGTGTAAACAACCCAAATGTTCATCAACAGATGAATGGATATACAAAACATGATATGTCCAAAGAATGGAATATTATCAGCCATAAAAGGTAATGAAGTACATGGGACTTCCCTGGTGGCGCAGTGGTTAAGAATCTGCCTGCCAATGCAGGGGACACGGGTTTGAGCCCTGGTCTGGGAAGATCCCACATGCCTCAGAGCAACTAATCCCATGCGCCACAACTACTGAGCCTGTGCTCTAGACCCCACGAGCCACAACTACTGAGCCCACGTGCCACAACTACTGAAGCCTGCATGCCTAGAACCCGTGCTTCACAACTAGAGAAGCCACCACAATGAGAAGCCTTCACACCGCAACAAAGAGTAGCCCCCGCTCGCCGCAACTAGAGAAAGCCCACGCACATCAATGAAGACCCAATGCAGCCAATCAATCAATAAATAAATAAATAAACTCAAGCTTTCAAATGGAAATTAGAATTTAAAAAAAAAGTAATGAAGTACAGATACATGCTACAACATGGAAGAACCTTGAAAACATTATGCTAAGTGACAGAAGTCAGTCCCAAAAGACCACGTATTGTATGATTCCATTTATATAACATGTCCAGGATAGGCAAATCCATAGAGATGGAAAGTAGATTAGAGGTTGCCTAGAGCTGGAGGAGAGAGGAGGAAATGGAGAGTGTCTGTGAATGGGTGCAAGGTTTCTTTCAGAGGTGATGAAAATGTTCTAAACTTAACTGTGGTGATGTGTGCACAACTCTGTGAAATACTAAAAATCATTGAATTGTACACTTGAAATGGGTAAATTATATGGCATATGAATTATATAAATAAAGTTATATATATAAAGTTATATATATATGAGACATAATTACAACAAACTTTATTCTCACCTTTCCATATGTGCAATCACCAAAATGGAAGGATCTGCCCAAGGTAAACATTCCCAAAAGTATTTCAGAACCTCAAGGCAATTTCAAAATTAAGTGACAGACCTCCAATTAAACACTAGAAAAAAACCCCAAATAAAGCAACACTGAAGGCTTATAGTCAACTGAGTTCCCCACTACCAGGTACCACGTAGTTTCTTACTTTGCTGCAGAAGGAAGGAAAAGAGAACTATTATTATTTTTTTTATTTATTTATTTTATTTATTGGCTGTGTTGGGTCTTCATTGCTGCGCACAGGCTTTCTCTAGTTGCAGCGAGCAGGGGCTACTCTTCGTTGCGGTGTGCAGGCTTCTCATCATAGTGGCTTCTCTTATTGTGGCGCACGGGCGTAGTCGCTCCGTGGCATGTGGGATCTTCCAGGACCAGGGCTCGAACCCATGTCCCCTGCGTTGGCAGGCAGATTCTTAACCACTGCGCCACCAGGGAAGCCCGAGAACTATTACTAAGCAACTAACTACTATGCACCCAGGACCTTAAATATGTTATTTTGTTTACTATTCACAACAACACTGGGAGGTGGGTTTTATTATGCTCCTTTTAAGAGATGAGAAAACTGAAGCCTAGACAGATTAAATAGTACATATTAAATTTGAGACATATTTTTCCATTGGTTTCTAAAACACTATTTTCCCTACATGTGCCATTAGGCTTGATTTCCATGTATTTAGATTTCATGTTAATCATGAAGTCTATTTTTTTACTTATACATTAATTAAAACAGTGAATCATCAAAACTTATAAACAAAATACCAACCTCAGAGTCCTGTATTTCAGCCATAGACTCGCTGTTGATAATTGCTATGTCCGCGAAGAGTCTATCAATTGCCTCACGTACCATAAATGAACTGTCTTCTACAATCAGGTATTCAACAATTTCTGAAATAACAATAAACGATAAAAGTGCTGTGAACTATCACCATTGGCTGAAAGTAGCAAATCATTCTGAAATCTGTTCCTAGACCTTTTGTCAAATGAATACAGCATGGAGAAACTTCAATACTCCTTAGAGTAAAACCAAACTGGAGACAAAGTTTATTTTAGCTAAAGGCAAAGTATAATTTTCAAATAAAATTTGTATTTCCTGGGAGTCACTTGTTTATACCTTAATCATCATTACTCATTCTCAAAGTAAAATGCATTGACTTCACAAATAGTCATGTTATTATAGGTCATCTTAAAACTACAGAAAAGACATTAACAATGTCTTCAAAACTACAAAATGTAGAAATTCTGAAGGGAGACTTAGATACATGCCCTGTAAAACTAAAATACTTATTAATACTTTAAAGCATTAGACAGACATACGCTGAAGTCCTGACCTTACTTTGTGAGAAAAAAATGACATGCTCAATTAGCAACAACATTAGCCAGTTATTGAATCTGTACAAATGATGTCACCATTTTCTAAATAGTCTTAAGCTCCAGACCCGATATAGCTGAATCTTATTAGGCCATAGAATTCCTTAAAACCCAAACATGATGTAGAACCATAATTGATGCCTTTCATATTATCAAAATTGAGGTTTTTCCAAACTCGTGTAACAGAGGTCTCCATAACCTACATGTCTCTAATTTCCTGCAACATTTCTGAGCATTAACTAGCAAGAATGTTGTTACTATTCATAACAATAACATAAGAGCACCTTCTGGAAGATTTTTAATCTGCTACAATAAACAGATTTTTAACCTGCTACAACGAACAATAAATCTGCTAAATGAAAAATTTTCAGTACTTCCCTGGTGGCACAGTAGTTAAGAATCCGCCTACCAATGCAGGGGGTACAGGTTCGAGCCCTGATCCAGGAAGATCCAACATTCTGCGGAAGCAAATAAGCCTGTGCGCCTCAACTACTGAGCCTGCACTCCGGAGCCCGTGAGCCACAACTACTGAGCCCGCGTGCCTAGAGCCCATGCTCTGCAACAAGAGAAGCCACCACAATGAGAAACCCGCACACCACAACAAAGAGAAGCCCCCACTCGCCGCAACTAGAGAAAGCCCGCGTGCAGCAACAAAGACCGAACGCAGCCAAAAGTAAATAAACAAATAAATAAATTTTTTTAAAAAAGAGAAGTTTTCAGTTAAATATCAGAAAATAGATTCACACAGAGACTTCACAAAGCAACTTATTTTCAAATACACTCAAACATTTTTTAAAGCTCATAGACTCTTTAGTACCTACTGCATGATCAGAGATATTAGGGAAAATATACCATACATATTTCATATGCCTCAAGTAATGATACATATGAAAAGAAAAACCTCTAGCTTCCTTACTCCCATAAATTAGTTAATAGAAAGACTAATATTAAATATCTTGATTCTTCTAAGATTAGGTAAGCATTAGGCTGAGAAGTATATATATTATAGCCCTTGCTCAAAATATTGATAACAGAATTAGGAAAGTTTAGAATGGGAGAAAATATTTGTATATCATATATCTGATAAGGGCTTAATATCCAAAATATATAAAGAAACCATACAACTTAATAACAAAAGAAAATCCAATTTAAAAATGTCTGAATAGACACTTTTCCAAAGAAAACACAGTGAAGGCCAACACGTACATGAAAAAAAAAGATGTTCAACATCATTAATCATCAAGGAAATGCAAATCAAAACCATAATGAGATATCACCTCACACCTGTTAGAATGGCCATCATAAAAAGACAAGCAATAACAAGTGTTGGCAGGGATGTGGAGAAAAGGGAACCCTCAACACTGTTTGTGGAAATGTAAATTGGTGCAGCCACTATGGAAAACAGTAGGGAGGTTCCTCAAAAAATTAAAAATAGAACTACCATATGATCCAGCAATTGCACTTCTGGATATTTATCTGAAGAAAATGAAAACACTAACTTGAAAAGACCTGTGCAACCCCATGTTCATTGCAGCATTATTTACAATAACCAAGATGTGGAAAGAACCTAAGTCTCCATCGATGAATTGATTTAAAAAATGTGGTAAATATATACAATAAAATGTTATTCAGCCATAAAAAAGAATGAAATCTTGTCATCTGAAACATGGATGGACCTTAAAGGCGTTATACTAAGTGAAATAAGTCACACAGAGAAAGACAAATACCGTATGATCTCACTTACATGTGGAATCATTTAAAAAAAAAAAAGGCTCATAGATACAAGAAACAGACTGGTGGTTGCCAGAAGCCAGAAGTGGAGGGGGGGCCAAATGGGTAAAGGAAGTCAAAAGGTACAAACTTCCAGTTATAAAATAAATAGGTCATAGGGATGTAATATACAGCATGCCAACTATAGTTATTACTATACTGTATATTTTTAAATTGTTAAGAGTAAATCTTGGGAGGAGCTTCAAGATGGCGGAGGAGACTGAAGCTCAGACAGAATGCCCTAAAACCAACACACTGAGTAAATAATACTTAAATAAGAAGGCTACTAGAGGAGACCTTCAAGATGGCAGAGGAGTAAGACGTGGAGATCACCTTCCTCCCCACAAATACATCAGAAATACATCTACAAGTGGAACAACTCCTACAGAACACCTACTGAATGCTGGCAGAAGACCTCAGACTTCCCAAAAGGCAAAAAACTCCCCACGTACCTGGGTAGGGCAAAAATTAAAAAAAAAAAAAACAGAGACAAAAGAATAGGGATGGGACTTGGACCTCTGGGAGGGAGCTGCGAAGAAGGAAAGGTTTCCACACACTAGGAAGCCCCTTCACAGGCGGAGACTATGGGTGGTGGAGGGGGAAGCTTCGGAGCCACGGAGGAGAGTGTAGCAACAGGGGTGCGGAGGGCAAAGTGGAGAGATTCCCGCACAGGGGATCGGCGCCGACCAGCACTCACCAGCCCGAGAGGCTTGTCTGCTCACCCGCCGGGGCGGGCGGGGTCTGGGAGCTGAGGCTCGGGCTTCGAAGGTTGGATCCCAGGGAGAGGACTGGGGTTGGCTGCGTGAAAACAGCCTGAAGGGGGCTAGTGCGCCACAGCTAGCCGGGAGGGAGTCCAGGAAAGAGTCTGGAGCTGCTGAAGAGGCAAGAGACATTTTCTTGCCCCTTTGTTTCCTGGTGTGCCAGGAGAGACGATTCAGAGCATGCATAAAGGAGCTCCAGAGAAGGGCACGAGACGCTAAGGCTGCTGCTGCAGCCACCAAGAAGCCAGTGTGCAAGCACAGGTCACTATCCACACCTCCCTTCCCGGGAGCCTGTGCAGCCCGCCACTGCCAGGGTCCCGTGATCCAGGGACAACATCCCCGGGAGAACACACAGCGCGCCTCAGGCTGGTGCAACGTCACGCTGGGCTCTGCCACGGAAGGCTCGCCCTGCACTCCGTACCCCTCCCTCCCCCAGGCTTGAGTGATCCAGAGCACCCGAATCAGCTGCTCCTTTAACCCCATCCTGTCTGAGCAAAGAACAGATGCCCTCAGGCAACCTACACACAGAGGCGGGTCCAACTCCAAAGCTGAACCCCAGGAGCTGTGCGAACAAAGAAGAGAAAGGTAAATTTCTCCCAGCAGCCTCAAGAGCAGCGGATTAAATCTCCACAATCAACTTGATGTACCCTGCATCTGCAAAATACCTGAATAGACAACAAATCATCCTAAATTGAGGAGGTGGACTTTGGGAGCAACAATATATATATATTTTTTCCCTTTTTCTCTTTATGTGAGTGTGTATGTGTGTGCTTCTGTGTGTGATTTTCTCTGTATAGCTTTGCTTTTACCATCTGTCCTAGGGTTCTGTCTCTCCGTGTTTTTTGTTCTTGTTGTTTTTTACTATAGTTTTTAGCACTTATTATCATTGGTAGATTTGTTTTTTGGTTTGGTTTGGGTGCTCTCTGCTTTCTTTCTTTCTTTTATTACTTAAAAAAATTTTGTTTTAAATTATTTTTATTTTTTATTTTAATAACTTTATTTTATTTTATTTTATTTTATCTTCTCCTTTCTTTCCTTTTTTTCTTCCTTTTATTCTGAGCCGTGTGGATAACAGGCTCTTGGTGCTCCAGCCAGGCGTCAGGGCTGTGCCTCTGAGGTGGGAGAGCCAAGTTCAGAACACTGGTCCACAAGAGACCTCCCAGCTCCACGTAATATCAAACAGCGAAAATCTCCCAGAGACCTCCATCTCATCGCCAAGACCGAGCTCCACTCAATGACCAGCAAGCTACAGTGCTGGACACCCTATGCCAAACAACTAGCAAGACAGGAACACAACCCCACCCATTAGCAGAGAGTCTGCCTAAAATCATAATAAAGCCACAGACACCCCAAAACAAACCACCAGACGTGGACCTGCCCACCAGAAAGAAGAGATCCAGCCTCATTCACCAGAACACGGGCACTAGTCCCCTCCACCAGGAAGCCAACACAACCCACGGAACCAACCTTAGCCACTGGGGGCAGACACCAAAAACAACGGGAACGACGAACCTGCAGCCTGCGAAAAGGAGACCCCAAACACAGTAAGTTAAGCAAAATGAGAAGACAGAGAAACACACAGCAGATGAAGGAGCAAGGCAAACACCCACCAGACCTAACAAATGAAGAGGAAATAGGCAGTCTACCTGAAAAAGAATTCAGAATGATAGTAAAGATGATCCAAAATCTAAGAAATAGAATGGAGAAAATACAAGAAACGTTTAACAAGGACCTAGAAAAACTAAAGAGCAAACAAACAGTGATGAACAACACAATAAATGAAATTAAAAATTCTCTAGAAGGGATCAATAGCAGAATAACTGAGTCAGAAGAACGGATAAGTGACCTGGGAGATAAAATAGTGGAAATAACTAGTGCAGAGCAGAATAAAGAAAAAAGAATGAAAAGAATTGAGGACAGTTTCAGAGACCTCTGGGACAATATTAAACACAGCAACATTCGAATTATAGTGGTCGCAGAAGAAGAAAACAAAAAGAAAAGGACTGAGAAAATATTTCGAGAGATTATAGTTGAAAACTTCCCTAATATGGGAAAGGAAATAGTTAATCAAGTCCAGGAAGCACAGAGAGTCCCATACAGGATAAATCCAAGGAGAAACACGCCAAGACACATACTAATCAAACTATCAAAATTTAAATACAAAGAAAAAAATTAAAAGCAGCAAGGGAAAAACAGCAAATAACATACAAGGAAATCCCCATAAGGTTGACAGATGATCTTTCAGCAGAAACTCTGCAAGCCAAAAGGGAGTGGCAGGACATATTTAAAGAGATGAAGGAGAAAAACCAACAACCAAGATTACTCTACCCAGCAAAGGATCTCATTCAGATTTGATGGAGAAATTGAAACCTTTACAGACAAGCCAAAGCTAAGAGAATTCAGCACCACCAAACCAGCTTTACAACAAATGCTAAAGGAACTTCTCTAGGCAGGAAACACAAGAGAAGAAAAAGACCTACAATAACAAACCCAAAACAATTAAGAAAATGCTAACAGAAACATACGTATCAATAATTACCTTAAATGTAAATGGATTAAATGCTCCAACCAAAAGACACAGACAGGCTGAATGAATACAAAAACAACACCCGTATATATGCTGTCTACAAGAGACCCACTTCAGACCTAGGGACACATACAGACTGAAAGTGAGGGGATGGAAAAAGATATTCCATTCAAAGGGAAATCAAAAGAAAGCTGGAGTCGTAATTCTCATACCAGACAAAATAGACTTTAAGACAAAGACTATTACAAGAGACAAAGAAGGACACTACATAACGATCAAGGGATCAATCCAAGAAGAAGATATCACAGTTGTAAATATTTATGCACCCAACATAGGAGCACCTCAATAAATAAGGCAAATACTAACAGCTATAAAAGGGGAAATCGACAGTAACACCAGCATAGTAGTGGACTTTAACACCCCACTTTCACCAATGCACAGATCATCCAAAATGAAAATAAATAAGGAAACACAAGCTTTAAATGATACATTAAACAAGATGGACTTAATTGGTATTTATAGGACATTCCATCCAAAAACAACAGAATACATATTCTTCTCAAGTGCTCATGGAACATTCTCCAGGATAGATCATATCTTGGGTCACAAACCAAGCCTTGGTAAGTTTAAGAAAATTGAAATCGTGTCAAATATCTTTTCCGACCACAACGCTATGAGACTAGATATCAATTACAGGAAAAAATCTGTAAAAAATACAAACACGTGAAGGCTAAACAATACACTACTAATAACCAAGAGATCACTGAAGAAATCAAAGAGGAAATCAAAAAATATCTAGAAACAAATGACAATGAAAACACGACGACCCAAAACCTATGGGATGCAGCAAGAGCATTTCCTAGAGGGAAGTTTGTAGCAATACAATCCTACCTTAAGAAACAAGAAACATCTCAAATAAACAACCTAACCTTACACCTAAAGCCATTACAGAAAGAAGAACAAAAAGACCCCAAAGTTAGCAGAAGGAAAGAAATCATAAAGATCAGATCAGAAATAAATAAAAAAGAAATGAAGGAAACGATAGCAGAGATCAATAAAACTAAAAGCTGGTTCTTTGAGAAGATAAACAAAATTGATAAACCATTAGCCAGACTCATCAAGAAAAAAAGGGAGAAGACTCAAATCAATAGAATTAGAAATGAAAAAGGAGAAGTAACAACTGACACTGCAGAAATACGAAGGATCATGAGAGATTACTACAAGCAACTATATGCCAATAAAATGGACAACCTGAAAGAAATGGACAAATTCTTAGAAATGCACAACCTTACGAGACTGAACCGGGAAGAAATGGAAAATATGAACAGACCAATCACAAGCACTGAAATTGAGACTGTGATTAAAAATCTTCCAACAAACAAAAGCTCAGGACCAGATGGCTTCACAGGCGAATTCTATCAAACATTTACAGAAGAGCTAACACCTATCCTTCTCAAACTCTTCCAAAATATAGGAGAGGGAGGAACACTCCCAAACTCATTCTACGAGGCCACCATCACCCTGATACCAAAACCAGAAAAAGATGTCACAACAAAAGAAAACTACCGGCCAATATCACTGATGAACATAGATGTAAATATCCTCAACAAAATACTAGCAAACAGAATCCAACAGCACATTAAAAGAATCATACACCATGATCAAGTGGGGTTTATCCCAGGAATGCAAGGATTCTCCAATATACGCAAATCAATCAGTGTGATACACCATATTAAGAAATTGAAGGAGAAAAACCATATGATTATCTCAAGAGATGCAGAGAAACCTTTCGACAAAATTCAACACCATTTATGATAAAAACCCTCCAGAAAGTAGGCATAGAGGGAATTTTCCTCAACATAATAAAGGCCATATATGACAAACCCACAGCCAACACTGTCCTCAATGGTGAAAAACTGAAACCATTTCCACTAAGATCAGGAACAAGACAAGGTTGCCCACTCTCACCACTATTATTCAACCTAGTTTTGGAAGTTTTAGTCACAGCAATCAGAGAAGAAAAAGAAATAAAAGGAATCCAAATCAGAAAAGAAGTAAAGCTGTCACTGTTTGCAGATGACATGATACTATACATAGAGAATCGTAAAGATGCTACCAGAAAACTACTAGAGCTAGTCAATGAATTTGGTAAAGTAGCAGGATACAAAATTAATGCACAGAAATCTCTTGCATTCCTATACACTAATGGTGAAATATCTGAAAGTGAAATTAAGAAAACACTCCCATTTACCATTGCAACAAAAGAATAAAATATCTAGGAATAAACCTACCTAAGGAGACAAAAGACCTGTATGCAGAAAATTATAAGACACTGATGAAAGAAACTAAAGATGATACTAATAGATGGAAAGATATACCATGTTCTTGGATTGGAAGAATCAACATTGTGAAAACGACTATACTACCCAAAGCAATCTACAGATTCAATGCAATCTCTATCAAACTGCCACTGGCATTTTTCACAGAACTAGAACAAAAAATCTCACAATTCGTATGGAAACACAAAAGAACCCGAAGAGCCAAAGCAATCTTGAGAAAGAAAAACAGAGCTGGAGGAATCAGGCTCCCCGACTTCAGACTATAGTACAAAGCTACAGTAATGAAGACAGTATGGTACTGGCACAAAAACAGAAACATAGATCAATGGATCAGGATAGAAAGCCCAGAGACAAACCCACGCACATATGGTCCCCTTATCTTTGATAAAGGAGGCAAGAATATACAATGGAGAAAAGACAGACTCTTCAATAAGTGGTACTGGGAAAACTGGACAGCCACACATAAGAGAATGAAATTTGAACACTCCCTAACACCATACACAGAAATAAACTCAAAATGGATTAAAGGCCTAAATATAAGGCCAGACACTATCAAACTCTTAGAGGAAAACACAGGCAGAACACTCTATGACATAAATCACAGCAAGATCCTTTTTGACCCACCTCCTACAGAAATGGAAATAAAAAGAAAAATAAACAAATGAGACCTAATGAAACTTAAAAGCTTTTGCACAGCAAAGGAAACCATAAACAAGACCAAAAGACAACCCTCAGAATGGGAGAAAATATTTGCAAATGAAGCAAGTGACAAAGGATTAATCTCCGAAATTTACAAGCAACTCATGCAGCTCAATAACAAAAAAACAAACAACCCAATCCAAAAATGGGCAGAAGACCTAAATAGACATTTCTCCAAAGAAGATATACAGATTGCCAACGAACACATGAAAGAACGCTCAACATCATTAATCATTAGAGAAATGCAAATCAAAACTACAATGAGATATCATCTCACACTGGTCAGAATGGCCATCATCAAAATATCTACAAACAATAAATGCTGGAGAGGGTGTGGAGAAAAGGGAACCCTCTTGCACTGTTGGTGGGAGTGTAAATTGATACAGCCACTTTGGAGAACAGTATGGAGGTTCCTTAAAAAACTACAAATAGAACTACCATATGACACAGCAATCCCACTACTGGGCATATACCTTGAGAAAACCATAATTCAAAAAGAGTCATGTACCAAAATGTTCACTGCAGCTCTATTTACAATAGCCAGGACATGGAAGCAACCTAAGTGTCCATCAACAGATCAATGGATAAAGAAGATGTGGCACATATATACAATGGAATATTACTCAGCCATAAAAGGAAATGAAATTGAGTTATTTGTACTGAGGTGGATGGACCTAGAGTCTGTCATACAGAGTGAAGTAAGTCAGAAAGAGAAAAACAAATACCGTATGCTAACACATATATATGGAATCTAAAAAAAAAAAAATGGTCATGAAGAACCTAGGGGCAAGATGGGAATAAAGACACAGACCTTCTAGAGAATGGACTTGAGGATACCGGGAAGGGGAAGGGTAAGCTGCGACAAAGTGAGAGAGTGGCGTGGACATATATACACTACCAAACGTAAAATAGCTAGCTAGTGGGAAGCAGCCCCATAGCACAGGGAGATCAGCTCGTTGCTTTGTGACCACATAGAGGGGTAGGATAGGGAGGGTGGCGGGGAGGGAGAGGCAAGAGGGAAGAGATATGGGGACATATGTATATGTATAACTGATTCACTTTGTTATAAAGCAGAAACTAACACACTATTGTAAAGCAATTATACTCCAATAAAGATGTTTAAAAGAAAAAGAGTAAATCTTAAAATTTATCAACACACAAAAAAAATTTTCTAACTATGTATGGTGATGGATGTTAAACTAGACTTATTGTGCTGATCATTTTGTAATATACACAAATATTGAATCATTATGTTGTACACCTGAAACTAATATAATTTTGTATGTCAATTATACCTCAATTTAAAAAAATAACTAGGAAAGTTTTTAAATGATGTTTTTAAAAATCCACATATTTTTTAAAAACAGATTTCTTGAAATGTTTTTGAAAAGAAAAAACCCAATATAAATTTTTAAATTTGACTTCCTTTTAAAAAAAATCGAAATATATTTTATTAGAATACCAATTATAATTCCTAGTTACATAGTATATGATACTGTGAAGGCGTTAATTTTGATTTGTGAATGTTCTCTTAATATTTTATATAATTCATTCTTTGTCAAAATAATTCTGGTCCTTTCAAAACATATTTTCAGTGTCATTCAGTTGAGCAACTTGACTAACACCAGCTGAGGCAATGAGAGCACTGCAGTTCTTGAGCATAAAATGCAGTCAGCAAAGCTGAGTAAGTAATAGAGATCACATAGCTGAATGGTTGAGAGTTACACTATGAAGGAGAGACTTGCTTCTGGGAGAAGCTCAGAAAAGAGCTTCTGTAAATACAGCCTATTCCTGAGATGTGAAGACAACACCCTGTATTAAGGTTATATCAGGCAATATTGTACATTTTGAAAAAAAAATGATTAAATTATCTTCCTGGCTACTGAAATAAATATGATTTACAACATGATTGCAGTCAATTTAATTTAAATGAGATTCATCCTAGTTAAAACTGGGGAGTCACTCTATTGAGGCAGCCACGTTAATATGTACCAATTAATTCTGATTAGGTAGACAGCATTCTAGGTACAGTATAATAGAAAATAAACTTCTTCCCTGTCCTTGAGGAAGGGAGCTTCTGTGACAACATGGAAAAAATCTATCAACAGTCCTGCCAAGTCTCTCCCCGTGACCTCCATCAACTCAACCAGTCATTCAAAACCCAAAGCAGTTCAAAGACTTGCCAGGGTCAATTCAAGATTTTACTCCAAATCACAATGATTACTTGCAATTTCTTCAGTGAGAAAAGAACCAAAAAGGACAATAAAATTAACATTTGCATAGTGCTTTACAGTCTCAAAGCTTTTTAATATGCATTCTCATTTAATCATCAATCTACTCTGTAAGGGAGATACTTTTATAAGATGCAGGAACTGAGATATAACAAAGTATAGTGACTTCTCAAAGGTGACAGAAAGAGGAAGTAGCAAACTAGGAGCTGAACTCACGCTTTCTAATTTGAAATCCTGTACTTTCCACTATACTAGACCTATTGGAAAAGGCCTGGAAGAATTGACTTGCCAGGACTCTGAGACAACTAAAAAATAGAGAGAAAAGAAATGAGCCAACACCATTCAGAGTGCTACACTATAATTCTGATTGTGAGCTAAGAAAAACTATTCCAGCAGAGGCTACTTTTAATGAGGAGAGTCAAAATGTCCAAAACAGTGTCAAAAGGGCATGGCAAAAAAACTCAAGCAAACTCAGAACAGGTTTAGTGACAGACAAAACCACACTGTAAATCATACTTTCTATCTAATGGTCAGAGACGATCATTTTTCATATACAATGTTCCAGGAGGACCCAACTGACAAACTGGGTATGGCACAAGAGAATCCAAGCAGCGAATCATAATGCAGAAGTCAGATGAAACTGCATGAACCATAGTTCCAAGAGCATTATTCACAGCAGTGTATTGTAGTTCTGAGCAGCATCTTGGTCCTGGAGGGCAACTAGGAAAGGATACAGGGCAGGCTAGCTCCATGAAAATCATGACAGTCAGAAATGACACAGTTCTAAAGCTCAACAGGTGACTAGAGTACGCCCCCAGCATGTTAAATCTCAAATCTGATGGCCAGTATGACTTCATTCCAAACCAGTCTCTTCCCTACAACATAATACTGTTATTCTTTCTTGCCCTGTACAGAACTGGCTCAGGGACTGAAGCAAACCTAAGCCTGGGCTCATCAGGAGATAAAGCTATGTAAAATTTTGGAGGGCAACTGGCTGGGTGGTGGGGGGAGGTAAAAAGGCAAGAGCTGACTATATCATGCTAACCAAAAAAGGAATTTCCAACTTGATTCTGGTGAGGAAAGACATCCAGTCACATCCAGGGCACTAAACTTTAGAGACTAAAGGGTAGAATTATACCTACATTGAACAAACCATAGCAGTAAGAGGAATATCTCAAAAAAGCCACAACTCAGTCCTCTCAACCAAATGCACATTGTATAAATGTTGCAATGAATCTGGTATTTTATTTCTTTCACACTCCTATAAAATGCAAGGTCAATAACCAATCTCAATTTGCCAATTCATCCAATCCTACCCCTAAACATCTGTATATATTTACAAAGTATCTGTATATATTACTCTTTTATTCTCATTACATCATCTTACCCATTGTAGCTGAACCCTGCTGCTCTTGACTGAGTCTTCTATTCAGCTAAGATCTGCTGTGTTTTAGTTACCATGGTTACCAAAGGCTATTTCTATCTGTTTAACAACTTAATTAATTAACTTGTTTACTGAGTGTTAACAATGCACTAGGCACTGAAGACAGACTTATCCAAGGCACCTGCCCAGTAGATTCACATCTAAATCAGACCAAAAACAATACATGGAAAGGTTGGGAATGCAATAAGTAGACTATAACAACACAGTTGGAAGGTCGAAGTGGATTAACTAAGCTGAATACATTATAGCAACTCTCACCAAAGAGGTCTTTGAAGGAAGAAAGAAACCTAAGTTGATTCAACTGTCTTTGTGATTTCTTATCTCTATACTATTGTAAACTACACATAATACACATAAAACTTGCTTGCAAAAAAAGTCAAATATTTAATGAAACCAAATGAATGACAGCTAATTTTCCACACAAGGTATCTTTAGCCTTTTCATTCCTAACAGAATGCACTAGTTATTTAGAGGATTGCTAAGCAATATGTCATAAACAATTAAGTATCTTATGAACTGCTTTTGATGGTGACAGAATAACACAGGAAAGTTTTATCTGAGCCCATGTGCATTTCCAAATCATCATCAGAAATATACAGCATCATCCCTGGTGACAGTGTTACTATCCTTGTGGGCAATATGAATGAAAAAGACAAGAGTTATTTCATTCATTAATTCAATTAACATTTAATGATAATCAAGTATTTTGCTAAGCACCAAGAATAATGTAAACAAGACACAGTCCCTCCCTTGAGGAGCTTACACACATTTCCACACAAGATGTATGTGGAGTCAACCAATGTATCAATCAACCAACATGTATCAATCAACCAACTTTTTAGAGCTGTAAGTCACCTTCAAATTCTAGTAACGCACTCTAATTTTATAATTAATTAAAATAAGCTACAGGGAAGTTAATTAACTTGCCCAAGATCAAAGCTATTAGTAGTACAGCATGAACAAAATCCACAACAACTGTACTTTCTGCTTTGGCTGGTGTCTATATTTCTCCTTGTAAAAGGTAATACAACAAACATTTATTGAATGCTTGATATCAGGCAGATACTAGGGACCTTACTAGGAATACAAAGATGAGTGAAACAGTCTATACCATCACACAGATCACACTATTAAGAGAAATTAAAATGAGAAAACTTACAGTATAATACGTGCTGTGAGTGCAAGACGCTACAGAAATATAAAGGAAGAATTAAGTAACTACCCGTTTGAGAGCTGGGATATAGGGATGGCAGAATAGGCTTCACTGAGTGCTATTTGAGGTGGGTCTTGAAGGATCACTTACGAGTTTGCCAGGCAACATACCAAACAGAAGGAAAAACATGCAGGTGTGGAAAGCATAATGGGTTCAAATAACCATAAGCAGTTATGTATGGCTGGAGAAAAGGGTAAAGGAAGGTTACAGGAAACACCATTAGAAAGGTATGTAGGGGCCAGAGCTTGAAATACATGGTATGGTATACTAACAAAGTTCCATTTTGTTAGTTACACTGTCTCTTTATTTCATAAACTATATTATTTCTACCTAATACGTGCATACCAGGTGACTCCAACAAGTATATCAACAAGATTTCTGCACAGGCCATACAGACACTGTGCTTATGACTCTGAGCTACATGGCACACTCTTGGGACACTTCCTAATAATTCCATCACTCCTAATCTGAGCATCCCACTGTGGCATGTAAAGGATTTGGAAAAAATTGCTGAGGGAGGCTTTCAAATGAATAAAGTCCTTTGAGATTCAATGAAAGTCAATTATCTTGAGTGAGTTTTCCTACTAAAATTTTCAGTCTAGATCTGCAGTCTAACATGGCAGCCACATGTGACTACTGAGTACTTGAAATGTAGTTAGTCCAGATTGAGATGGGCTATAATTGTAAAGTACACACCAGATTTCAAAGATTTAGTATAAAAAATGTAAAATATCTCAGTAATCTTCTATACTGATTACACGTTGAAATAATATTTTGGATATGTAGGGCTATAAACATAGTATCAAAATTATTATTACTATTATTATTATTTAAAATAATTGTACCTGTTTCTCTCTGCTTTTTAAATGTGGCTACTAGAAATTTTTAAATCACATTGTAGCTCACATTATATTTCTATTGTACAGGGCTGGTCTAAAGTATATACTGTCATTGGCTTCTGAAGACTTAATGATACAAATTGTTAATACCTACTTCCTTAACAGTCGTCATGGATTTAACAGAAAAAAGAAAGTAAAAACTTGGATATTTGAATAGCCCATAAGGATGTTTATATTATAGCAAATACAAAGATGTTAGAAATCTAGAAAAAGGAGAATTCTCTTCAAATTAACAACAGGAAAGGGAGTTCCAAAGCTTGAAAAACAGTTGCCATTCTTTAAGAAGAAATAACGCTCATGTTGAGAAGGACAACTGGGCTGAATTATCTTGTTACAACTATTCAACAACACTCAACTTTTTGCTATTCCCATGTTAAGTCACCTTCTATTTTGTATGGTCCTGGTACTTGTCAAGATGAGGAACTTTTTCTTTCTGACTCAAGCAGGACAGTTTTAGGAAACACCCCCAGCCCAGATGCTACTGTTTCTTAAATTAAGAATTTGGGCCTTTCAAAACCTGTCCTCCAAAAAGGAAATAATCTAGAAAATCTGGTAACACCTGGTTACAAAAGCACTTTACATCTCAGCAAATCCATTCCCAGATATTCTCCCCAAGAAAAATGAAAACCTAAATCACTTAAAGCTTATGCATGAATATTCATAGTAACTTTAGTCATGATAGTCAAAAATGTCCATCAACTGATGAATAAACAAATTGTGATCTAGTCATTCAGTGGAATGCTACTAAACAATAAAAAGGAATTAACTACTTATATATGAAACAATATGGATGACTCTCAAAACGATTATGCTTAGTGAAAGACACCATAGGAAAAAAGAGTATATACTGAATGATTTCATTTATAACCTAATCTGCAGTGACAGAAATCAGAACAGTGGTTGCCTGGGGTAGAGGGCTGTGGGTAGATTGACAGCAAAGGGGTATGGTAGAATTCTCTGAGATGAAAATGTTCCATTTCTTGATTGTAACGGTGGTTAAACAGGTTATATTTGCCCAAAAAAAAAAAAAAAAAAAGCATCAACCTATACACTTAAAGTGTGTGAATTTTGGACTTCCCTGGTGGCGCAGTGGTTAAGAGTCCGCCTGCCAATGCAGGGGACACGAGTTCGATCCCTGGTCCAGGAAGATCCCACATGCCGTGGAGCAACTAAGCCTGTGCGCCACAACTACTGAGCCTGTGCTCTACAGCCCGCAAGCCACAACTACGGAGCCCGCGTACAACTACTGAAGCCCACGCACCCTAGAGCCCACGCACCCCAACTCTGAGCCCACGCACCACAACTACTGAAGCCCACGTGCTCTAGGACCCGTGTGCTGCAACTACTGAGCCTGCGTGCTGCAACTACTGAAGCCCATATGCCTAGAGCCCGTGCTCCACAACAAGAGAAGCCACCAAAATGAGAAGCCCGCACACTGCAATGAAGAGTAGCCCCCGCTAGCCACAACTAGAGGAAGCCCGCATGCAGCAAGGAAGACCCAATGCAGCCAAAAAATAAACAATTGTTTTTTAAAGTGTGTGAATTTTATTGTATGTAAAGTATATCTCAATAAAGTTAACTTCTAAGAAAGAAAGAATAAGAAAAGGAAAGGAAAAGGAAAGAGGAAGTTGAGGAGAGAGAAAGAAAGAAGAAGTACTACAGACCTGAAATCCCTGGAGGCTGTGGGTCAGGAGCAGGATAGCACAGTGTGGCATCAAACGTTGTTCACCATCAAGAAGGCAGCCTCAAAGGTGAACAGGAGGTTCGTCCACTTTGACCACCCTCACCCATTTCCCTCATCCCTCCCCAAAACTGTAACTATGTGAGGTGACAGATGTCTTAACTAACATTATTTCCATAATCACTGCAGTATATACATGTATAAAAATCACTATGCCATACACCTTAAACTTATACAATATTATGTCAATTATATCTCAATAAAGCTGGGGGAAAACGATGAATAGGAGTTGGTAACAGACGTTCACACACAGAGAGCCCCAAGAACCCTTCAAAGAGATGAACCAAAATTCTAAATCTAGAGATAAAGCCAAGTATAGAACAAGACAGTTTCCAGGCTTTGTCAGGCAGGTTGAATAGGCATTCTCAGAGTACCAGAGCAAATCAGGCAGGTGGAATAAGCATACTCAGTGTACTAGAGCTCATCAATGAATTTGGTAAAGTTGCAGGATACAAAAATAATACACAGAAATCTCTTGCATTCCTATACACTAACAATGAAAGATCAGAAAGAGAAATTAAGGAAACAATCCCATTTACCATCGCATTAAAAAGAAAAAAAAATAACTAGGAATAAACCTACCGAAGGAGGCAAAAGACCTGTACTCAGAAAACTATGAGATACTGATAAAAGAAATCAAAGATGACACAAGCGGATGGAGAGCTATACCATATTCTTGGACGGGAAGAATCAATATTTTCAAAATGACTATACTACCCAAAGCAATCTACAGATTCCATGCAAACCCTATCAAATTACCAATGGCATTTTTCACAGAACTAGAACAAAAAATTTTACAATTTGTATGGAAACACGAAAGACCACGAAGAGCAAAGCAATCTTGAGAAAGAATAACGGAGCTGGAGGAATCAGGCTCCCTGACTTCAGACTATACTACAAATCTACAATAACCAAAACAGTATGGTACTGGCAGAAAAAAAAGAGAAATAGATCAATGGAACAGGATAGAAAGCCCAGAGATAAACCCACACAACTACGGTCAACTGATCTATGACAAAGGAGGCAAGAACACACAATGGAGAAAAGAGAGTCTCTTCAATAAATGGTGCTGGAAAAACTGGACAGTCCCATGTAAAAAAAATAAAATTATGAGAAATGGAAATAAAAACAAAAATAAACAAATGGGACCTAATGAAACTTAAAAGCTTTTGCACAGCAAAGGAAACCATAAACAAGACCAAACGACAACCTTCAGAATGGGAGAAAATATTTGCAAATGAAGCAACTGACAAAGGATTAATCTCCAAAATTTACAAGCAGCTCATGCAGCTCAATAACAAAAAAACAAACAACCCAATCCAAAAATGGGCAGAAGACCTAAATAGACATTTCTCCAAAGAAGATATACAGATTGCCAACAAACACATGAAAGAATGCTCAACATCATTAATCGTTAGAGAAATGCAAATCAAACCTACAATGAGATATCATCTCACACTGGTCAGAATGGCCATCATCAAAAAATCTACAAACAATAAATGCTGGAGAGGGTGTGGAGAAAAGGGAACCCTCTTGCACTGTTGGTGGGAGTGTAAATTGATACAGCCACTTTGGAGAACAGTATGGAGGTTCCTTAAAAAACTACAAATAGAACTACCATATGACACAGCAATCCCACTACTGGGCATATACCCTGAGAAAGCCATAATTCAAAAAGAGTCATGTACCAAAATGTTCACTGTAGCTCTATTTACAATAGCCAGGACATGGAAGCAACCTAAGTGTTCATCGACAGATGAATGGATAAAGAAGATGTGGCACATATATACAATAGAATATTACTCAGCCATAAAAAGAAACGAAATTGAGTTATTTGTCGTGAGGTGGATGGACCTAGAGTCTGTCATACAGAGTGAAGTAACTCAGAAAGAGAAAAAGAAATACCGTATGCTAACACATATATATGGAATCAAAAAAAAAAAATGGTCATGAAGAACCTAAGGGGCAAGATGGGAATCAAGACAGACCTACTAGAGAATGGACTTGAGGATACCGGGAGGGGGAAGGGTAAGCTGGGACAAAGGGAGAGAGTGGCATGGACATATATACACTACCAAACGTAAAATAGATAGCTAGTGGGAAGCAGCCGCATAGCACAGGGAGATCAGCTAGGTGGTTTATGACCACCTAGAGGGGTGGGATAGGGAGAGTGGGAGGGAGGGAGACACAAGAGCGAAGATATATGGGAACATATGTATATGTATAACTGATTCACTTTGTTATAAAGCAGAAACTAGCACACCATTGTACAGCAATTATACTCCAATAAAGATGTTAAAAAAAAATCCCAACAGGAATAAAAACAAAAAAAATAAAAAGTAAAATAAAATAAAATAGAATTAGGACATTCTTTAACACCATACACAAAAATAAACTCAAAATGGATTAAAGACCTAAATGTAAGACCAGATACTATAAAACTCTTAGAGGAAAACAGGCAGAACACACTCTGACATAAATCTCAGCAAGATCTTTTTTGATCCACCTCCTAGAGTAATGAAAATAAAAACAAAAATAAACAAATGGGACCTAATGAAACTTAAAAGCTTTTGTACAGCAAAGGAAACCATAAACAAAACAAAAGGACAACCCACAGAACGGGAGAAAATATTTGCAAACAAAGCAACCAACAAGGAATTAATCTCCAAAATATACAAACAGCTCATGCAGCTCAGTATCAAAAAAACAAACAACCCAATCAAAAAATGGGCAGAAGACCTAAACAGACGTTTCTCCAAAGAAGGCTACAGATGGCCAACAGACACATGAAAAGATGCTCAACATCACTAACTATTAGAGAAATGCAAATCAAAACTACGAGTTATCACCTCACACCAGTCACAATGGCCATCAAAAAATCTACAAACGATAAATGCTGGAGAGGGTGTGGAGAAAAGGGAACCCTCCTCCTACACTGTTGGTGGGAATGTAAACTGGTACAGCCACTATGGAGAACACTATGGAGGTTCCTTTAAAAAAGTAAAAATAGAGCTACCATATGATCCTGCAATCCCACTCCTGGGCATATTTTGGGAGAAAACCATAATTCGAAAAGATACATGTACCCCAATGTTCACTACAGCACTATTTACAATACCTGGGACATGGAAGCAACCTAAATGTCCATCAACAGAGGAATGGATAAAGAAGATGTGGTATATATATACAATAGAATATTACTCATCCATAAAAAAAGAACGAAATAATGCCATTTACATCAAAATGGATGGACCTAGAGACTGTCATACTGAGTGAAGTCAGACAGAGAAAGACAAATATCATGTGATATCACTTATATGTGGAATCTAAAAAAAATGGTACAAATGAACCTATTTATAAAACAGAAATAGAGTCACAGATGTAGAAAACAAACTTATGGTTACCAAGGGGGAAAGAGGGGGGAGGGATAAATTGGGAGATTGGGATTGACATATACACACTACTATATATAAAATAGATAACTAAGAACCTACTGTATAGCACAGGGAACTCTACTCAATACTCTGTACTGACCTACATGGGAATAGAATCTAAAAAAGAGAGGACATATGTATATGTATAACCGATTCACTTTGCTGTACAGCAGAAACAAACACAACATTGTAAATCAACTATACTCCAATGAAAATTAATTTAAAAATAAACAAATATTTTTTAAAAAGCATACTCAGAGCTTGCTGCTTAATGAATTGATGTCAACCTGAAGTGAAGTTTTTATTTTTTTTAATATTTATTTATTTATTTGGCTGTGTCGGGTCTTAGCTGCAGCATGTGGGATCTTCAGTGCGGCATGCGGGATCTTTAGTTGCATCATGCGAACTCTTAGTTGCAGCATGTGGTATCTAGTTCCCTGACCAGGGATCAAACCCAGGTCCCCTGCATTGGGAGCGCAGAGTCTTAGCAACTGGACCACCAGGGAAGTCCCTGAAGTGAAGTTTTTAATGACATAACATTCTGTCCTTGGCCCTCTCCTATTTAACAATTTTATCTATGATTTGGATGAAGAAGTTGAAAGAGAAACAGATAACAAATAAGACAGAAGATATAATCAGGAACAAAAATTAAACCTCCAGTTATAGCAATGACATTAATGTAAGAAAAAATTAAAGTCCTGCATTTATGTCTCCAAAACTAACTGCACCAATATATGACAGGCAAGATGTAGCTTAATAGAAGCATGTATTAAAAAAAGACTGAGGGTCTTCTGGGGACCAAAAGCTCAAAATGAGTCATTAGTGTGGTGTGACGGCCACCACCCAAAAAAAGAAAAAAAAAAAACCAACCTTAGCTATATCGGTACCTAAAGACAATGATGATCATTCCTAAATCTAAAGAGAAAGATTATTTTGAGCTTATCATATAGAACCTAGAGAACTGTGTTCTGTTCTGGGTACCATACTTTAAGGAATAACATGAAAAGAACAGAGCATGTTCAGAGGACAGCACACAAAATGATGAGAGGACTAGAAACCATGTAATATGAGAAATGACTGAAAGAACTAAAAATGCTGAATCTGAAGAAGAGACTTCCCAGGGGACATAACTACCTTCAAATACTTGAAGAGCTGACATGCAGAAAAGGAGTTACAATTATTTAGACCCAGTGAGTATAACTTAGACCAATTTGTATTCCTTTTTGGCCTTGAAATTGATTGGAATTGTTGGTACAAAAAGAGGGATGTTACGTCAATTCTCCCTGAGAAGAAAATAAGCTAAGCCATCACATGACTCTTTGTGGTCCATTTTTACAAAATCTGACTGAAAAGGTTGTGTACACAGAAAAGAAAACTCAAATGGTCAATAAATCTATGAAAATATATCCAAGTTCACTAGTTGACAGAAATGCAAATTAAAACGCCCATGTAATATGATAACATGAGAGAAAATAGAACTGGCTGATGGGTATCTGGGAACTCTCTGCACTATCTCTGTAACTACTCTGTAAATCTAAAATTACCCCAAGATAAAATGTTAATTAAAAACACCACCACCAGACTTCCCTGGTGGCGCAGTGGTTAAGCATCCGCCTGCCGATGCAGGGGACGCGGGTTCAATCCCTGGTCCGGGAAGAACCCACATGCCGCAGAGCAACTAAGCCCACACACCGCAACTACTGAGCCTGCGCTCTAGAGCCCGCGTGCCACAGCTACTGAAGCCCGTGCACCTAGAGCCCATGCTCCGCAACAAGAGAAGCCACCACAATAAGAAGCCTGCACACCACAACAAAGAGCAGCCCCCACTCGCCGCAACTAGAGAAAGCCTGCGCGCAGCAATGAAGACCCAACACAGCCAAAACTAAATTAATTAATTAATTAATTAAATTTAAAAACCCTTCACTCATGCAAAATTTCTGAAGTCTGGCAATACCAAATATTAGCAATAATATAGGGAAAGAGAAAAGAAGAGGGAGTATAAATTGTTAAAACTACTGTGGACAGCAATTTGGCAATATCTGTTAAGTTAAACATGCTTGTAGCTTTTGACCCAGCAGTGCAACTTCTTAATGTACACCCCAGAATAGCACTGCCACTATAGAGTAGCCACTAGCCACATGTGACTATTGAGCGCTTGAAATGTGGCAAGTCCAAAATGAGATATGCTTTAACTATAAAATACATACCAAACTTCAAAGACTTTGTACAGAAAAAAAAGAATGTAAATATCATTAATAATTTTTATATCAATTACATGTTGATATGATAACATTTTGGATATACTGAGCTAAATAATCTGTATTGTTAAAATTAATTTCATCTGTTTAACCTTTTTTAATGTGGTACTAGGAAATATAAAATTATTTATGTTCGCACTGTGTTCCAATTGTACAGCACTGCCCTAGAGCCTCACCCACTAGTGCTCAAAAAATAAATTAATTTAGTGAGTCATAACCAACATTTTGTAAATGAAAAAGCATAGAATAGGAAATATCATAGTGTGCTGTGTGTAATAAGGGTAAAATGATTTCATTAAACTTTTGATACTGGGATGTAATGTAAAATATAATATTTCCTTGCCATAGGTGGTGGTCAAAAATTTTTGAAAGCTCCTAATAAACACTACAAAACACAATGTTGTAATGCTGTTGAGATTAGATAAATAAATTGTGGTACACTTACATTCAATGTATTATTACTAGTCAGCGGTGTAAATAAATGAACTAGAGCTAAAATATCCATATGGGTAAATATCCAAAACATAATACTGAGCAAAAAATACAAGTTGCAGGAAAAAAAACTATACAAAATGATATAATTTATGTAATATTTCAAATGATGAAAAACAGTCACCTCAATCTTTTCGTTCTTTGGAACAGTGAAATATCTGAAGCATATGACAAAATGTGAAGATTCAACAAAACTTAGTGGTAGTTTTACAGGTGTTCATTATATTATTCTCCTTACTTTTCTGTGTGCTTCAAATATTTATGTAAATACCAGGTCTCAAATACCATATACTTAAAAGTCTTAATCCCTACTCAATACTTATATCTTTAAGATAGTATATCCTAAATTAAAACTTCAGGTAGGTGGTAGTGGGCTTTGCTGTTGTTTTAAAATGACAAGCATTAACAAAACACTGACCTAAACTTTTTTAAATCATAGATTTGTAGCCACCCTGGTTACAACATATTTCATTATTATATGAATGTGAACGCGAATGTACCACAGGTCTAATCATGTCCCCAGAAAAAATGAAGTATGGTGAACTCTCCCATATCTGGCATGGTCGAGGAATCTGGTGTTCTAGTCAATCGAATTGTTTCTGTTTACTAAGAACTCCCACAAATATCATCCATAGAGTACCAATTTTCAAAAGAATTAAGATACAGAAAAATGCTCTTAAACCTAAAGCTACACAGGATATAATTTATTTTTAACTGATGATTATGGAAAGGCACTTCAGGATCTAGCCGTAATTTTTTAATGTACTTTTAACGCAGTAGATTTCTATTTCAGATTAAACCAGTGTTATTATGCATGCCACAAAAATCCTGGGAAAACAAGCTGTGAATTGTGAATTCTATTTCCCTACGCTAGTTTATAAAATGGTTCCGGTGTCTTAGACATCAATGTTGTTTTCCGATACCTAAATGAGAAAACTTGGAGCTGTGGATAGGCCAAAGAGATAAAATTAGGAAAGAAAATACATTCAGAAGATGTTAGATAAGGTAGCGAACAGTCTGACATTTTCTAGTGCAAAGCTAAATACCTTTAAAGTCCATGAAACGAACATCAGCGGCGTCCATTTTAAAATCTCTGGTTCAGACCTATGAAATAAGAAAATATTTTAATATTCTGTCCTTTATTCTCCCGCTTCTCAATAAATTTCTTTTCAAATTTTTCCTGTTAGTTGTTATCCAAAAGAAAAAATGCTGAGGAAATTTTAAGACCCAGAAAACGCAGTTAACGAACGGCAGCAGCCGGTTGTCCAGCGACGGGAACCCGGAGGGCCAGAAATTTTCGTCGGACTTCTTTTCTAACGACAATCTGCCCTGCAACACAAAAACACCACGGCTCGGGGTACCCTGTGATTGGTCTGCCTGGTACTCATTGCCTCCTCCTAATTGGTTCAAAATCTCCCGTCCCCGCCGCACATACCCCGCCGCACGTACGTTCTAAGCATCCAATCACTGACAGTCCTTCCCCGCCACCCCCCCCACCCCCACCCCGGGCACCACTCCCCATACTTCATCCAAGTCCCGAAACCGAAACGCTGTCTTTCCCCGTTTTCTTTCACCGGAGAGTCAGCTCCATAGTTCAAAATCACTGCCTCAGGGCCACTTTAAAAAGTGTTGACCTAACGACCGCATCTCCTTGCTAATTAGAAACAACTAACCTGTACACCTCAGCCAGGACAGCCGACGCCACAGTGCTCCCGGCGCAAACCAAGTCCACAGTGCCAGTGAAGACGCTTGGAAAGCTCCTCCCCCCATAGTGATGTCAATGAAAGGCCTCTCCCAGTTGACGTTTTCCCTTCATCTCGAAGCCTGAGTTTCTGGGCACAGTCCGGGCGTGAAGTTCTGGGGATGCAGTTCAGAGGGCCGGGGTGAGAATCAATGAAAGTGAGGGAGTATAGTGCAATACTGAAACATACTGCAGTTACTGCGGGAAGAGTGCAGATGGCGAGGGTTACAGGAAAGAGGAGAGCAGGCCTTCGAAAGAAAAAACAGGGACAGAGGGAAGGAGGCAGGGGAAAGAGGGACAGAGGGAGGGAGGAAGGAATGGAAAGTAAACAATGTTGCCCACTGGTTATGCAAGAGTGCAGGGACTTCTCTGGTGGCGCAGTGGTTGACAATCCGCCTGCCAATGCAGGGGACATGGGTTCTAGCCCTGGTCCGGGAAGATCCCACATGCCGTGGAGCTACTAAGCCCATGGGCCACAACTACTGAGCCTGCGCTCTAGAGCCCGAGAGCCACAAGCACTGAGCCCACGTGCCACAACTACTGAAGCCCGTGTGCCTAGAGCCCGTGCTGCACAAAAAGCGAAGCCACCGCAATGAGAAACTCGCACACCGCAACTAGAGAAAAACCGCATGCAGCAACAAAGACCCAACGCAGCCAAAAATAAATTTTAAAAAAAAAGAGTGCAAAGGTCAGAAATATAAGAAGTTGAGGAGACTGAAAAACCCTGTAGTTCCAAGACATGTTTCTGCTGCCCTGCCATTGTCAAATCTGAAGGGAACTACCCAGTGACTCCCCTGCAGGCTCACAGCAAGGGCAGGGGGTCCTACCCAACTCCAAACAAATGGTTTCAGGGATGGTGTGGAATATATATATGTGAACATGTTTGATTCCAGCTAAATCTACGAGTGATGCTTGCAACCAAGGAGTTGGCCTCTACTGAAATCTCCACTCAGAGACAGCAGTGTTAAGGCATGAGGCCTCCAAATTTGGGGACACGCCAAATCAAAGCATTAACAAGGCTCCCACCCCTTCCCTCACATACCCCTCTTTTAAGCCTTGTGCACCTCAGTCAAGCCAGATGTGGAGCTGGCTAACAAGATGAAGAGAAGAGATTGTGGCTTCAAGTCTGGGAACACTAACAGAGTTGCCTCCTGACCCTGAGAGTCTCAGAGTCAGTCGTTATTTATCGTGGAAAAGATGGGATTTCTAAAAATAATTTCTTTTCCCTCTTCAAAATTTTCTGCATCTAGATCACATAGTATAGTGAAGGAAAGGGGGAAAACAGGAAGTACTGCTATTAACTACTTTTCTTTTGGATCCTTCTCTATTAAATCCTGCAACTTGATATATATTTCACAATCCTAGATTGCTAAATTAGGGGAAGAAGTCTGGTGGTATCCCATAATTGACCGAATCCTCACACACTGCATACTGCGTGAGCTGGCGCTAGCTACTTAGAATCTCAGCGCTTCAATTTCCTCATCTGTAAGACAGGAATAAAAGTAATTCTAGGCTTCTGGTTCAATGGAATAGTGTACATAAAGCATCTAGAACAGTGGCTGGCATATGGTAGGTACTTAAAGAATGTTAGTTCCCATTATCACTCCCCATTTCCTGGTTGGCAGTTAAGGGCTCCCAACTTCTATCATTCCACCCAAGCTCCTGGCTCTAGCATAACTCCTTTGTTCATGGATGAACAGATGAAGAAACAGGACAATAATTAGACCTCAGCTCTCAAGCCCACAGGGGTCCTTTTAGAGCTCTTAGTGATTAATAATGTCTGTAGTAGAATGGATATTATATTATCCAAAATTATATCAGGCATACAGGAATCAAATGACTCTGTTGATTAATACTGACTGCAAATAAGACTCCAAAGTCAGGGCTACTTACTGAGCTGACACCACTGCACTGAAAGGGCCAGTGGAATAAAGGAAAATATGCAGAAAGGGTAAAAAACCCTTATGTTGTATGGGTAGCCCCAATGTTTTTGGTTTTGATCTAGATGGCCTCTCTAGATGTTACAAGTAAATGAGAATTAAGAGACAGAAAAAAAAAGTCAAAGAGAGAGAGAAGAGGAAAGGAGATCATAAAAGAAGCAGGTACATATTGGGGAGGACATGCAAGAGTGAGTAGTAAAATACCATTAAGCAGCACTCAACACGCGGTAAATTATCTTACCTTACCCCTAGCATAAACTATAAATTTTCCACTGCAACCCTTTAACAACTTAGTGCAGAAATGTTGAAAGAGATTGTTGCATAAGGCAGGTGAACAGCTTGGACTCTAATGAGCGCTTATTAAGACTCTCATTAATAGACTGGATTAAAAGAGAGTAAGCAACCGAGAATGCAAAGTAGTGCAGAAGGTAGCATTACACCTTGTTAAAAGAAGAAAAACACCTCCAGAGTAAATATGCAATTATAGTCTGGAAAATTCTAAAAACAAAAGTAATAAAAAAGTAAGGGACAGGGGCTTGTTCTACCAGATATTAAAACTACCGTAAATACAACTGTATGGTAATAGTGCATGCAGACAGATAAATGGAACAAAATAGAGTCCAGAAACAGGCCCGAGTATATATAGAAATGATTCAAATCAGTGGAGAAAAGAGCTGGTCCGGAAAAAGTATTGAAACAACTGGATAGCCATTTAAAAAAATAAATAAAACCAGATCCCTGCCTTACTTCATATACCAAAATGAATTCTGGATTCATCAAAGATTAAATTGAATCATTAAACTCCTAAAGGAAGTTTGGGTGAGTATTTTATAAACATGACAAGATCTAAACGTGACCTGAAACCAGGATCGAAAGGAAAAACAATGATAAGTTTTACCACATAAAAATTAAAATCTTCTGAATGGTACTATAAGCAAGGTTGAAAGACAAACCACAGATTAGAAAAAGATTTTTTCAACATATGTAACAGATAAACAGTAAGAGCTCTTAAAATTAAAAAAACAAATAGTCTAGCACATAAATCAGTGAAGGACATGATCAGACAATTTGCACAGGAAGAAATATAAATAGCCAATAAACACATGAAGAGATGTTCAACCCCACCAGTAATCAAAGAAATGCAAATAATAAAGCAAGGTGAATTTTTTTCATTTATCAGATTGGCAAAGGTTAAAAAGATTAACAAAACCTCAAATTGACAAGATGCACAAAACAGGCACTCTTGTGCACTGTTGGTTAGGAGTACAAATTACTGCAAATTTTCTGGAGGGCAGTTTGGCAACTGGTATCAAAGTCTTAAATGTGTGTACCGTTTCCCAACAATTCCTCTTCTAGGAATTTTCCTAAAGAAGAAATTGGAAAATTTTGCAAAGATAGATTAATAGAAATGTTCACTGAGGCGTTGTAAATCTCTTACGTGTTCACCTAGTTAAATGTGGACTATTTATACAACCTAGTGTACATTAGTACCATATAGTGGCATACTTATACAGCCTTTAAAAACACTGCTGTGAAAACAACGTAGAGATATAAAACTTGGGAAATGCCTATATCCTACCGTTGAGTTTAAAAAAAGAAAAAAGTTACGAACTGCTCAAAAAGGTTTAGGGACTTCCCTGGTGGCGCAGTGGTTAAGAATCCGCCTGCCAATGCAGGGGACATGGGTTGGGGCCCTGGTCCGGGAAGATCCCACATGCCGCGGAGCAACTAAGCCCGTGTGCCACAACTACTGAGCCTGCGTGCCACAACTACTGAAGCCCATGCACCTAGAGCCCGTGCTCCACAACAAGAAAAGCCACCGCAGTGAGAAGCCCCTGCTCGCCGCAACTAGAGAAAGCCCGCACACAGCAATGAAGACCCAATGCAGCCAAAAATAAAAATCAATTAATTAACTAATTTTTAAAAAGTGTAATTTTATAGATTTGAATGACTAAAAAAACTACTATACAGGGAGTTCCAACTACTACACATACAATAGATAAGCAACAAGGATTTACTGTATAGCACAGGGAATTATAGCCAATATCTTATAATAACCTATAAATGGAAAAGAATCTGCAACAAAGCTGAATCACTATGCTGTACACCTGAAACTAACAGAACGTTGTAAATCAACTATATACGTCAATTTAAGAAAACTATTGGGCTTCCCTGGTGGTGCAGTGGTTAAGAATCCGCCTGCCAATGCAGGGGACACGGGTTCGAGCCCTGGGCCGGGAAGATCCCACATGCCGGGAGCAGCTAAGCCCATGTGCCACAACTACTGAGCCTGCGCTCTAGAGCCCGTGAGCCACAACTATTGAGCCCATGTGCCACAACTACTGAAGCCCGCTCACCTAGAGCCCGTGCTTCACAAGAGAAGCCACTGCAATGAGAAACCTGCACACCGCAACGAAGAGTAGACCCTGCTCGCCGCAACTAGAGAAAAGCCGCGCGCAGCAATGAAGACCCAATGCAGCCAAAAATAAATAAATAAAATAAATAAGTTAAAAAAAGAGAAAGAAATAAAGCCATTCTTTCTTAAAAAAAAAAAAAAGAAAACTATTGGGATGGTTTCCACCTGGGTGTGAATGGGAAGAGACAGAAGTGGCTACAGCGACCAACCAATCCCACTAATACGTAAACTGGAAAGGTCTCACAGAAAAGATAAACACTTATGTATGCATATTTGAACGAAAATGTCTGGAAGAGTATTTACCAAAATATTAACAATGCTTATCTTTGAGTGTTGGGATTTGGGAGAATCTTTACTTTCTTCTTTATATCTTTCAGTTTTTCAATGTCCTACAATGAACACATTTTTATCATTAGGGGAAAAAAAGAAAAGTTATTTCCATTAAAAGAAAAATCCACAGGAAGATGAGGGAGTTTTTATCTGATGGGCGTGCGTCTTTGCAATAAAGTATGAGGCAAAGTCAACAGCAGAGAGTAGGAGGGAGAGATTTGAAGACTGTGAGGAAGGTAAGAAACAGTTGTTTCAGAGAGCAGGGGAATCGGAGAGAAAAAGATGATTTCTGGCAGAAATCCTCTTTGAGGGCCTGGTCAAGGTTGATGATCATTAACCTGCCCAGCTGTGTGACTGCCTCTAACAATCCTGAGCTACACAGGTGAAAGTATGGAGAAGATGTTCGGATTCCTCCGGGTGGGGTGGAGAGGACTCTGGAGTATTGCCTAGTGAGGTGAAGATATTCGCAAGAGTGATAATGATAATAAATTCAGAAATTTTAAGTGGTAAAGGGAACAAGCAAAGATTGGAGGAAACTGATAAGCACAGAGAAGGTGTATCTGGGGAGCAGGAGAGTAGTGAATTGGAGGATTCACGAGGTCAAAGAATTGTTGCAGTGGGGTTACTTGAGCAAATGAGCTGGAGCCTGGGAAGATGTAGACAGAGAATTTGATGTTTGAAATAGTGATTTCAGAGGTGACATTCTGGCAAAATCTAGGGTATAACCATATGAGTAGGTAGCTGAGGTTAATTCATTGAAACAAATCACAGACCCACTCTCTCCTTCACATATTATAACACTCCCATCCACACACTTCCTGCCCCTTACTTGCAGGCCCTGGCACTGAGTTCAGGAGTGACTGGAATCTGCCTTTCCTGCCTTCTTTTTCCACTTCACCACCTCAAAATCCTAGGCTCTGGACAAACTGAATTATAAACTTTCCCATCTTCTTGCCTTTGTGCACAAGGTTCCCTCTTCCTGAAATGCTCTCCCACCATATCTGAAATTACATATTTTACCCATCCTTTAAAGCACAGCTTAAAAGCCTCAGCTTCCATGAAGACTTCACAGAACTCCTTCATGTGAATTCCCGTGGTACTTCGTTCAGACCTCTCTTAGGATACCTATTATTTCCCACTTTGTGTCTGTACTTATTTGGGCCAATTTTATCTCTGGCTCCTTGAGGAGATCAAGATTAGACCACACCTAAAGCAATTTTCTACTCCAGCTTCAAGCATAGTGTCCTACGGAGATATTATTCACTGTGTTAACTGTTTCCAAAATATGGTGTATGTGATTATTTTAGGTGGTGCACAGCCAAACATTTTTTAATAGTTGGATATTTTAATGTATATTAGGAAAATACTTTGTTTTCCACTTATGATAGTGGTAAAATGTTTTCTTTTTTAAAGAAGTGTATTTAAGCTTAAAAATTGGTGTTTTTTTTTAAATAGTACAGGAATTACACAAAAAGAGAAGAATTCATGAAGGTTATACTTACCTGTCTGAGGAGGTCTGGGAAAGACGGCACTGAATGAAAAAAGACCTAGAGTACCAAATCAAAGAACTACTCCTTCCTTCACAAAAGATTTATTTAAACAGTAGTGCCGGGATTTATCGCTCTCTCCACTGACAATCTCCTTTAAGCCTGTAAATGCAAGAATTGCCCATCTTGAAACAAAACAAAACAAAAAACCCAAACCTCTCCTTCAGCTCCCTCCAGCGGTGCCCTGAAATGCTCGCCTATAGCCCAGGTCCTCTTCCTCACCCTCCATTCACAATCCACTGCAGTGCCCCCCACCATCTGACACAAACTGCTCTTGAAATGATCTATTACCTACTAACTGACAAAACCAATGAACCCTTTCTGTCCTCATCTTATTTAACTCGGCTCTCTAGGCATTTGGCATTGTTGACTGCTCCTGAGAGGTCCCTTCCTCCCTAGACTTCCACATCACTCTCCTGTCTCCACCTCCTCCTACACTGAGTCCTCCTCCTCCTGTATCCCTTCAATGTTAGAGTTCCTCCAATCTTTTACTATCATAGTGATTTTTAAAAGGAATTTTAAAACTAATGTTTGGGGACTTCCCTGGCGGTCCAGTGGCTAAGACTCCACGCTTCCATCGCAGGGGATGCACGTTGGATCCCTGGACGGGGAACTAAGATCCCATACGTGCAGCCAAATAAAAAATTTTCTTTTTAATTTTTAAAATAATAAAATAATGTTTGTACCTGGTGAAAAACTGAAAAAGTACAGAGGAGAAACCAGAGGTTTCTGGTTAATTTTTCCAGAAAAAAAATTAGGTATAAATGCATCCTCTTTTGCTCTTTCACACAAATATTCTGCACCTTGGGGTTTTTGTTCCATTTTGTTTTGTCTCTACTTAAAGTGTGACTTGGAGCTCTTTCCATATCACCTCTTGGCACATATAATTCTATCTTTATTTTTATTTTTTTGAGTAAATGCCATGTTGTTTTATTTAACCTAGATTTATACTGAGCTTTTATATCCAGGAAAGCAAGAGCTCATCTTTTAAATGGCTGTATGTCTTCCACTGAATTAATTTAACTTAACTAGTTCCTGGCCGGTGCACATCAGGTAGCTTCCAAGTTTTACGCTATTATGAATAATGTCACTGTAAATATCCTCATATACGTAAATTTTTAATTCCTATAAATGAAATTGTCAGATCAAAAAGAATGTGCTTTTAATTCTGCTGTCATCAAATTACCCTCCGCAAAAGTCACAAGAATGTATATCCCCATCATGCATAAGATTGCCTGTTTACCCTCACTTTTGCCAATGCCTTGTCATCGAAATTTGTTTTGCCAGTCTGGAAGGTAAGAACTGAATTCTCATGGTTGTTTTAATTTGCATTTCTTGTTGAGTGAGGCTGAGTATCTTTTTTTACATTTGTTGGTATCTTATATTCTTTTTCTGAACACTATATCCTGTACTCATTTTTCTATCAGGCTATTCATCTTTCTTATTTTTTATGAGTTCTTTGTACATAAAGGAAATGATATCATTTGTGCTTCAAAATTTTTTGATTGTTTATTTTGCCCCAAGGCAATCTTTAGCCCCACACACAGCTTCCATTACATACTCATTTGCCCTCTGAGTTGATGATTCCTAAATCTGTAACTCTAGCCTAGACCTCTAGCCTAGCTCCAAGTTCCAACGGGTGATTATGTACCTTCACCTATATGAAGCTAAACTCATGTACATGTTTATAAACTCAGCATATCTGGAACTGAATTTATCTTTCCCCAGATATGCTCTTCCTCTTACGCTCTCCATCTTGGCTAATAACTTGATCATTCACCCAGAAAGTTCACCCAGAAATCTAAGTCGTCCACTTCTTTCTTACCTCCGACATCCAAATGACCAAAAATCCTGAAATATTTTGCGCAAATGACTATGATGCTCTCCTAACTAATTACTGCTAGCAATGTCGCACAGTGGCTAAAGAGCACAGGCTGCAGAGTCAGAACTGGGTGCGTATCCCGGCCCTGATCACTCCAAGTTATGTGACCTACAGCATATTTCTTACCCCAAACCTGTTTCCTCATCTGTAAAAAATAATTACCATAACATCTACTTCATTGGGTCATTGCAAGAACTAAAAAGAGATTGTATGCACAGTATCTGGCATAAAATAAATACTGAATAAATGGCAGCTATTATCACACTGCTCTAACTTCCCCCACCCTCTTCCAAGCCATCCTCCTTGCTGCTGCCAGACTAATAAATCCAACCACCCCTTTTGCTTGGAATCATTCGGTGACAACACCCCCTCCCCCGCTCCACACACACGCACCATTTTAAGATAACATCTGAATTCCTAGGTAGGGTATACAGGCCATTCGTGTGGTCTCTTACCTTTCACCACAACCCCATATATGCTGCCCTCCAGCCACACTAAACTATATGTCATACCCCCAATACAGTACGCCTTTTCACACTTCCACAGCTTTGTGCACACTGATCACTGGCAGATAAGCCCTCCCCTCAGTCCACTTCATAAACACCTACTCAAGGGAATTCGCTGGCGGTCCAGTGGTTAGGACTCCGCGCTTTCACTGCCGAGGGCCCGGGGTTTAATCCCTGGTCGGGGAACTAAGATCCCACAAGCCGCAGGGTACACTCAGGTCAAGCACATCCTTCTTTGTGCCTCTGCAGCTCTCGGCACTTACCCCTGCCCTGGGACAAATCGCATTGTCTCCTGTTTACCTGCTTGTCTCCCCCACTAGATCGTGAGTTCCTTGAGGGCAGGGACTATGTTTTATTCATGTTTGTATCCCCAGCACCCGGCACGGGCCTAGCATTTTACAGGAGCTCCTCATATGTTTGTTGAGTAAATGGAGGAATGAACAGTTCTTGGTCTGAGCAGCTCTAACCTCTGTTTCCTTACAACAACCAGTAGCTATACATATACACAGTCCTTTACCCATCCTCTCCTATTGTCCACCCCTGCCCAGAAGTACTAAACACCACAGCCAAAATTTCTGTTGTCCAGGCAGTCATAGGAGTCTGGGACTGGTCCAACTAGAAGGGGTGGAACAGAAGACAGTGGTCTCAGTGTAGGCCCTGACCAATGCCAGTGTTGAGATCAGAGTCCACTCCCAAATCCCAGAGACGAGTGTTGCTGTCTACTTATTCAGAACCTAACCTTTTGTGTAGCAAGGGGAAAACATATCTCAAGATCGTTCCTTGAAGTGTGACTAGACGTGATGGCTACTTACACCACCCTACTCAAACCCCAAGCCAACAAGAAGCACACACGGGCACAGCAGATACTTTTGTGGTGACGGGAGCAAACAAAGGACACTTATCTGAAGCTCTCCACACTGAAAGTCAGGCTCCATATCATCTCTAGCAAGCAAAGAACAAGACATAATTTCTATTTCTAGTTTCTTTTAATAATAATTTTTTAAAAGCCAGTGAGCAGCTACAGATACAGTTAAAAAGTAGACGAGTGAAAAAAAGAAAAAAGACAAGAAAGAGCAGACACATCCTTCGCTCCACAATAAATACAGAGCTCTATCTGTGTTCCCCCACCAACATCCCATGGGAAGCCTAGCTCTCTGTGTGGTCAGGAGTACTCTCCATTATTGTGCAGGAAGAACAGACAGCATTCAGGTGTGATGATGTCAAATCGAATGTGTACAGGCACTGCTGAGATCCAGGTCTACAGTTTTGGCCCTAGACTTGAGTGGGGGTTGGTCACTCTTAACCTCTTCCAGGCTGTGCTGCATCCCATAGCCGAAGTAGATAGCAAACCCTAGTAGGGAAAGGTAGCTGTGAGGTAGGGAAAATAGTGGCCTGTAAAGGCTTAATAGGGCTCCTACTCGAGACCAAGAGGGAAAGGAGGCGGGAAAGGAGACCCGAGAGGCCTACTCTTCCCAAGTGGATACCTACCAATCAGCATCCAGACCCCAAATCGGGCCCAGGTGCCAGCTGTCATCTGCATCATAAGGTAAATATTCACAAAGATGCTCACTAGTGGGAGGAGAGGCAAAGCAGGTACCTGGGAACAAAGCAAAATCTTCTTTGTACAGACCACAGGGTGATATAGAAAGAGATCCCTAACCTACTCAAGCCAGGAAAGGGAGAGTCCGACTCCTACTCATGCTGTGTATTTCAGTGTCCATTCATGTAGTGTACCTCATATGGGACTCCAAGAATATGCAGAATTTGTGGAAATGGAACAGGAAGGGTCAGAGAAGACATCTTTGGCCTAGGTATCTCCTATATCTCTCCCTTCTTGTCCAATGAAAGAATATGTATGAGACTGCAAGGTATCTGGAACCTATTCTTCCAAGGTGGGTTGGTGGAGGGGAAAAAAAGAGATCATTTACCTTAAAGTGGAGTGGAGTGGAGCTCTGTGGCTGTCTCCAGATGACTCCAGTGATCCCAGTAATGAGCGTCAGGAGCAGCACAAACACTGCAATCCACAATGGGTCTCCAGAAAGCAGTGGAGTGGACCACTGGGCCAGCACCAGGCAAAGGACACTCAGCAGTAGAGCTTCAAGGGTCAAGTTGAGAAACATCAAAGCCAGTTCTTGAGAGCAACATATTAAGACATTAGGCACCCCATTGCAAGGAGGGTCACCCTCTCTCAGCCACCAAATGCCACACACTCCCCTCCTTCCCATCGTGCTGACCCAAGAGAAAAATGCCAATGCTCACCAAGCAGTGAGGAACAAACATAGACAACTTGGCCAGAGAGTGGAGTGGGGATGGAGTTGAGTGGACAAAATAGTCCCTGTAGGGTCAGCTTCTCTGCTTCATGGATCTTCTCCTCCTGCAACTCCACTTCACCTTCCTCATTCCTCATCTCCTGGTCAGGCTGATACCTGAGACAAGAGGAAGATGGCAGTATTAAGAACAACCCTTGACCACTATACCATCTTCTCCCAGGCAGCTTAACCTTCCTCGTCACCATTACGGGTAGCCACTCTTTTTGGCAGGGAGGGATATCCGTATTCCTCAAGGAAAGTCAGGATGATGAAGGAAGAGGAGGAAGGAGGAGCAGATCCCCATCACTCCTCATCTCAGAATCAAAACCCAAACCACAGTATGCAGAGGAAAGGAGTCTCACCTGAGGATGAGAACACAAATAGCCACCAGGGAGTAAGCAAGCAGGGTCCCAATTGACATGAGGTCCACCAGATCAGTGAGTTCAAAGAGGAATGCCATGAATGCTGAAATTGATGGGCAGAAAACATGAGCGAAGGCAAGAGCAAAGTGAACGGAGTTGGTGAAACAACGAGGGGAAGGGCAAAGATGAGTTTTCACCTGCGATAATGCCAGAGACCACAGTGGCCACGATGGGGGTGTGTGTGCCGGTGTAGATCCGGGCAAGGACGCGAAACAGGAGGCCATCCTCTGCCATCGCGTAGATCACCCGAGGCATGGGGAACATAGAGCCCAAGAGGCTGGAGAGAAGTACGCCCAGAGCGGCGTTGACTGGGCATCTCTCTCCTCAAGACTGTGAGCTTAAGGAGTCTCCACCTTCTGCTCCCAGCCGTTTTAGGGACTTCTTAAGGGCCTTTTAAGGGGTATTCTCTGGTGTGGAATGCTATCACCTGAGACTCTGACAGCAGAGGAGAACAAACGTTTGACACTGACCTGGTAGAAAGAGCACAGAGGGATCCGATGGCTACAACATAGCGGGCAGGGGCCCATCCAGTATAGAGAAAGGCCTCAGGCAAGGGGCTCTCGGGTTGAAGCTGGTAGTAAGGCATCATGAGCGTGAGTGCCGAAGAGACACCAAAATAGGCCGAAAAGCAGACGAACAGTGAAATCACAATGCCTGTGGGGATGGAACGCTGGGGATTCTGGGCCTCTTCCCCTACAAGAAGGGGCACAAGGTTCTGAATCAGAGAAGCAGGCTCGCTCCTCTACCACTCCAACCCACACGCCGCCTGAGCACACGCAGATGCCCAAGCCCCAGAAGGAACGGAATGACTGTGTTACCAGTGGTAGCAATACAGTCGAAACCAACAAATGCATAGAAACAGGTCGCTGCTCCACGGAGAATCCCCTCGAAGCCGAAAGGCACAAACCCTCCAGAGCCCAGAGGGCCCAAGCTAAAGTGAAAGAAGGGATAGAAAAGGTAAGAGCGTGTTCAGCCAACTCTTGTTCCTTTTCTCTAAGGCCCAACTATTTAGCTGGGCCTTCAAGGCCTAGGCTCCCATTCCTCCCCACTGCCAATCCAGAATCCCTCAGCGCAGATCCCTCTGTTCCCCGTCATGCTCCCAGCTCTGCATCTCCTGAATCTCCTAACCTATAGGTGTCATTGAGTCCAGCCACGGCCAGTTTGTAGTCCTCTTCTGTGAGCTTCCAGTTGTGCAGATCTCCCTTAATGAAGCCAGAGATGATGACAAAACCGAGAACCAAAAGATTCACCACCGTGAACACTTTGGTAACCAGGGCCGACTCACTAGCGCCCAGAGCCAGCAATCCTGTGGGAAAGAAAGGCCTCAGTCCAAGCTTTGTTTTCCTTGCCTCTAAGTGCAGACCTTTCCTTCCCAGCTTCTTCTTTCTCACTGCTCTCACCTCCACAAGCTCCCAGGCCTGGTCCCCACTAGCCCCACCCCCGTCGCTGTCCCTGTCCCTGTCCCTTGCCTCACCGGTGAGCAACAACACAAGGCCCATAGCAAAAAAGTCTGGATATTCTGCGAGGACATGGGGAACGTGCAGTGAGATGCTCCCCTGCAGGGTCTGAGAGATGTGGTTCCCAATCAGGTTGTCAAAAGCTGAGCTCCAGGCCCGGGCCACACTGGCTGTACCTGGTGGACCAGAGGCAGAAACATGGGGTCAAGTTTCCTCTCTCCTCTCCTCCCTCCCCCAGACCAGTCTCACAAGAATACCTGCTATTTTCGCCTATTCTTACATTTTAAGAACCAAAGCCAGTCAATTAAGGACACCAAGACAGAGGTAAGTAGAACAAACAATTTCTCCACACCTTCAACCCTCCCAGCCCCCCAACAAATACACGCATTTATGGATATTTAAGTCCTGCGAATGATGAACACCTCACTTCACCATTCCACCCAGATTTCCTGACTCCGTGCCCCTTCACTGGCTGTGCAGTTCCCCCCTGCCCCACCATCTCACCGATGACATAGGAGAGGATGAGGTTCCAGCCAGTGGTGAAGGCCCAGAGTTCACCCACAGTGACATAGCTGTAGAGGTACGCAGAACCAGAACGGGGAACCCGAGCACCAAACTCCGCATAGCACAGCCCAGCCAACATAGAAGATAGGGCGGCCACCAAAAAGCAGATCACAATGGATGGTCCTGCTTTATCTTTGGCCACCTCGCCAGCCAGGACATACACGCCTGCACCCAATGTGCTGCCCACACCTAGGGCCACTAAATCCAGAGTGGTCAGGCATCTAGCAAGGCGAGTCTCAGCCATGCCTGGCTCCAGTGTACGTCTGCGTACCAGCTTTTGACCAAATCTGCAAAGCGCCTGCCACAGCATTCTAGCTGGAATTGAAGACGATGCTAGGAAGGATCTGGTGAAAAACAAGACAAAAGACCTTCAATAGGGCTCATTATCCGTAAGCTCTAAGAGTGAATTACAATACCCACTCCACCAAGTAAAGGAGCTGGGGGGGGGGATGGGAGGAGGATGTTGAAGGGACAAAGGCAAGTCACTTTTCCTCTAACCTCAGTTTCTTCATATGCAAGTAGGAATAACAATACCTCACAGGTTTGTGGAAGGACTAATTTCAGAAAAGGCATGTGAAAGCTCCCTACAGTTCAGTGGCCTGGCACCTACTAGGTGCTCAATTAATATTAGTCTCTTCTTTCTTTGGCGGGGAAACTATAGCGTTTATCCTAGACCCCAACCCAGGAGCCAGAGAAGCTCAATTGTGTCCCTCCCCTGGCCTGTGGCTCTTTGGGGATTAAACAGAACTCAACCCAGGAAAGGCCAGCAGCTCTGGGGAGAACCCCCTTCTCACACCCAATATCCACATTCCTTTTCGGCGCTCGCCCCCAGGGCTTCAGATAAGCAAGGTTCCTAGATCTCCCGGAGGGAGGGGGGGACCGACCTCAGCTACAGATCAAAAGTGAGCACCGACTCAGTTCCATCCCTCCTCTCCAAGCCCACACTGTGTAACTGGCGCTGCCATCGCCCAGGGGGGTAAGCAAATGTTCCCCCACTTCCTCCCGCCCCGCAAGGCTGACCAGCAAGCATCAACAGTGAGGCGGGGCTTCGACATCTAAAGATTTGGAGACGCCCCCCGAGAGGGGCCCCTGAGCAGCCAGAAATTGCTCACACCCGAGAGGAGGGGTTCCGCCCTATGCCCTGCGACTCAGCTCCCAGTTTCTTATGCCCCCATCTAGCAAACGTCTGGGGCTGAGGTGGAAATGGGAGCCTTGGCTCCCAGGGCTGGGGTCTCGCCAGCAACAGGTCACGGCCGTGTTGATGCAACTGCATGCCATGGTTGCCAGAGAATCCTAGGTATGCCCAGACCCTCGCCCGCCCCCTCCGACACACGTGTCGGCCCCCAACGCTTACCGGGGAGCTGTCGCAAGCCCAGGGCGCGGAGCGTCTCGAATAGTGCTCGGTGAGGCTGAGTTCAGCCGAGTTGGGTTGGGGCTGCCGAGTTCGGTTGCGGTTGCCGAGCTCGGTTGCTCAGGCTTCAAAGCTGCTGCTTGGGGTCGTCGCGCGCCAAGCGCCCGTTTTATACACCGGGAGGCGGAGCCGGTAACGTCATGGAATCCCACCCCCAATCCTCCTTGCTACACAACACACACACACACACACACACACACACACACACACACACACACACACACACACACACACACACACACACACACACACACACACACACACACACACACACACACACACACACACACACACACACCTCTCTCTCTCTCGCCCGCCCTCCCTTCCTCCCTCCCTCCCTCCCTCCCTCTGTCTCTCTCTTTCTCCCTCCAGCTTTGCAAAAGGGATTGCGTGGGGCCTGACATTGCTTCGCACTTGCAAAAGCAAGACCAGCGTGGCAGGGAGCGAGGAAGGGGGGAGGGCAGCCTTTTCCCATTCTCCTCGCTCAGCGTCAGAGCCGGACAATAAGAGGCTTCCTGGCCTGAAACCCCAGGGGATTTTCTACCTTTGTGCCTTGATAGTCAGAATCGGTGATTGGCAGGAGTGGGGGAGGGGGGTGAGAGGTGGAGGGGAAAACAGCACCGGGGAGTCTCCAACTCAACTCTCATTCCTACTAAGCTTTCTTTTCTACATGAGGTTACCTCACCCCTGAAATCTTTCCCAAGGACCCTACCAGATTGTGGACAGCCATCTGACGCCAACCCCTCAGCCCTGACCCTCAACTGTGGGTGTTTCCTAATGCAGTCAGCAGGAGAATGGAAGATGATTTCAACCACCACCTGTACACAGATAATTAATCCCATCTAGATTTCTAGGCCCCAGTCTCTCCATAGTGTACCTCCAGCAACCTATAAATGTTAAACTAAATATTAACTATGAAATCCTGACAATATTGAAATATTAGAGGAGGGAGCTTATTTAATTCCATTTTACTGATGAGTAAACTGAGGCTCAGGGGCATAACTTGCCTGACATACACCATAATTATTTGTTGACCACCTTACTGGTAAAACCTGGTGTACTGGACTTCAATACCGGCCTCTATGGGTACCATACCTCATTTAAATGCACAAGAAAAGGAGGCATGGCAGCAAGCAAAGCCAAACCAGGAGAAGCACCAGCATGGAGACAAGCCCTTTTAGGCTAGCAGTTTCTGGGAAACAGAAGAGGAGCAGAAGAATCAAAGAAAGATCACACCGGGTGTCAGACCCTAAAACCCCATCCAGCCTAATCAGTTCTTAGAACGGAGCACCAAGGGTTGTGAAGGTGTGGTTCTCTTCCACCAAGACATCTCAGGGATTAAGGATGGGCCTAAATATCCTTGTTTCCTTTAAATAGTCCATTATGAATACGTCACCAATGAATCTATCTAAAATATAAATCCTTTTTGAAGTAACTGGTCGTTTCAGCTAGGTACAGCTCCGTTTTGGCTTTCCTTAAGTATTCATTGAGCACCAACTATGTGTATAGCAGCTAGCATAGCAATGAAGAGACTACAAAGGATACAGAAAATAAAATCCTGGCCCTGGTAGTCTTAAAAATCTAGTTAGGGAAAGAAAACACACACAGTACAATTGAAACTGTATTACCTAGTGGTTAGGAGTGCAGTCTTTGGAGTTAGACCTAGGTTAAATTTCCAGCTCAGACACTGTGTGGCCTTGAGCAAATTACCTAACATCTCTGAGCCTCAGTTTTTGGATATAATATACACGTTTCACAGGGTTGTTGAGATGCTTAGATGAGATTATGAAATCAACTCTTCCTGCCTGGCACATGGGAAGTATTCAATAAAAACTTAATTCATATTCAGAATAATACTTTAGTGTGTATGATAATTATTTGGTTACTTAGATTAGGTGATTGATTCAATTATGAGATTAATCGACAAACTGCTGCTGTAAATATTCAGGGAAAGAAGTCCTTGGTACAGACTGGGATATATAAAGAAGGCCTCTTAGTTTGCAAGGGGTTGAGGCATGAAGTAAAGTCAGGGTCCCATGTAGAGACCAGCCTAGCATGTGCAGGTTAACAGTGGACTTAATAGGCATTCAATTATTCAATAAAAACTTGATCAGTTAATTAGAAGCATTAGGAGGTGCTCTCCAATTCTAGCGTTCCAAGATTTTATGCAACTCTTCTCATTCACCTACCTATCCCTTTCATTAATTTGTAGAATTCAACCATATTTCCTTCCTCAGCTTTTATTTTTCCAGAAGTTCCATGATGTCCTCCACCGTTATGGATTTCTCCAGCTTCATTATCTCTTTCTTGTGGTATAATGGCCAGGTGCAAAACATTGAATTTTTTTGTTTGTTTTTATTATAAAACAATTTAACACTAATGAAAACTGCAAAAAAAGAAAAAAAACCACCCAATATTATCATATAATTTTGCATGCTTCTGTTTTCATGATCAAATAAATATTTTTCAAGTTACTTCTAGTATTCAAAATTATCATTGTTAGTGGTTGCATAATATTCCATAGCACTGATGTACCATTATTTACTTAACCATTTAAACATTTATTCAGGTTGTTTCCAGTTTTCCTTTGTTCTAAGAAACACCTTCATTAATACAATGTCTCTAGTTGAATTACTTTCTTAGGCTTCATTCCCAGGATTGGGATTATTGGGTCAAAGATAATGAACATATTTGTAAATTTTGATACTTGTTACCATGCCTTCCCAAAGGATTTTTATCAGTTTACAGTGCTATCAGCCATGTTACAGCAAAGCAACATTACCACAATCTCACCAGCATAGCTATAATTTAAACAAGTCATTTGCTAATAAAATAAAAGTAGAAGTGCATTCTGTTTAGAATTACTATTTCTTTTGGAAATTGTTTATTCATATCTTTTCTTTTTCCAACTTAGTTATTTGGGTCCTGATGCTTTCCTTATAAATGAGAATTAATTCTTTATATAGATATTAACCTTTCTTCTGTAATATTCGATTCAAATATTTTCCTATGTTTGTTGCTTTCAGTTACAGAGCTTAAAATTTTTTAACTTTTTATTGAGGTACGGTATACACAGAGAAATGTGCACACTGGTATCATAAGTGTACAGCTCAATGAATGCTCACAAAATGAACACACTTCTGTAACAGCACCCACATCAAGAAACAAACCATTATCAGTGCCCCAGAAATCCCCTTCATGCTTCCTTCCAGTAACTACTTTCCCTTCTGACAAGGGCAACCTCTGTCCCAACTTCTAACAGCCTAGATTTTTTTTTTAACCTGTTTTTGTTCTTTTTATAAATAGAAACATATAGTACATACTCTTTTGATAATTGAGATAAAATTCGCATACCATAAAATTCAACCTTTTGAAGTGAACAATTCACTAGTTTTTAGTATAGCCACAGAGCTGTACACCCATTACTACAATCAATTTTATACATATTCATCATCCCAACAAGAAACCCTGTTCCCATTTCCAGTCATTCCCCATTTCCTCCCAAACCCCTCACTCCAGCCCTAGGCAACCACAATTCTACTTTTGGTCTCCATAAATTTGCCTATTTTTCTAGACATTTTCACCTAAATGGAAGCATGCAGTATGTGGTCTTTTGTGAACCAGCTTCTTTCATTTAGCATAATGTTTTCAAGGTTCATTGATGTTCTACCATGTATAAGTACATACTTCATTCCTTTTTATTGCCAAATAATGTTCCATTGTATGGAAAAAAATTTATTTATCCATTAATCAGCCAATGGACATTTGGGTTGTCTCTTTCCCTTTTTTTTTTTTTTTTTTGCTATTATGAATAATACTGCTATGAACATTAGTATACAAGTTTTTCTGTGGACATATGTGTTACATTATTTTGAGTACATACCTAGGAGTAGAATTGCTGAATCATATGGTAACTCTATTTTTAATCTTTCGAGGAACTGCCACACTGTTTTCCACAAAGGCTGCACCACTTCACATTCCCACCAGCAGTATTATGAGGGTTCCATTTATTCAACATTCTCACCAACACTTGTTATAATCCATCTTTTTTTTTATCATAGCCATCCTAGTAAGTGTGAGGTGGTATCTTATTGTGGTTTTGATTTGCATTTCCCTAATGACTAATGATGTTGAGCATTTTCTCATGTGCTTATTAGCCATTTGGACATCTTTTTGGAAGAAAAATCTATTTAAATCGTTCATCCATTTTTAATTGGATTGTCTTTTTATTGTAGAGTCTAGACACTAGATCCTTATCAGATATAAGATCTGCTAATATTTTTGCCCATTCTATAAGCTGTCTTTTCACTTTCTTCATAGTGTCTTTTGATACACAAAAGTTTTTAATTTTGACAAAGTCCAATTTATCTATTTTTTCTTTGACTGCTTCTGCTTTAAGTGTCATATGTAAGAAACCATTGCCTAATCCATGGTCACAAAGATTTACACCTATGTTTCCCTCTAAGAGTTTTATGGTTTTACCTCTTATATTTAGGTCTTTGATCCATTTTTGAGTTAATTTCTGTACAAGGTGTGAGGTACGGGTCCAAATCCATTCTTTTGCAAATGGATATCAAGTGTCCCAATACCATTTATTGAAAAGACTATTCTTTCCCGCATTGAATTCTCTTGGCACCCTTGTCAAAAATCAACTGACCAAAAATGTGAGCGTTTATTTCTGGACTCTCAATTGTATTCCACTGAGTTATATGTCTGTCCTTATGCCAGTCCCACACTCTTGATTACTGTAGCTTTGTAGTAAGTTTTGAAATTGGAAGTGCGAGTCCTTTAACTTTGTTCTTCTCTTTCAAGATTCTTTCGACTATTCTGGGGTCCCTTGAATTTCCATGTGAAATGTAGGATCTGCTTGCCAATTTCTGCAAAGAAGACAGCTGGAATTTTGATGGATATTGCCTTATATCCATAGATTAATTTGGATAGTATTGCCATCTTAACAATATCAAGTCTTCTGAACTGTGAACATGGGATGTCTTTCCATTTTTTAAGGTCTTTTTAATTTCTGTCAACAATATTTTGTAGTTTTCAGAGAGTAAGTTTTGTACTTCTTTTGATAAATATATTCCCAAGTATATTATTCTTTTTAACGTTATTGTAAATAAAATGTTTCCTTATTTTTTTCATTGATCCTATAGAAATATAATTGATATCTGTATATTGATCTTGTACCTTGCAACCTGGCTGAGCTCACCTATAAGTTCTAATAGTGTTTTAATGGATTCCTTAGGACTTTCTATATACAAGATCATATCATCTGCAAACAGAGATGGTTTCATTTCCAATCTGAATGCCCTTTATTTCTTTTCCTTACCTAATTGCTCTAGCTCAAACTTCCAGTACAGTGTTGAATAGAAGTGGTGAGAGTAGACATCCTTGCCTTGCTTCTGATCATAGGGGGAAAGCACTCAGGTTTTCACCATTAAGTATGATGGCTAGCTGTGGGTTTTTTTTTTTTTTTGGCTGCGTTGGGTCTTCCTTGCTGCATGCAGGCTTTCTCTCTAGTTGAGGCAAGTGGGGGCTACTCTTTGTTGCAGTGTGTGGGCTTCTCACTGTGGTGGCTTCTCTTGTTGTGGAGCACGGGCTCTAGGCACACGGGCTTCAGTAGTTGTGGCACGCAGGCTCAGTCGTTGTGGCTCGCGAGCTCTAGAGCGCAGGCTCAGTAGTTGTGGCGCACTGGCTTTGTTGCTCTGCGGCATGTGGGATCTTCCTGGACCAGGGCTTGAACCCATGTCCCCTGCATTGGCAGGCGGATTCTTAACCACTGTGCCACCAGGGAAGTCCCTGTGGGTTTTTTGTATATACCCTTTACCAGACTGAGGAAATTCATTCAACATTAACTTTTTGAGTTTCATCCATATTGTTGTGTGTCATTGTAGACCATTCATTCTTAGTTGTATGGTATTCCTTTGTGGGAATATATCACAATTTATTCCTTCTACCTTGTTGATCAACTTTTGGTTATTTTCCAGGTTTTAGCTACTACAAGCAGTACTGCTATGAACATTCTAGTAGATATCATTTGCTGAACACATGTGTACATTCCTATTGAGTATAAACCTATCAGTGGACTTGCTGAGCATAGAATGTGAGTATATTTAATTTTGAAATTTTATGTTCGAAGTTGCCAAACTTAATTTCAAAAGAACATTAATAGTATTGGATAATACACTGAATTTTAAGAGACTTCATAAGTTCATAGTGATGCTTTTAAATGGCAGGGGGAAGCTCTTCTTTATAGAAGAACACCAGCTAATAAATCTACAAGAAATGCTAGAATTCAAAACTCACCGTTTTGTACTCACCAAAGTAATAACTGATTCAGATAAGCATAATCAATAGATGATCCTTGAGTGATGGAAAACAAGATATTCACAAGATCTCAAAATAGCACCCCACAGTTTACATATTAATTACAAAAGGAAAGGTACCTACATTAGTTTTATATTTCTGCCGTAACAAATTACTACAAATTTATAGGCTTAAAACAACACAAATTTATTATTCCACACTTTATATAGGTCAGAAGTCCAGCACTGCATGGCTGGATTCTTTGCTCAGGGTCTCACAGGGATAAAATCAAAGTATCTGCATTCCTTTTTAGATGCTCTGGGGAAGAGCATCTAAAATTCACTTCCAAGCTCATTCACGTTGTTCGTAGAATTTAGTTCCATGCAATTGTAGGACTGAAGTCCCATTTCCTTAACATATGATCTTCTCCATTTCCAAGCTCTGAAGCATCAAATCCTTCTGCTTTGAATCTCTCTGACCTCCCCTCTTCTACTTTTAAGGGCTTCTGTGATTACACTGAGCCCACTGAGGTAATCCAAGACAGTCTCCCTGCTTTGGATTGGTAACCTTAATTATATTTGCAAAGTCCTTTTTGCCATGTAATATAACACATTCACAGGGAGAGAAGATCATGGGAGCCAAAATTCTGCCTACAACAGAACCTGTACAGTGAAGAGATCTAGGGGGAACTACCTTAACCAAATGATCAAAGTTAGCTTCACAAATAATGGGACAAATTGACATTCTGTCACTCCAGATGTGATGTAATGAGCAATACATATCATCCATGACATATTTTTGCCAAAAAATTTTAACCTGAATCTAGTCATGAGGACATAATCAGACAATCCAGATTGTCAGACATTTGACAAGACAAAAGACAACTAGCCAGAACTCTGCAACTGTCTTGAAAGACAAAAGAAAAACAAAAGCAGGGGGATTATATTTTTTCTATTATTTTTTAACATCTTTATTAGAGTATAATTGCTTTACAATGGTGTTTAGTTTCTGCTTTATAACAAAGTGAATCAGTTATACATATACATATGTCCCCATATCTCTTCCCTCTTGCGTCTCCCTCCCTCCCACCCTCCCTATCCCACCCCTCTAGGTGGTCACAAAGCACCGAGCTGATCTCCCTGTGCTATGGGGCTGCTTCCCACTAGCTATCTATTTTACGTTTGGTAGTGTATATATGTCCATGCCACTCTCACTTTGTCCCAGCTTACCCTTCCCCCTCCCCGTAGCCTCAAGTCCATTCTCTAGTAGGTCTGCGTCTTTATTCAGGGGGATTATTTTAGATTAAAGAGACATTGGGACTTCCCTGGTGGCGCAGTGGTTACGAATCCGCCTGCCAATGCAGGGGACACGGGTTCGAGCCCTGGTCCAGGAAGATCCCACATGCCGCAGAGTAAGCCCATGCACCACAACTACTGAGCCCATGTGCCACAACTACTGAGCCCACATGCCACAACTACTGAAGCCCGAGCGCCTGGAGTCTGTGCTCTGCAACAAGAGAAGCCACCGCAATGAGAAGCCCATGCACCCCAATGAAGAGCAGCCCCTGCTCGCCGCAACTAGAGAAAGCCCGCGTGCAGCAACGAAGACCCAACGCAGCCAAAAAATAAATAAAATAAATAAATAATAAATAAAAATTTTTTAAAAAGGAGACATGACATTATAAAGTGCATATTTCTCAATTGGAACTTGGATATTTTTTAACAACAACTATAGGGCTTCCCTGGTGGCGCAGTGGTTGAGAATCTGCCTGCCAATGCAGGGGACACGGGTTCGAGCCCTGGTCTGGGAAGATTCCACATGCCGCAGAGCAGCTAGGCCCATGAGCCACAATTACTGAGCCTGTGCGTCTGGAGCCTGTGCTCCACAACAAGAGAGGCCGCGATAGTGAGAGGCCCGCGCACCGCGATGAAGAGGGGCCCCCGCTTGCCACAACTAGAGAAAGCCCTTGCACAGAAACGAAGACCCAACACAGCCATAAATAAATTAATTAATTAATTTTTAAAAAAACAACTATAAAGGACATTATTGGGGCTATTGGGGAAATTTGAATGTGGACTATGTGTTAGATGATGATGGTGTATCAGTACTAGTTTCCTGTGCATGATAATGGTATTGAGGTTATGTAGGAGAATGCCCTTGTTCTTAGGAGACACGTGCTGAGTATTTAGGGATGAAGTGTCACAAATGGGTCAGCAAAAATAATGTGCATATGTGTGTATGCACGTGCATGCACATGAGTGTGTAGAGGGAGAGAAAGAAAGCAAATGTGGCAAACACTGACAATTGGTGAATTTAGGTAAACAGTATATGGGTATTCATTACACTACTAAAATTATCCATAGGCTTGAATTTTTTTTAATTAAAAGTTTTAAATGATCACCCTCTTATAGATGATATCTCACTTTTTCTACTTAACCCTGTAATCCATCTGGAACTTACTTTGGTGTATGAAATGTGATAGTATATATATTATGTATATAAATAATTTGAAGTTTTGTCAAAATACAAATCAGTCGGCCTAATACAATTCATTAGTCATTTTTTCTCGACTGTCTGATTATGTCTACTTTATCATGTAGTAACTTCTCAAATATACTAGCATATAGCTCTGGATTCTCTATTTTTCATTGATCTATGTCTGCTTTTATGCCAGCACATTAAATTTAGTTTTTAATTTAAAAATTACGAAAGCAAAACATGTAAGCGAGAGAGAAAATAAAAATCCACTTCCACCCACTGTGAGATCTCCCTTGTTAACAGTTTGTTTTGCTTTCTTCTAGATTCCGTGCCTATACAGGAAAATATACACATAATTTAAATACAGATAGCTTTTTTTTAGTTAATTAATTTATTTATTTATTTATTTATTTTTGGCTGTGTCTTAATTGCTGTGCGCGGGCTTTCTCTAGTTGCGGCGAGCAGGGGCTACTCTTCATTGGGGCATGTGGGCTTATTGTGGTGGCTTCTCTTGTTGCGGAGCACAGGCTCTAGGCACGTGGGCTTCAGTCGTTGCAGCACGCGGGCTCAGTCGTTGTGGCTTGCAGGCTCTAGAGCACAGGCTCAGTAGTTGTGGCATACGGGCTTAGTTGCTCCGCGGCATGTGGAGTCTTCCCCGACCAGGGCTCGAACCCGTGTCCCCTGCATTGGCAGGCAGATTCTTAACCACTGCGCCACCAGGGAAGTCCCCAGATAGCCTTTTAAAATACAAATATGATTATACTATACATGTTCTTCTGTTTTTTTTTTTCTTGAAAATATATTTTGAACTGCTCTCCAGATCAGTATTCATGGGCCCCCCTCACTTCTTAAAACGGCTGTCTAGTGTTCCACAGTAGGGGTGGCCCATAATTTATTTAACCAGTCCCCTATTTATGCACATTTATGTGGTTTCTAGTTTATTTTCCCAGCACATTTTAAATAATGGGTGCTTTACCATATTTTAACATTTGTTAAGGCAAGACTTACTCCTTTTACAAAGTACTCCAAGCAGTTTATTTTTCAAAGTGAAACAGTCATTTCACAGTCATTTCTGCTATCTTGCTTGTTTTGAAAATGAGATTTTGTTCCAAAGCGATTGATACACCGAGACGACAATTTTAGCAGAATGCAAATTTCGCCTTTGCTTATGTGCAGTTTGGTCTATGGGAAACAGTAAACGAATGCAGAAAACTGCACCCAGATAGACCAGGCTGTGCAGGAATACACATGCAGGACACATGCATACTCTGCAGACATCTACCAGCTACATCAGTTCACCACGAGAACTTCAGTCCCACCTATCCTTCTGGTGTCACAACTTTGCATCAAATTTCGGATAACTCTCTTTCCACCACTTTACAGTAATTCACAAGCTAAAACCATTCAGTGCCCATTTCCACAAGCAAACTTTAGGTCTTTTTCAAGGTAAAGTGCCATATTTATTGTAGTATTCACGCATTTCTTATCATTTAATTGGTGTAAAACTGTGATACCATTTTGATTAATCTCCTATCTTTTTTGTGTCACTGACAAAGATTTGTAGTATTGTGCCTCTAACCCCATCTTACCCATAAGCCATGTGGCTTTTATTGCACAATTTTGCATAGCTGGGTGATTTTCAGAAATGCGTATGTTGCCTATAGCAGAACTGACTGTATTGAGTTTCAAGAAAAACTTTGTCGAGGTTCTGAATGGAATGATAATAAATCCATAAATCCATTTTAAGAGAATATTCTGATATATTTAGTTTTTCTATCCAGAAACAAAAGATGTCTCTTTATTAAACTCATTTTATATTTTTCAATTAAGTTTTATAGTTTTTCTTAGGTCATATGTATCTCTCATTGAGTTTATTTTAAAACATTATATATATATATATATATATATATATATATATATATATATTTCTTACATGTCATAGGATCTCTTTTGCTGTATTTTCTAACTGGTTATTTATGACGTACAAGATTGCTACTGATTTTTGGATATTCCTCTTATCTGGGGAATACTCAGGCATACAACCACATTATCTGCAAGTCATATTTTTGTCTCTTCTTTTCAAATATTGATTCCTCTTATTTCTGTTTCAAATCTTATTGCACTAGCCAGAACACCCAAGACAATATTAAAGAATAATGGCAATAACAGGCATCCTTGTTTTATTTTCAATTTACAAGGGAGTTAAGTATGATGACTGTTGGTTTGGGATTTCCTTTACCGCATTAAGAAAATGTCCTTCTATTTCTATTTTTTTTAATAAATTTATTTATTTATTTATTTATTTTTGGCTGTTTTGGGTCTTCGTTGCTGCGCGGGGGCTTTCTCTAGTTGCGGCGAGCGGGGGCTACTCTTCATTGCAGTGCGCAGGCTTCTCACTGCGGTGGCTTCTCTTGTTGCAGAGCACAGGCTCTAGGCACACGGGCTCAGTAGTCGTGGCGCACGGGCTTAGTTGCTCCACGGCATGTGGGATCTTCTGGGACCAGGGCACGAACCTGTGTCCCCTGCACTGGCAGGCAGATTCTTAACCACTGCACCACCAGGGAAGTCCTATTTCTATTTTTTAAAGTTATTTTACTAGGAAGAGATGTTTACCACATTGTTCCACATAAGATGTTTCCTTTCATTTTCAATTCTCTCTTTTGTTTGGCATTATATTAGCCACACTGAACATTTCAAACCTCTAAGCTTTTGCCTAGGCTGTGTCTCTTATCTAAAATGTCCCTCCTCTTCTTAGCTTAGAAATGCCTACTCATGTTTCAAGACTGTATTACACAGGCCTTTTTTTTTTTTTAATACAGAAATCCAACTCAAACTAGTATAGGCAAAAAAGGGAATATATTGGCTCATATAAATGGGAAGTGCAAGGAAAGATCTCACTTTAGGAACAGTGAGATGCAAACAATGCCACCAGGCTCCCTCCTTCTAGGCCCTGTTTCTCTCTGCTCATCTCCTGCCACGGGTCCCCTCCGTGTGGCAGCTTGTGGTGGGGAGGTAGAGATTGAGATAGAGATATCCTTACAACTTGTAATCTAAGAAAAACTCTGAAGACCCAGTATCTTTGTCCACATATCAATCTCATATGAGGTCTCTGGCTGGCCCTATTTGAGACCTGTACCCAGCCCAGGCTTATGGGCTACCATGAGTGGTCAAGTCTGGGTCCTGTGCCCATCTCTGCACTCAGGGGTGGAGTGGAACTCTTCTGCACAGTCCCAAGGGGACTGTATGTGACAGAAAGGGGCAGGTCTCCACAGGTCAGAGCAGGCAGATGTCTACTGTTAGAGAGTGAACCTCTTTTCTCTTTCTGCCTCCTCACTACTCCTCTCTAGGAAGAAAACTGACTAACCTGACTAATGATTTTGAGAGAAGGTACTGGGTATGTATGGCTCTGCTCTTCCTGAGTTCCCACTTTTGAGGCCATCCTGCCTATAGAGAGGGTGCATTCTGATTTGCTCTCTGTGAGGGTGGCCTAGGTTGCCCAACCAAGTGAGTTAAGTCTCTCTAATTCAGGGCAGAGAATTAAAGAAAATTAAAAGGCCCACTTGACTGCAGCTCTAAAGTCATGTCCACTCAACAGTTTCATCAGCAAGAATGCTGAGATTTTAATCTCCATTTACTGGTCTCCTATGCCTTATTTCTCAGTTGTTTAGAAATTATGAAGGGGGGAAAAGGAAGCATTATGTATTGACTCCTTTAAAACCTTAACATCCACTACTCAGGTAGTGTTAATCTCTTGTTCTTCTGGTTTTGTTTGTTTGTTTTTGTTTTTTCCAACAAAAATTAGAAGGATTTTAATATCCAAGTCTTCTTTTAGAAAGCAAAATTAATGCAATGCAAATAAGAACATTTAGCTAATCAAATTAACAACAAACCAAAGTAATTTTGTTACATAAATTAACCCATTTATTATAGGCTAGCAACATTTCAAAAGGTGGTGCTTCTACTGGTCCTTCAATTCCTTCAGACTTCTGATGGCAGACTTTATTGTGACAGCAGAAGTGGTGGTGTGGTCCAAGCACCACCAGCTACCGTTTTCATGCAGGAACCACAGTGCCAAATGCCCATAGCTCATCTCTTCATCTTGGTTTTGCCACCGAAGGAGCAAGTGTACTTTGCGTGCTGGCCGATTTCAATTTTCTTCACCATTTTCCTGAGGGAAGCACCGTAACGGGTCCCGTATTTACCCATGATTCCGACCTTCTTGGTGCGTTTAGCCATGTCGCCAAAACCTAGGTCCGAGCCCAGAGAGCTTGTTCTTCTGTTTATATATCTAACATAGTACTTCTTCTATAAAAGAATAATCGTATTCAGGGACTTCCCTGGCAGTCCAGTGGTTAAGACCCCATGCTTCCCATGCAGGAGGTTCAGGTGTTCGATCCCTGGTTGGGAAAATAAGCTCCCACATGCCACATGGCGAAAAAAAAGAATAATCGTGTTCATATTTCTCGTATCCCCCACTAGGCAGGCCTTCTCAAGTATAAAGATCATTTTATTCTTCTTCTAACCCCAACACCTGGTATCTTGCTAAGTTGCTGGCCTTTATGAGGGAAAAAAAAGGATATTTCCTTTTGAATTACCTTTGAAATAAAAGCTTCTCAAAAACGGTTTTCAAAGTTTAATTAGATTCCATCCACTAGTTGCTCATCTATATGCTTACTTATTAGCCTTTTAATAAACTCTTAATATTAGGAATGCTAACTCTAATGAAAACCATGTTGCCCTGCATCTAGATTATATCTCCTTAATTACAGGTTCTGCAAGTTTGCCTCACGGAGGGGAGCCCGTATGATTCAATGACCTTTGAACTAGATAAGAGAAAATGCACCCAAAGGTGGATGCTAGAGTTGGATGAACCAGCTCCTGATGAACGGGCAAAAGTATGCAGTTTCAGAGCTGAGAGCAGCGTGGGAAGAAAGAGCCCAAAAAGAAAGTAATAAGAAGGCACAGATATACTAAAGTGTAAAAATGGAGGTGATTATAAAGGTATCCGGAAACAGTTGCTTGGAAGCTGTGTGCTCATATGTTGAGACATAATATCATAGTTGGGTGAACCTGGAAGACCACAGCAATACAAGGTTCCTGCTTTGACATCTCTTACAGTGTGGTCCCATAGAAAGAGAAAAATAGTAGTCTAAAGTACATGATATGGATGCTTTGATTTAAACATCTTCTCAGGATGGGAATTCATAGTTAGATGTCAAAGAAAGGGCCAGATGAAAGCTTCTACAAGGGTTTCATTGTAGGGTAGTGGATAGTGGTGTTATTGCAGTCCAGAAATGAATCCCCCGGTTTTCAGATTAAAAAAACAAGTTTAGGGCTTCCCTGGTGGCGCAGTGGTTGAGAATCTGCCTGCTAATGCAGGGGACACGGGTTCGAGCCCTGGTCTGGGAAGATCCCACATGCCACGGAGCAGCTGGGCCCGTGAGCCACAACTACTGAGCCTGCGCGTCTGGAGCCTGTGACCCGCAACGGGAGGGGCCGCGATAGTGAAAGGCCCGCGCACCGCGATGAAGAGTGGCCCCCGCTTGCCGCAACTAGAGAAAGCCCTCGCACGAACCGAAGACCCAACACAGCCAAAAATAAATAATAAATAAATAAATAAAGTAGCTATAAAAAAAAAAAAAAAAAAGTTTAAAAAAATCTTTTGAGGTACAATTGACATAACATTATATTAGTTTCAGGTGTACAATGTAATGATACAACATTTGTATGTATTGCAAAATGATCACCACAATAAATCCAAGTTAACATCCGTCACCACACACAGTAACAAAATTTTTTTTTCTTGTGATGAGAACTTTCAAGATCCACTCTCCTACTTTCAAATATGCAATACAGTATTATTAACTATAGTCACCATGCTGTACATTACATTCCCATGACTTAGTCATTTTATAACTGGAAGTTTTACCTTTTGATCCCCTTCACGCATAAAAACAAGTCATTTTTAATTATTTTACTCAAAAGAGAACCAGTCAATAGGGTCAACCTCACTAGAGCTTGACTTATAACAGAATGCCACTTATAATTTAACAATTGATACCAATTATTCTGACACATTTATCTCCCCTTGTCTTCTGTTCTTGAAGGTAAATTGATTTAGTCATAGAATTAAGGGAAAAAGGAATGAATTTTTAATGTAACTTTTATTGCATTTTTCCATTATAGAATACGTGCTCATTGTAGAAAATTTAGAAAATACAGAAATGCATAAAGAAGAAAAAATCTTAAATTATTCATAACTCCCAAACCCTAAGAAAACCATTATTAATATTTTTGAGTATTTCCTTCCAGTCTTTTTCAGCTTATGTTTATACGATTAGAATCACACTAAATATTATATCCTGCACTTTTATTCATATTGTAAAACTTTCTCCCGTTGTATGGACTGAACTGTGTTCCTCCAAAATTCACATGTTAAAGCCTTAATTCCCAGGACCTCAGAATGTTACTCTATTTGGAGATAGGGCCTTTCAAGAGGTGATGAAGTTAAAATGAGGCCATCAGGGTGGGCCCTAATCCAATCTGACTAGTATTCTTATAAGAGGAAATTTGGACACACCAGGGATGGGTGCACACTGAAAAATAAAGTCATGTGAGAACACAGCAAGAATGTGGTCATCTGCAAGCCAAGGAGAGAGGCCTCAGAAGAAACCAGACTTGCCAACACCTTGATTTTGGACTTCTAGCCTCTAGAACTATGAGAAAATAAAAATCTATTGTTTAAGCTGCCCAGTCTGTGGTATTTTGTTATGGCAGCTCTAGTAAACTATTACCCTTAGCATTGAACATTCTTCAAAATCTACTGTAATATCCTTTTGAAGTATTCTAAAATAACTATTATGGTAAATTGATGTTGTTCTCGAATTTTCACTATTATAAAGAATGCTTCAATGAATAGGAAATTGGATATTCTTAGATATATTTTTCATCAAATAAGAATAGTTGGATTAACTCCTGTACTGTACTCTGGAGAAAATTATGTCTGCTCTCAAGGTCAAGCCTGGTGATATACTCACAAATTCTTACTTTTGGTTCCATTATTTCTATTCTTCTCATAGAATACCAACTTTCTGGCATCCTCAAACAGATTATATTGATAATACAATTAAATGAATTTATTTTCTTTACATCGGTTACATTCCAGACGTGAAGATTAGCCCTGATACCCTCTGTTAGATCTGAGAATTACTCTGAGCTCTTCCTTAGGCTAGGGAAGATATTCAGGTTTCCTTGATAAAAAATTTAGGGGGCTTCCCTGGTGGCACAGTGGTTGAGAATCTGCCTGCCAATGCAGGGGACACGGGTTCGAGCCCTGGTCTGGGAAGATCCCGCATGCCACGGAGCAACTGGGCCCGTGAGCCACAATTACTGAGCCTGCGCGTCTGGAGCCTGTGCTCCGAAACAAGAGAGGCCGCGATGGTGAGAGGCCCGTGCACCGCGATGAAGAGTGGTCCCCACTTGCCGCAACTAGAGAAAGCCCTCGCACAGAAACGAAGACTCAACACAGTCATAAATAAATAAATAAATAAATAAATAAATAAATAAATAAATAAATAAATAAAAGAACGTGAATTTCTTTAAAAAAAAAAAATTTAGGGAATGTCCTTGCCTCGTAAGTAATACACTACTCTCAGAGGGTGTCAGTTCTTGATTCCACTCCCAACTCTTGGGGGTTTGCTATCACAAAGCAGGAAATAAGCACTGGTGTAGATATCAGAAAGAGGAGGAGGTGGCAATAATTCCCTACCCTGTGAAGTGTATTTAGCCTATTCTACCTGTGACTCAGGTACCAGGCTCCATTAGTTTCTGCCATGAGAGGGTCTTTGTGATATTGTGATTTGGTCTTTGCCTCCTTTCTGGAACAGAGATCCTAAAATCCTTGGAATTCCCTAAAAGAGGAGAGCAATCAAGGTGTCTTTTGTTATGTTAATGAGTGACTTTTGGACCTAGCCTAAGAATGGGGGCTGGTTGCCAGGAGAAACAACTTTCAGTCCCACCCTCTGACCTTGGGGGAGGGGAAGGTTCTGGAGGGTGAATCAATCACCAGTGGCCAATGATTTAATCAACCATGTCTATGTAATGAAGCTGCCATAAAAACCCCAAAAGGAGGGAATTCCCTGGCAGTCCAGTGGTTAGGACTTGGCGCTTTCACTGCCGAGGGCCTGGGTTCAGTCCCTGGTCGGGGAACTAAGATCCCGCAAGCTGTGTGGTGCGGCCAAAAAAAAAAAAAAAAGCCCCAACAGACGGAGGTTTGAAGAGCTTCTGGGCTTCTGGGGTCTGGGTGCTCTCAGAGAGGGCATGGAATCTCTGTGCCCTTTCTTCATACCCTATGTATTTCTTCGATCTGGCTGTTCCTGAGTTATACCCTTTTATAATAAACTGGTAATCTAGTAAGTAAAATATTTTTCTGAGTTCCGTGAACTACTCTAGCAAGTAATTAAAACCAAGGAGGGGGTTTTGGAACCTCCATTCTATAGCTGGCAGTTCAGAAGCACAGGTGACAAACCTGGACTTGGAATTGATGTCTGAAGTTGGAGGCGGGGCAGTCTTGTAGGACTGAGCCTGTGGGATCTGATGTTATCTCCAGGTACATAGTGTCAGAACTGTGTTGAATTTAGGACACCCAGCTAGTGTCTGAGAATTGCTTGGTGTTGTGGGAGAAACAACACGTGTGCGTGTTGTAACTGGGTGCAGAATTATAGTCTTGAACTAAATGTATCTGTCAAGCACAGCTAGGTCAGGAAAGGGGCCACCATAAGCTGCAATGGACATAGGGAGGCCTATGATCATAACTCTATCCCTAAGTGACAGAATTCACCTTAGAGGGGGCTTGAAATTTTCATGGAGACCTCAAATCATATCTTCCTTCGACCTCTTCTGTTTAAGTCCTATGAAGCATTTCCTGTTATTCATCACCTCTTCTTTCATTTTATTCATACAACAAAAAGAATTATTGAGCTTCTATTACATGTCAGGCACTGCACTAAGACATGAAAAGTCAAGGTCCCTGTCTTTGAGGAGTTCATAGTCCAGTGGGGAAAGATGAGCGTGTAAGCAGATAATTACAACACACTGTAATAATGCTATTACACAGTAAGTCCCCTACATACAAACGAGTTCCGTTCCGAGAGCGCATTTGTAAGTCCAATTTGTTCGTAAGTCCAATTTGTTCGTAAGTCCAACAAAGTTAGCCTAGGTACCCAACTAACACAACCGGCAACATAGTACTATACTGTAATAGGTTTGTAATACTTTTCACACAAATAATACATAAAAAACAAACAAACACAAAAATAAAGAAAACATTTTTAATCTTAGAGTACAGTACCTTGAAAAGTACAGTAGTACAGTACAACAGCTGGCATACAGGGGCTGGCATCGAGTGAACAGGCAAGAAGAGTTACTGACTGGAGGAGGAAGAGGAGGTGGGAGATGGTAGAGCTGAAGGATCGTCAGCAACAGGAGACAGAGGGCAAGCTGCAATTTCACTCACGCCTGACACTGATGGAATGCACGTTCACATCTTTGAAAGTTCACAACTTGAAGGTTCGTATGCAGGGGACTTACTGTATCTCAAAAGAAAGAACAATCCACAGTGTATTAGGGGAAAAGGACAGAGGAAAGCCATCCAGGAAGAACTCACAGAAGAGGAGATAAAACCTATCAAATAATCTACATGCTAGAACACTGATTCCAAACCAAGAAGGTGAGATTTAATGGTAATAAATACTTAAATGTCATATATTCAATTTTAAAACTTGACTTGGAAGGAATAAGATGGAGTAAACTGACTTAAAATGATATGAAGAAAACCTGGAAGCTCTAAATGGGTCAACAATTTAAGTAAATCAGTTTTCTATTGCTGTGTAACAAATTACCGCAAATTTAGCAACTTAAAACAATCCCATTTATTACTGCATAGTTTCTGTGGGTCAGGAGTCCCAGCACAGATTGGCTAGGTCTCTGCTTAGGATCCCAGTAGGCTGAAATCAAGGTATAGGCCAGGACTGGGGCCTCATCTTGAACTTGGGATGCTCTTCCAAACTCACATAGTTGGCAGAATTCAGCTTCTTATGGTTGTAGGACTGAGACTCTTAGCTCCTAGAGGCCACCAGCAGTTCCCTGCTACATGGCCCTCTCCATAGGCAGTTTATTTCCTAGCAGTTTGCTCCTTCAAAGCTAGCAGGAGAGTTTCTCTCATTCTAGTTTGCTGAGATAGAGTCTTATATAACCTAATGTAATCATGAGAGTGACATACCATCACCTTTGCCATATTCTATGGATTAAAAGCAAGTCACAGGTTCTACCTGCACTCAGGGGAGGTGATTATACAGGGTGTGACAAATTGGGGGTCATTTTAGGGTATGTCCACTACAGTAAGGCAGGAACTAAATATTGTAAGAGAAGCACAGTATCCATCTTGTTCATTCAAACCACATTTACAGACAACCTACAATGGGCAAGGAGCTATGTTAGGCACTGGAGATGCAGACATGAGGAAAAATCGTCCCTATTCTGTAGAACAAATAGGTAGCTATCTAGAAACAAATAAGTTGGATTCATAGATATATCTTGTATCAAAATACAATAAAATAAATTCCATATGGATAAAAAAACTTAAATATAAAATGAAACCATAACTAACCATAACAGTACTAGGAAAAATCCTAGACATCTTTTTTTTTTTAATCTCAGAGCAGGGAGGGGAGGTGCAGCAGGACAAAATTACTGCAGTCCTTAAGGCCCTTGCCCAGCTAGCCTGTAGGGCAGAGGTTCCACACTGGCAAGCCAAGAAGACCAGAGGCTACCAGCCCTTTTCAGTGCCCAGCTCATAAAACAGGGGTGTCACTCCAAGAGGCCACTGTCCCTGACCTGATCTCCAGAGTAGAGGCTCAGAGACTTAGCACAGGAGGAGAGGCAGTTCTCAAGAACTATAAAAAAATCCATTTTGTTGTGCAGTGGAGGCTAACACAACATTGTAAAGCAACCATACTCCAATAAAAATTAATTAAAAATAATTAAGGTGGTTGAAGCACACACACACACACACAAATCCACAGGTAACATCACACTTAATGGTGAAAAACTGAATGCTCTCCCCCTATAATCAGGAACAAGACAAAGATGTCTACTCTCACTACTTATATTCAACATTGGAAGTTTGAGCTAGAGCAATTAGGCAAGGAAAAGAAACAAGATGCATCCAGATTGGAAAGGAAGAAGTAAACAGTCGCTATTTGCAGATGACATGATGTTGCATATAGAAAATCCCAAGAAATCCACTAAAAACCAACATAACTAATAAGTGAGTTCAGCTGGGTTTCAGGGTACAAAATCAATATATAAAAGTCAATCGTAGGGCTTCCCTGGTGGCGCAGTGGTTGAGAATCTGCCTGCCAATGCAGGGGACGCGGGTTCGAGCCCTGGTCTGGGAAGATCCCACATGCCGCGGAGCAACTCGGCCCGTGAGCCACAATTGCTGAGCCTGCGCGTCTGGAGTCTGTGCTCGGCAACGAGAGGCCGTGATGGTGAGAGGCCCGCGCGCCGCGATGAAGAGTGGCCCCCGCTTGCCACAACGAGAGAAGGCCCTCGCACAGAAACGAAGACCCAACACAGCCATACATACATACATACATACATAAAAAGAGTGTAAGCAGACAAGAATAGCATTAAAAAATAATAATAATAAATAAAAAATTTAAAAAAAAAAAAAAAAAAGTCAATTGTATTTCTATACAGGAGCAATAAACAAACCAAAAATGAAATAAAAAACTAACTCCATTTATTTATAACAGCATCAAAAAGAATAAAGAATAAAATACTTATAATAAATTTATCAAAAGAAGTACAAAACTTACATTCTGAAAACTATAAAATATTGTTGACAGAAATCAAAGACGACGTTAAAAAATGAAAAGCCATCCCATGCTACTGGACCAGAAGACTTGACATTAAGATGGCAATACTCTCCAAATTTATCTATGGATATAAGGCAATACTCATCAAAATTCCAATGGGCTTCTTTGCAAAAACTGACAAGCTGATTCTAAAACTCATATGGAAACTCAAGAGACCCAGAATAGTAAAAATCATCTTTAAAAAGAAGCACAGGGTTTCCCTGGTGGCGCAGTGGTTGAGAATCTGCCTGCCAATGCAGGGGATACGGGTTCAAGCCCTGGTCTGGGAAGATCCCACATGCCGCGGAGCAACTGGGCCCGTAAGCCACAACTACTGAGCCTGCGCGTCTGGAGCCAGTGCCCCACAACAAGAGAGGCCACGATAGTGAGAGGCCCGCGCACCGCGATGAAGAGTGGCCCCCACTTGCCGCAACTAGAGAAAGCCCTTGCACAGAAACGAAGACCCAACACGGCCAAAAATAAATAAATTAATTTTAAAAAAAAAGAAGCACAAAGTTAGAAGACTCACACTTTCCAATTTCAAAACTTACTACAAATCTACAGTAATCAAGAGAGTGTGATACTGGCATAAGGACAGATATATAACTCAATGGAATAGAATTGAGAGTCCAGAAATAAACCTTCACATTTATGGTTAACTGAGTTTTGACAAGGGTGCCAAGATAATTCAATGGGAGACAGAATAATCTTTTCAACAAATTATGTTGGGACAACTAGATAGTCACTTGCAAAAGAATGACTTTGGACGCCTATCTCACACCATATACAAAAATTACCTCGAAATGGATCAAAGACCTAAATATAAAAGCCAAAACTATAAAACTCTCATAAGAAAACATAGGTGTAAATCTTCATGACCTTGGAGTCAGCAATGGATTTTAGATATGACACCAAAAGCACAAGCAACAGAATTAATAGATAAATTGGATTTCATCAAAGTTAGAAACTTTTGTTCTTCAAATGACACCTTGAAGAAAGTGAAATGACAACCCATAAAATAGGGGGAAATATTTGCAAATCATTTATCTGATAAAAGATTTGTGTCTAGAATATATAACGAAGTCTTACAATTCAATAATAAAAAGATAACCACTTTGCATCCACTAAGACGACTATTTTAAAATAAAAAAAAACAGAAAATAACAAGTGTTGTTGTGCCTTGCTGGTGGGAATGTAAAACGGTACAGTTGCTGTGGAAAACAGTATGGTGATTCCTAAAAAAGTTAAACATAGAATTACTATATGATCCAGCAATTCCACTTCTGAGTATATACCCAAAAGAACTGAAAGCAGGGACTTGAGCAGGTATTTGTACACCTATGTTCACAGCAGTATTATTTACAATAGCCAAAAAGGTGGAACAACTCAAGTGTCCATTGACAGATGAATGGATAAACAAAATGTGGTATATACATACAATGGAATATTATTCCACCTTAAAAAGGAAGGAAATATTGACATATGCTACAACATAGATAAACCTTAAAGACATCATGCTAGAGGAAATAAGCCAGTCACAAAAGGACAAATATTATATGATTCCATTTATATGAGGTTCCTAGAGTAGTCAAATGAATAGAGACGTAGAGTAGAATGGTAGTTTCTAGGGGATGGGGAGAGGTGGGAATGGAGATTTATTATTTAATAGGTACAGAGTTTTAGCTGGGGAAGATGAGAAAGTTCTGGCAATGGGTGGTGGTGGTGGTTGTACGACACTGTGAACATACTTTATGCCACAGAACTGTACACTTTAAAATGGTTAAAATGGGGCTTCCCTGGTGGCACAGTGGTTAAGAATCCGCCTGCCAATGCAGGGGACACGGGTTCGAGCCCTGGTCCGGGAAGATCCCACATGCCATGGAGCAACTAAGCCAGTGTGCCACAACTACTGAGCCTGCGCTCTAGAGCCTGTGAGCCGCAACTACTGAGCCTGCATGCCACAACTACTGAAGCCTGTGTGCCTAGAGCTCATGCTCCACAACAAGAGAAGCCACTGCAATGAGAAGCCCACGCACTGCAATGAAGAGGAGCCCCCTCTCACCGCAACTAGAGAAAGCCCACGCGCAGCAGCAAAGACCCAACACAGCCAAAATAAATAAATAAATAAAATTTAAAATGGTTAAAATGGTAAATTTTATGTTATGTATATTTTACAACAATAAAAAAATAAGATAAATTACTCAATGTTAAAATGGGCAAAGCATCTGAATAGACATTTCTCCAATGAAGATATGCGAATGTCCAAAAAGAACATGACAAGATGCTCAACATCACTAGCTATCAGGAAAATGCAAATCAAAACCACAATAAGGGGCTCCCCTGGTGGCGCAGTGGTTAGGAATCCGCCTGCCAATGCAGGGGACATGGGTTCGAGCCCTGGTCCAGGAAGATCCCACATGCCGTGGAGCAACTAAGCCCGGGCGCCACAACTACTGAGCCTGCACTCTGGAGCTGGCGAGCCACAACTACTGAGCCCGCGTGCCACAACTACTGAAGCCCACGTGCCTAGAGCCTGCACTCTGCAACAAGAGAAGCCACCACAATGAGAAGCCTGTGCACCTCAACGAAGAGCAGCTCCCACTCGCCGCAACTAGAGAAAGCCGGCCCACAGCAACAAAGACCCAATGCAGCCAAAACTAAATAAATAAATTAAAAAAAAAAAAAAAAAGAATCTGCCTGCCAATGCAGGGGACATGGGTTTGAGCCCTGGCCTGGTCGGATCCCACATGCCACAGAGCAACTAAGCCCATGCGCCACAACTACTGAAGCCTGCGCACCGTGCTCCGCAATAAGAGAAGCCACTGCAATGAGAAGCCCGCGCACCGCAATGAAGACCCAAAGCAGCAAAAAATATAAATAAATAAATAAAAAATTTATTAAAAAAAAAAAAACACAATAAGGGGACTTCCCTGGTGGTCCAGTGGTTAAGACTCCACACTTCCACTGCAGGGGCCGTGGGTTCGAGCCCTGAAAAAAAAAAAAAACCCACAATAAGATACCACTTCACACCCACTAGGATGATCAAAAAGACAGATAATAACAAGTATTGGTGAAGATGTGGATTAATTGGAAGCCTCATACATTGCTGGTGGGAATGTAAAATGGTGCAGTCTCTGTGGAAAACAGTCTTGGCAATTTCTCCAAAGGTTAAACATAGAATTACTATATGACCCAGCAAATGTACACCTAGATATATACCCAAGAGAAATGAAAACATATGTCCACAAAAAAACTTGTACACAAATATTGATAGCAGCATTATTTATAATAGCCAAAAAATAGAAACAAATGTCTATCAATTGATGAATGGAAAAATAAAATGTGGTATGTCCATACAGTCAAATATTATTTCTCATTATAAAGAAATGAAGCGGCTTCCCTGGTGGCGCAGTGCTTGAGAGTCTGCCTGCCGATGCAGGGGACATGGGTTCGAACCCTGGTCCGGGAAGATCCCACATGCCGCGGAGCAACTGGGCCCGTGAGCCACAGCTACTGAGCCTGCGCGTCTGGAGCCTGTGCTCCGCAACGAGAGGCCCGCGCACCGCGATGAAGAGTGGCCCCCGCTCGCCGCAACTGGAGAAAGCCCTCGCACAGAAACGAAGACCCAACACAGCCAAAAATAAATAAATAAATAAATAAATAAATAAATTTATAAAAAACAAAAAAAATAAAAAAATAACAAGCACAATATTAAAAAAAAAAAAAAAAGAAATGAAGTACTAAAAAAAATACTAAAAGAAAGAAAAAGAAATGAAGCACTGCCACATGCTGTAACACGAACCTTGAAAACTGTATGCTAAGAGGAAGAAGACAGTCACAAAAGAGCATACACTGTATGATTCCATTTATATGAAATATCTAGAATAGGCACATTTATAGATATGGAAAATAGATTAGTGGCTGCCAGGGGCTGGGAGGAATGAGGAATGACTGCTAAACTCTGTGAATATACTAAAACCCATTTAAATAGGTGAATTGTATGGTACATGAATTATAGCTCAATAAGACTTTTTTTTTAATATACAGGTGAATTTTTTTTTAATGAGGGAGATCTTTAGGTTTGTGGATGTGTACAAACATATATATCTATCTAATAGATAGAATAGATGTAGATACATACATAGATCTCCAATACATATGGTTAAGTGAATAAAGATGTAAGATAGCATATAAGATTACATCATTTCTCTAAAAAAGAAGAAAAATTATATATATATATGTGTATATATATATATGCACAGTTGCTGTTATATACATAGTTTATCTCTACTGCTTTTCTCAACCGGGGTTCAGAGATTAAACCCCTATAGAACATTATTTGTGTGAATATTTTCTTAATTTTCCCAAGAACTGTACATAACTAATGCCATTCTAGATGCATGGGTGATAAGTTTATTCATTACATACAACGGATGCCTTAGGGCAGGGGTCCCCAATCCCTGGGCCATGGACCGGTATCGGTCCTTGGCCTGTTAGGAACCAGGCTGCACAGCAGGAAATGAGCGGCAGGTGAGCGATAGAAGCTTCATCTGTATTTACAGCTGCTCCCCATTGCTCGCATTACCACCTGAGCTCCAACTCCTGTCAGCATTATGGTGAGTTGTATAATTATTTCATTATATATTACAATGTAATAATAATAGAAATAAAGTGCACAATAAATGTAATACGCTTGAATCATCCCGAAACCACCCCTGCCCCTGGTCTGTAGAAAAATTGTCTTGCATGAAACTGGTCCCTGGTGACAAAAAGGTTGGGGACCACTGCCTTAGGGCATTAGGGCTGGGCTACAAAGGGTGTGTATACAGAAACTGAAAACGCTGGTTCCCACTGGGATGGGAATGGGAGGGAAATTTTTCCTGGTATGACCTCTTATAACTTTTGAATCTTGAACCAAAAAAGAAATATTAATAGGGACTTCCCTGGTGGTCCATTGGTTGGGACTTTGCCTTCCAGTGTGGCAGGGGGCGGGGTTGTGGGTCGGGGTGCAGGTTCAATCTCTGGTCAGGGAGCTGGGATCCCACATGGTTTGTGGCTAGAAAACCAAAAGGTAAAAAAAGTGGAGGCAATATTGTAACAAGATCAATAGAGACTTTAAAAATGGTCAACATCAAAAAAATCTTAAAAAAAGAAATATTAATAAAAAGTTTAAGTTAAGTTTATGAAAAAAGGAAGAAAATACAGTTAACTAAAGCTGGATATAGAATTAATGAAGTATAATTTTTTCTCACAATACAGTAGATCCTAAAGCATGTTTACTAGCTGAGGGCAAAAATCTGTGATGAAGATAAAAAAGTTTAAGAGATAAGAAAGAGAAGGAATAATACTGGCCAAGTCAGGACCCTGTAGAGATGGGAGGATATAGGACGCCGAGCACAGGCAGAAGATTATTGGCTTTTCACAAAGGGAGGTAAACAGGAAAGACTGAGCACAAGTTTTGTAACTATATTTTGAAGTAGAAGAGCTGGTATTTGGCTTCAATTTTCTTTATTAAGGGGAGTCAAGAACATCTTCAGAATGGGAGGGAATGGAGACGGAGCAGGCAACCTGAGAAGAGAGGTGAGGGAAGGTTTGAAACAGCATCTATGGGGAATGGGAGCAAAAGCTAGCTAGTAATAGTAAAAGGATTGCTAGGTCACTGTGGTTCCTTTGGGGGCTTTGTGCATTTCACTTGGGGCTCCACATCTGAGGAGGGCTCTGCCAGCTAAATGTAAGTTCAACCAAGATGGGAAGTTTTCTGGAAACCTTGTCATATGAGGACTGGCTAAAGAAACTAGAACTACTGAACTTAAATAAAATGAATCTAAAATGGGCAGATGGGAAAGGAGCCACGAACAATAGTCAAATATGTGATGGTTTGCCACATAAGAAAAGGTCAGAATTAGGAAACCTTCTAGCTCTAAGATTCTGTGATTTGTTCCATACTACTGTTATCTTCCCAAACAGACTATAAGCATTCACTGGTTGGTGAATGAATCTGCATAAGGACTGAAAGCAGACCACCACTGGAGCGATGGGGGTTAGAATGTAGTAGATTAAAGGGTGAATGAAAGGGGAGGAAAGGAAGACAATAAATACAGACTGCTCTTTTTAAAAGCAGAGCTATGAAGGAAAAGAGAAAAATAAATTGAACTGAAGAGAAATGCAGAATTCAGGAAGGGCACAGTGATAATATCTAATAGCATTTCATCGACTCAAAAATGCACATTTCTTCATGTTTTTAACATTTCTGAAATTGGCATGCAGTTTATAATTAATGGAATGGCACGACTGCTGTTGGCCAGGCAGCAGTTGTGATGTAATTGTCATTGCCTGACACCTTCTGGTAAGATCGAGAAAGTACCAGCATCAAAACTTGCAGAATGGTTGTCAGCAACGTGGAAGAAAACCCTGGACAAAAGTAGAATACTTCTTTCCCCCCACCAGAAATACTGCATCGCCAATTTCCTTAATGACAAAGGATAATATTGTGCGGAAAATCCAGAACATATTGACTGAGCCAAAAAGTAATTCAGAAGACTCAGATTCCAAATGTGAAGATGTTTTTAGAAATACCTTAACCAATTTTCATTTCAGGGTTCTTTGTAACATATGTACAAGAGTTATAGATGATAAAAATCCATTTCTAAACAAGTCTTAAAGAACGCTCTCAATAATTATAAAGTATAAATTATAAAAGCTAAAATAGTATTGTTATAATTTATTTGGCTGTATTTTTTTCTTTCTTTTTTGTTTATTTAATTCTTTATTGAAGTATAGTTGATTTACAATGTTGTGTTAGTTTCTGGTGTACAGCAAAGTGAAATTTTTTTCTTTCTTAGTGGTGCATAAAACAAGGGTATGTCTTATAGTCAATGCTGTTTCAGATTAGATGAAATACAAGTTCTACACCTTGAATTAGAGTACCATACTAGTAGGTGTAAAAAAAAAAGCTCAATTATTGGGCATTAAAAAACGTATTCATTCATTTATTCAAGAAATATTTACTTAGAGTTTACTACGTGCCAGGCACTGGACGCTGGATATACAGTGGTGAATAAGACAGACATCGTCTTCACTCTCATTGAGCTTAAGTGCTAGATAAGACAGCAGTACCCAAACTGGTCCCTCAAAATTAGTTCCTTAAGATACTCCAAGAAAAAAAATAGTTCTGTGATCAGATTAGTTTGGGAAATGTTTTACACTAAATTCACTTTTTCACAATGTACGTTATCACACTAAAGGCTTTTTAAGCTTTTGTTTCACTCTGCACATCCCAAACTTATTAATTATGTAAACCCAGAGTCAGAATTGTGATGCATAATATAAAAAGAAGTTGTACAAATCAACTCAAAAAAGACAAGCAATATGGGCGAAGGACATCAACAGGCAATTCACAGAAGAAATTGGTTAGTGACCAATACATCCGAAAAAATGCTCAACCTCACTCATATTTAAGAAATACAAATTAAAACAATGAGAGAGCAGACTTCTGCCCATTTGAGTGGCAAAAATGGAAAATGATAAATGGCAAATAGTGTTGTGAAGATGTGGGGGGAAGATACTCTCATTCACTGATAGTTGGAGTGTGATGTGGGTCTATGTTTTAAGAGTACAATTTGGCAATATCTACCAAATTTACTTTATGAATTTATCCTACAGAAATACTTACACGGGTGCCCAAAGATGTATGTACAAAGGATGTCTACTGCAGCATCGTCTGAATAGTGAAAAACTGGAAAGAACCCAAATGCCCATCAATTGGACCTTTAATAAACTATATTACATCTACACAAAGGTCTACCATGAAGCCATTATAAAGATAAGAGAGTTCTAATTGAAGATATCTGAGTAAAGATGTGTGCTTATCTCCTCCCTTTTGACATCCATTAAAATGATAATAAAGGAATAAGGCCTTAACAGTGAAAAAAATGGGCTTAACAAATTTCTGGAAGATTGGAAATGTGTCAACTGATGAAACAGAATGGAACAAGCCAATGTACCTGGCAGAATCCCAGAAAGGCTCCTATTTCAGAGCTGGCAAGTATTCAAGGTCAAAATAAGGAGGGAGTCTGAAAACTACGGGGTGAATTGAAAGCCTGTCTATGAAATAAATGTCCTCATTGGTTCCCCATGATCTCCCCACCCATCATCCCCACATTCAGCATAGTTCACCCAATCTTTACCTCCCAGCAAAAAAAGAAAAAAAAAAGGAAGAAAGAGAAAGAATGAATGAACGAAAGAAAGCAAGGAAAGAGAGAAAGGAAGAAAGAAAAGAGCGAAAGAAAAAGAAAAAAATAAAAGAAGACGAGGACTCAGTAGAAATAGAATAAACACCTGGAGAAAACTAAAGGGTAGTATAGGTTTTGGTGCTCCAGTGCAAATGAAAACTCTTCTTAATCTGGCATTTGGGGTCCCCCCGCCTAAAGGCAACTTCCAAACACAAGTCTAAAGAGAAGGCTGCTAGTCACAAGCCCTGACCAGTTACACAGACGTCTAGTCCAATCCCTTACTTAGAGGAGAGAACTAGTGAGAAAATGGATCTACATACATAAAGTAGAAAAACCTACATCAACTGCCTACTCTTTCACTTATAAATATGAAGAGACAATCAAAGACCATCAGACATATGAAGAAAAACAGCATTATGAAAAGAAAGGCCAAGAGAAGCAAGCAGAATTAACCCCAGAGGAAACAGATAATTCAGAGAAGAGAAGATTTTAAGGGCCTACTAAGACCAAAGGGGAAAAAAGACCCATACTTAAGACACTATGTCAGTTTATACCATCAGAAGTAGAGAAAATTATAAATGCTTCCAGAAAGAAAAAGCAGGTTACCTGTAAAGAAACAAAAATCAGGTTTCTCATTAGCAACACTGGATGTTAGAATAACTCTCTAAAATTCTGAGGGAAAATTATTCTGAACCTAGAATTTAAAACCTAGCCAAGGGGCTTCCCTAGTGGTGCAGTGGTTGAGAGACCTCCTGCCAATGCAGGGGACACGGGTTCGAGCCCTGGTCTGGGAAGATCCCATATGCTGCGGAGCAACTGGGCCCGTGAGCCACAACTACTGAGCCTGCGCGTCTGGAGCCTGTGCTCCGCAACAAGAGAGGCCGCGACAGTGAGAGGCCCACGCACCGCGATGAAGAGTGGCCCCCGCTCGCCGCAACTAGAGAAAGCCCTCGCACAGAAACGAAGACCCAACACAGCCAAAAATAAATAAATAAATAAATAAATTTATTTAAAAAAAAAAAACACCTAGCCAAATCACCAATCAAGTATGAGTACAAAAAGATATTTTCAGAAATGTAAAGACTCAAAAGAATAACTCCCGCACAGCCTTTCTTAGTTTGTTACTCTGAGATGTGCTTCAACAAAACCAGGGTAAATCCCAGAAAGAAAAAGACATGGGAAACAAGAAATAGGAGACTTAACTCATGAATCCAGTGACAAAAACCCTCTAGGATGACAACTGGGAAGTAGGCCTGGAAAGCAATCAGTCCAATTTAGAATAAGAAACCAAAGTGCTACAGAAAGAATGTGTTCAAGAAGAATGAAATTGATTCCAAGTGATGGATAAATTAAGAAGCTAGGAAATATTAATGATTAGAAAAAGTGATCTCTTTCCTCAAAAAGAAAATATAAAAGGCAATTAGAAAATCTAGGAAAAACAAACAAAACTATACAGGAGAATGATAACAGAAATATGAAGCATTCCTGGTTATATGGTGGACTAGGTATCTGAACAAAACCTCCCACAGAAAACCACTTAAGAGACTGGATAAAACATAAAGCACCTTATTAAAAGCATCAAAGAACTGGTAAGATAAAAAGGAATTAATAAGATAAAAGGGAACCCATACAGACATGTGATGCACTGAAGCTGCTTTGCCCTGGGAGCATTTGCAAAACCTGGTGACCTTCAGCTAAATCATTTGTGGACTCCTAGGTCCCTCCAAGGTGGGGAGTCTAAAAAAGGCCTTCTTCCTGTACCCCTGGATCTTAGCTGGATCCTGAAAGGGCCACAACCTTAAATAAGGGCAAACTAGAAAGTAACCTCACCAATCCCCACTTCCCCAGCTCTGGGGGACTGAAAAGAAAGGACTGCCTTGGCTCTGAACATAATAGAGGGGAGAATCATGTCCTTGAGAAACTGAACAATAAGCTGGTCCTTGCTCAAGTTTACAGCTCAAATACACACTATCTGGTGGTCAAAAAAAACCAAACAAAAACCTTCATTTAGTTTACATAGTCCCAGACCATTGCTCTTAAGTGCCTAGCAGAAGCAAACACAGAAACTTTCTGAAAGAATGTTCTTTTACCCTACTCCTCAAAAAACTTCCACAAATAATTTCCTGAGGAAAATGAGCAGCTCACTCTCAAAAATGAGTAAAACACACCTCTCTCACCAGAAAGCCTATTTTTTTAATATTGAAAATACCAATTTTGACAAGAATGTGGAGCGAAAATTACTGATAATTACTGATAATTACTAATGGCAGTGTAAATTGGTATAATCACTTTGGAAAACTATTTGGTAGTATCTAATAAAGCTAAACATACATTTACTTTACAACTCAGCAATTCTACTTCTTAGGTAAACATTCAACAGAAATTAATGCATATATCCATCAAAAGACATGTATAAGAATATTCATAGCAGCTTTATTCATAAAAGTCAAACATTACCAATCCACCAACAGCAGAATAAATGAATAAACAGTGGCATATCCATACAAAGGACTATACTTAGCATTAAAAAGGAACAAACTATTGATATAGGCAACAACATGAACGAATCTCAAAAACATTATACTGAGCAAAAGAATCCAGACACAAAAAAGTATACACACTGTTGATTCCATTTATATGCCATTCTGGAAAAGGCAAATCTATAGTAACAAGAAGCAAATAAATGGTTGTCTGGTGCCATGAGTGAGAAGGATTGACTGGGAAGGAGCACAAGGGAACTTTCTGGGATGATAAAAATGTTCTCTCTTGACAGTGGTGGTAGTTACACAGGTGTATTTACTTGCCAAAACTCATCAAACTATATGTGTAAAATAGGTACACTGTATTATATTTTATTATATGTAAATAATATTTCAGAAAGTTGATTAAAAACTTTAAAAACTTGTAAAAATGAGAGAGATAATAATTGCAATTAAAACTTAATGGAGGGGCTTCCCTGGTGGCGCAGTGGTTAAGAATCCACCTGCCAATGCAGGGGACACGGGTTCGAGCCCAGGTCCGGGAAGATCCCACATGCCGCAGAGCAACTAAGCCTGTGCGCCACAACTACTGAGCCTGCGCTCTGGAGTCCGCGAGCTACAACTACTGAGCCCGCGTGTCACAACTACTGCAGCCCACATGCCTAGAGCCCGTGCTCCGCAACAAAGAGCAGCCACCACAATAAGAAGCCCGCACACTGCAACAAGGAGTAGCCCCTGCTCGCTCCGCAACTAGAGAAAGCCCGCGCACAGCAACGAAGACCCAAAGCAGCCAAAAATAAATAAATTTTAAAAAAAAAAGAAAAAAACAAGGGACAGGGTGATTCTTGGAAGGTGGTAAGGTGGCATAGTTTTTCAATTGCCCCATGTTCCTCTATAAAAAGAAAAAATAGGATAGCAAAACCCAAAACCTATGGACAATATCTACAACAAAACTAGGTAACAAGATACCCCCATGAACCCCAAAATATGAGGAAAGGGGACAAATTACCAGCACCTATAAGACATATGTGGGTTTCAGCAAAAGGAAGCAGAGGGAAGCAATGGGGCATCTAACAGACCAGAGAATCCCTAAATAGCCAAAGTTACTCAGTGGAAAGCTCAGAGGGACAATTTAAGGACAGCAGCTAAAACTGGGAGAGATTTTGCATATGCTTATAGCAGGGCAGTGGTAAGACCTAAAGAGGCTGGAACAATCTGGGCCTGGAGTAGTGTGAGCCCCATGAACGCTCAAAACTAACCAGCTAAAGCTCCATCCTAGGACAAAGCCCACACTGAGGAGAAACTTCTGGGAGTAGAATCCAAACTAGGCAGTGCAGCAACAGAAGGTCCAGATGAAAATAGGAGAGGGGAGCAGCACCATGATATCATTTGTTTTAATATTACACAAAAGCAACAGAAGAGGGAGCTCAAAAGCCATGAAATTTAAAAATCTACTCTAAATCCAACCTTCTTGTAAAATTAAAAAAAAAACTTTTCATGTAAAAATGAGCAACAGAAAAGGATCAAGGTTATATTTATTACAATGGAAAAAATAAGGCTAATAACATCCCCTGACAACAAAAGCATGGCAGATAAATAACAAAATATGAAAACTATAACCTACTATTTTAAAACAAGTAAAAAGACATTAAGAAAATGATACGGGATGCGAAAGAACAACATAATGCAGAATTAGAAAAACTCAAAAGTTAGGTAATAGAAATAAGGAAAGAATTGGAAATAAAAGAAAAAATCAGAAATGAATTCTAAACTAGAAGGAGCACAAGAGTGAATAAACTCAACACACAATGCCTTAAGAGAAAAAGAAAATGAAAAGAAGGAAAAAATTTTAAACTAAAAAGAAAAGAGAGATAGAAAGAATTTGAGGAAAAGTGACAAATTCAGAAGATAGTTAAAGAAAATCCAACATACATAAAAAAAACCAAAGCAAGGGAAAAAGAATGAATAATAAAGACCATAGGAAAGTTTTCCTGAAATAACTTTTGACACACTTGAAACAACATTTAAGAAGGGAATTTGTGTAACTGAGAAAATTAACCCAAAATGATCATATCATAGTAAAATTACTGGACTTTAAGGAAAAAAATCTTATGTATCCAAGTAAAGAGAACAAGGGAAAGAAAATCAGCCAGTCATCAGATGTATTGACAGCAATGGTTTATGCCAGAAGAAAATTAATTTACATATTCAAGATATACAAGGAAAGAAAATGTGAGGTAAAGAGTTTATATCCAGCCAAACTGACTGGTGTGGGCTGAATTGTGTCCCTCCCCAGTCAGTGTTCTTATGTTGAAGCCCAGTATCTCAGAATGAGAACTATATTTGGAGGCAGGGCTTTTCAAGGTGATTAAGTTAAAATGGGGCCATCAGAGTGGGCTGTAATTCAATCCCACTGTCCTCATAAGAGGAAATTTGGACACAAAGAGAGATACCAGGAATGTACATGCACATAGAAAAGATTATGCAAGGACACATTGAGAAGTTGGCCATCTGCAAGCCAAGGAGAAAGGCCTGAGAAGGAATCAAACCTGCCAACACCTAGGTTTTGGACTTCTAGCCTTCAGAACAGTGAGAAAATAAATTTCTGTTGTTTAATTCACCCAGTCCGTGATATTTTGTTACGGCAGCCCTAGCCAACTAATACACTGACTTTCTAGATTAGAGCCTACAAACTATTATCAACATGTAATCACTCAGGAAAGATTGGTCTTGTGAACCCTATCTGAGGAATCTACTAGAGAATAAACTTCAGAAAACCAAAATAACTAGAAAGACATTGACATAAGGACTGGTAGTGAGCATTAAATAAATATAATAAACACACACACACACACACTAAGATTCAATGAACGTTCTAAGTAAGAGCATAGAATATAATTGCTACAGAAGAGGGGAAAATGGAGAGATGATATGCAAAAGAAATGTTTAATTGTTTTTGTAATCATATTGGTGGTGGTAGTATTAATATTGTTATTCTGAGACAGTTGTGTATGTCAGTGGGACAAAGCAAATGAGTAATTATGTGATATTCTATTATTCCCTATATCTTTGGGAACCGAGATTCTCAAGTTTGAAAGAAAGGAGATTCAAATATAACACAGGAGTTAACTAAAATCCTGTAGGCCTGACTTTGAATTAAAGTATCTGTGTGAACTCATGAGGCATTTTTTCTTAAAAGGCTTAGAAATAGTGACCAGCCCTGCACCTATGAGCACTGCTAGTATCTAGACTGTGGCCTTGAAATACCATTTCCCACTAAAAAGAAACCAGGGCTTTTTGAAGAAGTGGCTGATTCCAGGTTTAGGGCAGGAAATGTGCAAGGTGAGTCCGAGATATCAAATATATTCAAATCCATGAGTTCATAATGATTTAATTTTTGTTAAAAAATAAATAAAATCATACATATCAGCACTATGCCAAGGGCCCCTATAAATGTACAGCAAATAGTTAACAGAGCTTATCTCTTGGGACTAGGATTATAGAGAATTTTTCTTTCAAAGTCACAACTTTCTAGGTTGTTTGTTTAAAATTTAATGAGCACACATTACTTCTGTGATTAGCGAAAGCAGTGATTAAAGAAAAAAATTTTAAAGACTGTGATAATCACATAGTTCTCAAGAATCAGTTTATAAAACGAAGCATTCTCATTGACGTAACCAAAATTGTGCAATGACTAACACTTGGCTTTGGTAAATGGTATGAATAAAGTTTCCTAATCTCACTTTTAGAATGTTGTTGTATTATTGTTCAAAATTCATAGTTTTGAATAGCTAGCAGACTATTGTTATCAATAAAAATTCATATACCCTCACAAATGGATTTCTGATCAGGTGGTTCAGTAGTTAAAAAAAAGTAGAACCCTGCTTTAAGTTTTAGCCATTTCTTCCCTTCTGCTTTGGTGGGATGCGAGGATCAAAGGGAAAAGCTTCACAGAAACATTCTTATCTTTCACCATTTAACCTATGTGCCATGGATCTCAAAAGTGGTCTCTAGACCAGCATGCGTAAATTCTCAGGCCCCATCCGGGCCTACAGATTCAAAATCTCTGGGAAGTGAGGCCCAGCAAGCTGTGTTTTTTAAAAAATTAATTTAATTTATTTATTTATTTTTGGCTGTGTTGGGTCTTCGTTGCTACACACAGGCTTTCTCTAGTTGTGGTGAGCGGGGGCTACTCTTTGTTGCGGTGCATGGGCTTCTCATTGCGGTGGCTTCTCTTGTTGCCGAGCACAGGCTCTAGGCTCACGGGCTTCAGTAGCTGTGGCACGCAGGTTCAGTAGTTGTGGCTCGCGGGCTGTAGAACACAGGCTCAGCAGTTGTGGTGCATGGGCTTAGTTGCTCCGCGGCATGTGGGATCTTCCCGGACCAGGGCTCGAACCTGTGTCCCCTGCATTGGCAGGCGGATTCCTAACCACTGCTCCACCAGGGAAGCCCAAGCTGTGTTTTAATAAGCCTTCTAGGCAAGGTTACCAGATAAAATACAAAATGGCCCAGTTAATTTTGAATTTCAGATAAACAACAAATATTTTTTTCCTATAAATATTTGCAATATTTGGTACATAATTATATTCAGATTAAAATTTAATGGGCGTCTTGTTTTTGTTTGTTTGGTTGGTTTTTATTATTTTTTCAAAATCTGGCAACTTGACCTCCAAGTAATTCTCACCCATGCTAAAGTTTGAAAACCACGGGGGTAAAGGTAAGAGCATGGGCCTTGGATTCGGATAGATCTGACTCCACCATTTTGTTAATAATGGATGGAATCTCACAAATATGACTGGTATCTCCATGTGACAAAGGAGACCATGGGGGAGAGAGCCAACCAGCCTCAGGGACTGGAGTAAAGTTTGTTAGCAGAAAGGGCCTGGATTTTACCAGAAAGTTCAAAAACGCCCTGAGTGACTGCTACTCTAGTGCCCATGGGGTGCGGTTCTCATACAAAGCATAACTTTAGCCTAAATGGGAGAAAGGGCTGGGGTGGGGTTGGGGGACCCAAGGAAGGCAAAAACAGAAATATACAAGAGAGGAAGGAGAATAAAGGGCACAGAAAAGGTCTATGACTTAGAACTGGCCAACGTCAACCTGTATTCATTTCAGCTTCTCTACCACTGACTTTGTAGGGAGAAAAGACTGGGGAAGAGTCCCTCTCTTTGAGTATAAAGAGGCTCCTGGGCAGCACCAGCCCTGTTCTGTGAGCCTCTAAAGCAGTGATTCTCATCCAGGGGTGATTTTAACTGTCCACAATGTCTGGAGACATTTTTGACTGTCACCATGTGGTGGGGTGGGAGGGTGTGCTACTGACATCTAGTGGGTAGAGGCCAGAGATACTAGTGAACATCTTATATGCATAGGACAGCCCCCCACAACAAAGAATTACCCAGCTGCAAGTATCAAATGTCAAGGCTGAGAAACCCTGCTCTAAAACAGGTCAGTGCCCAGAAGGAGCTACCCTCTTTGCCACAGCCTCACCCCTTACCCCAAACCACAGACCTGCGTTTGCACTGCACCACATTTTATACATGCACATTCCCATAATGAGCAGGCTACTAAATTCTCTAAGCCTTTGTATCCAAATCTATACAATGTGGGTAAAATTATTTACCTCATAGGGTTATTGCAGGGATTAAATGAGGTAATTTAGCTCTTTAGGTTCAAACATTTATTGAGCACCGACACTATGTGCTGGCTGTTGAGGGTACAGACGTAGTCCTTGCTGTTAAGGATTTAAGTCTAGTGAGTTCTAAGGCCCAGAGTAGATTTTCAAACATAGGCTAACTTCCTTCACACTCAGCCCCTACCCATGTCCTTCTCTTTCATTATTAGACAGGAGCCGAATCCTCTCTCTTCCTTGCCAGAGAACTAGAAGGAAGAGCAGAATTAATACCTATTATGAAGAGGAGTTACATCACAAGTTTGTGCTATTTTGCTGATGCTTCTCACCATGAATCCTAAACACAGCATTGAAGCGAAAGTATTGTTCTTAATATCTAAAGAGGCTAGCATCTGCTCTGTTCTCAAAATTGACTATTACCCTTGAACGTGGCCAGGAAATAAAAAGCAAGCTCACCCTCTTTCTGACCCTGACCTGCGTGGCTCCTACATCCCGCTCTGGGAGGGCTTCAATGAACCAGGTAAGGTTATTGGAATATTAGAAAATTTAGGTGCTCTCCCAGCATTCCCACTTGTTCATGAAATGGAATGAGAGAAAGGGATGAAAGGGAGGACTCAAGCATCATATCCAGGTTTGGGGGTTGAGAAACTAAGTGATAGTGGTGCCATTTACTGAGATTGGAAAGTTTTGGGAAGCAAATTTGGAAGGGAAATCAGGAGTTCCACTTTGGACATTTTAGAAAATCTCTCTTCCTCTTGCCTCTAACCTCTCTTTCTCTCAGCCTGTACAAATGATCAAGTCTGTTTTCTTAAAACAAATGAAGCCCTCCCCAAACCTTATAATCCCTCTAACTGCTACCCTCTCTCCTTCCCTTTAGGTCTGAACTTCTTTAAAGGATCATCTATTTCTCACTATATCTACTTCCTTACCTCTGAGTCTCTTCTCAACCCCTGCAATCTGGTTTCTGACCTCACCATATTATTGGAACTACATTCACTAAGGTGACAAATAATGCCCTAATTGCAAATCTAACGGATACTTTTCAGTACTAATCTCACTGGGCCTCTCTGTAGCCTTGGACATGGCCGATCACCTCCTTTTCTTTGACGATCTCTCCTCCCTTGGCTTCCCTGGCATCACTCTCTCCTGTTTCTCTCCCTCCTCTGTGACTTTTCTTTCTCGCATTCTTCCTGACTCTATCTGCTGCTTAAATGTATTTGCAGGGGTTCTGTTCAGCTCTTTCCTCACTTTACACTGTTTTCAAGGATGATCCTATCATTTAGATCCCATTTAGATGATTTTGGCTCTCATCTATAAACTGTCAACTCTCAATTTGCCATCTCCCAACTCTAATTCTCTTTGGAACTACAGACTCATATTTTGAGTTGCCTACTAGACAGGTCATCTAGATGCTCCTAGATGACAAACTCAACACATTCAGAATTCAATCCTAAACAAGGCAATTTACAGAAGAAATTCAAGTTGCCAAAAACATATGAGAAGATGCCCAATCTCACCTAATAATCAGGAAAATGCAGATTAAAGCAATAAATGCAATGTTTCTCACCAAGGCTGGCAAAAATTCACGAGAATGATAACATCCAATGTTGGCAAAGATTAGGGATAACAGGGACTCTCATACACCTCTGGTAGAAGTAAGACTTACTATAACCTTTCAGGAAAGTAATCTGGCAATATCTATTAAAATATGAAATACATGTATATATATATATCCCTTATATGCCAAAGAAATTGCCACACAAGTCCATAGGGTGCATGTATGAGTATGCTCATCACACTGTTGTTTGTGTTAACAGGAAGGTGGAGGTAATCTGCTTGTCCATCACTGGAGAAGCTGATAGGGAAAATACGGTAGACATATACCTTGGAGTACTATACGGCAGTTAGAGGGAATGCCTTAGATTCTTTTTTTTTCTTTCTTTTTATAAAATTTTATTGGAGTATAGTTGATTTACAATGTTGTGTTAGTTTCAAGTGTACGGCAAAGTGATTCAGTTATACATGTACATATATTCATTCTTTTTTAGATTCTTTTCTCATATAGGTTGTCACAGAATATTGAGTATAGTTCCCTGTGCTACACAGCAGGCCCTTGCTGGTTATATATCTTCTATACAGTAGTGTGTTTGTGTTCATCCCAAGCATCTGATTGGAATGGCTTCTACAACAGTGTGCAGAGTGAAAAAAAAAAAACATTGGAATGTCTAACACAATATGATTTATGTAAATTAAAATAATACACACATAAAATAACAAATTGCATTTTATAAGAATATATTCAAACAAAAGGATATACATTAAGGAATGGTTGCCTGAGGGGTGAAGAGGGCATGGGAGTGGAAAATGGGGCTAAAAGAAAACATACAAACAAGGGAGGAATCTTGCATGGGCCAATGATGACAATATGCTATAAACTGAGGAACATGATTCCCTCAGCCTACAGCACTGAGGACATCCCCCCAATTAATAACACATTCTCTTTGATCTTACAGTCTATTCCCATTTTTTGCCACTAACAATAATGCTGCAATAAATATTCTTTATATGTATATTTTTGTATTAGTGATTATATGTCTGTGGCATACATTTCAATTGTGATATCTCCACATATAGAATAGTATGCAGCTATTAGAAAGGATGAATTACAAAGAAATCCATGCTAAGACACATCATAATTGAACTTCTGAAAATGAAAGACAGAAAAAATCCCGAAGTCAGCCAAAGAAAAAAGATGCACTACTTATAAGTGGACATCAATTTGAATGATAACAGATTCCTCACCTGAAACCATGCAGGCCAGAAGATAGTGGCACAAAATTTTTCAAGCACAGAAAGAGCAGAACTGTCAGATTAGGGCAGGAAACACATAAGATGAGCCTAGACCATCTTGTAGAGCCAGAAAGTAAGAAAGTGCTCAAAAGGAAAAAAACCCCACAACGATAGGGGTATGTCAAAGGGACACGGGAGCCAACTAAAAGAGCTCCCAATGGCCAAAGCTAGAACAATTCGAGCAACACAAAAAAGTAGGATTGGATTATAATCCAAAGTATAAAATAAATATCCATGAGTCTATACTGATATAATGATTGACTGATTGGATGGACAAATACATACATACAAACATACATTTATTCATACATACATACATACATATATGGGGGAAAAGAGACAAATCTCCCAATCAAAATTCTAAATAATTTATGTAGATAGTTTGCTCTCAAGGAGGTAGAGCAAAACTCTACTCAAGTTTGGGTGCACACAGTGACTTCCAAGAGTACAATATGGGAAGGGGGATAGAAGAGTAACTTTACTGTGGAGAAACCTGACAAACACCACCTCAGCCAGGTGCTCAAGGTGAATATCTAAAGTGATAAGTCATTTTGATATTATGTACCCTTGATATGATGCAATGAAAATGGTACTTCACCTCTGTGGTCTTCCTCCCCAAAACCCATAACTCCAGTTTTTTTATGCATCAGACAAATTCCAGCAGAGGATATTCTATGAAACAGCTGTCCAGTGATCCTCAAAACTATCAAGGTCATCAAAAGCAATACAAATCTGAGAAACTGTCACAGCCAAGAGGAGCCTAAGAAGACATGATGACTAAATGTAATGTGGTATCCTGGATGGTTCTGAAACAAATAAAGGACATTAGGTTGAAACAAAGGAAATTTGGATAAAGTATAAACTTTAATAATAAGGTATCAATATTGCTTCATTAATTGTAACAAATGTACCATACTAATGTACTAATATAAGATGTTAACAATAGGGGAAATTGAATGTGGGGTATATGGAAACTCTCCGTACTATCTTCTCAATTTTTCTGTAAACATAAAACTGCTCTAAAAAATAATTATTCAAAAAAAATAACTGTCAACCACAAATTCTATGTCTGGTAAAACTATCCCTGATACAAGGGAAAACTGAGAGAATTTGTTGCTAACAAACCTGCCCTTAAAGAACATCTAAAGGAAGTTCTCTAAACAGAAAGGAAATGATAAAAGAAGGAGGCCTGGAACTTTAGAAAGGAAAGAACATCAGAATGGGCAAAAATAGGGGTATACTATCCTCTTAAGAAACCATGTTTGATGGTTAAAGCTAAAATTATGACACCGTCTGATGTGGTGTCTCAGTATATGCAGAGGAAATACTTAAGACAATTATACATTTTTAAAGTGGATACGGTAAAGGGATCTAAATGAAAGTAAGGTCTCTCTACTGCACTTGAGGTAGTAAAATACCAATATCAATAGACTGTTATAAGTTACATATTTATATTATAATTCCTAGAGCAACAACTAAGAAAACTATATAAAGCAGTGTGCTCGAAAATACTATAAACAAATCAAGATAGAATCCTTAAAAATGTTCAAGCAAGCACAGGAAAGCAAAAAAAGAGAAAGAAGAACAGGAAACAGAGGAAACAAACAGAAAATAAATAATAAAATGGCAGACTCAAGCCTCAACATATCAATAATTACTATTATAGGTTGAATTGTATCCCATAAAAAGATATATTGAAGTCCTAACACCCATACCTGTGAATGTGGCCTTATTTGGAAATAGGGCTGTCTTAGTTCAGGCTTCTATAGCAAAGTACTACAGAGTGGGTAGCTTATAAATAACAGAAATTTATTTCTCACAGTTCTAGTGGCTGGAAGTTTGAGATCAGGGTGCCAGCATGGTTGAATTCTGGGGAGAGCCCTCTTCCAGGTTGCAGACTGCTGACTTCTTGTATTCTCACATGGCAGAAAGGGCAAAGGGAGCTCTCTGGGGTCTCTTTTGAAAGGGCACTAATTCTCATTCATGAGGACTCTACCCTCATAATTTATTCACCCCCAAGGCCCCCCACCTCCAAATACCATTACATTAGAAATCAGATTTCAACATACGAATTTTGGGGGGAACAGGAAGATTCAGTCTATAGCAAGTGTCTTTGCAGATGTAGTCAAGTAAAGTTGAACTCATCAGAGTGGACCCTAATATAATATGACTTGTGTCCTTATAAGAAAAGGGTTTCATTAGGTCCCATTTGTTTATTTTTGTTTTTGTTTCTATTTCTCTAGGAGGTGGGTCAAAAAGGATCTTGCTGTGATTTATGTCAGAGGGTTCTGCCTATGTTTTCCTCTAAGAGTTTGATAGTGTCTGGCCTTACATTTAGATCTCTAATACATTTTAAGTTTATTTTTGTGTATGGTGTTAGGGAGTGTTCTAATTTCATTCTTTTACATGTAGCTGTCCAGTTTTCCCAGCACCACTTATTGAAGAGGCTGTCTTTTCTCCATTGTATATTCTTGCCTCCTTTGTCAAAGATAAGGTGACCATATGTGCGTGGGTTTACCTCTGGGTTTTCTATCCTGTTCCATTGATCTATATTTCTGTTTTTGTGCCAGTACCATAGTGTCTTGATTATTGTAGCTTTGTAGTATAGTCAGAAGTCAGGGAGCCTGACTCCTCCAGTTCTATTTTTCTTTCTCAAGATTGCTTTGGCTATAAACAAGACAAAAAGACAACACTCAGAATGGGAGAAAATATTTGCAAATGAAGCAACTGACAAAGGATTAATCTCTAAAATATACAAGTAGCTCATGCAGCTCAATATCAAAAAAATAAACAACCCAATCCAAAAATGGGCAGAAGACCTAAATAGACATTTATCCAAAGAAGATATACAGATTGCCAACAAACACATGAAAGGATGCTCAACATCACTAATCCGTAGAGAAATGCAAGTCAAAACTACAATGAGGTATCACCTCACACCAGTCAGAATGGCCATCATCAAAAAATCTACAAACAATAAATGCTGGAGAGGGTGTGGAGAAAAGGAATGCCTCTTGCACTGTTGGTGGGAATGTAAATTGATACAGCCACTATGGAGAACAGTATGGAGGTTCCTTAAAAAACTAAAAATAGAACTACCATACGACCCAGCAATCCCACTACTGGGCATATACCCTGAGAAAACCATAATTCAAAAAGAGTCATGTACCAAAATGTTCATTGCAGCTCTATTTACTATAGCCAGGATATGGAAGCAACCTAAGTGTCCATCAGCAAATGAATGGATAAAGAAGATGTGGCACATATATACAATGGAATATTACTCAGCCATAAAAAGAAACGAAATTGAGTTATTTGTCGTGAGGTGGATGGACCTAGAGTCTGTCATCCAGAGTGAAGTAAGTCAGAAAGAGAAAAACAAATACCGTATGCTAACACATATATATGGAATCTAAAAAAAAAAAAAAAGGTTCTGAAGAACCTAGGGGCAGGACAAGAATAAAGACGCAGATGTAGAGAATGGACTTGAGGGGGAGGGGGAAGGGTAAGCTGGGACGAAGTGAGAGAGTGGCATGGACTTAAAAATACTACCAAATGTAAAATAGATAGCTAGTGGGAAGCAGCCGCATAGCACGGGGAGATCAGCTCAGTGCTCTGTGACCACCTAGAGGGGTGGGATAGGGAGGGTGGGAGGGAGACACAAGAGGGAGGGGATATGGGGATATATGTATACGTATAGCTGACTCACTTTGTTATACAGCAGCAACTAACACAGCAATGTAAAGCAATTATACTCCAATAAAGATGTTAAAAAAAAAAAGGGAAGCTCCTCCTCTTGACGATGGTAAGAATCCAATGTGGAGTAAATCGGTGGAGTGGAGAGATGTAGCTCAGTGGGGTACCCTGCAGCGCCTCGCAGGCGCAGCTCCCCCAAAACCGTGATTGGTCTGGCCTGGGTGGGGGAGAGGGGCAACCCGGGACTGAGCCCCCTCCGGCAGCTGGCCCTCTCCTTCTTCTCTCAGCACTCCCCGGCTCTCAGCAGCACGCTTGTTTTTCCACCCAAATCGCTCCCTTCTCCGCTCTACCCGCTCCCAAGTCCCCAGAGCCCCTGCTGGCCTCCACCCCCTGGCCCCATGGTGCTCAGTCCCCGCCCCCGCCACCTTGCCTATGCACCCCTGCCCAGGCGCTTCAGTCACCTTGCTCTAGCCACCCCACCCCCCAACCAAATCAGGCGATCTCCAAGATGTGAATAAGGGGGAAGGGGAGCGGACAGGGAAATGAAGGCTGCCCACCGCCACAGGACAGGTATGTAGGTGAACAGGAAAATGACCAAAGAAACACACGCGGGTGAGGACAGCTATACTATGCGCGTCAAGGCTGTGGTTATGACCTCAGATGACTCCAGTGGGGGGATGGTTCCCACAGGAAGGAAGGTGGGATAGGTAAGGTCACGCACCCGGATGACAAATCGGCTTTCTCATCCAAGGTGAACGACAGAAAGACAAACTGGTGGTACTGGAATGCTATTTAAGAAAGGAATTGGTCTACACCAAAGCCAACCCAACCTTTCATCATTGGAAGGTCAACAATAGTAAGTTTTGACTTACTGTCCGAAGCCTTGAGTGAGGAAAGCAATCGAAGACCTTATAGAAAGCTCAACATCATCTTCCACCATCCGTAGCGAAGCTGAGCTTTGCAATGACGTTTTTACAACAGCTACAGACAGTTCTTCTATCAATAATTCGTCTCAGAAGAAGGAACAACTTATTCGGACAATCTCCTCCCTCATATCCTGTGAGCACCAGAGGATTTATACCCTGGGTCACCTCCACGACTCACACCCCACAGACCATTATCACCTGGAACAGCTGATGGCAAGGCCCTACTGCCAGGTGAGCTTCCTGGACGACTAGGAGATCGTGCACATCAACCCAGGGAGAAGACCTGGATGACGCACATTACGAGGATTACCGGTGCCGGCGAGGGACAAATACCTGAACCCCTTGGAAGACGCGGGCTCGTACCTGCGCTTCGCCAAGGACAAGGTCCTTAAGCACGACTACAATTACCCCCATGAGGACTCCTCAGACTTTGGCATCAGCGCGGGGCCAGCATGATCAAGACACAGCCATTCCGGGGCAAGTCCCGGTGGTGGAAGGAGGACAGGGAACGCTCCGAGTGGGCGGTGCGCGTACTGCCAGGACGCTTTCAACCATGAGGAAAACCGGAGGGGCCACTGTCAGGACGCGCCTGACTCCATGAGAACTTTGCTTCAAGTGGTGAGCTGTATGTGGTGAGGACAGCATGCTCTATCGCTGTATGTCGGACCCGAGGGAGACTATACAGACCTGTGCCTGTGCGATACTAGCTATGAGTTTTGCCTCCGGTGGATGGCTCTTACTGACTTGTGTTTCTTCGCCCCCTGTTCTTGCTGTTACCTACCCCTTCGAGCCTGCTACCGCTGTGGAGTGATGTGCAGGTGCTGTGGAGGGAAGCACAAAGCAGAGAGAGAGGGAGGTGGGGGAGGGGGGAGAGGGAGGGAGAGAGAGAATATGACCTCATTTTTATACAAAATGGTCATCGTATTTGTGCGCATAAATACACACACATGAAGAAGGTGTGAAAGGCTGCACAAATTGGTACCCTCGATGTTACAAGGGGAGGGGAGGGGGATATGAAAGGGTAGATTTTTAACTTTATCTTCTTGCATTTTTTATTTCACTTGTTACAGTGAGAACATACTGTATTTGTAACTTAAAAGAAATTTTCAATTAAATAAATTTTCGAGGGAAATTTTTTCCCTCAAACCTAATTTTGCTCTTGTTCTCTGCTTGGGTGAACTGGTACCATCATTCACTTCCAAGACAAGAGACCTGCAAGTAATTCTAGATCCTTCCTTTTCTGTAATCTTCCACCCTTCCACTTAATTAGTCACCAAATCCAGATTTTAGTTCATAAATATCCTTACCTTCCTCTAATTAATAAATCCTGTCTATTCTAGTTCCTAAATCTCTTTTAAAGCCCTTCCCCTCTCTACCATCACCGCCAATAAGGCTTTTTTTAGTTCAGAACTTCATCATCTCTCGGTATTTCAATAGCCTTTAAAATAATCCCCTGTTTGACTCCTCCATCCACTCTCTCTCATATAACGCTCTCAAAATTATCTTTCTAAACAGTTATAGTGTATCACTGTTGGGAGACAAATGAATACATTTTTATTTTAATAGGCATACTTTTTTTTAATATTCTTAAGAAAATATATTAAACTCATGATTTCAAAGATATTATTGCCTAGATTTAAGAAATTAAAATGGTGAAGGTAGAATATGAATAAGTGAAGTTGGAAAACATTGGTCTATAAGGATAAAGTCCACACTCCATGAATCTTTATGATCTAGTCCCATCCTACCTTTCCAACTTTGTCATCATAAATGTACCATTTCAATTAGGGAAAACTTTCTGATGGCCCCCAAACATGACATGTTCTTTCATCCCTCTCTGCCCTTCCTCATGCTGTTCTCACTCATTCTCCTTAGTAAACTCTTCCTTTTCCTTCAGTATTCAGCTCAAATATTTCTTCTGTGAGGATCTTTTTTTTTTTTTTTTTGGATGTGAATGTTTATAGCAGCTTTATTCATAATTACTAGAAGCAACCAAGATGTTCCCCAGTAAGTGACTAAATAAACAAACTGTGGTACATCCAAATAATGGGATACTACTGAGGGATAAAAGGGAATGGACTATCAACCCATGCAAAAACATGGATGAATCATAAATATATATTTCTAGGTGAAAGAAGCCAGTCTGAAAAGACTACATACTGTATAATTCCATTTATATGACGTTCTAGAAGAGGCAAAACTATAGTGACAGTAAAAACATCACTGGTTTACAGGAATTTGGAGAAGAGGAGGAGGGTTGAATAGGTGAAGCACAGGGGAATATTTCTGGACAGTGAAACTATTCTCTATGATATTGTAATGGTGGATGCTTTACACGTTTTTCAAAAGCCATAGAACTTTATAGCACAAAGAGTAAAACTTAATATATGTAACTAAAACAAAAAATCATTTGGGAGGTCAAGAGATACAAGGTCAGAATGCAGAATATGAAAAAAGAATCTGTGTTACAAATGTATGAAAGAACCTTCCTGAAGTGGGTGGGGGCAAAGGTGCAAACCTAAGTAACTTTGTAAATGAGTTGTGTCTAAGAATATAGGCAAAAGGGACTGTACATAAGCACTCTATTCTGGTTGATAAAGTTGTTTCCCCTGAGAGTACAGGCTAGCAATTCTGAAACCACTATACATGTATACTGGAATTGAACAATTAAGTACCTGATGGTGGATTATAGGAGCCAGTTTTCTTACTGTTGGAGTGGGAGGGTACAGATAAGCAAAGGGAAGAAGCTAAAATGATCCACAGGGTAATAGATATGAATTGGAGACATTAGTATGAACTCATATTTAGCTTAATACAGATACATGTATAAATATTTATATATATGTTGTTAAATTAATTAAATAAGGAGGCCATTAGACTGATGTGGCTTTAATGCCATGGTGGCCTATGTAAGCAGGCCAGAATCTAAGCCTATAAACGCCTCAAGGTTTCAAAATTACAGCGATAAGGACAACCAATCACAAGCAGCCAACTAGACTTTAAGTAATAGCCAATCAATAATTTCCTTACTTTGCTTTTGCCTTTTCTCCACAAAAGTCTCTCCCCCCACCTCCTATAGTTAGAACGACCCCAACCACCTCCAGTTTGGCGCTGCCCAATTCAAATTGGTTTTTACTCAACCCCCCCCAAATTTTAATATGCCTCAGCTTACCTTCCAACAGCTCTGGTGTCCTTAGAGGGAAATGAAGGAGACCCTGATGGTCCTCAGGAGCAATGAGCAAACAGGTAAAGGCACCCGCTGAGCTCCTTGAGCCGCCCCCCTCCCGCTGCCTCTGGAGGTGGTGGGCAAGCTACTACCCCTTCTCAGCTCCGCAGCCTTTGCATTATGAGCTTTCAGACTCCACCTGAGTTTCTTTTTTCTGGATTGGCTCTGGAAAGCAGCAGGAGTCGACTGGGTCTGGCCCCAAAACCAGACTGGCTGAGGATTTTTTTACTGACAGCGCTCCCCATAGCACGTCTATTCTAGTACTTGCACTTTATAATATGGCAATTATTTGTTCATATTTGTGTGTTCCCCACCAAATTATGAACTCTTCCTGGACAGGGACTAAATCTTACCCAAATCCTTATCTCAAAGTCTCACCAAATACCTGGCCTAAGTAAGTACTCATAAAATTTAAGTTGAATGAAAAAATTGAAGTCTGGAACCTGGAGCCAAGGAGAACATTCCCTAATTCCAAATCTGCTTTGCATGTTACTATAGCTTCCTGTCTTCTTTTAAATATCACCCTGGTCACCTAGAAAAGAACACAAAGGCCAGAGTCATAAAGGTTTCAGGGATAGGAACAGAAGAGATTAGAAGGGTTTAAGGTGGGGCCAACCGGCACTAAGTTGACTATAATGTCGAGCCGTTTCAGTTTCTGTGGACCAAGCCTTCCTTCCTATCTTCCCTGTCTATCTGGTTTCTGACTATCTGGGGTGAGTTAAACCCACCAAGAATTTTGGCCTCAGCCTACCTCTGGGTAGCAAAAAGTGCCCTGGACAGGAGGTAACAGAATGGACATTGCTCTGCTGAGGTTTCATTTCCATGTTGACTTTGGAGCTCTCTGGACTGGTATTTCACTTCTAGATAAATCACAGTAGTTGTAAAAGTTGTTAGTGGTGGTGGGGGACAGAGAGACAGGCAAGACAGGAGAGAGAGAACTAAGATTGACTCTCATCATACAAACCTCACACAGAAAACATTTAAGCACTTTCACTTAAGGTCATCCCTAACAATAGCCCCACTTCCTGTAGTGATACTGACTGGGCAGGCAGAGAGAACTGGGGAAAGGCCGCAGGTTCCCGAAGTGACAGTCTTGGAGCAATCCCTCTATATGCCTGTTCTTCCCTTCATACTAAATATAACCCTTATGGTTTACCATCTCTGTGTGGTCTTTGGTTACAGCACCTTGACAAAGGAATTAAGTGCATAATTGGGTTGATGTTTCCAGCTTTCTAGGGGCTCCTTGTCTTGGGAAACCCCACAGATACAGTCCCCACAATCCAAGAATAGGCAATATGGCATTGACCTGCCATAAAACTGTTAATATAAAAGGGTTTTTATTGAAAATTAGTTTTTGCTTTTTTAGTTATTGTTTGGGGAGTAGGAAATGGTGCCAATAAAGAAGCAGTAGAAAAAAAGGGAACCTAAGTCCCTTTACTAAGCTTTTCTTCCTTTAGCCACTTGATTCTGAAAGCCAGACAGGATTAAGCAAGTGCGTGGACAGGGGTTGGGGGTTGGGGAATGGCTCCCTATAGAAAATGTAAAGGTACATGGCAGACGTAGAACTACAAACCTGAGAGCTCACTAAGCATTAATATCCAATATTTTAGAAGATGCTTATCATTTTATTTTTTTAATTTTTATTTTATTAGTTTTTAAAATAAATTTATTTATTTATTTTTGGCTGCGTTGGGTCTTCATTGCTGCGTGAGGGCTTTCTCTAGTTGTGGCGAGCGGGGGCTACTCTTCGTTGTGGTGCGTGGGCTTCTCATTGTGGTGGCTTCTCTTGTTGCAGAGCACGGCTCTAGGCCCATGGGCTTCAGTAGTTGTGGCACGTGGGCTCAGTTGTGGCTCGTGGGCTTTAGGCACGTGGGCTTCAGTAGTTGTGGCACACGGGCTTAGTTGCTCCACGGCATGTGGGATCTTCCTGGACCAGGGATCGAACTCGTGTCCCCTGCATTGGCAGGTGGATTCTTAACCACTGTGCCACCAGGGAAGTCCAGTATTCATTATTTCTAAAGTTGGAGTCACCAACATTTCAGATGATTAGATTCCACCTTAGGTTCTACCAGAGCCTAGCTGATCTGGAGGAATAGAAATACCCAATCCAGCCCCCTCTAGCTTTCCTGTTTCACCTAAGAAGGGGTGGGGGTGTGGAATGAAAAAGCACTTATAAAGATTACAGCCCAGGAAATAGGAATATAGAATCCTTCCCATCTTCTGATATCATACCACCACATCAGTAAGACTCCTGTATAAAGCAGGGAATTACAATGGAAAGAACAGCACATCTCAGACCTTATTTAAGGACTCTCTAGGGAAACTCAAAGATGACAGGGGAGACAAAAAAACAGACACTGTAGGAAATTTTACCTCTGACACAGCTACAGCAAACAGTAAACTCAGCCTAACTCCTAGCCAAATAAACATAAAATCTCACACTACATGCCAATTTACCTGAGTTCCTTTTACCCAGTACATCATATGTCTACCCTTCAACAACACATTACAAGGCATACTAAAAGGCAAAAAACACAGTATAAAGAGACAGAGCAAGCATCAGAACCAGACTCAGATATGGCAGAGATTTTGGAATTACCAGAACAGGAATTTAAAATAACTATATGCTAAGGGCTCTATTGGAGAAACTGGACAACATACAAGAACAGATGTGTAATGTAAGCAGAGACATGGAAACTCTAAGAAAGAACCAAAAAATAATGATAGAAATAAAAACCACTATAACAGACATGAAGAATGTCTTCTATGGGCACATCAGTAGATGAGATATAAATGAGGAAAGAATCAGTGAGTTTGTGGTATATACAGAATGGATAAACAACAAGGTCCTACTGTATAGCACAGGGAACTATACTCAATATCCTGTGATAAACCATAATGGAAAAGAATATTAAAAAGAATGTATATATATATATATATATATGTATAACTGAGTTAGTTTGCTGTACAGCAGTAATTAACACAACATTGTAAATCAACTATATTTCAATAAAAAATAAATTAAAAAAAGAATCAGTGAGTTTGAAGATATGTAAATAGAAACTTCTAAAAATGGAATGCAAAAAGAAAAAAATGAAAAAGATGGAATATGCAATAATTGTGAAACAATTACGAAAGGTATAATATATGCATAAAGGGAATACCAGAAAGAAGGAAAGGAACAGAGGAAATATTTGAACTAATAATGGCTGAGAATTTTCCAAAATTAGTGACAGATAACAAACCACAGATCCAGGAAGCTCAGAGAACACCAAGCAGGATAAATACCAAAAAAAAAAAAAAAAAAAAGAATCTACACAGGCAAATCATATTCAAATTACAGAACATCAAAGACAAGATCTTTAAAGAAGTCAGGCTTAAAAAACACCTTACCTAGAGGTACAAGGATAGAATTACATCAGACTTCTCTTCAAAAACCATGCAAGCAAGAAGAGAGTGCAGTGAAATATTTAAAGTGTTGAAAGAAAAAACCCAACCTAGAACTCTGTATCCAGCAAATTTATCCTTCAAAAGATAACAACAAAACCAATCTAATTTAAAAATAGGCAAAAGACTTGAATAGACATTTCTCCAAAGAAGATATACAAATGGCCAAAAAACACATGAAAAGATGCTCAACATCACTAATCATTAGGGAAATGCACATCAAAACCACAGTGAGATACCACTTCATACCCATTAGGATATTAGGATGGCTATTATTTTAAAAAATCAGAGGATAATAATAAGTCTTAGTGAGGATGTGGAGAAACTGGAACCCTTGTGCATTGTTGGTGGGAATGTAAAATGGTGCAGTATAGAGGTTTCACAAAAAATTAAACATAGAATTACCATATGAGTCACCAATTCCACATCTAGATATATACCCAAAAAGAACTGAAAACAGGAACTCGAACAGATATTTGTATACCTGTGTTCATAGCAGCACTACTCACAATAGCCAAAAGGTGAAAACAACACAAATGACCATCAACATATGAATGGATAAACAAAATGTGGTATATATATACAATGGAATATTATTCAAACTTAAAAAGGAAGGAAATTCTGAACACGCTACAACATGGGTGAACCCTAAAGACAGAATGCTAAGTGAAATAAGCCAGACACAAAGAGACAAATATTGTATGATTCCACTTACATGAGGTACCTAGAGTTGTTAAATTCATGGAGACAGAAAGGAGAATAGTGGTTCCCAGGGGCTGAGGGAGGAATGGAGAGTTATTGTTTAATGGGTACAGAGTTTCAGCTTGGGATGATAAAAAAGTTCTGGAAATGAATAGAGGTGATGGTTATACAAAATGTGAATGTAATTAATGCCACTGAACTGTACACTGAAAAATGATTAAAAGGGTAAATTTTAGGCTATGTACATTTTACCATAATAAAAAAGGGAAAAATGAGACAGATCTGTAATACGGACAAGGAAGTACTTCTACATAGTTTCTGCTGTAGAAAAACTAAAAGACATGTAGAAATACTGTTGTAATCTTAAAAGCCTATAAAAATTGCTTGTAGAAATGCTTTCTTTAGTTACCTCCCAGTTCTAAAGCTGTATCTTGATTAATTTGATTGTTTCCTATGTTTCCATTAATAACACACTTGTAAACCACTTCTACAGATGGCTAATCTCATCTCTTAGATGACAATTCTTATTAAAATTTCAGTAAGTAATTCTTTTTCCAAGTTTTTAGCTTCCAACATACTCATTATAGCACTAATTATTTTACCTGGCAATATCTATACACTAATCAATTCCCAGTGAGAATTATAAGACAATCATGTCCAGTAGCAAGAAGGAACAAAAAAACTAGAATCCCTATAACAGATGGTTAGTGATATGCTTTCAAATCTAGAATGCATGGAAAATGAAAATGTGACTCCTTGGTGATTCCCAGAAGAAATAACATTAACATAATACACTGTGTGGCTTATCAAATAAGTACTGTAGAAACCTAACTGGGACCATTTGGAATCTGACAGATGAAAGTCTTGTGAAAGTGGTTAGATGGAGTTTGGCTCTACGCACAGCTATTACACACAGAAAAAAGGACTTGAAGAACATATACCAAAATGCTAGTATTGATTATCTCTGGGGAGTAGGGTACCCAAGTTCTCTTATCTTTTCTGTTTGTTTATCTGTATTTCCTGAAGTTCCTAAAATAAACATGTTAACTACTATAATGAAAAAAATCCAAACAATAAAATTTATTAAGGACGTCACCAAAATGGTGACATAGGAGACCCTGGCCTCCATCCCCCAACAAAGATCAACAATTAGACAGCTATCCATGAACAAAAACAGCTGTGGGAGAGCTCTGTAGTCCAATTAAGAAACTTTGGCAACACAGTAGAAAAACAAAGCCTGAGAATAACTGCCCAAGAAGAGAAAAAAGATAGCTTCATTTTTGCCTGCATCATCACATCCCCCAAGTAAGCATTGCTCAGTAAGTACCAAGAGGGAGTTTCTCAGGTAGAGGGTTTCCCTCACCAGAAAAGGAAGAGTGGGATGAGCGACCAGTTTCCAGCCTTTTGGGCACCACATGAAGGTCCCACTTCAGTTTCATTCCACCCAGACCATCAAAACTGAGACATATAGAGATGGCTAGGAATAAGGAAAAAACAGGGGCTACCAATACAGTCATGCAGTGGCAGCAATCGCAGTTCACAGTGACCTGCCCTGCAGACAAACAGCAGATTCTGCCACTGAAGAAACTAAAGGCCAACCCAGCCGCTGCAGACCCTCTAAAGATTTCACCGTCTTTGCTCCACAGGTATTCACATTTGCTGATGATAGCCACTGGGGTCCCTCTCCACACACACCCCACCAGAGCCTGGAAACCATAAAACTCCTCGAAGAGAACACAGGCAGAACACTCTCTGACATAAATCACAGGAATATTTTTTTGGATCTGTGTCCTAAGGCAAAAGAAATAAAGCAAAAATAAACAAATAGAACTTAATTAAACTTAAAAGCTTTTGCACAGCAAAGGAAACCATTGACAAAACGAAAAGACAAACTATGGAATGGGAGAGGATATTTGCAAATGATATGACCAACAAGGGGTTAATATCAAAAAATATATAAACAGCTCATACAATTCAATATCAAAAAACAAGCAACCGAATTAAAAAAACGGGCAGAAGACCTGAACAGATAGTTTTCCAAAGAAGATATACAGATGGCAAACAGGTACATGAAAAGATGCACAACATCACTAATTATTAGAGAAATGCAAATCAAAACTACAGTGAGATATCACCTCATACCCGTCAGAATGGCTATCATCAAAAAGTCTACAAACAATAAATGCTGGAGAGGGTGTGGAGAAAAGGGAACCCTCATATACTGTTGGTGGGAATGTAAATTGGTACAGCCTCTATGGAAAACAGTATGGGTTCCTCAAAAAACTAACAGAATATCAGAGATACCTGCACCCCAATGTTCACTGCAGCATTATTCATGACAGCCAAGATATGGAAACAACCTAAGTGTCTATTGACAGATGAATGGATAAAAAAGTTGTGGGATACACACACAGACACAGACACACACACACAGACACACCCACACACGTACATACATCCGATGGAATATTCAGCCTCAAGAAAGAAAGAAATTCTGCCATTTGCAACAACATGGATTAACTTTGAGGGCATTATACTAAGTGAAATAAGTCAGACAGAGAAAGACAAATACTGTATGCTATCACTTATATGTGGAATCTAAAAAAGCTGAACTCATAGAAACAGAGAGCAGAGTGGTGGTTTCCAAGGGCTGGGGAGTGGAGAAGGAGAGATGTTCAAAGGGTACATAATTCCAGTTATAAGATCAATAAATTATGGGTATCTAATGTACAGCATTGTGATTATAATTAATAATATTGTATTATATACTTTAAAGTTGTTAACAGTAGATCTTAAATATTCTCACCACAAGAAAGAAATGGTAATTATGTGGCTGGTGGTAATCATTTTGCAATATGTAAGTGTATAAAATCAACACATTGTACACCTTAAACTTATACAATGTTATATGTCAGTTATATCCCAATAAAGCTGGAGAAAACAATTAACAGAGAGACAGTTCATTTTTTTTTTTTGCATTTCTTTTATTTTTTAAAATTTACTTATTTATTTATTTATTTATTTATTTATGGCTGCGTTGGGTCTTAGTTGCTGCGCGCGGGCTTTCTTTTTAGTTGTAGCGAGCTGGGGCTACTCTTCGTTGCGGTGCGCAGGCCTCTCATTAAGGTGGCTTCTCTTGTTGCGGAGTATGGGCTCTAGGTACGCGGGCTTCAGTAGTTGTGGCACATGGGCTCAGTAGTTGTGGCTCACGGGCTCCAGAGCGCAGGCTCAGTAGTTGTGGCGCACAGGCTTAGTTGCTCTGTGGCATGTGGGATCTTCCCGGACCAGGGCTCGAACCCTTGTCCCCTGCATTGGCAGGTGGATTCTTAACCACTGCGTCACCAGGGAAGTCCAGAGACAGTTCATTTAATAGTAATTGAACTGAGTTGCATTTTCTAAGTAGCTTTTTCAACTAAGGGAGTGAACAAAATCTTCTAGGACAAAGTAACACGGTAGATCAGACCCAGAGAGAGACTGATTGTACTCTATGATAAGTATTCTCTAGAATATAAAAGGAAGTTATGAACAGGAGTCCAAGCTTTTGTTCTCTTGTGTCTCTCTCCCTCTTGCCTCTTCTCTGGTTTTGTTCCACACTCTGAGCATCGTAAGCCAACTTATATGTGGTGGTCACTAGAAGATTCTGTAAGGAAGACTGTCTCTCTAGACTCTGTCTCTATCAATTTTCCCCTTTCACCTCAATTTTTAACATTTTCTTTTTTTTATGGAACATTTTCTTGTCTACCTACAGACATACTTAACTTTCTCCACTCGAAACAAACTAAAAACACTTATATCCACCCTATTTCATTACAAACTCCTATCCTTTCTCCCTCCTTCCATTCATAGCCAGATTTCTGGAAGGATTAGTCTACATCCACTGTCAGTACTTTCTCCTTTTCCATTCATTCAATTCACTACAGTCTGGCTTCTGCCAAGATTCCATAAAACTATAAAGGAAAGCCTCCTGGTTGCTGGATTCACTGGCTTGTAGTCACATTGCCTAAAGCTATTTATTGTCTTTATTTCTCAAAAGTTCTTCTTCTTGGCTTCTGGGACACTACCGTCTCCTCATTCTTCTTTCTTGCCTTTGTCAGACGCTCCTCTTCTGTCCAATCCTTACTCACTGGGGTTAAGAAGTTCATCTGCTTACACAGCTTCAACTGTCAACTATACAGTGATAGATCCCCAACTTTTTAATACTAGCCCCAAATTCCTGCTTAAGCTTTCCAAATTACTTATAAACACCTCTACCTATAGACTACAAGGGTACCTTAAGCTCCACTGGTCTGAAATCAGACTTGTGTTCTCTACTGCCCCAATCTTCCACAATATATTGGATTCCTTAATTATATTCTCATTCTCAACCACAAACCAGGTTCCCAAACTAGAAACCTTTGCTTTTGCCCTAACTACCTCTTCTTCCTAACCCTGCATATTCAATCAAGCAGCATGCAATTCTATTGATTCTACCTCAGAAATATAATTCTGCCAAACCTGGCCTGCACTGCCACAATCTGGGTTCAGGCTCTTATAATATTAGTTTGGACTACTTACTACAACACCTGCTAACTAGTCCTGTCACCATTCCCTCCCCACTCCAGACCAGTTCAGCTTCCACACTGCTTTCAAAATGATCTTTATAAAACAAAACAAAAACCACTCTTTTGACTTCCAAATTCCTACAGGATAAAATCCAAACTCCTTGGTCTAGCATATTAGGATCCAGTCTACCTTATGAGCCTCACTTTCTACCCCACCACCAACTCCAGCTATGAAGCTTCTCACCATTCCACAAACACACCAGGCCCGTTTATGTCCCCATGTCTTAACACATTGTATTCCCTCTTAGAACGTCCTTCTCTTTCTTCCTCACCTCACAATGTCCTAGGTGTCTAAGAAGGGGAATTTGCTTTTTTCCCTACAGCATCTTCCACATGTCTGACATGTAGACAATCTGCAATAAATACCTATAGCATGACTGAATGACAGATTTCATGCTTCAACCTAACACTTCACCTTCAGCCATACAGAATTTCAAATCCCTGCATACATGCTCTTACCTCCATGCATTTGTACACACTGTAACCTTCTAACTCTCAGGGAAAAAATGTGTATATGTCTTCTCAGGCAACACAAACTAGCTATCATTTATTGAGCAGTTTTACTAAGAAATTTATGTTCATTAGCTTATTTTAATCCTCAGTCAATACTGCCATATGGGACTTCCCTGGTGGTCCAGTGGTAAGACTCTGCGCTCCCAATGCAGGGGTTCAATCCCTGGTTGGGGAACTAGATCCCACATGCATGCCGCAACTAAGAGTCCGTGTGCTGCAACTAAGAAGTCCGCGTGCCACAACTAAGAAGTCTGTGTGCTGCAACTGAGGTTGCATGCTGCAACTAAGAGTTGGCATGCTGCAACTAAGAAGCTCCCATGCTGCAATGAAGATCCCACATGCTGCAATGAAGATCCCACATGCTGCAACTAAGAAGTCTGCATGCCGCAACTAAGAGTTCACATGCCACAATTAAGAGTTGGCATTCCGCAACTAAGAAGCCCCCATGCTGCAACGAAGATCCCATGTGCTGCAACTAAGACCTGGCACAGCCTAAACAAATAAATAAATATTTAAAAAAATACTGTGATATTATTATCATTTTATAGGTTAAAAACCCCTGAGATTTAGAGGAGTTAAATAACTTTTCCATCTTGTAAATTGTGGGACTTAAGTACAGGCCTTCAAAGGCTGAACCTTTAACCACTGTGCTTCAGACAATGTGTATTACACATAAATGATTGCTCTGCCCTCTATGTTCCTATAGCATTCTGTTCACCTCTCTGTAATGGCAGTTACTACACTGGAATGTAATATTTCTGTTTATACAATATCATCCCCATTAGACTGTAAATCCATAGTGATAGCAACAAAGTCCCACTAATCTTTGTATCCCCAGTGAGTTTAGCACATTGTAAGTGCTCAATAAATGTTTACTGTGTAAATGAATTCCAAAACCTCTCTTTGGCAGTAGCCTTTTTGTTGCTGCCTTGCTTTTCTTCTTCTTGCCGTATCCTTTCAATACTCACTCAACTACAAGCACTGAATGCCAACAACTTGGTAGTGTTTAATAAAGATCACTTTTCATATACTAAGTGAATTTGTCTGAAGTGATCAACAGAGGAATAGATCAGGAGTGCTTCTTTATGTATTTTTGACTTTATTCTGTAGCATTATTGATCATGTTAATACTGTATTTTTAAAACATCTTCTTGTATTTGATGCAAAAACACATAATAGCGATGATGTGTTTTATTTTAGGAATCAAGGTTTTCAGTCTAAAAGAAAAGGAAATACAATCAAAGAATCAATAATTTAGGCACTGTTGAGGATTACTGTTGAGCTTGTTAATCATGTTAGTATTACCTCTTTTATTGGTATCATGAAGAATATAGAAACTGTTAAGGAGAGCAGTTAGGAGACATTTTCTGACTCAAGGGGAATATTAGTAGAATGAACTTTTTAAGTTCTGACCTTGAGTCAGAAGAAGCCATGCGAAATATCCAAAATTCAACTGGATCAAATTTTAAGGATCCTTAAGAGCTATATAGTCTTATGGTTGTGAAAAATGCCCAATTCCATCAGGTGCTATACCTTAAAATTAAATGCAAAAGACATTACTATAGAACATCAAGTTTAAGAGTCTCCGGAGACATTTACATATATTTACTTTTTTAAGCAACATGTATACATTTCTATATCTTAAAATTTCAAAACTCAATAAATTGATCAACTTGGGTAGGAACTGCAGACTTTAGGGAGAAAAAAAAACTAACATAAAAATTGAACCCAGGGAAGCCAGCTAGGTGATCACTCCCTATTTATGTACCTAGATATACAGTATTTATGTATTAACTTTTTCTTTTTTTGTCTGGAGTATTTTAAAGCAAATCCCAGACATCGTATCATTTCATACAATTATCTCCCCACCTTGAAGTTATGGAATCATTAACATAATCATATATCAAGTTTGGTGTTGCCCATTAGGGCCTCAAACAAGATTTCTCAGCCTCCCACCCCAAGTGTCTGCTAGTAAATAGCTTCACTTAACTAGTATTTTAACTGCCTTCTGAGATGGGTAAACGTCTTTTAACCTGGGAAGCTTTAGAATAAAGTATAGAAATATTTAAGAGACCCATTATATGAATATTTTTGTGTTAAAAAAGATGGCTTTGCATATTTGATGTTTTATATGTTTGTCACCAGAGGGTGGATTTGTTTTGGTAGAAAGACAGCTTTGTAACCAACTTGAAATGTTGTTTTTTTTTTATAAATTTATTTATTTTATTTTTTTAATTTTTTTTGGCTGCATTGGGTCTTTGTTGATGCACACGGGCTTTATCTAGTTGTGGCGAGCCGGGGCTACTCTTCGTTGTGGTGCGTGGGCTTCTCATTGTGGTGGCTTCTCTTGTTGCAGAGCACGGGCTCTAGGCACGCGGGCTTCAGTAGTTATGGCTCGCGGGCTCTAGAGCACAGGCTCAGTAGTTGTGGCGCACGGGCTTAGTTCTGCGGCATGTGGGATCTTCCCGGACCAGGGCTCGAACCCGTGTCCCCTGCGTTGGCAGGCAGATTCTTAACCACTGCGCCACCAGGGAAGCCCAACTTGAAACGTTTGAGCAGTTTACATTTTTTATTTTAAGGTGAAATCTTTTTTTTTTTTTTAACATCTTTATTGGAGTATAATTGCTTTACAATGGTGTGTTAGTTTCTGCTTTATAACAAAGTGAATCAGTTATACATATACATATGTTCTTAAGGTGAAATCTTACTAAATTATTTTTTTTCATCTAGATTTATTGAAGCATGATTGACAAAGAAAATTGTATGTAGTTAAAGCTTACAATGTGATGATTTGATACATGTATACTCTGTGAAATGATTACCACAATCAGGTTAATTAACACATCTATCACTTCATATAATTATCTTTTGTGTGTGTGGTGAGAATATTTAAGATCTACTCTCTTAGTAAATTTCAGGTATACAACACAGTATTATTAACTATGGTCACCATACTATATGTTAGAGCCCCAGAATTTATTCATCTTATAACTGAAGGCTTGTACCCTTTGACCAATATCTCTCCATCTTCCCCACCTCCAACTCCTGGTAACTATCATTCTACTCTCTGTTTCTATGAGTTCAACCTTTTTTTCCCCCACATATAAGTGAGCTCATACAGTATTTGTCTTTCTCTGTCTGGATTATTTTACTTAGTATAATGTTCCATATGGTGTCAGGATTTCCTTCTTTCTCATGGCTGAATAATATTTCACTGTCTATATATATATACCACATCTCCTCTGTCCATTCATCTGTCGATGGACACTTAGGTTATTTCCATAGTTTGGCTGCTGTGAATAATGCTGCAATGAACATGAGAGTACAGATATCTCTTTGAAATCCTGATTTCATTTCCTTTGGACATATACTCAGGAGTGGGTTTGCTGGATCATATCATAGTTCTATTTTTAATTTTTTGAGGAACCCCCATACTATTTTCCATAGTGGCTGCACCAATTTACATCCCCACCAACAGTGTACAAGGGTTCCTCTTTCTTCAAATCCTCACCAACACTTGTTATCTCTCATCTTTTTGGTAAAAGTCAGCAGTACTTCTTGAATTAACTTCCTCTTTCAGCAGCCTAATCTACTGATGCCTTTTCTTCAAGCTATTAATGTTCTCAAGCCTTTGCCTATCTTAATAAATAGAGTGCTCCTTCTACCACGCTTTTTTGTCTAACTGCTGCCTCCTTTCCCTGCTGCCCTTTCCTTTTGCCAAACATCTTCAAAGATTAGTCTGGGGCTTCCCTGGTGGCGCAGTGGTTAAGAATCCACCTGCTAATGCAGGGGACATGGGTTCGAGCCCTGGTCTGGGAAGATCCCACATTAAAAAAAAAAAAAAAAAAAAAAAAAAAAGATTAGTCTGCATTACCACACCTCCCATTCACTTTTTAAAAATTTGGAAATACTCTAAGCAAACAAAAAAAGGGTAGAAAATAATATAATGAACACACATGTACCCACAACTCAGTTTGTTAAATACTAACATTTTGCCAAATTTCCTTCCTATTTTTTAAAGAAATAAAACATTACTGCTATAGTTTATGTATCATGTGTACCTATCATTCCCTATTCCTCTTTGTACCTCCCCAGAGGTAACCACTATTCAGCCTTTGGTATTTCTTATTTCCATACATGTTTTGATATTTATACTACATATGTATATATTCCTAAAAAATATGTAGTCATGGAAGATATCGGATCAATGGCCCCCGGTGAACCATGCCTCCCTGAATCCACACCCTTGGGGAGTCTCCTCCTGCATTGACTCTGTATTTGGCCACGTAATTTGTTTTGGCCAATGGGATATCTACAAATGTGATGCAAGCAGAAGCTTGAAAAGCACTTGTACATCAGAGCTTGCTATCATATGAATGGATCCAAACCTTCTGGAGAGGTCACATGGAAGAAAATCTGGGCAGCCTGGCTGACAGCCTGCCAACTGCCAGACATGTGAGTAAGGTCATCTTAAATCATCCAGCCCCTACAAAGCGGTCAGCTGACTGCCACAGCATGAGTGAGCCTAGGCAAGACCAGTAGAAGAAATGCCCAGTTAAGTCTAGTCCAAATTGTCCACAGAATTTTGAGCAAACAAAATAAATGTTGGTTTAAGCGACTAAGTTTTGGGGTGGTTTAGCTTTATATTAGTGGTATCATATTATACATGGCATATCACAAGCACATATAACAATTTGCTTTTAAAGCTGGCAGACTTTAACCAATTGATCAACGTTAGTATCACCAGTAATGGCACAAATAGGTATCACGTGCCTCCTGATATTATGCACTGAGAAGGACACAAATTACTTCTGTGGTATTCCCATCCACATGCATGATTGAATCTAATCATGTGGAAACGTCAGACAAATCCAAAATGAGGGGCACTCTACAAAATAACTACTCTATACTCTTTTTTTTTTTCTGGCTGTGCCGCATGGCTTGCGGGATCTTAGGTCACCAACCAGGGATCGAACCCATGCCCCCTGCAGTGGAAATGCAGAGTCCTAACCTCTGGACCACCAGGGAATTCCCTCTGTACTCTTAAAAAAAAATACCAATGTCACGAATGACAACGTCTAAGAACTCTTCCAGATTAAAAGAAACTCAATTTGGTGGTTCCTCAAAAAGTTAAATATGGAATTACCATGAATTAGAATTAGTATGACCCAGCAATTCTACTCCCAGGTATATACCCCAAAGAACTGAAAACAGGTGCTCAAACAAAGCCTCGAACACATATGTTCACAGCAGCACTATTCATAATTGCTAAAAGGTGGAAACAATCCAAATGTCCATCAACAGATGAATGGATAAACAAAATGTAGTATATCCAAGCAATGGATTATTATTCAGCCACAAAAAGGAACAAAGTACTGATACATGCTACAACATGGATGAACCTTGTAAACATTATGCTGAGTGAAAGAAGCCAGACACAAAAGGTCACATATTGTATGATTCCATTTGTATGAGATGTTCAGAATAGGTAAATCCACAGAGACAGAAAGCAGACTTGTAGTTGCCAGGGGCTAGGTATTAGCAGGGGGAAGAGAGGCAAATGGGGAAATACTGCTTAATGTATATGGGGTTTTATTGGGGGGTAATGAAAATGTTTTGGAACTTGATAGAGGTGGTGGTTGCAGAGCACTGTGATGTACTAAATGCCACTAGATTGTTCACTTTAAAACAGTGTTATGTGAATTTCACCTCAATTTAAAAAAAAAAGAAACTAAAAGAGACATGACAATTCAATGCAACGTGTTATCCTGGATTGGATCTTGGACATTTATTTTTCTTTTGCAATAAAGGACATTAGTGAGACAATTGGTAATTTGAATAAGGTATGTAGATTAGATAGTGGTATCGCATTGATGTTAATTTCCTTATTTTGATAATTGTCTTATAGTTATATAAGAGAATGTCCTTGTTTTCAGGAAAAACACTCTGAACTATTTAGGGGTTGAGGAGCACTATGTCTACAATTTGTGTGATTCAGAAACAAATGAAGAGAGTGAGAGAAAAGAGAGGAGGAGGAGGAAGAGGAGGAGGAGAAGGGAGAGAGGGGAAATGATAAAACAAATGTGGTAAAATATTTACAATAGGGAATCTGGGTGAAAAATAAGATAATTATATATACTACTTTTACAACTTCTCTGTAAGTCTGAAATATTTCAAAATAAAAAGTTTTCACTATGTCAAAGAGATATCTGCACCCCAATGTTCAAATAGCACTTGACTATCTTACACCACTCACAAAAATTAACTCGAGGGAATTCCCTGGAAGTCCAGTGGTTAGGGCTCCACACTTTCACTGCAGGGGGCAGTGGAAGTTTGATCCCTGGTCAGGGAACTAGGATCCCGTAAGCCGTGCAGTGCAGCCAAGATAAATAAATAAATAAATAAATCAGCAAAACTCTTAAAAAAAAATTAACTCAAATTAGATTAAAGACCTGAAACCATGAAACTCCTAGAAGAAAACATAGGAAAAAAGCTACTTGACATGGGTCTTGGTAGTGAATTTTTGGAAATTACACCTAAAGCACAAACAGCAAAAATAAAAAATAAATAACTGGGACTACATCAAACTAAAAAGTTTCTGTACAGTAAAAGAAACCATCACCAAAGTGAAAAGACAGCCTATGAATGAGAAAATATTTGCAACCATATATCTGATAAAGGGTTAATATCCAAAATATATGAAGAACTCATACAACTCAATAGCCAAAAACCAAGTAATCCAATTAAAAAATGGGCAAAGGACCCAAATAGATATTTTTCCAAAGAAGATCTGCAACTAGCAGGTACATGAAAAGACGCTCAGTATCACCAGTCATTAAGGAAATGCAAATTAAATCCACAATGAGGTATCACCTCAGGCCTGTTAGAATAGCCATCATCAGAAAAGATAAGAGGGGACCTCCCTGGTGATCCAGGGGTAAAGAATCCGCCTTACAATGCAGGGGACGCGGGTTCGATCCCTGGTCAGGGAACTAGGATCCCACATGCTGCGGGACAACTAAGCCTGCGTGCCACCACCACTGAGCTCGTGCACCTCAACTAGAGCCCGTGTGCCGCAAACTACAGAGCCCGTGTACCCTGGAGCCTGCGTGCCACAACTAGAGAAGAGAAAACCTGCACTGCACAACTAGAGAGAAGCCCACGCACCACAATGAAGAGCCCGCATGCCACAACTAAGACCCGACGCAGCCAAAAATAAATAAAATAAATAAATCTTAAAAAAAAGAGATAAGAAGTGTTGGTGCATCTGTAGAGAGAAGGGAACCCTTGTGCACTGTTTTTGTTTTTTAAAATTAATTAATTTATTTATTTTTGGTCAGGTTGGGTTTTTGTTGCTGTGCACGGGCTTTCTCTAGTTGCGGTGCGCGGGCTTCTCACCGCGGTGGCTTCTCTTGCTGCGGAGCACGGCCTCTAGGCGCACAGGCTTCAGTGGTAGTGGCTCACGGGCTCAGTAGCTGTGGCTCACGGGCTCTAGAGCACAGGCTCAGTAGTTGTGGCGCACGGGCTTAGTTGCTCTGCAGCATGTGGGATCTTCCCAGACCAGGGCTCGAACCCGTGTCCCCTGCATTGGTAGGCGGATTCTTAACCACTGCGCCACCAGGGAAGTCCCCTTGTGCACTGTTGATGGAAATGTAAATTGGTACAGCCACTATGAAAAACAGTATGGATCTTCCTCAGAAAATTAAAAATAGAACTACCATATGATCCAACAACTCCACTTCTGGGAATATATCCAAAGAAAACAAAAACACTAATTTGAAAAGATATCTGCACCCCCAAGTTCATAGCAGCATTATTTACAATAGCCAATGTATGGAAACAACCTAAGCATTCATCAACGAATGAATGGATAAAGAAGTTGCAATATATATGTATAAAAAACTCATATATATATATATTATTCAGCTATATATGAATATAATTAAGCCATAAAAAGAAGGAAATCCTGCCATTCATGGCAACATGGATGGACCTTGAGAGCATTATGCTAAGTGAAATAAGTCAGACAGAGAAAGACAAATACTGTATGATCTCACTTATATGTGGAATCTAACAAAACAAAACAAAAAACCAAATTCATAGAAAAAAAAGATCAGATTTGTGGTTATGAGAGGCAGGGGGTGGGGGAGGGGGAACTGGACAAAGGTGGTCAAAAGGTACAAACTTTAAGTTATAAGATGAATAAGTAGTAGAGATGTAATGTACAACATGATGACACTATAGTTAACACTGCTGTATGTTGTATCTGCAAGTTAAGAGAATAAATCCTAAGAGTTCTCATCACAAGGAAAAAACCACTTTTTTCTCTCTCTCTCTTTTTGTATCTATATGAGAGGATGGGTATTAACTAAACTTATTGTGTTAAGTCAAATAATTATGCTGTATACCTTTCACCTATACAGTGCTATATGTCAATTCTATCTCAAAAAGCTAGGAAAAACAAAAAAAAATTTTTTTAACTTACTGTAAGTTACCTAGATGGGGGAGAGGGAGAGCATACAGTGAGCTGCTGAAGTGCTAGTAATATTTTTTTCTTGAATTCAGTAGTGGTTATACAGGCATTCATTTTATAATTATTTGTTAAACTGTAAATACATGTTATATGAATATTCTCTATGCATATTTCACAATTTGAAAAGTAAAAATGAATAAATAAATATCCTTAATGTAAAAATGAAATAGAACAGAACGCCATAAACATATACTTGTCTTTCAAAGAGAAAAGAAGTCTCTGCTTCTAATATACCCAGATTCTTTTATGGTGATGGGCAGGACACAAGCACTGCCCTGAAAGACTAGGTGGTGATGGATATTTTGCTAGCCCTAGCCTTTCTCCTACTTCTCTGGCCAATCCTTCTTTTAGTTTTCCTTCTCCATTTCCTCTGCCTCATTCCCCACCCCCCTTAAATGCCTGTGTTCTACGTCTTATCCTCAATCCTCTTCTTGTCTCATGATCCAAATTCTCGCTGAATGACTGCATCATTTCTCATGGCTTCAGCTAATAGCTATAAAACAGACAAATCCTAAATCTCATAAATTTTAAACCCATGTATCCAGGTATCCACCATACATCTATACTTCGATTTTCCACAGGCTCTCAAACTCAACATATACAAAAATGATGTTATCATCTTTCACATCCTCCACAAATCTCAAATCTTGTCCTCCTGAATTCCTTATTCAGTGAATGGTACTCAAGTCTGGAGCACAGGATTCATCCTTTACATCTATCTCAATTAGTCCCCACACATGATCTTCCAGAGCTTCTTGACTTGGCCCTAAATTTCTTTCAAATCTGCCCCCATCTCCCCATCTTCACCGCCACTGCGTAGGTTCAAGCTCTGAAATTTTTTAACTGAATTGTTCTGGTAGCTACCTAACTAGTCTTCATGCTTCCAGTTTTGTCTCCTCCTCTACCAATCCAGCTTTCACATAACCACCAGAGTAAATTTTCTAAAATGAAAATTTGACCATGACTGCTCTACTTAAAGTCCTATGGTCTCCCATAGCTTCAAAATAAAGTCTAAATACCTTGGCATAGCATGACCTACAATACTCTTTCTGGTCTAGCCCCTGACTCTATCCAGACTCATTTCTAAGTACTCTCCTATGCTCTCTCATTTCTGTCCCTTTGCCTAGAATCCCATTTCCTCTAATATTTCACTTAGAAACACTAACTCCTACCTTTCCTTCAAAATACAGCTTGATCATCATCTCTTCTAAGAAGTCTTCCTTAACATCCTTCTAAAATGGGTTAGAGGGACTTCCCTGGTGGCGCAGTGGTTAAGAATCTGCCTGCCAGTGCAGGGGACACAGGTTCGTGCCCTGGTCCGGGAAGATCCCACATGCCACGGAGCAACTAAGCCGGTGAGCCACAGCTACTGAGCCTGCGCTCTAGAGCCCCCGAGCCACAACGACTGAGCCCACATGCCACAACTACTGAAGGCCGCGTGCCTAGAGCCCGTGCTCCGCAACAAGAGAAGCCACCACAATGAGAAGCCCACGCACCGCAACAAAGAATAGCCGCTGCTTGCCGCAACTAGAGAAAGCCCACGTGCAGCAACGAAGACCAAATGCAGCCAAAAATAAATAAATAAATAAAACATATATTTAAAAAAATAAAATTAAATGGGTTGGTTACTTCTCTTATATTCTTTCATTGTATATGATGCTTACTTTTGTCACAGTATTTATCACAAGGTGCTACAATTATCTGTTTACCCATATGTCTCTCACACCAAGCTGTGAGTGTCGTAAGGATAGGGGACCATAGCTTATTTTTCTCTGTATTCCTGGGGCCTAGGATAATGTCTGGTACACATGGGTGCTCAATAAGTTCCTGTCAAATAAAATTAACCATTATGGTCAGGGGCCCACAGAGCTCTCAGTCAATAATGGGTTTCATCATAGGTCAAGGAATTCAAGTTGATTGTCTAGTCCAGTTAGAATTTAGAGGATCCATCAACAGATGAATGGATAAAGAAGATGTGGTATATATACACAATGGAATACTACTCAACCATAAAAAAGAATGAAATTTTGCCATTTGTAGCAACATGGATGGACTTGGAGGGTACTTTGCTAAGTGAAATAAATAAGTCAGACAGAGAAAGACAAATACTGTATAATATCACTTATATGTGGAATCTAAAAAATATCACAAACTAGTGAATATTACAAAAAAGAAACAGACTTACAGATATACAGAACAAACTAGTGGTTACCAGTGTGGAGAGGGAAGGGGGAGGGGCAATACAGGGGTAGGGGATTAAGAGGTACAAACTATTATGTATAAAATAATGTACAATGCAGGGAATATAGCCAATATTTTACAACTATAAATGGAGTATAACCTTTAAAATTATGAATCACTATATTGTACACCTGTAACTTACATAATATTGTACACCAACTATACTGCCATTAAAAAAGATTTTATAGGATCCTATAAAAAGAATTATGAATTTTAACCTTTGTACACTTAATCTTATTACTTAAATGATGTACCATCTGAAACAGGCAGATGGTAAAAGCTCAAAAAAAAAAAAGCAACAGTGTCACTGACTTTTAATGGAATTAGAGAGATATATGTAAAAGATTCACTATTGGTTAAAGGAAAGATATAATCAAGCATGCCTGCAAGTGCCCATAACAATTCTACCTTTTGAGTCTGTCCATCCCACTTCACTCCCATTGCCATGTCAGACTCTCAACATCTCTCTCCTGGATTACTGTAATGGCCTCTTGTACTGAGGTGAATAATGTCCCCCAAAATTCATGTCCACTTGGAATCTCAGAATGTGGCTTTATTAGGAAATAGGGTTTTTGCAGATATAAGTAGCTAAGATGAAGTCATATTGGATTAGGGCGGGCCCTAATAAAGCCATGTAAAGACATGCAGAAAAGAAAGCCATATAAAGACACGAGTATTTACAGGAAAGACGCAGAGAAAGCTACATGAACAGGGAGGCGGAGATTGTAATGATGCAGCTACAAGCCAAAGAATGCCAAGGATTGCTGGGACCACCAGAAGCTAGGAAGAGACATGGAAGGATTCTTCTCTAGAGCTTTCAGAGGGAGTATAGCCTTGCCAACATCTTGATTTTGGACTTCTAGCCTCCAGAAATATAAGATAATACATTTCTGTTATATTAAGCCAACTAATTTGTGGTAATTTGTTATGGCAGCTCTAGGAAACTAATATACCTCCTAACTGATCTCCCTGCCTTGGCTTGCTTCCTTCTAATCCACTTTCTACACTGCCACCAGGATGGCTTTTTCTAAAATACACATGCAGTCATATCACTCCTCTGCTTAAAGGCCTGCCATGGTTCCCACTTGATCCATGCTGATCTTTGCAGCTTCAGCTCTTGCTACTCCATTACATAATCCCTACACATTAATAATATATTACTTGAAATTCTCCCCAAATACTATGGTCATGCACACTTCTGTGCTCGTCAATATATTGTTCCCTCTGCCTAGAATACCATCAAATTTTTCTTTGCTTTGTCTCCACAACCACATATGCAAGGAGTGGCAGTAATGAATATAGAATGGTTTTTCAAGAAATCTGGCTGTGAAGGCTGAGAATCTTTTGTCAGTGACAAATTTTGAAATCAGAGATTCTGGAATCTGCTTTCTAACAAACACTGCTATAAAGGGATCCCTTACTTATATGAAGCCATCCTCCCAAGTTCTGTCATTGGTCCTCTTCTGTTTTCCCTCTACTATTTTCTCCCTCTGCAATGGCATCCAGCCTTACGGCTTCACATACCATCTATTATAATTGAGACTAGCAAACCTCTATCTCTACTTTCAATATCTCTCCCAAGTTCAGACCACTTGAAGTTGTCCCAAAGTACACTGATGCTCTGTTAATTTTTTCTTCTAGTCATTTTTTCTGTGTGTTTCATTTCATATAGTTTCTACTGCTGTGTCTTCAAGTTAACTAATTTTTCCTTTGGTAGTGTCTAATCTGTTAAAGCAATCAAGTATTTTTTTCCTCAGACATTGTATGTATCATCTCTAGAAGTTTAATTTCAGTCTTTTTATGTCCTCCATGTCTCTCCTCAATATGATCACATTTCCCTTTACTTTACTGAAAAAATAGAGTATATTCAAAATAATTATTTTAATGTCCTTGTCTACTAATCCTATCATCTGTGCTATTTCTGGGTCCGTATCTGTTGATTAATTTTGCTCATATTCTCCAGCTTTGTATACCTCATCATTTGTTACTAGATACAAGACATTGTGGATTTTATGTTGTTGGGTGCTGGAGTTTTTCTTTATTTTTCCTTTAAATACTTCTGCAATTTGTTCTGAGATATAGTTGAGTTACTCAGAAACAGTTTAATCCCTTCAAGGCTTGCTCTTAAGTTTTGTTAGGCAGAACCAGAGCAACCTTTGGTCTAGAGCTAGTCTGTCCTCACTACTGAGGCGATACTCTTTCTTAGCCACTTCAGCTTCCCTGAATTCTCAACTCTGCCTCCTAAACTCAGAGAGACCACTAGACTCTAGCCAGGCTCACTCTCTCTGAACTGTTGTTTCACATATTTTGTCCAGTTTTGCAGTTATTTAAGGCAGAAGGGTAAATCCAGTCCTTGTTACTCCATCATAACCAGAAGGATAAGTCCTTACCCTTTTGAAAAGATCACTGTATCTACTCTGGAAAAAAATGAATTGTTGAAGGGCAAAAGTGGAAGCAGACAGACTAAGCAATCCAGGTAGAATTTATCATCTAGGCGGGCAGCAGTGGAGATGGAGAGAAATACTAGATTCTGGGTGCATTTTTGTTCGTTGTTTGAGAGTAGCAAGTGGATCTGTTACTTACCACTAAACCTTTAACACAGTACCTGCCCACTGTAGATGTTTAATAAACAAAAGGCAATATGTCACTGTCCACAAGAAATTAACAATCCAGTGCTGAAAAAAGGATCTGAATATGTTACCTTGTTGGCTCAAAAGCCTTTTTTTGATGGCTCCCCATTACTTGCAAAATAAAGTCAAAAGTCAGTACATCATGCAAGGTCCTCTTTGATGAGCTTCTTTCTTTCTAGCCTGTCTGCAACTGGACCCCAGCCCTGACAAACTCTCACACTCTAATCTCACCAGACTACAAATAAATAAGTCTTGAATGAACAAATAAATGACATTATACAAAAAATACATATACAGTTCTAATATTTTCTAGTTCCTGACTGTATCTTAGGAAGATATTAAATTCAGAGAATGAGCATCTCACGGCAAGCCACAGCTATTTTGAATTTTTAACAATCTAGAATAGATTATTTACCCTAACACTTGGTTCCCCTTCTCAAATATCCCATTCCTGTTAGTGGTACCACAATTCTTCCAGTCTTTTAGGTAAAAGTCTCAGCCTCATCTTTGGATACAGGGTGCAAAAATAGATCTGTCATTTATTCCATTATAATGTGTCTCATTTACACATCCTTCTTCAGTGATAGTGGGACCACCCAGGATCTCATTGCTTCACACCTGGTTTGCCATGACAGATTCCTAGCTGGTCTCCCTTTACTGTTTGCCAGTATATCTTACACACAGCTTTGGGAAAATCTTCCTAAAGCACAGCTTTCATCATGCCATTCTCTTGCTCAAGGAACCTCAACAGCTCTCTAGTTGCCTCAAGTCGAAACTCTTCATCTTGGTTTTCAAAGTCTTCCATTATCTGCTATCCTTCTGCCAATATAATACTACCTTATTTCCTGTTACTCTCACACTTGTAATTGCCACTAGTTATACCAATTTCTTCCTCACTCTTCCTGGAGCACACCAGGCACATTCCTATCTCCATACCTTTCTTCATACTGTTGCCTCTTCTTAGAATGTCCTCCCACTACCTCCCTCTGTGCCTAAATCCTCCTCTTGTTTAATAAACAACCCTAGGGACTTCTCTGGTGGTGCAGTGGTTAAGAATCCGCCTGCCAATGCAGGGGACACGGGTTCGAGCCCTGGTCTGGGAAGATCCCACATGCCGTGGAGCAATTAAGCCAGTGTGCCACAACTACTGAGCTTGAGCTCTAGAGCCCATGAGCCACAACTACTGGAGACTGTGCACCTAGAGCCTGTGCACCACAATGAAGAGTAGCCCCTGCTCGCCACAACTAGAGAAAGCCCACGTGCAACAACGAAGACCCAACACAGCCAGAAATAAATTAATTAATTAAAAAAAAAAACCCTAGTCCCACCTCTTCAGTGATGCTTTTTAAAACTACTGTAACTTGAGAGCACAAGGTATCGCACACCATAGATAGCTTCTAAAGCTCTTGGCATAGCACTGGGCATGAAAAGCTCAAATAAGTACCTTCCCAAACTGATGAGCATAAAAATTTACAAGAACTAAATTCATAATATTGAATGAACATAATCTCAATCTCCTTTACTGGCTCCTCATTCTCTTTTCACTTCTTAATTAATAAAAATGGGGATTATAGTAACACCTCATTTAAGGTTGTGAGAATTAAATGAACAAGTACATATAAAGCACTTAGTATAGTGCCTGCCACACAGTGGGCTCTCAATAAATGTTAGCGATTATTATATCACAGTCACCACTCTCCAAACTTGTTTTACTGCCAACAGTTTTATTCTTAGTTAATGGTCTCATCATTGACCTAGTCTCCTAAACCAGGGCCCTTTAAGGCTTTAAGCCATTTTAATCCATTTAAAGGCTTTAAGCCCTTCTTAACTCCTCTCGTTCTCTCCATATTTACTTAGTCAGCAAAGGTCTATTGAATCTTCTTCAGAAATACCTCTCTAAATCTATCACTTCCTCTCTTAGTTCAGGACCTCATTTCTCCCTTGAGACAATTCCAATAGCCTTCTAAACTAATCTCCCTTCCTCTGGTCTTTCCCAGTCTATTCTTCACACTGTAACCAGCTGTCTAAAACACAGTGCACTTTTCCCTTTAAAACTCTCCAATGGGAATACCCTGGTGGTCCAGTGGTGCTTTCACTGCGGCCTGGGTTCAATCCCTGGTCGGGGAACTACGATCCCGTAAGCCTCCTGGTGCGGCAAAAAAACCCAAAAACAACAACAACAAAAACCTCTCCAATGGCTACCACACAGTTTGGTATACAAGGCCTTTTTGTTTTGTTTTGTTTTTGTTTTTGTTTTTATTTATTTGGCTGTATTGGGTCTTAGTTGAAGCACGCGGAATCTTCGTTGTGGCATGTGGGCTTCTCTAGTTGCTGCACATGGGCTTCTCTCTAGCTGTGGTGCGCAGGCTCCAGAGCGTGCGGGCTCAGTAGTTGCAGTGCGCGGGCTCTCTAGTTGTGGCACATGGACTCCAGAGCATGCAGGCTCAGTAGTTGCAGTGCACAGGCTTAGTTGCCCCACGGCATGTGGGATCTTAGTTCCCCGACCAGGGATCGAACCCGAGTCCCCTGCATTGGAAGGAGGAGTCTTAACCAATGGACCACCAAAGAAGTCCCTACAAGGCCCTTTTGTGTTCTGACCCCTGCCCACCTATCCAACTCTATCTTCTATCAATTCCTTATTCTATACCTATAGTTCAGCTATACCAGTTTATTTTCAGTTACAAGAATGGGCCATGCTGCTTTACCATTTCATGCCTGGGCAATTTAGTTTCTTCCTGAAATGCCCTTCCTTACCTTGTACACTTAGTAAATGCTTATTCTTTCTCTGTCTTCATTTAATTGCCTTCTCTCTGAAGATGTATGTCTCTAATCTCACTCTCTGTTGTTACTTTCTCACATTTTCTCTACTTATGTTTACCTTACCACTAGATTGTCTTTATTCCTTAAGAGCAAAAGTCACACCTTATTCAAATTTTTATTCTCAATGTGTTGCAGTGTCTAGTGAATAAAAGTATCACCTCCAAAGATCCTGATTTAGTAACTGGGGGTGGGACCCGGGAATTGGCTTGTTAAACAAGCATTCCAGGTGATTCTGATGCAGGTGAGTGGGTCTGTACATGCCCTTTGGGAGGTTCATGAACTCCATGAAATTACATGAAAACTGTGTAAATATATGAATATATGTGCATTTTTCTAGAAAGAGTCCACAGTTTATATCATCTGTGACTTCCAAAAAAGTTTAAAACTCACTGATTAAATGGGAAACATATATTAACTGACAAGTTACAAAACAATTAAGCTAAATGCTAGAACAAAAATATAAATAAGGTGCTGTGGGAACATAGACCAGGGAGCAATTAGGTGTGCCTGGGGTAGCTAGGAAAAGCTTCACATGAAGGTAACATTTGAGCAGAATCCTCCGAAGTGAGTATCAGTTTGCCAAGTGGAATAGAAAAAATATTAATATTCTAGCAGAGGGAACAGAATATGTGAAGGCACAGATACAAAAGGGAAGTATTACATTCAATATGTTTAGAATATTTGTGAGAGGAAGTGCATGTGTATTATGAAACTAGAGACTTTGTATACCAAGTTAAAGAATTTGAACTTTATCCTGTAAGTAGAGAAACGATTTTTTGTAGTTGAGGTAAAATTCTCATAACATAAAAGTCACCATTTTAACCATTAAGGTGTGCAAATTCAGTGGCTTCCAGTACATTCACATTGTTGTGCAACCATCACCACTACCTAATTCCAGAACACTTCATCACTCAAAAAGAAACCATGTGCCTATTAAGCAGTCACTTCCCATTGTCCTCTTCCCCCACCCCCCCCCCCAAACCCTGGCAACCACTAATCTGATTTCTGTCTCTAAGAATTTGCCATTTTAGATATTTCATATAAATGAAATCATATAGTATGAGGCTTTTTCTGTCTGGTTTTTTTCACTTAGGATTATTCTGTTCATTCATCCATGTTGTAGCATGTATCAGTACTTCATTCATTCATTTTTTTTTCTGAATAGTGTTCCATTGTATGGCTATACCACATTTTGCTTATCTGTTAATCAGGTGATGGATATTTGGGTTGTTTCCATTTTGGGCTATGATGAATAATGCTGTCATGAACATTCATGTACAAGTTTACATTTGAAAGCCTGCTTTCAATTCTCTTTAATAATATACCTAGGAGTAAAACTGCCAAGTCATATGAAAATTCTGTGTTTACCTTTTTTAGGAACACCAACAGAGACTTTTAAGCAAAGAAATGATCAGTAGGATAGTAGCTACAGCAAAGTGTTGAAGAAAGCTGGAATGGGGAAGAGATAGGAGGCATGAAGACCACAGGGATGCTTACTGTAATAGTCTAATAAGAGTAGATAAGGGTTTAAATTAAAAAGAGGCTAGAGAAAAGGCAAAATAACAGTGTGTATAATGTTCAGGATAAGGAACAGGGATAAGTCAAGAAGATGACACTGACTTTGCCAGCTTAAAAAACCTGAGGGATGGTGACATTAACTGAAACTAAGAACAAAGGATGGTGAAGAAATTTAAGAACGGTAGTAGAACACAGTGGTTAAAATTAATGGCTCTAGAGCCAGACTGCTTAGGTTCAAGCTCAGGCATAGCCACTTACTAGCTATGTGACCTTGGACAGGTTACTTACATTTCCATGTATCAATTTCCTCATCTGGAAGATGGATATAATATGCCACTTCATCAAGGTGTTGTGAGAAATAAAATGAGTTAAAATACATAAAGCACCTAGTACTCAGCACGTAATAAGTGCTCAATATCATCTACTGTCGTGTTATTTTTTTTAACAATTTCAATCTTTTTAATTTATTAAGACTTGTTTCGCAGCCTAACATGTGGTCTCTCCCGGAGAATGTCCCCCATGCACTGGAAATGAATGTGTATTCTGCTGTTGCTGGGTGGAATGTTCTGTACATTAAGTCCCCTACATATGAACTTACAAGTTACAAACTTTCAGAGATGCAAAAGTGCATTCCACCAACATCAGGCATGAGTGAAATGGCAGTTTGCCCTCCATCTCCTATTGTTGATGATCTTTCAGCTCTACCATCTCCCAGCTCCTCTCCCTCCTCCAGTCAGTAACTCTTCTTGCCTGTTCACTTGATGCCAGCCCTTGTATGCCAGCTGTTGTACTGTACTACTGTACTTTGCAAGGTACTGTACTGTAAGATTAAAAATGTTTCCTTTATTTTTTGTGTTTTTTTAATGTATTATTTGTGTGAAAAGGATTATATTATACTATATATCCACTTGTGTTAGCTGAGTACCTAGGCTAACTTTGTTGGACTTACAAACAAACTGGACTTACGAATGTGCTCTCAGAAAGGAACTCATTGATATGTCGGGCACTTACTGTATATGTCTGTTAAGTCTAGTTGGCTTTTTGTTTTTTTATTTGCATAATATTTGGTACATACATAAGAATATATAACATATAAAGCATAAGGTGAAAATCCATGAAGCCACCACTCCCCTTGAGCATGAGAATGTCATCAACACCTTCACTCTCCCCACAACACACCCCTGTGCCATCCCCACAGGGAAGCATTGTGGTCACTGTGTTGATTCCCTTGCTTTCCTTCATAATTATAGCACATATATATGAATCCCATGAAATCTATATTTAGTGTTCGGCTTTATAAAAATGGCATCATATTGCATGAACTTACACAACTTGCATTTATCCTGTACCATTTGAGAAGAATCCATGGTGATGTCAGGGCTGTGGTCCCTGTTCCACTGCCCTGACACTGCGGTACAGTCAGCCCTCAAGTCCATTATCCATCTTTCTGTGGGTGGGATTTCGGGTGGCTTGCAGCCTTTTGCTCATCTCCATCTCCTGATTTCTCTGTATTCCACTCAGGAGCACCCAAAATGTAACAGACTGAGGGTGCAGAGATGCTCAATGAGACCACATGGTAGGATGACACCCTCAGTTATGCCTACACCCCCAGAAAGGAGGGCCTGCTATTGTTAATGATGATGATATTATTTGAGATGAAAAATCTAAGTCTTAGATGCTAAGTTTGAAATATTCAGGGAAGAAGAGTCCAGTACACAGTTAGAAATACTAAACTGAATTTTGAAAAAAAGAGTATTTAAAGCCATTGGTATAGATAAGACTTCTTATAGATAATGTGTAAAACAAAACAAAACAAAAAACCCCAAGGATAGAAGACAGAAATCTTCTTACTGGGCTATTCCTTAACCCATCCTCTAAACATTCCCTTGGGTACTAACATTAGCCTGTTCCTCTTGTTATAATCTCTGTAAGTGACCTCTTATATTCCCATGCTTTTAACCATTAGCTAAGTACTGATGGTTCTTAAATCTCTACTTCCCGCCTTCATCTCTCTTTTAAGCTTTGAATTCTTATATCCTATTGCCTGATTACTGCCTCTTCTTGAATGCCCTAAACATGTCTAAAACTGAACTTATTGTCACCCTGGCAACCAAACTTGTTCCTCCTATATTGCTTATCTCAGTCAATGGTACCATTTTCCTCCTTAAGTCAAGCCAGAAACCTGGAAGTCATCTTCTTATTCAACAATGACACCACCAATATATACATATCTTAGTTCTCACTAAAGTTGTATTCTACTCTTATAAAGATCTCTAGAATCCATCCTCTCCAACTTTACAATTGCCCTAGTTCACGCCCTCACCATCTTGTATGTGGTATAACTATTATATCCTCACCGGTCTTCCAGCCTTGGATCTTGGCCAACAACTATTTCATTCCCACCCACCACATAGCCACCACTATTATCCGTTTAAAATTCAATTCCATCCTGTTTTCTTAAAACCTACTTGAAGCGCTACAGGGCTCTTTCCCAATAACCACAGCACTGATAGAGGTTAGCAGTCCCCAGCAGCCTAGCCTCTACCTGCTTATCCTCATCTTTAGCCACTCATCACTTGCTACTTCTCAGTGCTGCCTGCAGTTCATCAAAGGAGAGAATTAACCAGCAATATTAACCTACTTTAGGTCTCCCTTGTTAGAACAGGAGAAGTAGAAGACATCCTACAGTATGTTGAGAAGAGAATGAATGGGAAGTGAGGAAGGGCACATTCAGATACCCAGTGCCAGTGTTTTGACAAATTTATCCCAAAAATGAGAGTGAAAGGAAAGGGGGAAACTATAGTTTGAGAAGAGGCAGAGTATTTCTTCCTGGATTGAGGATTTGAGTATATTTGTAGATAGGGAAGAAGGAAGCAGAAGAAGAAGGGAGAGGAAGAGGATGAAGATACAAGAGAGAAGAGCATAGCGGATGGAGCAAGGTCATGGCGAAATAGGGAGGGGATCATCAAGAGCAAAGCTAGAGAGTGCTTTTCTCTACTTCTTTCACTGTTCAACTTTTTATAATAAACACATCATTTGGGGGAAACCAGCAAATTCATTATTTTAAATTAAAAATGAAAAAAAGGTGGAAGAGTTAGCCTAAGACAGGAAGGCCGGAGTCTGAAGGGAAGAAGGTAAAAAATGAGTGTCTCTACTAGTCAGCTTGGAGGTAGAGAGAGAAAATTCCTCACTTGATAACTAATATATTCTCTGAAGTAGAAGACAGGCTCGTGAGAAAGTAAGAAGGCCACAGTGGAGGGCTTAATAAGAATGGCAAATTCTTAGAAGAGATAAACAGGAGAGTGAGAAAGCGTTGACGATAGATAAGTAAAAGGCTTCAGAACAGTATAGCAAACCAAGCTGAGCTTGGGAATGCTATTAATTTTACAGTTGCTCCTATCTATGGGACTATGATATTTACTCCATGTCAGGAGCATGAGGGGTGAAAGCACATGGCTGCATTTGCCCAAGATTGGGGATAAGCTGAGCTTGTGTAGGGAAATTTAACTTTAACACAAAATACGTGTCTATCCCCACTACTAGCTATACTTTGTTGACCTTTCTATGCCCTAGAGCCTTGTACCTATTAGGCTTTCAAATATTTCATACTTAAGGACCATTGACTAGATGGTTTTCACACAAGAAGAAAAAAAACAAAGAATACTAGTCATTGTCCAGTCTCCTACATTTCACAACCAAGCTTTTAAGACTTGTTCCCCTACAGGTAGCAGCTTTACCTAACAACTTCTTGTAACAACTGATAAATATACAATCTTCAATTGAAGGGATCCTGGCCTTAACGTAGTGTGTTACTTTCTCAGGTCATTTTGGAGCAACCAAAAAGATTTGTAAATTCCTGCCCACGTGCCTCCCCCAAATTATCACCCGTCCCAAACTGTCTTTAGTAGTAGTTTTAGGCGCAACCAACTACTACTAAAACCCTCTGGTGTCTGTTAAACACACCTTGTAACAAGTCACTATGCCAGCCAGAAAAGAAGAGGACTGGTAGAAAAGGAGCTCAGGGAAACTTTGAAACAAGTTTTTTAAGCTAAGGGTTTTAAATCTATCTTAGTTCCAACATACCCTAATACTCCCTCTAAGGTTATTTTCTAAAACCTATTTAAATATAGAGAAACTCATGAAGTATCAAACCCCAGAATGCTACACATTAGACGCATCTCTCATTAAAGATAACCACTGGAAAAATGATTAAAAAAATTAAAATGTTACACTAGAAAACATTCACTTAATACAAAACAAAGCAGTGAAGGAAGACTAGAGAAACAAAAAAGAGATGAAACAGAAAATAAAAACGAAAATGGGGGCTTCCCTGGTGGCGCAGTGGTTGAGAATCTGCCTGCTAATGCAGGGGACACGGGTTCGAGCCCTGGTCTGGGAAGATCCCACATGCCGCGGAGCAACTAGGCCCGTGAGCCACAACTACTGAGCCTGCGCGTCTGGAGCCTGTGCTCCGCAACAAGAGAGGCCGCGACAGTGAGAGGCCCGTGCACCGCGATGAAGAGTGGCCCCCGCTTGCCGCAACTAGAGAAAGCCCACGCACAGAAACGAAGACCAACACAGCCAAAAATAAAAAAAATTTAAAAAAATAAAAAAAAAAGACTCCGCACTTCCATTGCACAGGGCACAGGTTCGGTCCCTAGTTGGGGAACAAAGATCCCTCATGGCGTGGCCAAATAAATAAATAAAATGGAAAAGACCTCATTTTACAAAAAAGAACGAAATAAGTGGAAAGACACCCCATTTAATGGATGACATTTTAACAATATTAGACATAATATTGTTAGACATTTTAACAATATTAGACATAATGTCTAATGTCTAACATAATGTCTAACATTGTTAAAATGTCAATACTCCCCAAATTGATGTGTAGATTCAAAGTAATCTCCACCAAATTTCCATCTGTTTTCTTCACAGAAATTTATAAACTGAACCTAAAATTCATATGGAAATTCAAGGGACCCAGAAGGTCAAAACAGTCTTGAAAAAACAAAACAAGGCTAGAGGAATCACATTTCTCAATTTTAAAACTTACTAAACACAGCTACAGTAATCAAGATAGTGTGGTTCTGGAATTAGGGACAGACATATAGATCAATGGAATAGAATTAAGAGTCCAGAAATAAACCCATGTATCTATGGTCAATTGATTTTTGAAAAGGGTGCCAAATACATTCAATAGGGAAAGAGTTGTCTTTTCAACAAATGGTGCTGGGAACATTGGATAGCCACATTCAAAAGATAAAGTTGGACCCTTATCTCACATCATATACAAAATTAACTCAAAATGGATCAAAGACCTAAATGTAACATAAATGTAAATATTCATTACCTTGGATTGGGCAATGGATTCTTCGGTATGACACCAAAGACATGAGTAATCAAAGAAAAAAATAGATGTACTGGACTAACAAAAATTTTAAACTTTGGTATTTCAAAGGACATATCAATTAAGTGAAAAGACTTTCCATCAATAAAAGGATCCATGGCAAGATAGTCCATGTCAGATCCCAGGAGAATAAGACATGAGCTCCCCAAATATAAGCAGGGGCTAAAGAACTTGGACAAGGAGAATAAGGAGGTCATAGCTGTAAACTGCATCTAAATTAATTTTCTTACAGTTTTAAAGTACAGGACATCCAGGATTATGAAGAGCTCTCCAATTGCAATCAACTTACCTAACTTTATTCTTGAAGGTAATCTCACATACCCCAATTCAAAATGCTCAGAGATAACATAAATAAGAGATACCGCTTTACCTATGAGAATAACTACTTAGAGAAAGCAGATGCACAGGTACCTGAGACGCACAGGACACTTATAAAGAGACAATTCAGCAGGGAAACTATTTTTAAAGCACAAAAATTTACTTGGGGAGGAGAATTCAGAGGATGATTTATTTAGACAATAATTTGTGTTTTATTCTCTCTTCTGTGAAACATGAAAAAATGAGAGGTATTAGACCCTCCCCATTCTAAATCAGTAGTCACACGAATGTGTCCAGAATCTAGGCTCCCTAAGTCAAGGAGGATTCAGAGGATGATTTATTTAGACGATGATTTATTTAGACAGTAATTTGTGTTTGGGCCTCCCTGGTGGTGCAGTGGTTGAGAATCTGCTTGCCGATGCAGGGGACACGGGTTCGAGCCCTGGTCTGGGAAGATCCCACATGCTGCGGAGCAACTAGGCCCGTGAGCCACAACTACTGAGCCTGCGCGTCTGGAGCCTGTGCTCCGCAACAAGAGAGGCCGCGATAGTGAGAGGCCCGTGCACCGCGATGAAGAGTGGCCCCCACTTGCCGCAACTAGAGGAAGCCCTCGCACAGAAACGAAGACCCAACACAGCCAAAAATAAATAAATAAATAAATAAACTCCAATCTCTTTAAAAACAATAATAATAATAATAATTTGTGTTTTATTCTCTCTTCTGTGAAACAGCAAAAAATGAGAGGTATTAAACCCTCCCCATTCTAAATCAGTAGTCACACGAACGTGTCCAGAATCTAGGCTCCCTAAGTCAAGGACCTTAATGACTGTTCTGTGACATAACCTAAAATGAGAAGTTCACAAACACATGAAAGACAAAAACCCCCCAGTTCCTGCCATCAGATCTTGTTTGAGAGATGGCAGCTCATAAAAAGGTATTGGGATAGAAAGTGGTTAAAATATCTGGGGGAAGAAATAACTCAAATTTAGAGGAAAAGGTTGAGCTTCTCCAGGACAATGAGGAAAGAAGGTACTAGACTTCCAGGGAGTAATGAAAAAAGAAAAAGAAAGAAAGTGAAAAGACAACTCACAGAATGGGAGAAAAATATTTGCAAATCATATATATGTTAAGGGACTTATATCAAAAATATATAAATTCTTACAACTTAATACTAAAACAAATAATCCAATTAAAAATTGACAGAGGAGCCTTCCAATTTCTAGTCTGGCATATAAGGAGAAGTCACCACTCCATCTTAACAAGTAAAAAGCTGAACAAACTAAAAAAACCAACAACTCTTCTAGATCTGTCAGTGAGGTAACAAGGCAAACACTGCCCCCAAAATTGCAAAGACAAACAGGCAGATACAGAGAATCACAACTTGCCAGAACAGAAACCCATGAGCAGAAACCTCCATGGGAACCAGTACTGGGGTAGAAAATTCCGAACTACTGATGAAATGCTGGAGTATCAGAGTCGACAAGCCTGAGAGATTAAAAAAAAAAGCCAGGGAGACCCAGTAGTCATGGGGAACCCCCAACTCTCAGGATTCCAGTAGGAGGAGGAGAAAGTAATCATTTTGAAATATGCTAGACCATTCTGTTCTACCCTTAAGAGAAACTACTTCACCAGAGCCTAATCTATTGGGGTCTCATCAGAGCCTAACCAACTTAGAGGAAGGGAAATACCCAACTCTTGCCCCCTCTAAACACCCTGTATCATCTAAGTGGGGAGAAAAAAACTGAGAGACACATAAAGTTCACAGCCCAGGGAAACAGGCTCACTAAAAGACAAAGACTTAACCAGAGGATCATAAAACACTTCTCCTCCCACCATACCTTACCAGTACATTACTACAGTCCTATTTACCAAAGTTCCTTTTACCTCATACACCATGTCTGGCTTCCAGTGAAAAATTACAGGGCATGCCAAAAGGCAAAATACAGTTTGAAGTGAAAGAGCAAACATCAGAACCAGACTCAGACATACCAGATGCTAGAATTATCAGGCCATGAATTTAAAACAACTATGATAAATATGCTAGGGGCTGTAATGGAAAAAGCAGATAATGTGCAAGAACAGATGAGTAATTTAAGCAGAGAGATGAAAATTCTAAGAAAGAATCAAAAAGATTTTCTAGAGATCAAAAACACTGTAACAGAAATTAAGAATGCCTTTGACAGGCTCATTAGTAGACTGCACATGGCTGAGGAAAGGATCTCTGAGCTTGAGGATATATCAATAGAATCCTCCAGAAATAAAAAGCAGACGAAAAAAAGACTTTAAAAAAAAAAGGAAAAGACTATCTAAGAACTGTGGGTCAACAAAAATAAAAGTGTAATATATGCATAATGGGAATACCAGAAGGAGAAGAAATAAAAAAAGGAACAGAAGAAATTTTTCTTATTCTAAATTGATCTCAAATACCAGTTTGCTCAAATAGCAACAGTGTATTCAATTATGTATGCTTGTGTGTGTGTGTGTGTGTGTTTATAATGAAGCAAAATGAGTGACAGCAATGATACAAAGAATGGGAGGGAGGAATTAGGATTATTTTGTTATTATAAGGCACTCATGCTACCTGTGAAGCAGTATACAGTCATCCCTAGGTATCCACAGGGGATTGTTTCCAGGAGCCCCCAATCCATGGATGCTCAAGTCCCTTATATAAAACGGCATAGTACAGTTGCCCCTCCATATCTGCGGGTTTCACATCTGTAGATTCAACCAACCGCAGATGGAAATTTCAATATGCAGTTAGTTGAATCCACAGATGCAAAACCCGTGAATACAGAGGGCTAACTGTATATTTATTGGAAAAAATCTGCATATAAGTGGACGTGTGCATGTTGTTCAAAGGTCCACTGTAGTGTTATGTGAAAAGTAGACTTGGACTAGCTATAAATGTATATGGAAAACTCTAGGGCAACTACTAAAAAGGGAAAACAAAGTATAATTGACATACTAAGAAAGGAGACAAAAAGGAACCATAAAAAATGTTCAGTTAAAACCACAGAAGACAGAAGAAGAATGGAAGATGAAAATGGGAACAAAGAACAAGGGCAGCAAGCAGAAAACACTAATGAGTATGATAAATATTATCACTTTGAATGTTAATGGTCTAAATGTACCAATTAAAAGACAGAGGTTGTCAGAGTGAATAAAAAAACAAGACCCAGCTATATGCTGTCTACAAGAAGCCCATTTTAAATATAGACACACATAGATTAAAAGTAAATGGATGGAATAAAATACACTATGCTAACACTAACCAAAAAAAAAAAAAAAAAGAAGTAGTAGCTATACTAATTTCATACAGAGTGGACTCTGAAGCAAGAAAAGTTATCTGGGATAAAGAAGAGCATTACATAATGATAAAAGGGTCACTTCTCCAGGAAGACTTAACAATCCTTAATGTATAGACAACCTAACAACAGAGCATCAAATTATGTGAGGCAAAAACTAATAGCATTGTAAAGAGAAATAGATAAATCCAATATCTTGGTTGGAGACTTCAACATCCCTCTGTCAGGAATGGACAGATCCAGCAGACACAAAATCAGTGAGGATCTAGTTGAACTCAACAATACCATCAATCAACTGGATATAACTGACATCTATAGACTATTTCATAAAACAACAGCAGAATACACATTCTTCTCAAGCTCACATGGACCATGCACCAGGATAAAACACACCTTAGCAATTTAAAGAACAGAATTTAAAAGGATAGAAATCATACAATTTCTGCTGTCAGGCCACAGTAGAATGAAACCAGAAATCATAACAGAAAGAAGACTGAAAAAATCCCAAAATATATGGAGATTAAACAACACACTTCTAAATAACACATGGGTCAAAGGAGAAATCTCAAGAGAAATTTAAAAATATTTTGACTAGATGAAAATGAAAACGTAACTTGGGGATTTCCCTGGTGGTCCAGAGGTAAAGAATCCACCTTACAATGCAGGGGACGCAGGTTCGATCCCTGGTCAGGGAACTAAGGTCCCACATGCTGTGGGGCAACTAAGCCCACGTGCCACAACTACTGAGCTCGTGCGCCTCAACTAGAGAGGCCACGTGCTGCAAACTACAGAGCCCACAGACTCTGGAACCTGCACGCCACAACTACAGAGACCATGTGCCCTGGAGCCTGCATGCCACGACTAGAGAAGAGAAAACCTGCACGCCACAACTAGAGAGAAGCCCACGTGCCACAACGAAAGATCCTGCGTGCCTCAATGAAGATCCTGTGTGCCGTGACTAAGACCTAACGCAGCCAAAAATAAATTAATTAAATAAATAAATAATAAATAAATCTTAAAAAAAAAAAGAAAACATATCTTGTCAAAATGTGTGGGATACCACAAAAGCAGTGCTTAGAGAGAAAGTCATAGCATCAAATGCATGAAAGAAGAACAATCTAAAATCAGTAATCTAAGTTTCCACCTTAGGAAACTAGAAAAAGAGCAAATTAAATTCTAAGTAAGCAGAAGAAAAGAAATAATAAGAATTAGAGCAGAAATCAATGAAACTGAAAATAGAAATCAGTAGAGAAAAATCAATGAAACTAAAAGCTGGTTCTTTGAAAAGATCAATATACTAAATTATACATTGGATTGTACACTTTAAATGGGTGACTTCTGTGGTGTGTGAATTATACCTCAATAAAGCTATTTTTAAAAATCAGATCAAAACTATAGAAACAGTAAAAAGACCAGTGGTTGCCAGGGGTTAGGAGAGAGGGATAAATAGGAAGAACACAGAAGATTTTTAGGGTGGTGGAACTATTCTGTATGATACTATAATGGTGGCTATATGTCATCATACACATTTGTCAAAACCCACTGAATGTACAATACCAGGAATGAACCCTAATATAAACTATGGACTTTGGGTGATAATAATGTGTCATTGCAGGTTCATTGATTACAAGAGATGCACCACTCTGGTGCAGAATGTTGATTGTGGGGGAGGCTGTGCATGCATGGGGTCAGGAGGTACACAGGCACTCTCAGTACTTTTAGCTCAGTTTTGCTGTGAACATAAAACTGCTCTAAAAATAAAGGATATTTAAAAAGAAAAAAAAAAATTTTAAATCAGAGACTCTTCAAATAGAACGTGAAATAACAACACAAAAAGTCCTGTACCTTTATACTTTCTCTTGCATGGCTCCTTTTTAGGCCTAGCAAAACTAGGTCCATAAAAAGCACAGTCCATGTCCTCCTTTGCTATCTAGACTGAGAAGCCTAACTCCTCCTCCTTAACTTGAATAGGCTGGCCAGAGAGCCTCATTAGGACCTCTGTTTTAGACTCCCTGTGACACTTCAACTCCAGGCATTCTGTTTCACTCTACCCAGACAAGTGACCTAACGAGTTCAATCCAAAAGGTGATCTGTACTAACTATGGAGAAATCTTTACCTTTTATACTCTTACCATCTTCTCTGTTTTCAACTAGCATGGTCTATCTACCTGACCTGTCCTTCATTTTGCCACCTTCCCCAAAATTCAAGATCTAAGTCAAACAAACAAAAATATTAAAAACACTAATGACAAATCTAACTAAAAATACTAATGTTAAAAGCACTGTTCTGGAAGGAAAGTGTAGAAGACCTAATTTGTTACAAACTCAGGAAACAAAGGAAGCTACCCTCCTTCAAACCGGCCTAATTAGCACCCACTAGCCTGATCTCCAAGATGTTCTGACCCTGAAACTTCTTGCTGCAAACTGTTCTGACAAGAAATAACTGATTGCATGCCTACCTGTGAAAAATCATTTATCACAGTATTGAACTTCCATCTCATATACTCTCCCTTCCAATGCCTGATAATAGTGACTGTATACTGAGCTCTACGTATGTGCTAGGCATCATGTTTATGCTTTATATATTTTTTCATTTAATTTGTACAATAACCATATAAGTATAAATAATCTATTTGATAGGTAAAGAAACTGAAGTTTGAGAAGGTTAACTAATTTTCCCATGATCACACAGCTAGTAAGTGAAAGAGCTGGGATTCATTCTCTTAACTATTAAATATTAAAGAAATCTTTCAAATATGATTATCATCTATATAGAGCTAATGTTTCTTTAGAAAAAGATACTTCATAACTGAATCACTTTACTGTACACCTGAAACTAACACAACATTGTAAATCAACTATAGTCCAATATAAAATAAAAATTTTAAAAAACAAACAAAAAAATAAAATATTGGTATAAAAAGAAAGAAAGAAAGAAAAAGATACTTCATTAAAATTAAACTTCTATCCATCTTAACTTCAAAGCATACTTCCTTCTTATTTAACCTTGCCTTCATAGGTATTTTTATTGCAGTTCAATCTAGGTTTCTTCATTCTTGAAGTCAAGCCAGGTCTCAAAACAGACGTAATTCTCCCAGCGTTTTTTTCATGAATACCACTCTAGTGAACTTGTACATAACCCCCAGGGTCATCTCCACCTGTTTTGCTGCTTATGGCCCAAGGCTTAACTTCTACTCTAGGGCCTAAGATTCATATCTAGATTTTTCCATACTCCCCTCCTTTGCTTTTTTTCTTGCTTGTTCTTTTCAGAGAACAAGGAATTAGTCCATAGGGACTACTCACCTGGCTAGACCAGAATGACATAGATTGCCTCATGAACTGGAATTCTGACAGCCCAAGAGCTCAATATCCCAGGTCACAAATGATGAAGAGGACTGTACAGGCAATCGCTTTTTTGTGATCTCTTTTCTGATGGCTACTGGAATGACAAAAAAAAAGAAATATTACATCTATAAGAGTAACCATTAAACTCTTTCATATTATTACAGAGTAGAATCAATATAACAAGTCCCAAGCATAATCATAAATAATTTTTCTGCTGTTATCAACCAATGCCAAATATACAGTATTAATATAAAAACAGCTATAAGGCTTCTTGCCAGCTAACCAACTCCCCTCCTCCATCCCATTGCCAGCAATTATGCACCTCAGAATCCAATTATTTCAATGTTCTTTCAGTTCATGACAAACGATAGCTAGAATTGAAAATACACCAGATTACCATCACAGCAGTTAATCTTCTTAAAGTTTTCATAGCTGGAGCTCTACATCTACAATTCAGTCTCATTTTTGCTTTACATTTTCTCTTCTCCTACGCTCCTATGTTTCTTATACATAGACACAATCACATCAAATAGAGTTAGTCAGGGCAACTGAGATCAAAACCCTCACACTAAAGCAGATCCTACACAGTCTTCTATATATAGTGAATTACATATGGTTCTGGAAAAGAATAGATTATTCCAAAAAGTCAATACATTTTTTTTACATCTTTATTGGAGTATAATTGCTTTACAATGGTGTGTTAGTTTCTGCTTTATAACAAAGTGAATCAGTTATACATATACATATATCCCCATATCTCTTCCCTCTTGCGTCTCCCTCCCTCCTACCCTCCTTATCCCACCTGTCTAGGTGGTCACAAAGCATCGAGCTGATCTCCCTGTGCTATGCGGCTGCTTCCCACTAGCTATCAGTTTTACATTTGGTAGTGTATATATGTCCATGCCACTCTCTCACTTTGTCCCAGCTTACCCTTCCCCATCCCCACGTCCTCAAGTCCATTCTCTAGTAGGTCTGCGTCTTTATTCCCGTCTTGCCCCTAGGTTCTTCATGACCAATTTTTTTTTTTTTTTAGATTCCATATATATGTGTTAGCATACGGTATTTGTTTTTCTCTTTCTGACTTACTTCACTCTGTATGACGGACTCTAGGTCCATCCACCTCACTACAAATAACTCCATTTCGCTTCTTTTTATGGCTGAGTAATATTCCATTGTATATATGTGCCACATCTTCTTTATCCATTCATCTGTTGATGGACACTTAGGTTGCTTCCATGTCCCGGCTATTGTAAATACAGCTGCAATGAACATTGTGGTACATGACCCTCAAAAAGTCAATACATTTTTAAAGCTCCATTTTTTTTTGATAGATGGCAAACTTTTTTTTAAAAAATTTATTTATTTTTGGCTGTGCTGAGTCTTCATTGCTGCGCATGGGGTTTCTCTAGTTGCGGTGAGTGGGGGCTTCTCTTGTTGCAGAGCACAGGCTCTCTGCTCGCAGGCTCAGTAGTTGTGGCACGTAGGCTTAGTGACTCCACAGTATATGGGATCTTCCTGGACCAGGGCTCGAAACCATGTTCCCTGCATTGGCTGGTGTATTCTTAACCACTGCGCCACCAGGGAAGCCCTACAGCTTCAATTTTCTAATTACAAAAGACCCAAACTCATCAGTCTACTGGATATATTCCTATCAAAATTATGATTTACAGTCACCATCAATTCCAATGGTGGCATTAATAACTTATCAAAGGTACACCAGTTCACATTTGTCACAAAGTATTCCAAAGCTGTCAAATTGTTTCCCAGCTACCAATACCAGTTCCAGAATTTCCCTAAGATCTAAACAAAATAATTTCAAAAAGTTTCCTTAGTGTACCATCTAACTAGTATTTTTAAAAATAACCCTAGTTATATTCTAGATTCAAACTAACCACATAGATTCCAGTATTATCTTCTAATATACTCCTAATTACACCTATGCTTAAGCAAAAAAAAGAACTATCCACCATTTCCTAAAACCTTCTTGCTTTTGGTCTTGTTCGTCCATTCAACCTCCATCTCTTCTCCTTAACTCTGGGTAACGAAAATTCTGTTTCCCTTGCAAAGTTCATAATTGGAAGCTATTCATTTTCCTTTATTCATCCCTCCACATAAGTCAAGACCAAGTTAGCATCTTCTCATGTCTTGTTCACTGGATCCCCAAAGTATTATTTTACCATATTCTCTCAACAGCCCTTCTTTCTTCAAAATTTATACTACTCAGCTTTATCATCCTGTTAATGTTAAATGTCAACTTCCAGATCTCTCCCTGACATTCACTGAGGACTTTGGTACCAACTGTTTTCTTTCCCCTTTTCATCCTGAAAGCCTTCACTATCCCCCCTTGATGATCTAACATCCAAACTTGGCAGCTCTGACATATCCTATTTTAATTTCTTCAGCTCAACTCCATTTCAGTCATCCATTTCTGTAGTGACACCTGGAATGGCTCTACCTCCAAAACCAGAGTCCACACTCAGAACTACCGGTTTTTCTACCTGTCCTACACCTTACGCTATTTGAATTTACCCTTCAACTTTCCCAAGGCCTTTGATTCATCAACCCTCTTACCTATTCTCCAAGGCCTCAATGTCCCTTTGGACTTCACTTCCTTCTCTACCTAGGAGAGATTCCATGGACAGTGGGACTTCAATGACAGTAACCAGCACTCTCAATTCTCCTATCCCCTTGATTTTCCACCATACCTATCCTGCCAATCCCCACCCACAAATCAACCCAACTATCTCTATTTGCTATTCCTGTTTATAGATTACAAACTACTACTGAGTAAAATCCTCTACTCCTGACCACAGTTTTCCCTCCACCCAAGTGATCTTCCATTGCTATCAGAATGATCTTATAAAACATAAATTAAGCAGGACTTCAGGAATGGCAGAATGAGGGGCTCAGCTAATTGTCTCCCCCCAAAACAATGATACAACTGTACAGATTTGTCAAAAACAACCATTTCAGGATTCTGGAAATAGACCAAAATTAAATAATAAATTAAGAAGTATTTAAGAAAAACCTATTGAACCTTGGGTAAGAACAGTGGGAATCTATGGTGTTTTAGCCTGAGGCTGTTCACATTCCCACCTCCCTCTCCAGCTCTACTGGAGCTGATTTTACAAGGGTAGGCCAAGTCAAGCCATAAAAACCAACAACTTGGCTGCTGGAGGGGAATTACTTGTATAGGAATGAGCTCAAAAAAAGTTCTATGCCCAGAGGTGTTGAAAATAATAGCAAACTCCTTAGATCAGAGAAAATGAACATCACAGTTACCTGAGATTACCACATCGGCTGGGGCAAGCAACAGAACAGCAGGCCTGCTGAAAGTTTAGCAGAGAGATCCAGAGAACAAGACAGCCCTAGAAGGGCTTGATAAGCTCACTCATACCCCTGGGGTCTAGAAGGCTATACATATGTACATGGCTGCACTCAAGCTCAAGGTACTGGAGAGGGTCCTAGTTATCTACATTTCCCTATCTGAATGTGAAGCCTTACACAGGTACAGAGGAGACATGAGAAGAGTTGTAAACTCCCTGAACTTCGACTATACTTCCCAACCTACACACAATTCCATCAACAAAGGGTGGAAGACAATACTGGCCCAAGGCATTTAGGGACAATCTCTAACAAATCACCGGCTGAACACTAAGCTATCCTGACCCAGGTATGACACCTAGGAAGCCAGGCTTATAAATAAAAAGAGTAGAAACATTAATAGGTTACAAACTGAAGAGGAGACAGAATCTACAGAATTAGTCGAGGCAAGTCACCACAGCAACCTCAGAGGAGGGGTGGGTAGGGATCAGAACCCGAAATTAACCTTTTGAGGAACTGCCAAGTGTTTTCCAAAGTGGCTACACCCACTAGGATGGCTATGATCAAAAAGATGGGACAATAAACAAGTGTTGGCAAGGATGTGGAAAAAACTGGAACTCTCATACACTATTGCTGGGAATGTAAAATGGTGCAACTGCTTTGGAAAACAGTGTGACAGTTCCTCAAAAGGTTAAACTTAGAGTTACCTACCGTATGTCCCAAACAACCCAAAATATCCAACAACTGATAAATGGATAAACAAAATATGGTATATTCATACAGTGGAATACTATTCAGACATAAAAGGAATAAAGTAAGTTCTGATACATGTTATAACACGGATGAACCTTGAAAACACTATGATAGGTGAAAGAAGCCAGACCAAAAGGTCATATATTGTATGATTCCATTTATATGAAATGTTCAGAGTGGACAAATTCATAGAGACAGAAAGTAGATTGTTGGTTGCCAGGGCCTGGGGGGAGGGGGAAAAAGGGAACTGACTGCTAACCAGTACAGAGTTTCTTTTTGGCGTGATGAAAATGTTCTGGAATTAGATGGTAGTGATGTTTGCACAACCTTGTGAATACACTAAAAACCACTGAGTTATATACTTTGAAACGGTGAATTTTATGGTATGTGAATTACATCTTAATTTAAAAAAAAAAAACTAATGCTAAGTGAAAGCAGCAAGATGCGAAAGGTTATATAGTGTATGATTCCAATTATATGAATTCTATAGAAAAGGCAAATCTATAGAGACAGAAAGTAGATTAGTGGTTGGCTAGGGGTGAGAAAGGGAATTGATGGGAAAAGGGTACAAAAGATCTTGTAGTCTGATGGAAATGTTCTAAAGTCAGATTGTGGTCATAGTTGTACAATTATATAATTTACTCAAAATCATAGAATTGTATACTTCAGATAGGTGAATTTTATGGTATGTAAATTACACCTCAATAAAGCTATTGTTAAAAAAGAAAACATAAATAAACTAAGGCTCCTTAGAGAAATGGCAGGTCTCAGGCAGGAAATATCCATGATAATCTTTGTGCCAAAAATCAAGCAAGCTATAGAAACCTAATGAGTAGTGTGGAAAGGATACAGGAGGTAACATTTTGGCAAGATATGGGACAATTTGAGCATTAACAAGGATAATGAATGCAATCAATTGAAACCCACTGAATGTATTTTTAAAAACACCAACTCATAATGATAAAGAGAGAACAGACACATACAACTCATTGGATATCATTGAAAGTAAGTAACCAGGGCACCAAGCCTTTATTCTAAAAATTGGCAATAAAGTCCAAGATGAAGAATTAAGCATCTTCCCTGTCCTGTCTGTACAGGTTACTCGATAGCCATAACTGATGAGGGAAAGTTTATTTTCCGAAGAATTCCAGCTAACTAATGTAGAAGATAAAATTAGGAAATCACCATTTTGAAATTCCTAGTGAAATAATTAATTCTGGTAATGATCATCAATGGATTAAACCATTAGATGAAAGGTTAATGGGAAATATCATAAAGAAGGAATCAGACTGTCACCTGCTCATTAAAGATGGAGCAGACATGAGCTTCCAGATGTGATTCAAAGTGCATTACACACCAACTCCCGTGAAATATTCTTGACAAAAAAAAAATAATTGAACCTGAATATCATCAAGCCTCTAAAGCTAACTTCCATTATAGAAAAATATGGGGTATATAGAAGAATAAAGTAAATGACAGTGTAAGAAAACAGACAAATCCAAAATGCAGGATTTTCTAGGACAACTGACCCACTTTCTGCAACAAGTCGATGGCTTGAAAAAGAAAAAGTGAGGTGCAGACTTCTCTAGATTAAGAGAGACTTAAGAAATAATAACCATCTTGCGTAACTGAAACTTTGTACCCCTTTACCAACATTTCTCCCTTTAATGCCTACCCTCCTTGGTCGTGGTAAATATCTCCCAATGGATACCTATATCAAATCAAGTTGTACACCTTAAGTATATGAATTTTTTTTTTTTTTGGCCGTGCTGAGCGGCTTGCAGGATCTTAGTTCCCCAACCAGGGATCAAACACGGGTCCCCTGCAGTGGAAGCGCAGCGTCCTAACAACTGGACCACCGGGGAATTCCCTATATATTTTACGCAATTTTTATTTGTCAATGACACCTTGTCTTAGTCTGTTCATCCAGGCTGCTATAACAAAATACCATATACTTGGTAGCGTATAAACAACAGAAATTTATTTCTCACAGTTCTAGAGGCAGGGAAGTCCAAGATCAAAGCGCTGGCAGATTAAGTGTCTGGTAAGAGCCCGCTTCTTGTTCATAGACAACCCTCTTTTTGCTGTCCTCACACGGTGGAATGGGTGAGGGATCTCTCTGGAGTCTCTTTTATAAGGGCACTAACCCCATTCATGAGGGCTCTGTCCTCATGACCTAATCACCTCCCAAAGGCCCCACCTCCTAACACCATCACACTGTGGGTTAGGTTTCAACATATCAATTATGGGGGGGCGGCACAAACATTTAATCTATAGCAATCTCAATAAGCTGATAAAAAGAGATAATAACCAATTGTAATATAAGAACATTGTTTGGATCTCTATATGAACAAACCAACCGTTAGAGAATCTTTTGAGATAATCTGAGAGATTTTATAATGGACAGGGTATTAGATGCTATTAAGGAATTATTAATTTTGTAAGATAGCCTAACGACAGCATGGTTATATAAGAAAATGTTTGTACTTTTTAGACATGCCTACTGAATATGCACAGGTGAAATAACATGACGTCTGGGATTGGCTTTAAAATACTTCAGCAAATTTTCAGAAAGAAGGAAAGAGGAAGAAAAAAGAGATAGCTAAAACAAGATCGGCAAAATCTTGATAATTATTGAATGTAGTTAAGGGTACGTGAAGGTCCATTATACAATTTTCTTTACTTATGAGTACATGTGAAAACATTTAATAATTTTTTAAAGTCACAAATCTGACCATGTAACTTCCAAGTATAAAAACAACTTCAATAGGTCCCCAAGGTCCACAGAGATAAAGCTCAAATCTACAGCATGGTCTATAAAGCCCTCCATAATGTGGTCCCCAACCTCATCTCCTACCGCTCCCTAAATTCCAGCCACTAAACCTATTTCATACCTCCATGCCTTTGCATCTACTGTTTCTTTTGTCCTTTGTTATCACACTTCTTCCCAAACCTTTCTGACCTGAGGAGAGCTTTCTGATTCCAACACAGGTCTCTGTGAAGCCTTTCTTGACCTCCAGTATTCAGTCTACTTTGGTTTTGAACCTTATTCTCCTATCACATAACGTCTGGGTTCTTATCTGTAGCCTTAGAGTCTTTGCTCAGGTTCGAACTCCTGTACCCAGGAACTCTTGCACCTAGTCCTTCCATGGCTCTCACTGGTCTGTTTCCCACTGACAGAGCTCAAAGTCACTGTCCTACAGCACAACATTTAAGGAGGCACTCACTCTCAGGGTCAAGCAAGTGTAGCATCGGCACTACAGGCACCGCATTTGCTTCACCCTAGTTCTGGCCCTGGTCCCTCCCCACACCTAAGTCCAAGCATTAAAGTCCTTCCTCTTAATATTTTACCACTCTGGTCTCAGGTGCACTCCCTCACATTCACCTCTTTAACTCCCTTCTAATACTTGGCATATGGGAAAATGTGCCTCTCTCCATTTGTAAGCTGAAAATTTCCCCTGATTGTGGGCCCTGGTTGCTGAGTATAACAGAAGTGTTGGTATTACACCAGTCACAGAAATGGAAATAGCTTAAATCCTTAGTGAAATTAAACATAAGAACCAGTGCCATCAAATTCTAAAAGCTCTTGAAAATACTCAGCGGACCCCTTCAAATCACCATAAGTATGCATCTACATCTTCTTCCTCTAAGTGAAACTGCCTTTCTCTCAAGTACTAGCACTCAAGTTAAACTTCAAAAACTCATTCAATTTTCATTTGTTTAATAACTAATATTACAAAAATATTTTCTATTTTTCATTGCTTATGTGTAATGTTTAACTTACCCTGTGGATTAAGTAGGCTTTTATCTGCTATTCTGGAAACACAACCACTACTCATAAATGGTTTCTCTGATAAAATTGTCCAAAACTTCAAGTCACTAATTTAAATAAACGTTTAAAAATATAATCACAAAAGAATTAAACATTTACCTCCCCAATCATGTACAAACTGTATTTTAGTATACCAAATAGACCTAGTTGGTAAGGGAAAATTCTTTATGAAAGAATTCCACCTAACAGATGTAGAAAGAATGATAGAACTAGAAAAATCACCAGTTTGAAGCCCCTTATGGAATAACTGATTCAGATAATGACCACCACTGGATGCTAAAACTAATAGAAGACAAATAGGGAACTTTAGAGTGGGAGGATCAAGTGGTCACCAATCTGCACTCACTGCTCAATCACAGCATCACTAAAAGTGGAACAACCAGACACTGGAATAGTATGTGTGAAGGTTTGGATTCGAGAGCAAGAGAGCATGGAGTTGTCCAAGAATGGAAGAAGGAGTTTAGAATGACTGAGATAGAGTTTGAGATGGAAAGTTTTGATAAATGAAGCGGATGCAGGAGCAAGATGTAGGGCCTTGGAAGCTACTCAAAGAATTGTGGACTTTCTCTTATGGGGACTAGGAAGCCACGGAAGGGTTGTGTTTTAGAAAGTGTTCTCTGGCTACAGTGTGGAGAATGATTTGGGAGTAGGAAAGAGTGGGAGCAGGGAGATGAATTAAGAGACAGTTGCAGTAGTTCAGGTGAGAGGTGATGGTGGCCTGGACCAGAATAGTGGCAGTAGGAGTAGAGAGAAGTATATGGATTCAACAGCTATTTAGCAAATAGAACTAAAATGATTTAGTGGTAGAATAACTAGAGGGAGGATGGTATGAAGGTTTCAGGCTTAGGCGACTGAGTTGACAGTGGTGCCATTCTCTGAGATAAGGAACACAAGAGGAGGAACAGGTTTAGAAGGAGAGGGGAAGAACAAGCTCAATATGGGAAATGGTGAATTTGAGATGCCTATCCACATAGGCAGATGGATACACGGGGTCTGAAGCTCAGGAAAGAGGTCTGGGTTGGACATACACTTGTGTGAAGTGAGTGTATAGTAAGCAGTTGAAGCCATGGGAATGGATAAGATAACCCTATTTTTTTTTAAAAAGTGGGAGTTCCCTGGTGGACTAGCGGTTAGGATTCCAGGCTTTCACTGCTGTGGCCTGGGTTCAATCCCTGGTTAGGGAACTGAGATCCCACAGGCTGCACGGTGCGGCCAAAAAACAAAACAAAACCACAAAGCATAACACATTGCCTGTGGCCTCATATCTTTAACCACTAGCAATTCCAGGCCAATGGCAGAAGAGAAGCCAGATGAATTGAAGAGCAAGAGGTGAGGAAATAAAAGGTGACTGAAGGTAAAGAAGGAGAGATGACAGGAACTGAAAGAGAATATGAATTTGTATAGCATTCATCCATGCTGCCCACTTAACCCTTTACTATATACTGTCCTATGTTATAAATATATAGTGTTATCTTCTTCAAGAAATGCCTTAAATGCATGTCTAGTCTTCCCAGTAAAACTATAAGCTCCTCATGGAGCTTTTTAAAATTTCTTTGCATCCCCCACTATACGTACAGAAGTCAAAGAGCTGTTTAAGGTCAGGAGGCTTGCTGCCAACGACAGAAGAATGACCTCCTAGGTAGGCAATATCTTTGTGGCATCTCAGTGGTCCAAGGTATGGTGCTTAGGAAGCCAAATTAGTCAATCCCACAATTAGCCAGATTATATGCCAAAGTGTTAATTTACAAAGGGAAGCAGAATTACTTTAAGAACCAGCACCAGGTCATCTGTACAGGACAGTCCCTCTAGGGGGGCAGGCATATTCAGCAGTCCAGACCATATATTAAAAGGTGGATTGTGAGCACAATTTTAAAACGAAAGGAGTTTATATCCACAAAGGATATATACCCATCAAATTATAAGAGCTCTTGGATTGGAAGAAGCAACATTGTGAAAATGACTATACTACCCAAAGCAATCTACAGATTCAATGCAATCCCTATCAAATTACCACTCTCATTTTTCACAGAAGTAGAACAAAAAAATTTCACAATTTGTATGGAAACACAAAAGACCCCGAATAGCCAAAGCAATCTTGAGAAAGAAAAATGGAGCTGGAGGAATCAGGCTCCTGGACTTCAGACTATACTACAAAGCTACAGTAATCAAGACAGTATGGCACTGGCACAAAAACAGAAATATAGATCAACGGAACAGGATAGAAAGCCCAGAGATAAACCCACGCACATATGGTCAACTTATTTTTGATAAAGGAGGCAAGAATATACAATGGAGAAAAGACAGCCTCTTCAATAAGTGGTGCAGGGAAAACTGGACAGCTACAGGTAAAAGAATGAAATTAGAACACTCCCTAACACCATACCCAAAAATAAACTCAAAATGGATTAAAGACCTAAATGTAAGGCCAGACACTATCAAACTCTTAGAGGAAAACATAGGCAGAACACTCTATGACAAAAATCACAGCAAGATCCTTTTCGACCCGCCTCCTAGAGAAATGGAAATAAAAACAAAAATAAACAAATGGGACCTAATGAAACTTAAAAGCTTTTGCACAGCAAAGGAAGCCACAAACAAGATGAAAAGACAACCCTCAGAATGGGAGAAAATATTTGCAAACGAAGCAACTGACAAAGGATTAACCTCCAAAATTTACAAACAGCCCATGCAACTCAATATCAAAAAAACAAACAACCCAATCCAAAAAGGGGCAGAAGACCTAAACAGACATTTCTCCAAAGAAGATATACAGATTGCCAACAAACACATGAAAGGATGCTCAACATCACTAATCATTAGAGAAATGCAAATCAAAACCACAATGAGGTATCACCTCACACCAGTCAGAATGGCTATCAATAAAACATCTACAAACAGGGGCTTCCCTGGTGGCGCAGTGGTTGAGAGTCCGCCTGCCAATGTGGGGGACGCGGGTTCGAGCCCTGGTCTGGGAGGATCCCACATGCCGCCGAGCAGCTGGGCCCGTGAGCCACAATTACTGAGCCTGCGCGTCTGGAGCCTGTGCTCCGCAACAAGAGAGGTTGCGATAGTGAAAGGACCGTGCACCGCGATGAAGAGTGGTCCCTGCTTGCCACAACTAGAGAGAGCCCTCGCACAGAAACGAAGACCCAACACAGCCAAAAATAAATAAATAAATAATTAATTAATTTCAAAAAAAATTTTTTTTTAAATCTACAAACAATAAATGCTGGAGAGGGTGTGGAGAAAAGGGAACCCTCTTGCCCTGTTGGTGGGAATGTAAATTGATACAGCCACTAAGGAGAACAGTATGGAGGTCCCTTAAAAAACTAAAAATAGAACTACCATACGACCCAGCAATCCCACTACTGGGCATATACCCTGAGAAAACCATAATTCAAAAAGAGTCATGTACCACAAGGTTCACTGCAGCTCTATTTACTATAGCCAGGACATGGAAGCAACCTAAGTGTCCGTCGACAGATGAATGGATAAAGAAGATGTGGCACATATATATAATGCAATATTACTCAGCCATAAAAAGAAATGAAATGGAGTTATTTGTAGTGAGGTGGATGGACCTAGAGTCTGTCATAGAGAGTGAAGTAAGTCAGAAAGAGAAAAACAAATACCGTATGCTAACAAATATATACGGAATCTAAAAAAAAAAGGTTCTGAAGAACCTAGGGGCAGGACAGGAATAAAGACGCAGACATAGAGAATGGACTTTAGGACACGGGGACGGGGAAGGGGAAGCTGGGACGAAGTGAGAGAGTGGCATGGACTTAAAAATACTACCAAATGTAAAATAGATAGCTAGTGGGAAGCAGCCACATAGCACAGGGAGATCAGCTCGGTGCTTTGTGACCATCTAGAGGGGTGGGATAGGGAGGGTGGGAGGGAGACGCAAGAGGGAGGAGATATGGGGATATATGTATACATATAGCTGTTTCACTTTGTTATAAAGCAGAAACTAACACACCATTGTAAAGCAATTATACTCCAATAAAGATGTTAAAAAAAAAAAAAAAAAGCCTACCTAACCAGAACGAGGGGCAAGAGAATCGGTGAAAGGACACTTATTCTTACCTGTAATGTTTTAATATTATTTACAGGAAGAAGTATTCACATATTATCGGTGTAGTTAAAAACAAATAACAGAAAGAACCCTCAGAAAAGGCTAAAGAAACAAAATGTCACTCTTCTGCTTTCCAGGCTCCTTGCTGATAACCACCCTTCCCCTTCTATGCATGGATCACTATCTCAGATGGCCCAAGTTATAAGGCAGTTGAGTAAGTTAGGATTTCTTTGCATTATTACATTTCATTCTCTTCTTCCTAAGACTACACCCTGGTCTTTGATGGAAACTTGAAAGATACTCTAGTCTCATTAAAAGAAAACCTAGAAGCTCTCTCTTAAGGTAGGTTAATTCCATTAGATGTATGCTTTCAGATAGCTGCTTTTATCCTTCATATTTAATTTTAAGACAATGACCTTTCCCTATCCTTATTTGAAATTCTGAGAGCACCTTATAGAATAAGGCATATTTCCTCCTTTTTAATAAGGTGTATAAGTACTTGTTGACTGATTTAGCAGATTAAAAGAGAAGGGCACATTAATAGGAGGTTTTGTCAGTCAAATTTTTGAAGCTTGAACTAGATGACCCTTAAAGTTCCTTAGATTCAGTGAAGATTCTATGATTAAAGTAGAATAGTCTTGGCTCCCTGAAACATTTCTCTTTGCCTCTGTCACCAAGGACAGAGAATGAGCCAAACCAGGTCAATTTCCACTCAAGAATAAGTTTGGACTATGTGAAAGGCCTCCATTTTACAGGAAATAAGCCTTCCTATGACCTTGAAGCACTGATCCTATGAAAAAAACTTAAAAATTGGACGTGTTTTGTGTGCTGTGATAGGTCTGTTAGCTCAGATCCTATATACAACAGTAACTGAAGGTAGATGAAGAGCAGTAACCCTTATTTGATGGATTGATTTCAACATGGGAGAAAGTCTCTAGTAAGGCTGAAAAGACTTGAGCTTCACCCTGCCCTTCTTGATATTTTTAAATAGTTACTTGTATGAACACACTAATGGCATACTAATCAAATTTGCAGATGATAGCTAGAAAGAAAGCTAGTACAACTGGATGACATTTGGGATTCAAAATAAGCTTGACAAGCAGGAATAATAGGCTAAATTTAACAAGGTGAAGAGAAAGAGATCAACTTAAAGACATGTACTGGGTCCTAAAACACAACTGTGCCAGTACCAAATGGATGAACACAGCAGCATAATTAGTCTTAGGGATTTCAACTAACTTCCTCAACATAAGTCAACAGAGTGATTGACGTGATTGTCAAGAAAAAAAAAAAAAAGAAAAGAAAAAGGAAAAAGCTAAATTAATCTTGGCCTGCATGAGTAGTAGCATAGGGTTTAGAACAGAAAAAAGTCATTGAACCACTCCTCTGCAGTGATCAGAACATTACTTGAAATAGTACGTTTCATTCTAGATGCCAATCTTTAAAGAGATATATTAATGAACTGACATATGAAGAGAAGAGAATCACCAGAATGATGAGTAAATCTTAAAATTCTGCCATGAGAATAATGGCAGTAAAGGAATTGCAGATGTTTAGCACAAAGAAGACAAGACTTAGTAGAGGAAACCAATGACCACTGTTTTCAAATGTAAAGGGCCGTCAAGTATCAGAGCTGACCAACAATGGAAGAGACTACCTCTGGAGCAGTATCCTCAAATAATGAAGTGTTCAAGCACAGACCTAGACAATCACTTGGTGGGAATGTTGAGAGAGATTCAAAAGCCTAGGATAATTCCTAGGTCTCTCTGCTTTTAGCCAAAAGCCATGCCGCTTCAGTAGCAATAAACATACCTAGCACCCAGATCTTGGTTTCTAAATATCATTCCTCATTTAACTGAGCCAAAGCTCCTTGAAGAAATAGCTGATTCCAGGACTACAGCAGGGAAAATATAAGATAAGCCTGAAATATTCTTGTTGTCCCAGAAAGTAAGGAAGTGCTAACGAATGGTGGGGACATGTAAATGGACACAGAAATCAGCTTGAAAGGGCTCCTGCTGGCCTAGTCTGGGCCAATTTAAGCATCAAACTGAATAATGACAGTAAAAACATTATAACCCATGCAAAAAATAAGAATCCATGTGTCCATACTGATAATCAATCAATCAATCAATCAATCAATACATGGGGTAAAGGGAAAGCTCTTCGTTACAGTAGAATGCCAACTAATAAATGTAGAAATAGAGATGTATTTAGAAAACCACCATTTTCCAAACAACACAGTAGTAACTGATTCAGGCAAGAATCATCAATGAATGTTAAAAACTATTGGGTGAAAGTTTGATGAGGCACAAGACATTTATACAGTCTCAAATTATACCTCCACAAATTGGATATTAATTACAAAGGGAAAATAGTAAATTTACAATGGAGAAACCTGGCAGACTACACTTTAACCGAATAGCCAAACTTAACATCAGCGATCGTGGGACAAACTGACATCATGTACCTCCTGTTGTAATGCATTAAGAACATACCACTTCTGCTATATTCCTCTAAAAAATGCATAACCTGAAGCTAATCATTAGGAAGCATAAGATAAACCCAAACTAAGGGACATTCTACAAAATAACTGGCCTGAACTCTTCAAAAATGGCAACATAATGAAAGAAAAAAAGACAGAGGAACCATTTTAGATTAAAGGAGAATAGGGATTTCCCTGGTGGTCCAGTGGTTAGGACTCGGTGCTTCCACTGCAGGGGGGCATGGGTCTGATTATACATTTATTTATTGTACATAATAGTTTGTACCTCTTAATCCCATACCCCTCTCCTGCCTCTCCCCCTTCCCTCTCCCCACTGGTAACCACTAGTTTGTTCTTTATATCTGTGAGTCTGTTTCTGTTTCATTATATTCATTTATTTGTTTATTTTTTTTTAAGGTCTCACATATAAGTGATAACATACAGTATTTGTCTATCTCTGACTTATTTCACTAAGCATAACAGCCACCAGGTCCATCCATATTGTTGTAATGGCAAAATTTCATTCTTTCTTATGGCTGAGTAATATTCCATTATATATATATATGTATGTATACACACACACACACACGTCTTCTTTATCCATTCATCTCTTGATGGACACATAGGTTGCTTACATATCTTGGCTATTGTAAATAATGCTGCTATGAACAATGGGGTGCATGTATCTTTTCAAATTAGTGTTTTCGCTGTCTTTGGATATACACCCTGGAGTGGAATTGCTGGATCATATGGTAGTTCTATTTTCAGTTTTTTGAGGAACCTCCATACTGTTTTCCATAGTGGCTGTACTGCATTCCCACCAACAGTGTACTACGGTTCCCTTTTCTCCACAGCCTTGCCAACATTTGCCATTTGTGGCCTTTTTGACGATAGCCATTCTAACAGGTGTGAGGTGATATCTCATTGTGGTTTTGATTTACATTTGTCTAATGATTAGCAATGTTGAGCATCTTTTCATGTGCCTGTTGGCCAACTGCATTTCCTCCTTGGAAAAATGTCTATTCAAGTCTTCTGCCCATTTTAAAATCAGGTTGTTTGTTTTTGATACTGAGTTGTATGAGCTGTTTATATATTTTGGATTATTAATCCCTTATTGGTCATACCACTTGCAAATACTTTCTCCCACTCAGTTGTGTTTTCATTTTATCAATGGTTTCCTTTGCTGTGCAAAAGCTTTTAAGTTTAATTACATCCCATATTTTATTTTTGCTTCTGTTTCCTTTGCCTTAGAAGACAGATCCATAAAAATATTGCTACTATTTATGTCAAAGAGTGTTCTGCCTGTGTTTTCTCCTAGGAGTTTTATGGTTTCCGGTTTTACATTTAGGCCTTTAATCCATTTTGAGTTTATTTTTGTATGAGGTGTGAGAAAATGTTCTAATTTCATTCTTTTACATATAGCTGTCCAGTTTTCCCAGCACCACTTACTGAAGAGATTGCCTTTTCCCCCATTATATATTCTTGCCAACCTTGTCATAGATTAATTGACCGTAAGTGTATGAGTTTACTTCTGTGCTCTCTATTCTATTCCATTGACCTGTGTCTATTTTTGTGCCAAGAAATCAGTGAGCATGATACCTCCAGCTTTGTTCTTTTTCTCAAGGTTGCTTTGGCTACCGGGCGGGGGTGGGGTCTTTTCTGATTTCCATATAAGTTTTAGGATTATTTGTTCTGGTTCTGTGCAAAATGTCATGGATATTTTAATAGGGACTGCATTAAATCTGTAGATTGCTTTGGGTAGTATGGCCATTTTAACAACGTTAATACTTCCAATCCATGAACATGGGATATCTTTCCATTTCTTTGTATCATTTTCAATTCCCTTCACTGGTGTTTTATAGTTTTCAGGGTATAGGTCTTTCACCTCCTTGGTTAAGTTTACTCCTAGGTATTTTATTCTTTGTGATGCAATTTTAAGCAGGATTGTTTTCTTGCTTTCTCTTGCTGATAGTTCATTATAACTGTATAGAAAAGCAACAGATTTCTGTATATTAATCTTGTATCCTGCAACTTTACTGAATTCATTTATTAGTTCTAGTAGTTTTCTGATGGAGACTTTAGGGTCTTCTATATATAGTATCATGTCATCTGTAAATAGTGAGAGTTTTACTTCTTCCCTCCCAATTCAAATGCCTTTTATTTCTTTGTCTTGTCTGATTGCTGTGGCTAGGACTTCCAGTACTATGTTAAATACATGTGGTGAGAGTGGGCATCCTTGTCTTTTTCCCAATTCAAGAGGAAAAGCTTTCAGCGTTTCACCATTGAGTGTGATGTTAGCTGTGGGTATTTCATATATGGCCTTTATTATGTTGAGATTTGTTCCCTCTATATCCACTTTGATGAGAGTTTTTATTATGAATGAATGTTGAATTTTGTCAAATGCTTTTTCTGCATCTATTGAGATGATCATGTGATTTTTATCCTTCCTTTTGTTAATGTGGTGTATCACATTGATTGATTTGCGAATGTTGAACCATCCCTGAATCCCTGGAATAGATCCCACTTGTTCATGATGTATGATCCTTTTTATATATTGTTGAATTCAGTTTGCTTATATTTTGTTGAGGATTTTTGCATCTACATTCATCAGAGATACTGGCCTGTAATCTCTTCTTTTGTAGTGTCTTTGTCTGGTTTTGGTATCAGGGTAATGGTGGCCTCGTAAAATGAATTTGGGAGTGTTCCATCCTCTTCAGTTTTTCGGAAGAGTTTGAGAAGGATAGGATTCTTTACATGTTTGGTAGAACTCCCCTATGAAGCCATCCACTACTGGACTTTAGTTGGCTGGGATTCTTTTTAATTACTAATTCAATTAGTACACTGTACACTCTCCTCAGCAACAGCAGCCCTCGCCCTAGTGGGGAGCTGTGCTGGAGCAAGAGAGGCCATAGTGGGTGCTTGGTGTGGGCCAGGGCACATGTTGGGGAGCTCGTGGGATACTGGCCAGAGTCCCAGGCAGTTTTGATCTGCTTCCTCTGCCTTGTTTTGGGAGTAAGCAAGTGTGTGCATGCTCTTCAGGGGCACAGTCTATGTTTCTTACAGCCCTCCTGTTAGTCCCACTAGTTTTCAAACCAGCTAAGAGGACTTGTCTTCCCAGTGTCTGACCCCAGGGCTGGGGTGCCCAATATGTGGTTTGAACTGCTCACTCCCCAGGGAGGATCTCTAAGTCCACATAATCCCTCTCCTCTTCTGTGTCCCCTCCAAGGTGTGCAGGTCCCGACCAGATCACCTCTCCTCCCTTTCTACGCAACTTCGTTTGGATCTTTCTTTACAGCCTTGGTTGCAGCAGAGTCTTTCTGCCTCTCTCCAGTTTGTTTTCAGTGAGAACTGCTCCACAAGTAGATGTATTTTTGATGTGTTTATAGGGGTAGGTGAGCTCAGTGTCCTCATACTCCACCATTTTGATCTCTTACCCAAAGAGACAATAATCTTAAAGAATTTTTACAAGTCTTTTTTTAAAATAAATGTATTTATTTAATTATTATTATTTTTTATTTTTGGCTGTGTTGGGTCATCGTTGCTGCGTGGGCTTTCTCTAGTTGTGGTGAGCGTGGGCTTCTCATTGCGATGGCTTCTCTTGTTGTGGAGCACTGGCTCTAGGCGTGTGGGCTTCAGTAGTTGTGGCTCGTGGGCTCTAGAGCACAGGCTCAGTAGTTGTGGTGCACGGGCTTAGTTGCTCCACAGCATGTGGGATCTTCCTGGACCAGGGCTCGAACCCGTGTCCCCTGCATTGGCAGACGGATTCTTAACCACTGCGCCACCAGGGAAGCCCTACAAGTCTTGAAAAAGTTATTAAGAGACTAAAAATAGTCTTTATGTAAAAGAAGGAACACGGTATTTTGTGTCACACAGGCCAGGATTCAAATCCTTGCTCTGCCACTTATTATTTGCATGACCTTGGGCTTAGCTTTTCTCAGCCTCAATTTCTTCATGTTGTAAAGACAATACTACTTACTTCTCTAGTTACACTTACACACACAGACACACACACACACACACACACACACCCCTCCCTAACTGACAAAGAGCTTTCACAAATCATTACGAATCAACATGAAAATGATGAACTCCTCCCAAAAGAAAAATGGGCAAAGAATAAGAACAGGCAATTCATGAAAAATTATATACAGATAATCAATAAATAGAGTTTGTGAAAAAATGTTTAACCTCACCATTAGTCAAAGACATGCCAATAAAAATGAAATATAATTTTTAACCTATGAGACTGGCAAGGAATAAAAACATTGATAAAATCCAGTGTTGATGAAAGTATGAGAAAATGTACTATTGGTGATAATGCAAACCGGTACAACATTTCTATAAGGCATTTGATAACATCCATTAAAACTGATCTAGAAACTTCTACACTGAAAGCTGCAAAACATTCTAACGAGAAATTTTTAAAGGCCTAAATAAATGGATATACCATGTTCCTAGACTGAATGACTCAATATTGTTAAGGTGCTAAACCTCCCAAAATTCATCTATAGATTTAATAAAATTGTAATCATAATCCCACCAGGTTTTAAAAATAGAAATTGACAAGCTGATTTTTAAATGTCCATGGAAATGCAAAAGACCTAAAATATCCAAAGGAATCTCGAAAAAGAATAACAAAAGTTGGAGGATCTGTATTCCTGACTTTAAGACTTACTACAAAGCTACAATATTTGACAGACAAATAGGTCAATGGAACAGAATAGCGAGTCCTATACATATAAAGTAATTTGATTTTTGACAAAGCAATATTGAACTGGGGAAAGGAAAAGTCTTTCAAGAAATGGTGCTGGAATAACTGGATATCAATACAGAGAAAATAAACCTCAACCCCAACCCTACACCATTCACAAAAAACTAACTGAATGTCAATTATACCTCAATAAAGCTGAAATTTTTAGAAAACTAATTGAAGATGGATCATGGAACTAGTCATAAAAGATGACTGTTAAAACTATAAAGTTTCTAGAAGAAAACTCAGGAAAGGATCTTTGAGACTTGGGGATAGACAAAGCTTTCTTAGAAAGGACACAGAAGGCAATAATCATAAAAGAAAAAAATTATAAATTAGATTTCACCAAATTAAAAAAACCTGTTCATCAAAAATCACCACACAAAAAAAATCACCACTAAGAAAATGAATAGGTAAGTGACAGACTAGGAGAAAATATTTGCAAAACATATACCTGACAAAGAACTTGCAACCAGAGTATAGGAAGAGCTCCTATCTTAGAAAATGATGTCAAAATATATGGAATGTGTTGAAAGTCACAATCTAGGAGAAAGATAAATGGCATCTCTGTTTACTGGATGGTCTGTGGTCATAGCAACGAGACCTGTAGGTACAACAGGAGGAGGCGCCTTCCGCACAGTCTTAACAGGAGCTAAAGGAACCACTTCCACAGGCACTGCATGAGTATACTCGTTTCCCTACCTCCCTGCCAGCAACAGGTATAAAAACTTCATTTGTATGCATAGGTACAGGGAGTATATGGGAAATCTCTGCCCCTTCCCCTCAATTTTGTTGTGAACCTAAAAATTTCCCAAGAAATTAAAGTCTTAATTTAAAAATACAGAAAAAAGGACTCTTACAATTTAATAATTTAAAAAGTCAAGCAATCCAATTTGAAAAATGGAGAAAATATTTGAATAGACACTTCACAAAGAAAGATGTATGAATAGTCAATAAGCACGTGAAAAAGGGCTTGACATCACTAGTCATCAGAGAAACGCATATTAAAACTATAATGAGATACTACTACACACCAAAATGGCTAAAATTTAAAAGACTGACCATATCAAATGTTGGACAGGATGAAGAGCAAGTGGAATTCCTATACATTGTCAATATGAATATAAAATGGTACAACCACTTAAGAGAATTGTTCTGAAGTGTCTTATAAATTTAAATATACATCTACCCTACAGTCTAGAAATGCCACTTCTAGATACTTACCAAAAACAAAAAACAAACAAACAAAAACAACAAAAGCATATGTTTACAAAAAGACTTGTACTAGAATGTTCATTGCAGCTTTAGTCATAATAGCTAAAAAACGTAAACAATTCAAATGTCCATCAGTAATAGAAAGGACAAACTGTGGTATATTCACTCATACAATGGAATGTCACTCAATAATGAAAAGGAGAAAACTTGATATGCACGATTAACATGGGAAAATCTCAGAAAAATTATGTTGAGCAAAAGAAGCATTACACAAAAACTGTTCCTTAGAAGCTATAGATTTTGGAGTAAATGTTGGTTAATAAATGCATTAATAAGTAATACATTTTACTTTAAAGAGAGAACCAGACAAGTACACAAAGATGCATGGGTAAGAATGTTCATCACAAGAGCTTATAATAGCAAGAAGACAATCTAAATGTCCATTAAGAGAAAATTAAATAAAATTATGTTACATCCATACAATGCAATGCTACACAGCCACTTAAAATGATGATATAATCTATATTCATTGACATAGAAAGAAGTTCAGAACATACTGCTGAGTGCAAACAAAGTGGATTACAAACAACATGAAAGAAAGAACAAGAAATTTCTCATCTATCATATTGGTAAGGATGAAAAATGATTGATAATACCCAATATTGACAAATATGTGGGAAAAACATATCAATACTTTCATATCCTATTGGTAAAGAGTGTAAAATGGTAGACTCTAGAAGGCTACATGACTGTAATTAAAATTCTAAATGTGCATACTATTTCACATAGCAATACATTTCTAAAGCTTCATCCTACATAAATACTCACATAGGCACACAGATATGTGTACAAAGAATGTAGCAGTACTTGTAATAGTCAAACATTATAACAACCCAAATGTCTATCAGTGGATTTGGCTAAATAAAATGATGGTCCATATATACAATGGAACACTATGCAGCTATTAAAATTAATTAGTTGGCATTGAATCAGAAAGTGGAATGGTGGTTACCACAGGCTGGGGGTGGAGGGGAAAGAGAAGATAATTTTTTTTTGTATCAAAGGGTACAAACTTTCAGTTATAAGATAAATAAGTTCTGGAAACCTAATGTACAGCATGGTGACTGTAGTTAATAAAAATGTATTACATTGCTAAGAGAGTAGATCTCAAGTGTTCTCACCACACACACCAGAAAAAGATAACTATGGGAGGTATGTTAATTAGTTTGGTTGTGGTAGTCATATCACAATGTATACATTTATCAAAACATCACATTTTATACCTTAAATATATACAATTTTTAAAAATACATATGTATATACAATTTTTATTCATCTAAATAAACAAATAAAATATTTTTTAAATGAATGAGTTAACACCCCAAATAGGCAAAGCAATCTTGAGAAAGAAGAACATAGTATCTCACTTCCCAATTTCAAACTATATCACAAAGCTAGAGTAATCAAAAGAGTATGGTACTGGCATAAAAACAGACACATAGATTAATGGAATAGAATAAATAGCCCAAAAATAAACCCACGCACTTACGGTCAATTAATCTATGACAAAGGAGACAAGAATATACAATGGAGAAAGGGCAGTCTCTTCAACAAATGGTGCTGGGAAAACTGGACAGCTACATGTAAAAGAATGAAATTAGAACATTCTCTAACACCATATACAAAAACAAACTCAAAATGGATTAAAGACCTAAATGTAAGATTGGATACTATAAAACTCCTAGAGGAAAACATAGGTGGTAAGTTCCTTGACTTGGGTCTTGGTGATGATTTTTTGTATTTGACATCAAAAGCAAAGGCAACAAAAACAAACATGTAGGACTACATCAAACTAAAAAGCTTCTGCACAGCAAAGGAAACCATCAATAAAATGAAAAGACAACCTAATGAATGGGAGAACATATGTGCAACTCATATATCTGCTAAGGGGTAAATATTCAAAATATATAAAGAACTCATACACTCAATAGTAAAAAACAAACAAACAAACAAAACAGAAACCTGATTTAAAAATGAGCAGAGGGGGACTTCCCTGGTGGCGCAGTGGTTAAGAATCCCCCTGCCAATGCAGGGGACACAGGTTCAAGCCCTGGTCCGGGAAGATCCCACATGCCTAGGAGCAACTAAGCCCATGTGCCACAACTACTGAGCCTGCGCTCTAGAGCCTGCGAGACACAACTACTGAGCCTGCATGCCACAACTCCTGAAGCCCACAAGCCTAGAGCCCGTGCTCCTCAACAAGAGAAGCCACCGCAATGAGAAAAGTCTGCACACCGCAATGAAGAGCAGCCCCCACTCGCCGCAACTAGAGAAGGCCCACGCACAGCAACGAAGACCCAACACAGCCAAAAATTGATTAATTAATTAATTAATTTAAAAAAAATGAGCAGAGGATCTGAATAGACATTTTTTCAAAGATATACAAATGGCCAGAGGCACACAAAAAGATGCTCAACATCACTAATCATCAGGGAAATGCAAATCAAAACCACAATGAGATATCAACTCACAACTGTTAGAATGGCCATTATCAAAAAGACAAGAAATGGCAAGTGTTGGCAAGGATGTGGAGAAAAGGGAACACTTGTGCACCACTGGTGGGAATGTAAATTGGTGTAGCCACGAGGGAAAAGTTTGGAGGTTCCTCAAAAAATTAAAAATAGAACCACCATATGATCCAGCAATTCCACTTTTTGGTATTTTTCTGAAGAAAATGAAAACGCTGGACTTCCCTGGTGGCACAGTGGTTAAGAATCTGCCTGTCAATGCAGGGAACACGGGTTCGAGCCCTGGTCCGGGAAGATCCCACATGCCTCGGAGCAACTAAGCCCGTGCACCATAACTACTGAGCCTGCGCTCTAGAGCCCGCGAGCCACAACTACTGAGCCCGCGCGCCCTAGAGCCCATGATCTGCAACAAAAGAAGCCACTGCAATGAGAAGCCCGTGCACCACAATGAAGAATAGCTCCCTCTCGCCACAACTAGAGAAAGCCCGCGTGTAGCAACAAAGACCCAACGCAGTCAAAAATAAAATAAAGATATATAAATAAAAAAGAAAATGAAAACACTAACTCAAAAAGGTATATGCACCCCCATATTCAGTGCAGCATTATTTACAATAGTCAAGATATGGAAACAACCTAAATGTCCATCAATGATGCGGAACGAGCCTGTATATCTGGTAGCTCTCTCTTGCTTTGCTTTTCCTTACCAGTATTCTGCCCCACATTTGCTTCTGTGATGGTTATATTGCCTAGCAAGCACACCCATGGTTGTGAAAATAGTATAGCAAAAAAGAAAAAAACTTGGTTATTGATGTACTAGATTTGTGTGTCTTTTAAACATACATAGTTTCCACCTTACATGGAATAATCAGGAAAAGTGCAAAAACTCAAAAGTGAAATAAAAAATAAATGTCCATCAATGGATAAATGGGTAAAGATGATGTGGGAAATATATACAGTGGAATATTATTCAGCCACAAAAAAGGATGAAATCTTGCCATCTGTGACAACATGGATGGACCTTGAAGGCATTATGCTAAGGGAAATAAGTCAGAAAAAAACAAATACCATGGGCTTCCCTGGTGGCGCAGTAGTTAAGAATCCACCTGCCAATGCAGCGGACACAGGTTCGAGCCCTGGTCCGGGAAGATCCCACATGCCACGGAGCAACTAAGCCCGTGTGCCACAACTACTGAGCCTGTGCTCTGGAGCCCATGAGCCACAGCTACTGAGCCCGCATGCCTAGAGCCTGTGCTCCGTAACAAGGGAAGCCACCGCAATGAGAAGCCTGCGCACCGCAACGAAGAGTAGCCCCCGCTCGCCCCAACTAGAGAAAGCCCATGTGCAGCATGAAGACCCAACACAGCCAAAAATAAATAGATAAAATAAATATTTAAAAAAAAAAAAAAAACAAATACCATATGATCTCACTTGTATGTGGAATCTAAAAACAAACAAACAAACAAAAAACAAAACAAACGAAGCTCATAGACATGAGAGAACAAATTAGTGGTCGCCAGAGGTGGGGGGCAATATGAGTGAAGGGAGTCAAAAGGTACAAACATCCAGTTATAAAATAAATAAATCATGGAGATGTAATGTAGAGCATGGTGACTGTAATTAATAATACTGTGTTGCATATTTGCAAGTTGCTAAGAGAGTAAATCTTTTTTTTAAAAAAATAATCAACAAGGGCCTACTGTATAGCACAGGGAACTACACTCAATACTCTATAATAGCCTATATGGAAAAAGAATCTGAAAAAGAATAGATATATGAATATGTATAACTAAATCACTTTGCTGTACACCTGAAACTAATATTGTAATTCAACTATACTCCAATATAAAATAAATTTTTTTAAAAAAACGAAAACAAGGGACTTCCCTGGTGGTGCAGTGGTTAAGAATCCGCCTGCCAATGCAGCGGACAAGGGTTCAAGCCCTGGTCCGGGAAGATCCCACATGCCTCGGAGCAACCAAGCCCATGTGCCACATGTGCTCTAGAGCCCAGGAGCTGCAACTATTGAGCCTGTGCGGCACAATTACTGAGCCCGCGTGCTGCAACTACTGAAGCCCACGTGCCTAGAGCCTGTGCTCCGCAACAAGAGAAGCCACCGCAATGAGAAGCCCGCGCACCACAGCGAAGAGTAGCCCCAGCTCACCGCAACTAGAGAAAGCCCACGTGAGCAACGAAGACCCAACGCAGGAAAAAAAAAAAAAAGAGAGTAAATCTTAAAAAGTTCTCACCACAAGAAAAAAAGTTTGTAGCTATGTATAGTGATGGATGTTAACTAGACTTATTTTGGTGATCATTTCTCAATATACACAAATGTTGAATCATTATGTTGTACACCTGAAACTATTATAATGTTATATGTCCATTTATACCTCAATAAAAAATTAAATTTGAATTTAAAAAACATGAATGCATTGATGCTGTATGTATAAAAAGACAAAAATGTCCAAAATATATTATGCAAAAAGGAAGTTGCAGAATGGTGTATAAAATATAGCATGCGGGGACTTCCCTGGTGGTCCAGCGGTTAAGAATCCACCTTCTAATTCAGGGGACATGGGTTCAATCCCTGGTGGGGGAACTAAGATCCTACGTGCTGCGGGGCAGCTAAGCCTGCGCGCTCTAGAGCCCTCGCGCCACAACTAGAGAGCCAGTGTGCCGCAACTACTGAGTCTGCGTGCTCTGGAGCCTGCACACCACAACTAGAGAGCCTGCATGCCGCGCACTCTAGAGCCCATGAGCCACAACTAGAGAGAAGCCTGTGCACCACAACGAAAGATCCCGCATGCCACAACAAAGATCCTGCGTGCTGCAACTAAGACCCGATGCAGCCAAATAAATAAATAAATATTAAAATAAAATAAAATATAGCGTGTACCCATTTATTATAAAAATCATCTAAAAGTATATGTGTAGATGAAACTCTGGAAGACTTACACTAAATTCTTAACAGGGGTTATCTCAGAGTGATAGAATTACCAGAGACCTATACTGTCTAGGTTGTAGGTTTATGTTATTAAGCAAATCTTTTATAATACATATTATGTTTAAAATAATAATAACACTTTTGAAAAATAAAGTGGAGGGGTTATGGATCTGAAGGGCAATTACAAAAGGATTAAGGTAGTGAGAAAGCTGGAACAAACCAAAGTCGAGGACAAAGAATGAGATAATGGAATTTTACATTTTCAGTAGAGTAATTCTGGGAAATGACCAAATCCAGGAGCAGGCGGAGAGATTTTTGTCACAGAAGTAGAGTGGAGAAGAACACTAGCTGTGGCCAGGGAACTGTGAAGCTAGGGTGTTGCTTGGCCAGTCCAATCTCGGAGCACTGTGATCGGCTAGCAGGTGAAGAGCTGGAGTTTGGGAAGAGGGGAGAATAAGAACCAGATGCCCGAGTTCTCAAAGAATATAAGGAAATATAAAAGAAGTTAATAAATGACTACATCAAGAAGGAATAAAGAATTCCCACCAGGAATTCCCTGGTGGTCCAGTGGTTGGGACTCCACGCTCTGACTGCCAGGGGCCCGGGTTCAATCCCTGGTCAGGGAACTAAGATACCACAAGGTGTGGGACGTGACCAAAAAAAAACAAAGAAGGAATAAAAAGTAATACTACCAGAAGGCATGAGCCTCAAAGGAGAAACTTTTAATCTGAGGGTTGAAAGCAATGGTCTGAAAACAGTGAAGAATAAGAATGATAACTTCTCCTGTGAAACAAATAAAAATGACTGATGACTAAAATGACTGAAAAAGATAAATAACTCTCCAGTAATGGTGAGGTGTAAGAATATGGGCACTCTCATGTATGGCTGGTAAGAATGTACATCAGAACAAACTTTCTGGATAAAATTTGGCAGTATTTATCGAATTTTTTAATTCTCATGCCATCTAATTCAGCAGTTCCAATTCCATAAATCTATCCTACAAATACATTCACATGTACTCAAACATAGATGTAAGGATGTTCACTGTGGCATTGTAATAGCAAAAACAAAACAAAGCTGGAAACAACCTAAATGTTCATCAGTAAGGACACTGGTTAAACAAATAACGTGAGGCTTTTACTCAAGAGCCATAGCAATAAGGGAGGTATACCCTTGGGGAGAAGCAAGGCTTCAGTTAAAGCAACTGAAAAGAGAATTGGGGGAGGAAATTTAGTGTACACTTGAGTTTGTTTACAATGAAATCAGTTTTGCAGAAAACACCGTGCAAAGAATTGGCAAGAGGGGCAACAGTGGGTGGATGAACGGGGTAAGGGAAGGTGTGGAAGGGTAGCTGGAAGCTCAAAACAGAGTGAACAAAAAGACAAATGATCAAGGAGGCTTGCAGGATAAACTGGCTTTCAGGTTAACGGGATCCTTCAGTGTAAGATGTCCTTAAACCACCCTTGAAAGTCCAGGAAACTCCTACTCATCCTTTAAGTCTTAGACCAAAGATTATTTTTTGATGAGGCTTTCCCTGATACCCTGTGGTAGAGTTACAAAATCCTTCCCTCAAATCCTATAGCAGTTTATACAACCACTATTATAGGATTTATCACTTTTGATGAGGGATACTTAACATGAGGTTTATGAATGGCAGCAGGGATAGTATCCCTGTATCCCTTGAAACTTTATGCAAAATTCTGTATATATTTGTGCTTTTTTTCTTGGGAAAAAGTCTATAGTTTTTAAATCAAATTTTGAACAATTACTGTAATGTAACTTGTTCATCAAACATTTATTGAGCAACCTACTATATGCCAGGCACTATAAATACAGAGATGAAACAAAAAGGTTCCTACACTCAAAAAGTTCACAGATAAGAAAAAGAGAGAAGTAAACAAAGGATTACAAAATAGTATAAAACATAAATGAAGACCTAAATAAATGGAAAGATACACCACGTTCCTGGTTGGGAAAACTCAATAACGTAAAGATATCAACTCCCCCTCAATTAAGCTGAAAATTCAATGTAATCGCAACTAAAATCTCAGCAAGATATTTTGTGGAATTTATTGGCTGATTCTAAAAATTCTCGTGGAAGGAAAAATGAGCTAGATTAGTCAAGAAATATTTTAAATACAACAGAGGAAAACTTGCCCTATCAGGTATCAAAATTTGTGATAAAGCCTTAGCAGTAATTTTCATATTGATATTGATATTGACATTAATATTGGCATAAGAACAAACAAATACATCAGTAAAACAAAAAGATGGTCCAGAAACAGACTGATGTGTATAAGGGAATTTAGTATATGATAAAGGTGGCATTTCAAATCATTGGAGAAAGTCAATAAGTAGTGCTGGGACAATTAGCTACCTGTTTGGAAAAAAACTAAGTTATAGCAATATCTCACACCACTCACAAAAATAAATTCTAAACAGTTTAAAGAATAAAACCTAAAAAACAAACTCAGAAACAACCTATGTTGGACAAAAATTCCTTAGATATGAAACCAAAAACATGAGTCATAAAAGAAAAAATCAATATACTGACCTTCAACAAAATGATGAATTTCTGCTCTTCAGAAGATACTGCTAAGAGAATGAAAAGACAAGCTACAGACTGAGAGGAAATGTTTGCAAATCACATATCTGATAAAGGACTTGTACCGAAAAATATATAAGAACTCTCAAAACTCAATAATAAGAAAACAATCCAGTTTTTTTTAAATGGGCAAAAGATTTGAACAGACATTATACCAAAGATGGTCAATATCATTAAGTCATCAGGAATATACAAATTAAGACCACAGTGAAAAACCATTACATAGGGCTTCCCTGGTGGCACAGTGGTTGGGAGTCCGCCTGCCAATGCAGGGGGCACGGGTTCGCGCCCTGGTCCGGGAAGATCCCGCATGCCGCGGAGCAGCTGGGCCCGTGCGCCACAACTACTGAGCCTGTGCTCTAGGGCCCACGAGACACAACTACTGAGCCCACGTGCCACAACTACTGAAGCCTGTGCGCCTGGAGCCCGTGCTCCACAACAAGAGAGGCCACCGCAATGAGGGGCCTGTGCACTGCAACGAGGAGTGGCCCTGCTCGCCGCTACTGGAGAAGGCACGCGTGCAGCAACAGGGACCCAATGCAGCCAAAAATAAAATAAATAAGTTTATTTTTTTAAAAAAAACAAAAAACCATTACATACCTATTAGAACATCTTAAAAAAAAAAAAACCCAAAAACTGACACTACCAAATGCTGGGGAACCAGAAGTAACTGGAACTCTTATACATTACTGAAAGGAATACAAAATTGTATAGCCAATTTGGAAAACAGTTTGGTAGTTTCTTACAAAGTTAAACATACACTGACTACACAACCTAGCAGTCCCACTCTTAGGCATTCACCAAAGTGAAATGAAAACTTGTGTTCACACAAAAACCTGATGCTAATGTTTACAGTGACTGCATTTGTAATCACCAAACGCTGGAAACAACCCAAACGTCCCTCAGCTGGGGAATGGAAAAACAAACTGTGGTATATCCATACATTGGAATCTACTTAGCAATAAAAAGGAACAAAGTACTGATGATACAAGGAATGACATGGATACAATTTAAAGGCAGTGTGTGGATTGGAATAAGCCAGTTTCAAAAGGTTATATTCGGGGCTTCCATGGTGGCGCAGTGGTTGAGAATCTGCCTGCCAATGCAGGGGACACGGGTTCGAGCCCTGGTCTGGGAAGATCCCACATGCCATGGAGCAACTGGGCCCGTGAGCCACAATTACTGAGCCTGCGCGTCTGGAGCCTGTGCTCCGCAACAAGAGAGGCCACGATAGTGAGAGGCCCGCGCACCGCGATGAAGAGTGGCCCCCGTTTGCCACAACTAGAGAAAGCCCTCACACAGAAATGAAGACCCAACACAGCCAAAAAATAAATAAAAAATAAATAAATTTAAACAGCCCTGCCAATGATCTTAAAAAAAAAAAAGGTTATATTCTGTATGATTTCATTTATATGACAGTTTTGAAAATGTAAAACTATAATGACAGAAAATAGGTAGTGAGTACTAGGAAGTAGGGAGAAGGAGTTGACCATAAAGGGGAACTGGGGAATTTTTTGAAGTGATGGATCTATTCCATATCTTGATTATGGTGGTTGTTACACAACTGTATGCATTTGTCAAAACATGCAGAAATGCACACTAAAAAGAGCGAATTTTACTATACGTAAATTATACCTTAATTAAAAATGAAAAAAAAAATAATCCTAGCACACACATGCATACACAAACATACACACTTAGAAATGTATGAGAACAAAGGAACAAGGAGATTTTGGGGGGTGATGGACATGTTCGTTGTGGTGATAGCTTAAGGGCGTGTACATATGTCAAAACTCATCAAATTATATCCTTTATGTACAGTTTATTGTACATCAATCATACGTCAGTAAAGCTGTTTAAAAAAGGAGGAAGATATGTATGAGAAGAAAATATAAGTGACTATGTTTAAAACCTTGGAGTAGGGACAGCCTTCTTAAACAGACAAAAGAAGCAAAAGCTACAAGGGAAAAGAATGACATATATTTGACTACATCAAAATTTAAAGTTTCTATTCTAAAGACGTAAAAAATAAATACAAAAGAAGGGTAGATTGGGGGAAATGTTTGCAACATATATAGACAACAGATAACTAATACCCCCAAAATAAAGAACTCCTGGGACTTCCCTGGTGGCGCAGTGGTTAAGAATCCGCCTGCCAATGCAGGGGACACGGGTTCGAGCCCTGGTCCGGGAAGATCCCACATGTCGTGGAGCAACTAAGCCCATGCACCACAACTACTGAGCCTGCGCTCTAGAGCCCACGAGCCACAACTACTGAAGCCCAAGTGCCTAGAGCCTAAGCCACCGCAATGAGAAGCTGACACGCTGCAACAAAGAGTACACCTGCTCACCACAACTAGAGAAAGCACGTGCACAGCAATGAAGACTCAACGCAGCCAAAAATAAATAAATAAAGTAAATAAATTTTTTAAAAAATTTTAAAAAATTAAAAAAAAGAACTCCTACAAATCAATAAGAAAAAACAACTCAATAGAAACATGAGCAAAAGATATAACAAGCAAATAATAAAAGAGGAATTACAAATATTAATAAACATATGAAAGGAAGATATATAATTTGGTTAATAATCAGAACTATGAATCAAAACATCAGCTTTTGCCTTACAGATTTTTAAGTTTAAAAAGATTGATATCAATTGCTGGCAGGGGTATGGGGAAATAGGTGCTCTCATACACTGTTGTTGGAAATATTCAGCCTTTTGGTGAGCAATTTTGTACTATCTATTAAAATGTAAAACGTGCATACCCTCCAACCCAGTAATTCTATTCTTCATTACCTACCCTAGAGAAACACTTGCATATGTCCACAAAAAGATAAATTAGGAGTTTGGGATTAACATATACACAATACAATATATAAAATAAACAACAAGGACCTACTGTATAGCACAGGGAACTACACTCAATATCTTGTACTAACCTATAACGGAAAAGAATCTGAAAAATTATATACATATATATGTATGCATATGCATATATATGTATAATATATGTATTACACATGTATGTATGTATATACATACATATATGTATATGTATTATACATGTATATGTATGTATGTATAACTGAATCACTTTACTGTGCACTTGAAACTAACACTTTACAAATTAACTATACTTCAATAAAAAAATGTTTTTTAAAGCCTTAAAAATGCAATATGCCTTGACTCACCAATAGCAGTTCTAGGAACTAATTCTAACAAAATAATCAGAGATGCAAAAAAAAAAAAAAAAAAAAAAAAAAAGATCAGGCTTCCCTGGTGGCGCACTGGTTAAGAATCCGCCTGCCAATGTGGGAGTCACGGGTTCGAGCCCTGGTCCGGGATGATCCCACATGCCACGGAGCAACTAAGCCCGTGCGCCACAACTACTGAGCCTCCACTCTAGAGCCCGCGAGCCACAACTACGGAGCCCATGTGCCACAACTACTGAAGCCCACGCACCTAGAGCCCAGTGCTCCGCAACAAGACAAGCCACCGCAATGAGAAGTCCGCGCACCGCAACGAAGAGTAGCCCCTGCTTGCCGCAACTAGAGAAAGCCCGTGCGCAGCAACAAAGACCCAACGCAGCCAAAAATATAAATTAATTAATTAATTAATTTTAAAAAAAAAGATCAACACACAGGGTGTTTATTACAGTATTGTTTATAATAACAAAAAATTCAAGTGTACATCAATAGGAGACCATGAGATAAATTTTAGACATGGATAGAAAAAAGATTGACATCTACATAATGACATGTTGTGTTGCTATTTCTTTTGTTTGTATTTTCTTATTTTCTACAATAAAGATGTGTTACACTTCCATAAGAAAACAATATAAAAATTTTAGTAGTAAAACTTTTTAAAAAGCGTTAATGGGAAAAACCCCAGAAAACTAGAAACTATCTCTCAGTGATTCTCAAACTGCATGTGGTAAAGGACCAGTAACACCTGTAACTTATGTAATATTGCACATCAACTATATTTCAATTTAAAAAATGAAAATAATTATTAAATGGTAAATTTTATGTTATGTTTATTTTACCACAATTAAAAAAAGAGAAGTGGGAAATTGCTACATGCATACTATAGAATACTATGCAGCATGTCTTGTATCAGAACCACTGATTTACCTCATTCCCTTAGGTATATTGCCAATTGAAAAATCAAGCTGTGGGACAGTGTGGAGTATATCACTTATACAGGAAAAAATAAACAAAAAATATATTTCAAGTTTTAAATACACAGAAGATGATCTGGAAGAACAAACACCAACCTGGTAACATTGGTTTCCTCTGGGACAGGGACCTGCATTGCGGGGGCTGGAAAGAAGAGCTATCTATAATGTTTGACTTAATAAAAATATATTCATGTATTACTTGAAGAATCAAAATGCTTTTTATAAAAAATTAAAAGAATAGGTCAACTACAGAAAATATATAGTATGGTAAGGAAAAAAGGCACAGGTGCTGTGGGGATAGAGAGAGACCTAAGTTCCCAGCCTGGGAAAACCAAGGAAGGCCTCCAAAAGGAAGTTGAAGGGAAAGCCTGAAATGAGCCTTGAAAAATGAGTAGAAACTAGCCAAGAAAAATGTGAATGGGAACAAAAAGATGGAAAAGGTATTATAAGCAGAGGGAATTGTATGTGTGAAGGCATGGAGGCATGAAAGAACATAGCTTTCTCTGGGAACTGGAAATAGTTCATCAGGCTTGAAGCATAGAATCTGTGTAGATGAATATAGGATTTGGCTTTTACACTGAGAACAATAGGGAATTTTTAAAGCTTACTGGAATCACCTACCTGTTTTAGAAAGATCACTCTAGGGCTTCCCTGGTGGCGCAGTGGTTGAGAGTCTGCCTGCTAATGCAGGGGACACGGGTTCGAGCCCAGGTCTGGGAAAATCCCACATGCCGCGGAGCAACTGGGCCCGTGAGCCACAGCTGCTGAGCCTGCGCGTCTGGAGCCTGTGCTCCGCAACGGGAGAGGCCGCGATAGTGAAGAGGCCCGTGCACCCCGAGGAGGAGTGGCCCCCGCTTGCCGCAACTAGAGGAAGCCCTCGCACAGAAACGAAGACCCAACACAGCCAAAAATAAATATAAAAATAAATAAATAAAATATTTTTTAAAAAAGATCACTCTAGGTGCTGTGCAGAAAACAGATTGGACAGTAGTTGTAGACACAAAAAGGCCACTTTTAAAGCTACTTTAGCAATCCAGAAGAGAAATGATAAAAGGGAGTGGGAGTTGATGAAGGGGGGCAGGCAAGGAGCCACAAAGTGTTATTTAATATTGGACATTTTAAGTTTGAGAAGGATTTCCAAGTGGACATGTTCAGTAGGAAGTTGGATTATACAGGTCTGGAACTTGAGAGAGAGGTCTGATTAGAACCACACATTCGGGAATCAGGTTACTGAAACCATGAGAATTCAGTCCCTTCTATATCATTAAACCTTACCCTCTCAACTGGGTCCTTTCCATCATCATTTATAAGTAGACACAAGTCACTCACCTTTAAGAGGGGAAAAAAATCCTTTCTCAACTCCATCCTGCCATTCTCTACTGCTTCATAAAAAAATTTTTGAAAACTTTTTTTATATATAATTTTTTAACTTTATTAATTTTAATGACTTTTTTTCTTTTTGGCCACACCGCACGGCATTCAGGATCTTAGTTCCCTGACCAGGGATAGAACCCGTGCCCCCTGCAATGGAGGCACGGAGTCTTAACCACTGGACCACCTGGCAAGTCCCTGAAAACTCTTAAATGAGCTCTGTACTCAATGCTCTTCCCACTTCCCATCACTCCACGGAAATAGCTATTGCAAAGGTCACTAAATCTAACAGATGCCTTTCAGTCCTCATCTTACTTTACTCTCTCAGCAGCATTTAATACAGTATTAAATGTAACCCCTTCCTTCCTTCCTTCCTTCCTTTCTTCCTTCCTTCCTTCCTTCCAATAATACTCTATTCCCTTGGCTTTCATGACAACTCACCCTCCTGGTTTTCCTCCTACATCTCTTCCCATTCCTCAGCTTCCTTTGTGAGCTTCTCCCTTCTACCTCGTACTTCCTCTATAATCCAACCAAAGGCAGATAGACTATGACTGGGAAATTATTATGGAAGGGTTACAAATTCTGTTGCATATAATCCTGCAAGCCTAAAAGATGCTTCTCTACCCACTATGAATCAATATCAAATGAATAAACATAGCCTTCTGCTGAAGTAACCCACTGTGGTAGGCTAAATAGCCAAAGATGTCCATGTCCTAATCCCCAAAACCTGTGAATATTTTACCTTACATGGCAAAAGAGACTTTGCAGAAGAAAAAAAAGACTTTGATGATGTGATTAAGTTAAAGATTTCAGTGATTTAAGTTAAAGTTAGGGAAATTATCCTGGTGGCCTCTACATAATCACAAGGGTCCCTATAAGTGAAAGAAGGAGGCAGGAGAGTCAGAGAAGGAGATGAAAAGACAGAAGTAGAAGTTGAAGTGGAGATTGCTGGCTTTGAAGATGGAACGGAACCATGAGCCAAGGAATGCAGATATCCTCTAGAAGCTGGAAAAGACAAGGAACGGATTCTCCCGGAAAGCCTCCAAAAGGAACAAAGCCCTGCCAACATGTTGATTTTAGCCCCGTGAGACCTATTTGGACTTCTGACATCTAGAGCTGTAAGACAATAAATCTGTGTTGTTTTAAGCCATTGAGTTTGTGGTAATTTGTAACAGCAATAGGAAACTAATACACCCACTTTAAAAGGAAAAAAAATAGAGGAACAAACTGAATCCTAAGGAAAAGATGGCGACCCAAAGAAACCTCTTAGGACTTTCTATCATGACAAGAAAAAACTCAAGGAACCTCTTCTCCAGAGTAAGTCTAGAGAGACCACCTGGTGGTTTTTCTTCTATCTTGCCTTAAGGGCTGTTTGTCTGGATGGGCTTGGTACTCTCCCACTCCCACCCTCCAAAAGATACCTGGAACTAGGCTGCTTATTCCCTTCCCTTCCTTTCATCCCAGATGAGGATTTCTCTAGGAAGATGTTAGCTCACCTATAGACTACCTCTTTCCCAGCATGAGGGTGGAGGCCAGGAAAGAGCCACTGCCAGATAGGAAGTTCCCACTGATTGGCAGATGAGAGCTGGGTGTGGGGATGCTGGACTCTGAATGGGATCCTTCTTTACAGGAAATGGCCCCCTCATCAGGTGTCCCATTGAATGCAGCCAACTACTAAGGTCAGAAAACATCATGGACAAGACTTCAATTGAGGAACCCTGGAGATTCACAATCCTAAATTCCCTTTATTCTCTGCTGTATTCTCTGCTGTATTCTCATCTATTTTCAAAGATGGTCCTTTGAAAACAAGGAACAAAAAAATATAAGTCACTCACACCATCCACAAAAATAAATCCTAGCTGTATCAAAGATGTAATCAAACACATGGAAACCCCTGTACAAGAAAACACAGAGGAATGTTTATGACCTTGGCATATGGAAGACCTTATTAAACAAAACACAAAAATCAAAAGCCAAAAAACAAAAGATAAATCTGACCTTGAAATTTAAAACTTCTACTCAGTAAAAGATACCATAAAGTTAAAAGGCAAGAGATTGACTGAGAGAAAATATTTGCAATATATATAAAACAAAGGACTAATATTTTTCTTTATTTATCCTGGATAAGAAAAAGACAAACAATACAGAAAAACAGGTAAAGGATATGAGCAGGCACATCACAGAAAAAATACAAATTGCCGATAAACATATGAATGGATGTTCAACTTCCCTCTTAATCAGAGTACTACAAATAAGCAATGAGATTCTATTTTCTACCTATCATATTGGCAAAATTTAAAGATTGATAATATTCAGTGTTGGGAAGAGTAAAAAGAATTGAGACCTCTTACACCCTGCTGGGGGGAGCATAGACTAGTACAGCCACGTTGAAGGGGCATTTGGTAATATCTACTAAGATTACAAATGCATATAGTTTACGATACCACTCTTAGGTATATGCCCTAGAGCAGATGTTCAGATGTTCTCAAAAGGTGGTCCACAGATACCTGGAAGCTCCCAAGATCCTTTCAGGCGGTCTATGAGATTCAAAACTATTTTCATAAAAGTATTAAGATGTATTTGCCTTTTTTACTGTGTTGACATTTGCACTGATGGTGCAAAAGCAAAGGTGGGAGAAAAAGAAAAAGCAAAGGTGGGTAAAAGGCAGTGGCACCAAACTGTACTAGTAGTCACCGTATTTTTTCACCACTGCACACTTAAGAATGTCCTTGATGAAGCAGTAAAAATTATTAAATCTCCACTGCTGAGTACATGGCTTTCTAATATTTTACCATGGCTATTCGGACTTGGGTGCTTGGCAGGCATTTTCTCAAAATGGACAAAGTGAGCCTGTCGCTTCAAGAAAAACAACTGACAATATCCAGTGCTGATAAAATTTGAGCTTTCAAGCAAAAATTAGAATTTTGGAAAACTTGCACCTCCACCATAGGTTTGGCAGCTTTCCAATACTTAAAGACTTCTAATGAGAGCAGTGGTGATATGAATGAATGTGATTTTTTGACACTGTGTCAACACTGGAAAGACCTGCATAACTCAGTGAAACCAACATTTTCTAAATTGCCAGTGCAGGGCTTCCCTGGTGGTGCAATGGTTAAGAATCCGCCTGCCAATGCAGTGGACAAGGGTTCGAGCCCTGGTCGGGAAGATCCCACATGCCACGGAGCAACTAAGCCTGTGCGCCACAACTACTGAGCCTGTGCTCTAGAGCCCATGAGCCACAACTACTGAGCCCGCACTCTAGAGCCCATGAGCCACAACTACTGAGCTCTAGAGCCCATGCTCCGCAACAAGGGAAGCCACCACAATGAGAAGCCCGCACACCACAATGAAGAGTAGCCCCCGCTCGCAGCAACCAGAGAAAGCCCGCGCACAGCAATGAAGACCCAACGCAGCCAAAGATAAATACATAAATACATAAATTAATTTTTTTAAAAAAACTCTTCAGCAAAAATAAATAAATAAATAAATAAATAAATAAATAAATAAATAAATAAATTGCCAGTGCATGATGTTATAAAATCATGCACCCGATAAAAGATCTATTAAAGTACAGGGTAAGACTAATGGATTTTAATGCAACAAAATACGAAAAGTTGACTGATATGGTTTCAAAATCCACATTAAAGTAATCTTTAAAAAAGTAATCTTTAAGAAACTACCACTTGTTGAGGATTGATGTAGTATTAAAGAATATCCACACCTATCTGAAAAGGCTATTAAAATGCTGCTTGTTTTTCTAATTACATCTGTGTGATATACTTCAACCAAAACATCATATCATAATAGATCAAATACAGAAGCAGATATGAGAATCCAGATGTTTCATATTAACCCTATTAAAGAGACTTGCAAAAAATGTAGCACAATTTTACTGTTCTAATTGGTTTTTTGCTTTGGCAAAGTTATTTTTCATCTAAAAATATTTATGCTAACATGTAATGGGCTTGTTGCTGTTATTTTTAATGAAAATTTTTAAATTCTCACTATTAATTTCTAATACATGGAATAGTGATAGATATAAACCCACATAAATTCTCTTAGGAGTGTAAAGGGGTCCTGACATCAAAAAGTTTGAGAACCACTTCCCGAGAGAAACTCTGACAAAAAAGTCATGTCAGGAATGTTCATAGCAGGACTGCTTGTAAAAGCAAAAAAATTGGGAAAATCTAGTAGTCTATCGATAAGGAATGGTTAAATAAACCATTTAGTAGGCATTCTATGGCATATTATGCCACATTTTTTTAAAGTGAAGTAAATCTTGATGTAGTGAAATTAAAATGTTTCCAAAACATTTAATGAAAAACTTTCAGGATATGTACAGTATGGTATACTTTTTGTAGAAATAAAGACACGACACATTTTCTTAAAGAAAAAAAAAAAAGCTGGAAGGCTACCAGGATACATACCAAACTGTTGACCTTTGGGAAGGGGAAGAAGACTAGGATTGTGGGTAATGGCCAACGTGTACTTTAGCACTATCCTTGTATAATGTTTTGAGGGTTTTTTCCCCCCCCAAGGAAAATGTACTAGTGTAATTAAAAATAATTGGGGAAAAGGAGTAAAGCAACGAGGTCAGGTCCATTGACACTGAGAAAGAAAGGGCACTGGCTCTGAATCCAGGCTGAGAGGGCCAATGTATTTGCTGCAGTCCTTCTGGAGCTGATGAGTCTAGGAAGAAGCGACGAGGGGTGAAATCAGGCGACGGAGGGAATGGATGGCTCAAACGGTGGTGACCGCCTGGATGGTGGAACTTTCTGAGTCAGGCACCTCCTGCTCCCTCCCTGGGATTAATTCAAAGGCTTTCACCGCCACACAGCCCAGCCTCTCCCGCTTCCGGCGTCACAAACCTCTTCCTGTTGCCAGCAAATTCTTGCCCCATTCCAGGTCCCCGACCCCCACTCCCCGAACCGCATCAGAGGAAGAGCTCCGGGCTGGCGGTGGTGGAAGGAGCCCTGCAGGCTAAGGCATGGCCCCGCTAAGTGCTAGACAAGGAGACTACAGCCAGAGTCGCGGCGGCACACCCGGAGACACTCTAAGACGCCGAAGCGTGACAGGGCCTGGGGTGATGGGGTGGGGGTGGGGGATTAGAGGGTAGCTAGGTTGCGGGGTGCAGGCAGTTACCAAACAAGCCGAAGGAGCTCCGAGGCAACCCCGCTGACTCTTCCAAGTGCCGTGACGAAGGCTTTCCTTTCGAAAGCAGCGCCACAGGGTCCCCATTGGTCTTCCATTCCAGCCAACCAGCAGGTCTCCCTATGGCCCACCCCCTCGATTAAGAAGCCAATCAGAGGAGAATATGTGCTTCCCGTTGCGTAAGACCAACTACAAGTTTGCTCATTTCTGACTGACGTGTGCGTAGCCAACCAGAAGAGCCGAGGCCTGGTAAGTCGGCTTCCTATATCAGTCGCCGTCTCGATCTACGTCACTGTCCTTGTCCCGTCCCTACCTGTAATCAAAGGTTTGGATCTGGGAGAAATAACCGAAAAGGAGATCCAAGCTGGAGGAATCGTGGCCCAAGAGGCAAAGTGATATCTCCCCGAGTTTCCAAGGAGGTTGGCCCTGAGGTCAGATGAGCCTGTGGTTGAGCTGTCAGTGCTGCTCTGGGATTGGCCTCAACGAGTGCCAACCTGAGAAAAGTATTGGTCATGAGAGCGCCTCAGATATGTTGCTTTGCCACTAGGCTAGTTGTTTCATTTTCCCCCAAATTTAGGTGGGAAGAAGGCTAGGAACATCCTGGGCCTTTAATTGAGATTATTGGTTTTTCTATAGCGAGGAGTGTAGGGATAATTAGCAGTAATAAATACTGCTTCTAGAACAACTAAAATGAAATGTGTGGAGAAATTTTTGAAAACCTGATAGTGGTATCATTACAACTAAATATGCCAGAAAATGCAAATTAAAACTAAGAAATACCACTTCCACCAACTAGTCTGGATAATTATGAATTGTTTAATATTTTTCCACGTTTGGCAAAAAAACTATTTGTAGGGAAACAGGAATTTCTCCACTTTTGGGAAGAAACAGAAATTCTCATTTGCTGTAAGTGGGAATCTAAACGGCACTTTTTAAGAAAGTAGCTTAGTAGTACCTATCAAAATCTAAAATGCACACATCCTTTGACCCAGGAATTCCTTCTCTCAAAATCTATCCTACAGAAACACGTAAAACACACGAGCAAGGTTATATGCAGCGTTACTTATAATAGTGGATGATTGGAGACAAATTTCCACCAGTAAGTGAATCATTAAATGATGATACAACTACACTATGAAATGTTACTTAAAAAATGAGGTAAATTTCCATGTACTAATGTGAGAGGAAGTCCACACTATATTACAAAGTGATAAAGTTGCAAAATAATACATAAAATATCCCATTTTGTTTTCAAAAAACTATATACAAGGGTGTGGGTATTCGATGATTGTATATGTGTGTATGAATATACGTATATATTCATATACATATATTTGTGCATAGAAAAAAGTCTAGGAAGACACATACCAAATTAAGTTATTCTTGAGGAATGGGAATAGGGTTAGGGAATAAGGAGAAATCTCACTTTCTACATATTTATGTTTTGTTTCAATTTTGTCAACTAGCATTAATTACTTTTGAACTTTATCACAATAAAACGTTTTAACAAAATAGGCACTTTTATAATCAGATCAAGTTATAATTTATAATATTGTAGTTTTTTGTAATCAGATAAGTTATAATTTTGTAATCAGATCAGGTTATAATTTATATATTTTAAATCAGATCAAGTTATAATCAGATCAAGTTATAATTTATATATTTTGTAATCAGATCAAGTTATAATTTATATATTTTAAATAAGAATAATTACATATAGTTATGAGGTGACTGTTTCATTTAAAAATTTCCGCTAGGGACTTCCCTGGTGGTCCAGTGGTTAAGACTCTGCCCTTCTACTGCAGCGGGCGCAGGTTCGATCCCTGGTTGGGGAACTAAGATCCTGCGTGCTGTGTGGCCAAAAAATATTTTTTTTAATTTAAAAAAAAATAACAAATAAAAATTTCGGCTAGAAGACCTATGATAAAATTAGGGCGGCTGTAAATCAAATCACCACTGAGATTCAATGGGGGTACTCATGATTTGACACAACAGGATATAGGCAAACAAAATCTAATGAGGATAAGTGAAGAGTCATTCATTGCTGGGAGAGAAAACTAACTGCACTACAGCAAACTCCATCACACAGGGAAATTGTGCGAATTTCACCTTTTTGGTGGCATCACCTCCAGGGTTTCTCAATTCCTTGGCAAGGGTTGGAAATCATAAGCATTAGAGATTTAAGATACCTCAGATATCATTTAGTCAAATCCCCTCACTTTAAAGCTGAGAAAACAGGCCCAGAGTGGTAAAGCAATTTGCCTAAGGTGCTATAGCCAGCTAATAGCATAGCCAGCTCCAGAACCCAGGTTTCTATTCCAGGCCTATTACTCTTTCTACTACTTTTCAGATTTTCCTGAGTCTTTATTCTGATGACATATTAGGGAATATTTTTTAAGTCTTATGAATATTAGACATCCCTATATTTAAATTTTAGAAAATGCACAACAAAATAAAAAAGTATATCCCTCTACTAGCACAGATGATCAAAAGCTGACTGTATCTGGATGAAAGAAATTATTGGTATAATAAATAACATTTTCTTGAAAAGTAATGCATTAATTTCTGTGAATCTAACTGTATTTTACTGTTCACTTAAGAACTACTGTTTTATCCAATTTCTGATTGTTCTTCAATTGGCAGTACCTCTTAATCCTTTACCTTCAGTTTCTCTATATTAAGTAGTTGTTGATCTATATACAAACACTTAAAACCACCATAGGAAGCACCTATTTAAAGAAACCCTGTTATGATTTAAAGAAACCTTGTCATGATTTAAAGAATCCTTTATTCTGTATAATGTGAATAATTACCCCCACTTTGTATGTTTTGTAAGGAATGACTTTTCTGTTCTCAATAGCAGAGACAGACAGATAGAGAGATAGATAGACAGACAGGAGGGAGAGAGAAAATAAAAGTAAACTAGGGAATAATTTTTTTTTGTACAAGGCAAAAAAAACAGATAAGAAGAATGAGGGGTGGTGGGTGGTCGGGAAGGGAGTGGCAGAGAACCACAAGCTAAATTAGTCACAAAGTGTTTACATTTTAAAAGTAAACTTGAACACTGCGAAGTATAAATGGACTAACAACCACCTAAACTTCAGGCTATAATTAAAGTGGTGTCCAGTTTTAGACTCTATGACTTAGGGACATATGAGGACCTTGGAGAGATTTCAGAATAATAAAGATAAAAGGGTTAAAAATGAGTGAAGTGAGGCAAACTTAGAACTGTTATTGTGTCTAAGAAGAGAAGACCAGAGGTGACTCAACAGTCCTCAAGGATGGGAAGAAATATCCATTTCAGTGAGCAGCTGGTCTGCATTTCCAAAGCAAAAAAAGTAATTTTACTTAAATTATTACAGCATGTACTTGAAGATGGAAGTGTCTTAAATAGGACACCTCATCCAACAAAAACTCCAGAGAAGCCTGAATGCTGTCCACCTCTCCCACCCTTTACTAGCTCAACTCATCTCAAAGAATGGTTCAAAGGGTGGATAAGGCATCTGTGGAATGTGAGGATTTAGACTTCTTTTGGTTGTAGCTACTATGTTCAAAAATTTTTGTTAGCCTCTGTCCCCCAGGTCCCAGTGAAAGGTTGAGCTGCTTTCTGTGCTATGGATAAAGGGGATTAATTAGTAGTAAATACCTAGATGCATGCATAAACTTGAATTCCTTATAAAAGTATGCTTCTCCTTCTCAGTGTTGATGGGCTTATATTTGGGGTTCTTTCAGAACCCAGTTACATTTGACTCCAAAGAGGGAATTTACCTGATATTTTAAAAGCTTGGACAACTAACTAGATGTGTCTGGACCTCTTATTTTGTCTCTAGCATTTTTTTGTCTTGTTTAGATATCTCCTGAACTAAAGTATAAGAAGTATAAGGTCTTTGAAGAAGGAGAATGTAATCATTTTATTTTACCTCAAGCACCCCGCCCCATCACAGCCCAGCTTAATATTTTGTTTTACAGCTGCTTTTTCTAGTTATTCTCTATTCATTCTCCAACACTGCTGCCTGTGAAGGTTGCATTTCTCTTATTACTCTTCCTTTCTCTTATCTCACAGAAACAGCTAGTCTTCCCTGTCCCCTCAGATATCTTTAGTCATCTAATTCCTGAACTACCAAAACCTCTTAACTTCTTCAATTCAGCCCCCACTCTTCTACTTGGACCCAAACACCATTGTTAAGTCATCTTAATTCATAATGTTTTGACCACATCACTTTCTATACCTTCTTTCCACGCTCAACTACATGATTAAAACTACCTTTGACTCCCCAAATGCCAAGATTCCTACCTAACCTCTCATCCCAAACCTTTCCCAAAACCCACTTTGTGTATGAAGCCATTTCAGAACCCACTGGTCAAGTGAAAATATCCATCCATCAAAAATTCTCAGAGTTCACTCACCTTTCTGCCTGCATCAAATCTATGTGAAAGAAAAACATCTCAATTGAGGTAAAAAGCCTATGAAAGAAATAGTGTTTGTAAGGGGTGTGAGGGTGTGTCGGAGGATGAGCGTATGTACAAACGTGTTTATGTACACAGATAGCATATACATATACATATACGCACACAATAAATATATTTTGCCCAAATTAGCACACACCCACAAGCTTAAAAACCAAATCTGCTAAATCTGACCCAAACCACAGTTACTGAGACCTATGGCTACTTCCTGCAAGCAGATGCATTACCTCTGTGACAAAGTCAATTGCGTGTTGCAAGGAAGATAGGTAAATACTGCTACAGGCAGCTAGGATTCTGCTTTTTTTAAAATTTAAATGTAAAAATTACTTATCACTTCAGGACATTGACCATGTTGTATAATTTCTGCACAATACCCAGAATATCCTAGAAACTAAAAAGTACTAAATTTACAACTTAAGCAGGAAAACAGAGGCTTACTTCACAGTGGTTTAATATGAACAGAGTTGAATATGACATTGTCTGACAGAAGAATGAACATTTTGCTGAATAAAAGCCCCGAGTCAGGATATATACACAGCAGAAATGGGGCCTCAGGCTCTCAGCACTTGTGCACAATGAAAGGAGGAATCTTTTTTTAAAAAAAGTCAATAACAGAGGATACAAATGAAAAAGGCAGCAACAACACCAACACTGGGAAGGTGGGAAAGGGAGCAGAGCCTCACTCTACGGGCTGCTCAGCCCCTGGCACAGGCCCGGCAGCTGAAGAGCTGATCTGTGTCAGGGAACTTCAACATTTAGATGGACTCCAAACCCCATATCAAAATCCAATCCTAATCTCTCCGATCAGGGTCTTGTCAGAATCAGTAATCCTTTCCCTCAAGACCCTATATAAAGAATTCCAGTCCTTCCATGATAGGGTGACTAAGCAAAGAGCCCCCACTTTTGACCTGACACCAGAGTTAACCTGCTCCCATCCCACCACTTGGGACAGATATCGGGCCCCAGCAAACAAACCACTACATCCCAGACAGAAGCCCAGGAAAGTCGCCAGCCTCAAGAAGCTGCCTCAGACTCTAAGTTTTAGGAAATCTATACCCAGCTGCTAAACCTAGCTCAGCTTCCGGGGAGAATGCTGGGGTTCCATGGGAAACAAGTGCAGGCAGTTCAATAACCCTGTGACCAAGCTGGGGAGGGCAGCGACAACTCTTGCCCCTAAGCCCCATCAATAGCTCAAAGTGCTTAGGAGAAGTCAGAGACTGTGTGGTTTGTTCATGTGTTTTCTGTCTTGTGGCAGCACTAAATGGGATGGGGGAAAGGGAGAATGGAAGGAAGAGAGTGGTGATGCCCTTCCCTACCACCGGGAGGTACCTAGAAAATGATCCACTCCCACCCTTCAGGGAGTTACCTGGCAGTGGTGAGTTTCCCCTAGCCCTCAAGCCTCCAAATCTGCAAAGCTAACCCATAAAAGTAGCAAGGGCTTGGGGAGGGAGAACTGCTGGCCCAGCCCATTCTGACTCACCTGCTGGTGAGCGAGAACAGGCAGCCAGAGCGGGGAGCCACAAAGGAAAGGGGCTAGGCAACAGGAGCTCCCCAACTGCCCTATGGCTTTCTTCTGACTCTGAAGCAGCCATGATGATGGGCCCAGAAAACCCACACACCTTGCTCCACACAACAGACTGCTTAGACTCTAGAATTACTGCCATGAAAAGCAACAAGGGAGACAACAACAAAAGAAACTCTTGAGAAACTGGGAACGGGCCTAGAGAAAACGAGAGCTTTTCAGTCTCTGCCACCTTCCCCACAAGGAAAAAAGTTCATGCAGGTAGGAAAGGCAGGGTCTTTCCCTGCTCAGTATTCCTGGTTAAACCTAAGAGTAAGAAAAATCCCCTGGACTTGCAGCATCAGTATGTACCCAAGTGCCCCACCAGCACAAGACCCGCCCCCCGCAAGGTTAGCCTTCTGGCATGGGTAAATGCCCAAGAAATTGCCTTCCAGTCCAATCCCCCCACCCACCCCCCAACCCCAAGCAAAGGGCATCTGCCTGTGGTTTCCCACCTCTCCTCAGAGGAGAGGATCCTAGCAGAGTGCCCATGGTATAGTCAGGTACCAAGGAACACAATGCCAGACAGTCTATCGGGCCAGGGGATGGAGAGCCAACTTCAGATCAAAGAGAGAGAGAGAGGCTTAGTGTAAAAACCAATGTCATTTCAGCAGGAAAGTAGAGGGCAAGTGGTGAGAGGGGCTCCTACTGGCGCACCTTCCCAGGGACGTAGTTCCTGTCAATTGCCTCCTCCTGCAGGAACATGTGTAGGCAGCGTTCGTTCTGAGCCAGTGGGTGCCCAGCAATTCTATAAAGAGACCAAGATGGTTATCAGTATTATCTGGGATAAGAGAGAATTCGCAGAGGGATAGGGCTGTGGATGTGGACAGGGGAAGAAGGGCAAAGTCAGCCCTGAAGTTCAAGCAAGTAGAGGACGGCAGCAGGGTACCACTTCAGCCCTAATATTGCAGAAGGGAAGGGGACAGAGGTGTAAGGTGGGGGAAATCCCTAGACACATCCAACATGCAGCGCTTTCTCAGGCCCTGAGGCACAAGATCGGAATTCTGCTCAAAGGAATGGAGTTTTACTGTCCAGTGAGCCCAGCACACAATCGGCACCACATCATATTACCCATTACAAAAGAGGAAAGAGACGAAACATATAGAAAGACCAAAATGGCAAAAGTAGCAAAAGGAATCCCCAGGAACTTGGCTTACTTGTTAATAAACTGTTCGAGGCCCTGCCTCCTTTCTTCAATAAAGGACTCCTCAAAGATCCCTTCGTCGCCTCGAAAAGGGAGCTGCCGCTTCAAGGCTTTCCCAGGCAGCGGTGGTACTACAATCTGTAGGCAGACGCAAAATATCAGTCACACGGGAGAGGACAGAGACGGAATAAGGTGGTAAAGCACTGTACACTTCATTTCCTATTAGGCATAGGGTCCATCCTATGCCATAGTTCAGCAACTTGCAAGAACTGAGGTCATAAGAACAGTCAGGGGGTGGCTCAGGTCAAAAATTAATCCAGCTCTGTTTCTGTGGGAGGACAGGTTTACCATCTCAAAAGAAAGGAAGTAAACTTCAAATATTCTTCACTTTCTTTGACAGTCCACTACCATCCAAAAATTTAGCTACACTTTCCATTTTTAGCACCTAAAGGAATTAAGTTGTATGACTTTTCTAGCCACTAAGTCAACTAATAGTTTTTCTTTACAATTTCTCCTGAACTTACCACTTTCAAGTTTCAAAGGGTATCACCCAGATCCAATATATTGGGATTTGGTAGACAGAGTGTGTTCACCCTCTCTGTTGCCTTCAAGATTTTATAAACCTATGCAGATCTCCTCTCTCAAGGATGCCACACAGGAAACAGGGCCATACCTTACTATCTCGCTCAAGCTCATTTTTTAGCCACTCGAAGTCACTGTAGCGCCGTCGTACACAGGACTCCTTCAGCTTGAAGATAGGTAGGTTTGTCTACAGGGAAGAAAGAATGTGAGAGAAGAGAGATGGTACGAAATGTCAGCCTGTGATGGCCACCTACCACAACCACTTGGACAGGTCTTAAGAAAGAAACAGCTCCTATGGACCATGTTCCTAGAACCCTTTCAAAGCACCACCGGGTGAAGACCAATCCTTACCACATCCAGCCTTGTCACAGGTGGTGATTAGAAGTCCCTTGCTGCTTAGAATTTATCCTATGAATAGACTTGAAGTTGTACATAAATATGTACGTACGAGGGTTTTCACTGAATTTTCTCATTTGTAATAATAATATATGTCCATCAACAGATAACTGGTTAAATAAATTATGATACACTTGTACAGTGGAATACAACTATGAAAAGAATGCGAAAGATATGTATGTCCCAGTATGGAAAGATATTAAGCATTAAAATCAAGGCACACAACAGTATATACAGCCTGCCTCTATTTGTTTTTAAAAGGGATATGTATACGTGTATATATTTATGAATTAAATATTTATGAAAAGATACTGATAACAATGATTGACTTTGGAGAATAAGACTAGACAACTGGAGTGGGTAGGTCACATTTTTCATTGTGCAATTTGAATTTATCATATGCATGCATTACATTTTCAGTTGAAAAGTGAATTTAAGTTCCCTGGAAAGAACAAGAGATAAGCACCTCCAAAGTATGCTTTCCTCTGCTTTTCCTGTCCAAATCCTCTCCATTCTACAAGCCCAGCTCAAGTCCCACTTCATCCAGGAAATCTGTCCTGACAACACCAGCTTAATTTATTGGTCTCCCTCTCCTCTGAACTCCTATAACACACAGACTTTGGTACTGCCTGACACACCACTGTTTTAAGCATTATGTTAGTCTTGCTACCTAACTAAATTATAATTTCATTGAAATCGGGAGCCATGACTACTGCTGCATCTCCCTAAATGTAGATTATGCAAGTTACTCAGTAAATACTCAATTGACTAATAGTGGCCCTATGTATCTGTTTACCCTCTCCTTATCCAGAAAGTGCAGCAGAAATAGCACTTACATTAAGTTGGCTTACCATAGCTTGCTCCCTGATATAAATCGGCTTATTCCCACATCTTAATCACTGAGAATTTTCCCAAGGCTCCAATGGCAACAGGAACCTCCAACAAACAAAAAGCCCTGATCCTCACTCCTATCTACAAGGTCTAAGTAGAAATGGCCAAACAAATGTATTAATACTATGTTTCCCACCAGTCAATTCAAATCCGTAGATGGAAAAAAAAGGAGCTAGTTTCTCTCCTTTCTCCACAGCTAACTCAGAGCAGGTAAAGAGCATTGGAGCTATGCTAGAGGTTCACACATTCCTCACTATGTCATGCTTTGTAGTCCTCAAGTCTGGAAACTGTCTTTTCAGGATCCAGCTCTAGGTATAGGGCATCAAAAGCCAAATAACTGGCCAACTTACATTAGTTACAACTCTACTCAGGATCAAGGTCCCAGGAATGTCAATGGGTTGAAGTGGAGTGGGATATACGTAAAGTAATATCTTATTACCGAAACTATTTTTTAGAAGAATAAATAAGAAAATGGAAACAGCAGTTTCTTCAGAAAGGGGAACCTCTGGAAGGCAGAGGGAGAGAGGGAGACTTCATTTTTACAGTACAGTTGGCACTTGAACAACACGGGTTTGAACCACATGGGTCCACTTATACACAGATTTTTTTCAATAACTATAGTATATCATTTTTTTACCTTTTGAATTTTGTACCATGTGCATGTATTACCTATTCACAATCAGCCATTATAGAGAACATTCTCAGAATCCTGCACAAAATATATATGTGTATCAAATCATCACATTCTACACCTCAAACCTACACAAAGTTATCTGTCAATTATATCTCAATAAAACTGGGAGTAAAAATAATCATTCAAGAAAAAAAGCCCTTCAGTATCATGAGATTCCAGGTTTCCACCAGAGTTCATGACAAATACTGTGATCCCCAAACAGTAGAACCTTAACCAGTAGGCCTTTACAGAAGCCAACAGAAGAATCTAAGAAAAGAAAAAAAGTGCTGAGTAGATTCTTCCAAGACACAGCGAAACCACCCACTGCCATTTTGTGAACTTCCTCCTTCGACTTACAAAAATGCTATTCTTTCCCCACCCCCACAGGATGGTGACAGTAACGGCCTTTCATCTCAGCACCTAGCCATCTAAGGAAGGGGATACTATGTACTAGGATACTCTCTCAGCTCCAACCTACAAATTATATGAGGGAGACACGATTGTGTAGTACAGCATATAGAGTCCTTTGGCTCTGATCAACACAAAATCAAGGGAAAGGGGAGAAAGAAGCAAAGTTCAAGTCCACAGGACAACTGACATTTGAAAAGTTCCATACATATCTTGTTAAGCCACCAGAATACCTCTCCAGACTCCTTATTTCTTGGGGTGGGTATTCCTTCCCTGAGCTATTATACAAAGAAACAAGTCAGTGCCATCTGCTTCTACCATACACAATGCTTAACTCCCAAAGCCCATTCTCCTGAGTCTCATGCTCCCTATAATGCCTACCGTGATCAGTCACTTAAATTAGCAATTTCAAACCAAATGATTTCACCAATTTTCCCCAAAACAGAGTTCAACAAAAATATTAAAAGCCTATATAGCCATATAAATTAACATAAATACAAATTAACTCAAACCCACAGAAGTAGGAACTGCCATCAACCCTCTCATCAATCACTATACAATTAGTAATTGTGGAAAAGACTGATGAAAATCTTAGTGGGTAAAAAAAAATCTTGCACACTAAAGTTTTGCAACTAAGCATTGCCGAAGAGACTGAAGTGTAGTGGAAAGAGTATGGTGGGCTTTGGAGTCAGACGGACCTGGGTTCAAATCTCAACCCTGCCACTTATTAGCTATGTGTACTTGGGCAAATTACTTAAACTGCATTCCTCCTCAGTTTTCTATCTGTAAAATGGTGTTTTGTAAGGACTTAGAAACTAAAACCTAGTTCAGTGCCTGGCACACAGTAGGCACTAGATGAACAGTTCCTGTTTTATTAGAATGCCTGAAGTAGAGAACAATTCCATTCATAATCCCTACAGCTCTTGGGTAATACATCAAGACAATGTCTCCAAGACCCCAAAGCAGAGAGTTCTTACACTGAACAAGTTATGCCCAGGATTCCTCAGGTAATTAAGTTCTCTGCCATTAACAGTTCCCAGCTTTTATCATATTTTGAGGGCTCTAACGTCCATTCTTCCCCAAAGAGATGATTTCAAACAGTTCTTATATAGACAAGTTTTTCTCATTTTTTTCTATTCACGTTTCTTTCTTCAGTTTGGACTTTGCCAAACTTGGAATTTGGAGATCATCGCTTCTTAATTAGGTTTCAAAGCCCAGGTGGGAGAGCACACTCTCTCATTCAATTCATTCATTCAAAAATAAAAGCACATACACTCTTTTAGGTCTTCAAATGCTGTTTGAGCAGCATGCTGTCCATAGAGAATATTCTGGCCCTCTAGTCTGAGAAGAAAACATAAGGAAAATTAGAAAATGGCTCTCAAAACTTTTTTGCCTGTAACCACTTCAATGGGGCCAAAGACACTGCAAACCATGTACTCTGCACATTCCATCCTTGCATCGTGGACTAAGAACTAGAGAATAAAGTCCTCTGTAGTGCACACTGGAAGAAACCACTCCTGGGGCAGTCCTGAAATGTCATATATTAAAGTTAACTACAGACTAGGGACTAATATAATGAATCCAAAAGGTTAATCTAGGGCAGAAAGGGCAAATGGCCATTCATATACAGAAATGCCAAATGAGAGCCAGTAAATATTGAAATAAATATTCTGGATACTTCAAATCTAAAGGGTCAGCCCAGGATGAGGGCAGCGACTGACAATCCGCCAATCCGAGTGCAAGGTCAGGTTTTCCAGTGAGCATGTAGTACCTGAGAAAACTTAAGCATTAAACACTTCTCTCCTTCAGATGTTAATTCTACACAAGTCTGGGAAGCACTCAGTCTCAAGGAGACTCCCCTTCATATTTCTGCTCCACCAAGCCCACTGTCCTGTCTCCCGCTCCTGGAATCTCTCTTCCCTTTAATCTAGGCTTTGCTCAACTCCATCATCCACGGAGACCTCATTAAGAAGAAGCTCCTCTGGGCCTTCCTGTCCCCCTTCTTCAGACTGACTTCCCACAACCTAGTTTAGTTATGGGACCCCGCAGCATATCGCCTTGGCTCTCCATCCCCCGGCCCTCTTCCACTCCTCCTTCCCTCCTTCTGTCGCTACAGTCCTGATTCCTATTTCCTGTAATTCCTCACTCCAATCCTCTCCATCCTTCCCCACCGTCTCCAGCCATGCTTCACTTCTTGCTCATGGGTACTTGTTTTCCCTCACGCCGGTCCAATGTCCCCCCTCAGGAGTTTTCTGTATCCTCGGGCCACAACCGAGTGGGCAGACCTCTCTGCAAACCTATTAAGCCCCTAACCCCCAAATGACCCCTCCAGCGTCTTCTCCACCGTTGGCCGTCCCTATGGCAGCCTCACCCCCCGCCCACCCCCGCCCTCCCCGCCCCGCCGCCCGGTCCTCCCTCAGCTGTCTCCCTCACCCCGTGACTCACCCGCATGCGAACCTCATAGGTGGTGAAGCGCGCGCGGCCCACGCCCACCGTCTGTGGGTTAAAGATGTCGATCTCCAGGAAGTTACTTGGCGGCCCGTAAGCGTCAGTCAGGTCCTGCGGCTTCGAGTTAAGGCGCCGAGTGTCAGCTACTGCCGTGTCCGACATCTTTCCGAAGGAGAGACCGGGACCGGGGAAGGGGGGATGGGGGACAGAGGCCGAAGGCAGAAGCGCGCACGGCCCCTCCCGCTTGCAAAATAACCAGCCAACCCACAGAGTACGGCGCCGCGCACGCGCGCCCACGCACGCACGCACGCACGCGCACGCCGCCGCGACCCGGGGCCCGGCACCCTGAATAGCGGCGAAGCGGACGGCTGGAAGTCCTGTACCGAGGAGGCGTCATTCAGACTTCCGGGCAGTGTTTGTGGCCGCCCCGGAACCTGCGTCTTCAAAACGCACCCCCAGTATCCTAGGAAGCACTACAGGGGAGATCCGCCAATCGCTGCTCCTCAAGCCAAGAAATTGTCTTATACTGTGCATCAATCAGCAGTGAGCACTGCCCCGCGAGCTAGGATCGTACAGTGATAGGCCGAAGCCCCGTGACCTGAATTAGTCCTGGTTTTGCGCGAAAATAGAAGGGTGGTTTCCCGATGGTGGGGTTTCAGCAATGGTACTAAGAACCTAAAACGCAGCCCGGCCACTTGTGCCACTAATAGTTTCAATTCATTTCACACACAATTGAGCACTCAGTGAGCGCTACTTATGGTGCCAGGAAAGCAGCGAGGATGGGGTATACAAAGATGATTTCTCATTCTCACTTTTCAGGAAAATTTGGGCATATCTTCATCCTCCACTTGTCGCCACATAAAAGCTAATTTCAGGTGTACTCGGATATTACATTTCTCAGCAAACTGAGGGCATTTATTTCAACACCTTCTATCGCTACTCTGCGAAACTCCAAATTTGGCGCTGCTCTGAGGTTGCTTACAGCCCATAATGGAGATAGAATATGTGTCTACATGAGAATATCTATAGAAATACTAATATTTGTATGACTAATTTACACATGGCGCACATGAAGAGGGTAGTGCCCACAGTAAAGGTGGTGATTTTAGGTCATCCTTTCTCCTCCTTGCACCAGCCCTCTTCTGCTCAAAAAAAAATTTCCCATATCATTGATGCCTGAAATTCTTTCAACGGAGTACAAGGCCCTATAATTTCACAGTTAAGTTATTTAAGTCAATTTAAGTGATATCTCCTAAGCAACTACTTATGCGTCAGGCACCATGCTAAACACTAAAGACCTAGAGTTCAATAAGAGAGTCCCCGCCCTCAAGGAGTTAGCATTCTAGAAAAGGAGACGAGTAAATAAAATTAATATAATGTGACAAATACAAAATAAGTGAATATTCCAAGCAACACATAGGACATGAGTAACTGGAGGAATTAAGGAAGGCTTCCTGGAGGAGGAAACATCTGAGTTGGACAGACATGAAAAGACAAACAGGAATGGAAATGGGGAAAGGTAATTTCTTGCAGAGGGAATAGCATATGCAAAGTCATCCAGATAAGAAACAGCATGATATTTGTAGGCAATTATCACCAATTCAGGTTGTGTAGTGGAAGTGCTTAGAGAGGTAGCCTGGCTGGGGATGGGCAGATGAGGATGATCCTTCTATATTAAGCAAAGGATCTTTGGTTTTATGATGCAGACAATAAGAAGCCACTGAAGGATCTTCAACACACACACACACACACACACACACACACACACACACAAAGACATGATCAGATTCGTGTTTTAGAAGGATTATTTTGCAGGCAACATGGAAGATGTATCTGAGTTGAGTGTGACCAATTATGAGTATCTATTGATACAGTAGTACTTGGAATCAGATGATGGTGGTGGGAATGGAGAAAAGGGAAGAGAGAAGGCTGAGACTGAGGAAATAAAATGACAGGAGTTGTATCTGATAGATACGGTGGTAGTATAGTATAGGGCTTAAATGTGTGAGCTATGGACTTAGGCTGCCTGGGCTTAGATCATTGCTTCCTAGCTGTATAACCTTGAGCATGTTATCCAACAAGTTTTCCTCCTCTGTAAAATGGAAATAAGACTAAAAGCTACCCCTGGGGCTTTTGTGAGAATTCAATGAAATAAAATATGTGCAAATAGTAAGTCCCCAGTAACTATTAGCTATTATTACTATTTGACGGGAGAGAGAGAAAATAGATAAAATGACTCCTAGGTTTCTGAGGTAGGTAACTGTGTGGATTGCTGGTACCACCAATCGAAATTGGAATTACAGAAAGAAGAGTGAGCTTGGGAGGGAAGACAGTGAGTTCAATTTAGATAAATCTGGGGTGTCTGTAGGACATCCAAATGTCCAAGAGGCAGCTGGAAATACTGGCCTGGAGCTCGAGGGTGTGACTAGAATTAGAGATTTGGGAATTATTAGCATACAGTGTAGAAAGAAAAATGTGAAGAGGCAAGGACAGAATATTTAAAAATTGATGAAGGCATGCAATGTTGATGAGACTGTAAATCTGTACAATCTTTCTGGGAGGCTAATTGGCAGTATGTATTAAAAAAAAAACCCTTTGACCTCAGGAAGCTTGTAATACTGGTTGTCTCTGGAGAGCAGAACTGGAGAACAGGAGTCAGGGACAGCAGGGAGAGTTGTTTTTCATTTTCATTTCATTTATGTTTAAGTGCTTTTGTATTGTAAAAATATTTTAAGTGGGAATTCCCTGGCGGTCCAGTGGTTAGGACTCAACTCTTTCACTGCCGGGGCCCGGGTTCAATCCCTGATGTGGGGAACTGAGATCCTGCAATCCATGGGGCGCCGCCAAAAAAAAAATTAATGTTATTTATCAAAACTTTTGGCTCAAAATTTTCACCTCAATCATAAAACTCAGTGTCTTGTGTAAATGGCCAAATTCAGGGTTCTCCTATGTATCCATGTAAAATAATGTTCTTATATTCCTTGATATGGAATGATGCCCACGAAAAAAGTGAAAAAAAGCTGGTAAAAATTACTGTAGACCATGGCGGTCAGCAAGAACAAGCGCCTTACAAAAGGCAGCAAAAAAGGAGCCAAGAAGAAAGTACCATGATTGAAGCGCACGTTGACGTCAAGACTACCGATGGTTATTTGCTTCATCTATTCTGTGTGGGTTTTACTAAAAAACGCAACAAGCAGATTCAGAAGACCTCTTATGCCCAGCACCAGCAGGTCCACCAAATTCGGAAGAAGATGATGGAAATCATGACCCAAGAGGTGCAGACAAGTGACTTGAAAGAGGTGGTCAATAAATTGATTCCAGACGCACTGGAAAAGACATAGAAAAGACTTGCCAATCTATTTATCTGCTCCATGGTGTCTTTGTTAGAAAAGTAAAAATGCTGAACAAGCCCCAGTTTGAATTGGGAAAACTCATGGAGCAACATGGTGAAGGTAGTAGTTCTGGGACTTCCCTGGTGGCACAGTGGTTAAGAATCTGCCTGCCAATGCAGGGGACACGGGTTCAATCCCTGGTCCGGGAAGATTCCACATGCCGCGGAGCAACTAAGCCCGTGCTCCACAACTACTGAGCCTGCTCTCTAGGGCCCGCATGTGGCAACTACTGAGCCCACGTGCCTAGAGCCCGTGCTCCACAATGAAGAGTAGCCCCCCACTCTCCGCAACTAGAGAAAGCCCGCGCGCAGCAACAAAGACCCAACACAGCCAAAAATAAATAAATTAATAAATAAGTTAATTAATTAATTTTAAAAAGGGGAAAAATATAGTAGTTCTGGAAAAGCTACTGGGGATGAGACAGGTGCTAAAGTTGAATGAGTTGATGGATATTAGCTGCCAGTCCAAGAATCTGTTTAAAATTCAGACTTTTAATGGTGACAAATAAAAGATCTTATTTGTGAAAAAAATATTGTAATATGATACCATTTGTATTACTGTATATGATATACATAATAATTTTTAAAGACTAGAAGGATATAAATGAAAATGTTAGTGGTAGTTACCTCTGTGTGGTGGTGGGGTTTCAGTTTTATGTTTTCATTTATAATTTCCTAAAGGACCTGATTTTTAACAATAAACATGTATCTTTTTTTAACCAGAAAAAATAAAACTATTTCCATCCCGGAAAAAAATTAAAGGACAGGCACAGGAAGAGAAGCTTGTGAAGGAAACCCAGGAAGGAATTTTCGGAGAGGTAGTAAGAGAACCAGGAGACAATAGTGATCTGAAGGAGAGAGATAAAAAATGTTTCCAAAAGGAAAGTAGGAGGTTAACAGTGTTTAATACAGTAGAATGGTCAAATAAAACCTGGGAAATGTACACTCAATTTGACAATTACCTAAAGGCGAGAGGTTTGGTAGAGCACTGGGAGTAGAACCCAGATTGCAGCAGATTAAGAATTGAATTAAGAGGTGAAGTGGAAACATTTAGTACAGACTATTCTTTAAAGAAGCTTGCCCAAGATTTGAGGAATGTGGTAGCTAGAGAGCAATGCATTGACAAAGAAGGATTTGTTTGTTTGTTTGTTTGTTTAAAGAGAAAGGAGGCTTGAATATGTTTAACGACTGGTGTGGGGGGGAATAATTTCATAGAAAGAGAGAAGTTGAATATACAGGTAAGTAATAGGAAAAGGCTTAAAATCAAATAGCCCTTGGAGAATTGCGAAAGTTAAATTCACAATGAGGTGTAAATACACGGTCTTTTTTTTTTTTTTAAGAGAAAGATTTGATAGGGTGGAGAGGAGAGTAGCTGGGTACTGGGCTAATTAAATCTTTTGCAGTAATAATGCAATTGACAGCTGTTATCAGCTGGCTCCCATACACACACACACACACACACACACACACACACACACACACACACAGAATAGAATAGCCAAAGCAAATCTCTTGGCAAACAGGTGACATCAGAGCATGATGTGAGAGCAATGCGCATTTTCCTCTCACTGGGTTTCTTTGACTATGTTCATTCTTTGCCAAAAGGAGTCCAGAGTTGGGAGGGGAATGAGAGAGAGAGATTTAGGATCCTCAAATTGGAAGGAATCTCATTAGTTCATCCTCCTGCCCACAGGCAATACTGGACCTTAATCAAACATACATCTATCCATCTTTCTGCCTTTAAATTTTTCCCAAAGGAGATTGCACAATATCCGAATCAGTCATACGCAATCATACTGACAAGAACGTCCTTCTAGTTTCTATTCAGACTGTCCTGAGGAATTGGCAAATCAAGAGCCCCTATAATTTGGGGTGTTTGTGTTCTTGGGAGCAGGGGTCTGGAACTGCAGGGAGGGAGTAGGGGGAGGGTCTGAGTGTAAAAGAGGTGGTGCAGAGAGGAAATCCAGAGAGCAGGGCTCATGACATACAGTCTACTCCAGGGAATGTTGATCCAGAGTTTACCTGCCTTTCTATGGAGCCCCGCTCTCTTTCTGCACACATCCATCCAACTGCCTACTACTAGTAGTGACTTCTCCCCTTGAAGTTCATTTAACCCTAATTTCACCTGGCGCCTCCCTAGGGATCGTCTCTACTTTAACTAAATCCCTTCTGAAAGTTGGATGAAATGTTGATGAAACATTTCCAATGTTGATGAAAAGTCCTTTAAATACTCAACTTGTCTACTTAAGTTGGTGACTGTATTTACTAAAGTATCTCTCGATCGCCTAGGGGTGAGGGCAATCTGAGGAAAAGTGGTGTGGCCTAAGCGTGTGAGTATCTATGCATGTTTATCAGGTGTTGCTAAAGACCTAACCCTTTAGCTGACAAGAGTTTGGCCTCCAGCTTCCATACAGGTGTTTGTTAATTATATCATGAATCACTTAGCGACAATAAGACCTGGAAAGATGATAATGTTGCAATTAGCCAGCTTTCTTCCCTTAATAAAAGCTAACATTTATTGAACACTTACTATCTGCCAGGCACTCTTTTAATCACTTTATGTATTTTAACTCAGTTAATCCTCAGAACAATCCTATGACACAGGTGCTATTTTTTTTAAATTATTTATTTATTTATGGCTGTGTTGGGTCTTCGTTTCTCTGCAAGGGCTTTCTCTAGTTGCGGCAAGTGGGGACCACTCTTCATCGCGGTGCGCGGGCCTCTCACTATCGCGGCCTCTCTTGTTGCAGAGCACAGGCTCCAGACGCGCAGGCTCAGTAATTGTGGCTCACGGGCTTAGTTGCTCCGCGGCATGTGGGATCTTCCCAGACCAGGGCTCGAACCCGTGTCCCCTGCATTGGCAGGTAGATTCTCAACCACTGCACCACCAGGGAAGCCCCACAGGTGCTATTTTTATAGCTGCATTTTACTAATGAGGCACAGACAGATTAAGCAATTTGCCCAAAATCACACAGCTAATAAGTGGTAAAGTCAGGATTTGAACCCAGCCAGTCTGGTTTTGGAGCCCAGGTTTTCAACCTACCTCCCAGAGAAGATACTTTTAGCTCATACAGGGCTAAAAAAGAGTCATCATAAAGGGAGTAAGATGGAAAAAGAATTAGGAAAGGAAAAAGGAGATAAATAAAGACCAAAAAAAATTGTTTGAGGGGTAGAATGTCACTAACAACAGCTTAGTAACATTCTGGTGTAAGTTGCCTGCTCCTGCCTAGATGTTCTTCATCTGGCCTTTAATCTGAAACTTTTTGTATTGAATTCTATCTTCTTAATACCTATGATAACTTCAAGCCTATTTAATTTCTGCCCATCCTTCAAAGCCCAGTGCAGGTCCCACCTCCTCCATAAAGCCTCCATATTCATCCAGTCTACAGTAATCTGTACTTTTGAAATTTTTTACAGACTTCTTGTCTGTAGTGTTCATTTGGCTCTGACTCGCATTTTTAATTAGCCTTGTGTACATTTATGTCTCATCTTACCAACCATACCGTAAACTCCCTAAGGGAAGAGACTATGACTTTTATTTCTCTTGCATCGTGTATCCTGCATAATGCCTAGCATGGTGTATTGCAAATAATAGGCACTCAGCAAATATTTGTCGGTTGACTAATTGATTGGGAAAGGTCAGAGACTACATCAAATCTTGGTTAACCCCTGAATCATTAGTGAAGAACTATGCACTCAATGTGTACTCAATAAACATTAATGATGATTACAAAATCATTCAAAGAGTTTTTATAGAGCTTCTACAGTGTGTAGAGAATGGTGTGTGGGGATAGAAATTAAATAGAGGACACAGCTTCTACCTTTGAATACCTTAGCTTAGTTTTCTCTTACTACTTCAATGCACACTATCTCCTTTCTCTGAATTCCTGCTGCATTTGAAGTCAGGACTAGCTATCACTCAGTTGTTGTCTCCCCCGATTCAATTGCAAGCTCCGTGAAGGAAATGGATAACACTGTGCTGGGACCAAAATGGAATCACAGAATTAGAAAGGACTTTAGAGATTTCCCTATTGTCAAACTTCCCACCCAACGCAAAAATCCCTTTTGTAACAGCCCTGATTCAGCTCTTATTTAATTACACACTTCCAGTATCAAGAATTAATCAATATAGGAAGCACAGGAGGAAGAATAGGTTCAGGAGCTACATAATGAGTTGGATTCTGACTATGTGCAGTTTACTGTGATTGTTAGACAACCAAGTGGAAACAAAGAGCTGAAATTCAAGTCTCGATCTCAGGAGAGATGTCAGGACTGAAGATAGAGACTTGGAGTCTTGGGTATGGAAGTAGTAGTTGAAACACTAAGATTAAGACTGCTAAGGACAAGAGAACAAAGCAACCAAGGACAAAATCTCCGAGAATTCCTCTACTTGGAAAATGAGAGGAGAAATCAATGAGGTGAGAGAACTGGAAGATGAAGAGAGTTTTAAGGAGAGACTGGTCACCAGAGTCAATGGAGGATGGATCAATGAAGTTAGAAAGGATAAGACTGAGATAAGGTTATTTGATCTGGTGATTAAGAAGCCAGACATTTGATGACCTTGAAGAGAGAGGTCTCAGTGAAGTAGGGTCTATTTTGACTTACTCTTGTTACCTATAATGCCTAGTTCAATGCCTGGTTCAATACATATTTGTTGAATAACTGAATAAATGGTTGCAAGAACTGTAGTTCCTGCTAAAAACAGGAGGTGATGGGGAAAAGTAAACACGTTAGACTTTCTTTTTCTCTGAAGCAAGAGGAGAATATGGGTAATAATATAGAGAAATGTTAAGGTGAAAAAGAAAGGGGCAATGATTTTCCCCCCAAAATGTGAAGTAAGCTCATCTGAGATTCTTTCACAGGTTTGATGGAATAAACTCTCAACTGGTAACAACTATAAACTCTGGACAAAATACACAAAATACACACACACACACACACACACACACACACACAAACACCTGAAAGCTCCCGAGAGTAAACAAAAGTAGGCAGATATTGGATGGAGGTTGGAACTTAGAAGAAGGGAACAGCAGGGGCCAGGATTCCCATTTTTATGGATTTAGCCTGAGGGCAGGCTGTAGTCATCAGCCACATCGCTAAAACTACAACAGGAAACCCTCATCTTTCTAGCCTAAAGAACCAGAGGACAGGATCTGGGGAAACGACAGTCTCTAGAAAATGAGGGGATATATCAGAAAGAGATCCTGAGGAGGAGCCCTGAATTATCTGTATAAATTCCTCCCAAGACTTATCCTAAACCATGCATGCACAGGGTGGACTGAAAACAACTTTCATCTAAGACTAAAAGAATGGAACTGAGATTTGAGCTGCCACCCACCACAGGCAAGGCAGGGTTTTTAGTTTGAATCTAACCAAGTTAATTGCCTGCTGAAACAAATGCATCCTCACTCTTCAGAGAAGTATAACAGTATCCAGAGACTCCACAAGATAGCATTCACAATGTCCAGTAAACCCTCTAAAATTGCTCACTATATGAAGAATCAGGGAAATGTGGCCCATTCTCAAGGGAAAGACAATTAATGGAGGCCAACCCTGAGATGATGATGCTCAATGAGGAGAGGAAAAATGCCCTGGTAATGAATGAAGAGATAGGAAACTTCAGCAGAGAAATAGAAAATATAAAAAGGAACTAAATGGAAATTCTAAAACTGAAACAACACAATATCTGAAATTTAAAAAATTAACTAGATGCACTCAATAGCAGAATGAAACAACAGAGGAAAGAGTAAGTGAACTTGAAGGTACAGCAATAAAAACTATCCGATCTGAAGAAGAGAGTTGGTTGAAAAAAAATGAACAGAGCCTTATAGACCCATGAGAGAACATCAGTGGTCTAAAATATGTGTGATTAGCATCCCTGAAGGAGAGAAAAGAGAGAATGGGGCCAGAAACAGTATTGGAAGAAATAATGGTTGAACACTTCCCAAATTTGGTGAAGGACATATATTTACAGATTCAAGCTCAGCAAAGCCCAAACAGGATAAATATGGAGAAAATTGCACCTATGTGTATCATAGTCAAAATGCTGAGAACCAAAGGTCAAGAGAAAATCTCGAAAGCAGCCAGAGAAAAACAGCACATTACATATAATGATTCAAATAACAATGGACTTCTCCTCAGAATCTATGGATGCTAGAAGACAGTAGAAAAACGTCTTTAAATTACTGGGGGAAAAAAATCACTGTCGACCCAGAATTCTATGTTCAGTAAAAATATTCTTCAATAACAAAGGTAAAATAAAGACTCTCTTCAGATAAAGAGAGCCTCTCTCATGCTTATAAGCCTTTATTCTTGCTGTTCCCTATGTCTGGAACACACAGTCTCTCCTCTAGTCCCCTCCCTATCTTCAGCCTGCTAACTCCTACTCATCCTTCACAACTAAGCTTAAATGCCACTTCCTCCAGGAAGCCTTCCTGATCCCCCAAGTCCAAGTTAGGTGTCCCTCACTAATACATCAATAGCCCCCCACATTTCTCCAATCTTAGTATTTATCCTGCTGTATGTAATTACATGAGTTGATTGTCTGTGACCTTCACTAGACTATATGTTCCATTAGGGCATGCACCATGTTTTCCTTATTGGTGTATTTACAGTGCATGCAATAAGCACTCAATTAGTGTTATTGAATAAAGAAAAGAAAGTCTGATTCCAAAGTATTGCTTCCTTTCTACTATGCCAGGCTGTCATCATCGAGAGGGAGGTCCTGACACTACTATAAGATTGACTACTATTATACTCTCTTAAACTTTATGGAGAAATCTACTGTGCTTTGAAAAACTGAAGCTTTCATTGAACTATCATTTTCCTGTGATCTCATGGGCAATTACTGTTTGGAGACTATTCATATGTGCTTAACATAGATCCTTGGTAATCAATGCTTGTGAAAATCCTCCTTCAATACCACTTCAAGATAAATGACGAGTAACGTGGAAATGATTAAACTATGGTGCATCCAACTTATAGAATATTATGTAGGCACTAAAATTATATTTATAAACCTGTGTAATCATTTGAAAACACACTTATATGTTAAGTGGGAAAAAGACAAAACCAAAAATACAAAATTGTATGTATAGTGTGATTACATTGTTTTTGTAAAAAAAAAAAAAAAAAACTATGTGGAAGGGAAAAATAATGCTGGAAAGAAATATAGCCAAATTATTAGCTGTGGTTTTCACTGGGTGATGGAACTATAGTTACTTTAAACAATTCTTTTCTGTATTTCACAATTTTTCTTTAATAAACACATGATTTAAACAGCATTATTCCTATAGTGAGTGTGGGGGGACTTTCTTTTTTAAAAAGTTTAAAATAGAAAGTCTAAGGGTAGGTAGAGGTCCCCTGATACACCAGACGACAATCACAAGTACAACAGGACTGTGTTTAAGTCTCCTTTCTCTTTAACTTGTACCTTTAATGGCCTGATACCACTCATAGATTAACTAAGTGCATGACCTTGTTGAAGGGTGCTATAAGACTGGCCTCAGGAAAAGAAGAAAGGGGATCAGCAGTGGAAACTGCCAGAGGCAGAAGGAGAAAGAGACTAAGCAAAGAGATCAGAGAAAGTAAACATAAAAGAACAGGAAACGGGAGGGGGAGGGAAAGACAAGAGGATAGGTATATGTATATGCATACTTTCATACATTGGCACCCGCATGAAAAAGAGGAGCTGGTCATGGATTTTTATTACAGGCATAGCTAGCATATTTTTCATGTTATTTTATTATTATCTGTATTAAGAGTATGTGTGTTTGTGCCTCGTGCCTCACTATTCCCCAGGGGCACACTATGTATTTCTTCAGCCCACATGTGCTGTCATATCTGCCTGATGTTGCCAGGGAAGATCAACTGGACACTAGGTCTGGACATTCTGGAGCCTACTCTGGGAGCAAATTGCATAACCACGTGCCTATCTACGTGAGCTATAGATTTAGCAGACTATGTGGGACAGTCGGGAACATTCTGGGTGATAAAGGAGATCTGGATGGGGATTCGGGAAGTCCCAGAGGCATTTATGGAAAACAAGAAAGTAGATTAGTTCTCTCCGGGTCTAAACCCATTTATGACAAACAACTCGACAGCTCATAGCCAAGATTGTTTTTGTAAGATATTCATATTATTCTGTTGACTTTGTATATTACTTCCGTCATCCTTGAAACTTTCACTGGGCTAGTGGGATGGTTGATGGCGGGGGGGGGGGGGTTCAATTATTAAATGTCATGCGAGAGTGTTGGAATTAGAAATTAATTTCTACGTGGTTTGGTTTGAGTATAGTCATTTCCCAGAAAGGATTTCTAGCAACCTTGTCTTTTCTGTATGATAATCCATCTTTTAACCCACCTGGAAATCAGGAACAAGGAGACTTGAAAGTAGGACATGTAAAGGGACCAACACAAGATCTTAGCATCATTCATTGACCTTTAGAGGGTGGATGCAATTGTCTTAGAGCTCCTGATGATATAATTTGTAAGGTAAAAAACTGTGGCTTCCATTACCATACGCTAGAGTCTTGCACCATCCAATACAGTAGCCACTAGCCACATGTGACCAAATTTAAATTAAATTAAAACTTCAGCTCCTCAGTTGCCTGGCCACATTTCAAATGCTGAATAAGCACATGTGGCTAATGGCTACTGTATTGAACAGAGCAGATATAGAATATTTCCATCATCATAGAAGTTTCCATTGGACAGCACTGTGAACCTAGACTCGCAGGATGGTGATCTGAGGACCAGGCATCTCTGCATCTGCACGTAAAGTGACTTTTTAAAAAAATTTTTATTGGGGTATAGTTGATTTACAATGTTGTGCTAGTTTCAGGTGTACAGCAAAGTGAATCTGTTATACACATAATATATCCACTCTTTTTTAGATTCTTTTCCCATATAGGCCATTACAGAGTACTGAGTAGAGTTCCCTGTGCTGTACAGTAGGTCCTTATTAGTTATCTATTTTATGTATAGTAGTGTATATGTGTCAGTTCCAACCTTCCAATTTATCCTTCCCCCCTTACCCCCTGGTAACCATAAGTTTATTTTCTACATCTGCAACTCTATTTCTGTTTTGTAGATAAATTCATTTGTAGCCTTTTTTTAGATTTCACACATAAGTGATATCATATATTTGTCTTTCTCGGTCTGATTTACTTCACTCAGTATGACAATCTCTAGGTCCATCCATGTTGCTGCAAATGGCATTATTTCATTCTTTTTTATGGCTGAGTAATATTCCATTGTACATATGTACCACATCTTCTTTATCCATTCCTCTGTTGATGGACGTTTAGGTTGCTTCCATGTCCTGGCTATTGTAAATAGTGCTGCAATGAACATTGGGGTGCATGTATCTTTTCGAATTATGGTTTTCTCTGGGTATATGCCCAGGATTGGGATTGCTGGATCATATGGTAGCTCTATTTGCAGTTTTTAAAGGAACCTCCGTGCTGTTCTCCATAGTGGCTGTACCAGTTTACATTTCCACCAACAGTGTAGGAGGGTTCCTAAAGTGACTTATTTTTTTTCTTACTTCAGGTTGTCTCTTTGCATCAATGTGCTCAGAGTGACACCAGGGAAACTAAGGCAGTTTAGCAGACCTAGTAACCCTCTTGCCACACACACGCACACACACACACACACACACACACACACACACACACACAGATAAGAATTCTCCCTTGGGGAATGGCTAAATAAAATGTGACATATTCGTTAAATGGAATACAATACAGCCGTTACAGGGAATGAGCTAGAGGTATCAATAAGGAGAGATCTCAAAAACATTTTTGTGTGAAAAAAGCCAGTTGCTGAATGTAATCATTTATTGCACACAAAACAATACTACACTTTTCCTATGTAAGAGTATTTTTTTAAAAGGTCTGGAAGAGTACATATCAAACTAACGACAGTGCTAACTTCAAGGAGGGAGGAAAGGTGAATGGGATAAGGGACCAAAGGGATTTTTTTTTTTTTAAAGGGATTTTTAGATTTTTCTGTAATGTTCTAAAATTTTAAAGAAAAATCTATTCATGTATTACTTGTGTAACTACAATTATTAAAACAGGACACAAATTTATATGCATAACGTGAATATATATATGTAAAAATATGGTGGTGAAAAAAATAAGGGAAGTATACAAAATCCTAACGATAGTTGTGTTAAGATGGTGGCTTGTGGGTAATTATTTTATTTTATTTCTCTATTTTTAAAAAGTTTTTTTGGGACTTCCCTGGTGGCGCAGTGGTTGAGAGTCCGCCTGCCAATGCAGGGGACACGGGTTCGAGCCCTGATCCGGGAAGATTCCACATGCCGCGGAGCAACTAAGCCCGTGTGCCACGACTACTGAGCCTGTGCTCTAGAGCCCACGAGCCGCAACTACTGAGCCCACGTGCCACAACTACTGAAGCCCGTGCGCCTAGAGCCCGTGCTCCGCAACAAGAGAAGCCATGACAATGAGAAGCCCACGCACTACAACGAAGAGTAGCCCCCGCTCGCCACAAGTAGAGAAAGCCCGCGTGCAGCAACAAAGACCCAACACAGCCACAAAATAAATAAATTAATTAATTTTAAAAAAAAAGTTTTTTTGTTTTATGGCTGTAATGTTAATACAATAAAAATTCTTAAATAAAAAATGAATCCACCTTTATGCTGCTGACATAGTATTATCACACATTAGATGTAGTTCTGAAGAGGCAATGGGCTCTGGTATACAATTAGTGCCAGAAATAACAGCTCAACCTCACTTATGTAAAAAATTTCAATTGTCCTTGGTGACAGTCTCCAAGATTCAATTGGTCAATATAAAACCCCATTCTGCAGCGAATTCATACTGGCAGACACACTGGGACCCTACAGTTCCTAAAAACAGAGGGTCCATTGGAATATTTACGAGAATTCCCTTCTTATGCCCAGGACACCTGACTGGTTATGGGCCTTGAAAATTGTTCAGATCAAAAATGCCTCCTCTGGGGACTTCCCTGGCGGTCCAGTGGTTACGACTCCACACTTCCAGTGCAGGGGGTTCGGGTTTGATCCCTGGTCGGGGAACTAAGATCCCACATGCCGTGCGGCACGGCCAAGGGGGTAAAAAAAAAACCCTCCTCTGTGGTGTGGAACTCAGTTCCAAAAGCTGTTTCCTAAGAAAAATCTGGCTTCACCTGCACCCTACCTCCATGCGGATGCGAGGTCAGCTTCCACGCAGGCAACAACACTGGTCAAGCTTCTCAACTTTCAAGCCAGAATGTTAACCCTGTCACCCAACCACCTGTTCATCTGGCTTCCAAAACATATGGATCCTGCCTCAGTCAACAACAGAGCATACCAACTCTTCTGGGCTTCATCGGAGAATAAATGTAGTCAGCCTCTGAGGTCCTGTCAAAAGCCTGGTTGTGAGAAGAGATATTTATGGAATATATTATAAGGGACATTCTATCCATCCACTCCTTTAGGTGGCATTTTAAGTTGTGTCCTCAGATCAAGTTAGAGCACCAGAAGGTTACATGCCTGAACCATATTAGCTCGGCCCCTGCAGAAATGCTTTAATGTTATACCCTTGGCTTTTAGCCAGGGCAGTTACAAGAAAGTAATATGAAAATCTCTTCTGTGTGCATCATAAAACTGTTACTGAGGACATTGTCCCTTATGGTAAATCCCACATGAGAAATTTCTTATGGAATTTAGTGTCAGCGATGAACCATTATGTAGCTGTTAAAAATTGTAATTCTGGAAGACTAAATATGAAAACGTGTTTATGATATGTTCATTGAAAAAAAAACAACACAGGATGGTACATAGAGTCTAATTGCAGCCATGCAAAGTTATTTGTGTCTGTGGACAAGGACGGAAAGCTATAGGCAAAGATGAAAATTGCATGAGGGCGATGGGATTACAAATCTTTTATTTTTTTCAAAAAATTTTGTTTGCTGTAGCCCTGTCTTTTCAAGTGAGGGAAAAAAGAATTTAGTGACGAAAATCTCTATCTCTCTTGAGGAATTGCCACGTGTCTTTCTTTCTGATAAGAATTGTGTAATTTACTGTGTTTTCCCCGTTCCCCTGGGCGGCCCAGAAGATTAATTTAATGTTCAGTCATCGCACATTAGCTGCTTTTTCCTCTACATGCCTCTGATGTTCTACTTCTATAATCTGATGACATTTGTACTGGTTTTCTTTTTTCTGGTAAAGTGCCTCAAATCCCTTATAGAAAGAGCAAAACATAAAGCATTTCCCACATTTTAAAAGTTATACACAAAGAAAATTGGAAAAATATAAGAAAGTAAAAAGAAAAAATAACCACTGTTAACACTTTTGGGCATTTCTTCCTATTTTTTCTCGATGTATTTTAAACAAAATTATGAGCATATAGCATATAAAGCATCACATCTAGCTCTTCTCATGTAATTTTAAAATACAAGCATCTTTTTGTGTATTGGAAGCTCTTCTGGTAAAAAGCCTAGTAAGTATCATGCCATTCGATGGTTGAAACCATAGAGGCCTATAGGAATGGTTAATGAGAAAGCTCAAAGGTCAGTTCAAAGAGCCAGAAACCTGAGAGATGAAGCTTTGTGGACCTTATTCCTGCAGGGGACCAGGACAGAATTTGTGTGGGTGTGAAGTGTAAGCTCAGGGCAGTCTAAAGCCAAAAGGGCAATCTGGAGTCTTGTACCCATATCAAACATCACAGAAAATAGGATTTTAGACCTAGGAGAGACTTTAGAGATCACCTAACACAGTAGTCCCATTTTACAACTGAAAAACACAAAGCCAAAGAGGTGAATTGATTTGTGTAGGCTCTGGAGTCAGATGGCCTGGATTTGCACCTCTGCTCTACCACTTAGTAACTCTGGATCTTAAGTAGGTCCCTGTACCCTCTCTAAGTCTCATTTTCCTCTGTGAAATGAAAATAGCAATAGCATTTAATTTACATGCTTATTATGTGGATTAAACCAGATAATCCGTGTAAAGTACTTAACACGGTGCCTAATACATAGTAAAAACTCAATAGATGTTACTTATTAACAGTAGTGTAATTATTACCATTATTCAACTAGTTAGTGACAGAACAACGACAAGGACTCAGATCTCCTGACTCAACCTAGTGCTCTTTTCACTACATCAGACTGACTTCCAGGGTTTGGAAAGGACTGAAAGCTGCCTCGATCTTAGTAGTGGTGCCAACTCAAATCTACTTGGGGCTAAATCTTAGGACTTTAGTCTGGGGTGTACTTTATGCAAAAGCACGTAGCCTGGTGTCTGGAAATGTAGGCTCTTACGAAATGTTTATTAACTAAAAAGATTTTTAAAAACAACGACAGGGTTGGGAGGGTGTTGTTGGCTTCTACGAGAAGAACAAGAAATCTTTCACGGAAACACATAAAGAAGGATTTAGGGAAGAGGGCTACAAAAACATGGATGTTCCATACACGTCAGTGAAGACCAGGGACAAGCTGAGGTTTCTTGAGCTTTCTCATTGTTATTTTTGTTAACCCCTTCATCTTTCTCTGTAGTTACTAGCAAAAACCCTATGCAAACCCTAGATGGGAGGCGGGGTGTTTTCAAAGCTGGGCAGGGTAAGAAAGAAGTGGGGAAATGTCTATCTCAACTCAAATGAATAAAGCCGGTTCGGCAGCAGGCTTGGGGGGTGGCACCCAGGTAGAAGAGTGGGTGGTGGTGGTGAAAGAGGCAAGAGAGCCAAACACCTTTGACCTTCCAGAGGAAAAAAACACGTGGGAATGGGGAGCCAGTTGAGATCATAAACTCTGGGCTTGCAACCGGGAAAAAGGCCTGTGCCCCCCATATCCTACCATATTTCTGTTTGTAACTTATAACTATAGCAGTTTTCTGGGGGCCTGCTGTTGGTCCTCTTATTTTTTTTTTAGTTTTATTGGAGGATAGTTGACTTACAATGTTGTGTTTAATTTCTGCAGTACAGCAAAGTGACTCAGTTATGCACATATATATTCTTTCTCATATTCTTCTCCATTATGGTTTATCACAGGATATTGAACATAGTTCCCTGTGCTATACAGTAGGTCCTTGTTGTTTATCCATCCTATATACAATAGTTTGCATCTGTGTTGGTCCTCTTTCATGACCAATGTCTCTTCTATTTTCCAAGGCCACCTTGCTGACTCTCTCTCTTGACTAATGTATATTCCAACACTGCCACAGTAATAAAGTGCATAATTCTGACCTCTCTGGATGCGTGCTTTAAAGTCTTGGTGTTCTTACCATTCCATCGATCCTTCAGCTCACCCTCCTAAAGCATCTGGAGGTCCTATGGTTTATGGTCATTTTCATCTGTCCGGAGTTACAAGGTATACCCTCATCTTAACAGTAAAGGCTCAATAAGCATTTGCGGATTGACTGAAGAATTTATACTCTAGTTGGGGAGACAATATGCCCTCATGAAACGAAAAGCCATGTAACCCCAAGCACAAAATGAAAGAATACAAACTTGAGTTCATAGAGGCTCAGGAGATGCAAAGTTGTTAAGTGATCTGTCAGGTTGGGCTAGTTGGGGAAAGTTTCCAAGAGCATGTAAGTTTTGAGCTTTGAATTGGAAATTTAAGGTGATGGACATGAGTTGGTAGAGAGGTGGACCTTTTCAAACAAATGCACAAAGGGAGACAACGCAAGATATAACTCAAGCCACGACAGGTGCCTGCCCCACCCTGCCATTTCCCTGTCTCAGCAGCTCTTCATGATCTGCCACCACACCTGTTTCAGTTAGAAGAGAGCTCCTTGTGACCTAGCGCCCACCAGGCTCCCTCTTCTACCAAATTCACCGCTCGTGCAGCACTTTCCGAGTACTCCAGGCTGTGCTGGAAGAGGCGTAGGCAGGAAATGTTCGCAGGCATTGTGAGCAACTATCTCCTGTCCCTCTAGTCTGGACCTCAGGTGGGAATACACAGTCTTCTGTTTACCCTCTACATGACAAATGCGTGTTGGAGTAGAAGAAGGCAGGAATATGTAGAACCAAGGTGGTTATGTTACCATGAGCAGACTAATATCACTTTGAAGGTCTAATGTGCTGCGGCCTCTGAAAAACTCCGGGTGGTATGGCTTTACAACCGTGATGGGAGGAAGGCCTGGTCATCACAGAGCACATATCAAGCAACACTGCCAATGGTATAATGCTAGGCACTATACAGATAAGTTAAATTACAGTCCCTACCCCTAGGAGCTTGCCGTCTAACAGGAAAAATGGGACATGGCCAGGCAGTAAATAAATATGATACATTTATTAAAACGTTGTCAAATGCACAAGTGCAATGGTCACTCGATTCCTGACCTCGTTCATTCGACAAACATTTATCGAATGTCTGTTATGTGGGCTCACAGAGATACATACAACTTGTCTCTGCCTTCAGGGAGTTCACAGTTTAGTGGAAGAGACATACATACACATAAGCAAATAATTACAGTATAATATGGTTTGTGCTATATAACATAAGCCTGCACAAAATGCTTGGGAATGCATAAGACAGAGAACTAACTGTACCTGAGGGAGACCAGGAAGGCTGAGTAAGAGTTTTCCAGAATAAGAGACTTGGGGAAGGGATGATGAGAGGGAGGACATCCCAGGATGTGGAGGGAAAGGTATAAAAGGGTATGTATGGCATTTCCAGGAAATAGTGCGAAACTCGAACTGGTCAGAACTTAATGTGCCCAGTGAAAGAGGAAGCAGGAAAGGTGCCTGAATCTGAAGAGACCTGTATGCCTTGCTAAGGAGTTTGAACTTTATCACATAGGCAATGGGGAAAATCAAAGGAAGTTTTAAGCAGGGAAATGCTATGATCACATATAGGTGATATTCCAGTTCTCCTGCCTCCTAGCTGTGTGACTTTGGGCAAGTCACTAAATCTCTGAGCATTAGTGTCTTTCTCTGGAAAATGGGGGTGACAGGGGTACCTACCTCACGGGGTTGATTTGAGGGTAAAGGAGCTAATTTATATAAAGCAGTCAGCACAGCGCCTGGCACATAATAAGTGCTCCATAAATTTTAGTTATTACCAGGAGTGTTTCTTAGAAAGGTTACTTTGTTGACAGCACAGAACATAAACTGCAGTTGGGAAAAGATTCGTGGTGGGAGGTCTGATTAAGACGATGCTGCAATTTAGTCCAGTGATAAATAAGATCCTGAACTGGGATTTGGATGTGGGAGTTTAGGGAGATGAAAAGATGAAGGGTAAATCTAGCTTAGGAGACTGGGTAGATTAGGACAACCATTAACCAAATTCAGAGATAAGAGTATCCAGAGGATAGGGGTGTGGGTGCAGGAACAGATAATGAGTTCTGTTTGGAACCTGTTGAATGAGAAGTGAAGCCGCCGAAGATGGGAACCTGGAGAATATCAATATTTGAGGAGAGGCCAGAAGAGCCAGTGGAGAAAACTGGTTAGCAACCGCACTATCAATGGGAACTGCGTATGGGGAGTCGAGAGCGGTGGGGGAGACACCATCATCAGCTAACCATTTGTTTATGTTCCCCAAGCCCTCCGCCCAACTCCTCAACACGAAAACAAGCCTATTCTCTAGTCAGTTCTTTGCTTCGTGCTTCTCGGTTTTCTGCTTCTTGCAGAGACCGCATTTTTTCCTTTTGCCCTCTTCTGACGGAAAGACGGAACGGTCTAACATCTCTCGACACGCTCATCTAGGCGATCCCGAATCACAGGGGAGGAGGGGGGAAGGGGAGAAAAGGAAGAAAATGATTTTTAAAGAAAAGAAAAAGTCCGCCACGACCTCTAATAATTAATGTTCCCCCTCCCTATATCCTGCCACGCCGCTCTCCTGCCACCCAGCTCGGGCTCTTGGCCGCGAAGTAGGACGGGAGATGTAGTCCCCAAGCCCGACCAGGCTGGCACGACTAGAGAACTCTGTTTCCCAACCCGCTCTCCAGGCGCGTGCGCAGATGGCTGCCCCGGCGAGTGGTAAACAGAGACGTCAGGCGGGGGCCGCAGCTTGGAGCAAAACAAAAGGGAACCCCGGGGGGCGGGGGGTGGGGGGGTTTGGTAGGGGGATTGGTGCGGGAATTCGAGAGGCTGGGGCCGCGGGGACGTGGACCCGAGTAAGAGCTGGGGGGAGGGAAGAGGCGGGAGGAGGGGGAGTCAGGGGAGGGGCGAGTGACGCGGGGGAGCGGGGCGTGGGGGAGGGCAGTGATCCGGGTGGAGGAAATTCGGGAGGAGTGTCCGGGGGGCAGCAACTTAAAAGGGGGAGGGAACTGCGGCTAAAGAGACGTTCGGTGATGGGAGCGCGATTTGTGAGGGGATACGGTGCCTCAGGTTTAAAAGAGCAGGAAGCTGAGTGAGAGGTTGGGGAAAAAGTGCCTTCGCTAGGCGAAGGTTACAGGTGGTGTCTCGGAAAGAGCTCCAAGGCTGCAGACTGTAGTGGAGGAGAGGATCAGAGAACTAACTGTGTGCAAGGGACAGCTTAGGGGCTAGCGTCCAGGGGCGAGGGGGAAGTTCGAGACTTTCTGAGGACTGGCAGGAATGTGCCTCCTGGCCCTCGGTGCTTCCCCCCTGGGGGGAGGCATCGCGAGGGACTGTGGCAGGCTCCTCTGAACGCTGAGCGGCGGAGGTCCAACTCCACGTATGGATCCAGTGAATGAGAATTCAGCCAGAGAGGCTGCCGCGCTCGTAGACCTCGATCCCGACTTCGAACCCCAGAGCCGTCCCCGCTCCTGCACCTGGCCCCTTCCCCGACCAGAGCTCGCTCCCGAGCCGTCCGAGCCGGCCGAGGTGGAGTCAGGTCTGGGAGAGAAGGTACACACGGAGGGGCGCTCGGAGGGGCGCTCCCAGCCGACCCTGTTGCCCTCCCGGCTCCCTGACCCGGCAGGGGGCCCCCAGCCTGGGATCCTGGGGGCCGTAACAGGTCCTCGGAAGGGAGGCTCCCGCCGGAATGCCTGGGGAAATCAGTCATATGCAGAACTCATCAGCCAGGCCATTGAAAGCGCCCCCGAGAAGCGACTGACACTCGCCCAGATCTATGAGTGGATGGTCCGCACAGTGCCCTACTTCAAGGACAAGGGTGACAGCAACAGCTCAGCAGGATGGAAGGTAACTATGACCCCCTTACCTCCGTCCCAATACGCGTCTGCTCCTGGTCCCCCCAGTCTCCTTACCTCTACTCTGGGGCCCCTTTTACACCCCTAGCCCAGAGGTCCACCTTCCGTCGTCATTTAGACAAACATTTACTTAAGACATAGTATATGCCGCTGGGTGCTTGATGCTGGAGGATCACAGATGAATAAGACACTGTCCTTGCCCTGGAGAAAATTGAATTCTCTGCTCACTGCTCAACACTCCCAGCACTTTGGCTTGGGCTGCCCCAAACACTTATCCCCACAGAGAAGTCTTTATCCTATGTACAGCAGGAACTGTGTGGATTCCCCACAGGAACCTGGCCTTCCCTCCTCCCCCACCTCCCACCCCAACACCTTTTCTCCCATTCCTGTGGGATCACTTGGATTCCCTGCTTGCCTCCCAATACCTCAGGGTAGAAGTACTGTTCTAGGACTCTGCTACCCAAGAAGATGGAGTGAAGTGGCGAAAGGTAAAAAGAGTGATATCCATGTGGTAAGGTAGCAGATCTTATGCACTAAGAAAAAAGGGGGGGCTGCCTCGGTTTACCCTATATAATGCCAAGAAACTCTCCTTAGTAAGGGGCTATCCAAGTTGTGGGGGGAAGTTTTCATTTACTGTTGAGGAGTATTCATGGAAAAAATAGATAGGGCTCTGACTTCAGAGCACAAGGTTGGGAGTTCCCTTGGCCTTCCATGAGGAAACTGCGAGGAAAGATCTCGCTAGATGCTCTGAAAGCTTGTCCTGAGAAATATGGGACTCTAATCCCAAGATTTGGGAGCTTTAACTCCTGTTGACGCCTTGTGCCCCCATAGGTGGTGAGATCAACATGCAGGGAAATACAGAGGGTTGAGTGAGCAGAGGAGGGTCTTCTCCTAGGTATAAGAGATCAAGGGATCGGATCCGCAGTATCCCTAGGGGTTGGGCAGAACAGAAAGCAGGACAGCTGACTGAGACCCTTGGCACTATTTCTGGGTAGACTGCCACGCCACAGTCTCAGCTCATACAGAGCTCCCCTCCTTGGACCCAGCCTACACAGCTGTTTTTCTTTTCCTTAGGTTCATTTTCCAGGGTAGAAGAAATAACCATGAGTTGTTAGTTATGCTGTGGTAGTGTAGTCCCTCCTTAGAATTTACACTTGTACGGGGTTTTTTAGTTTACAAAGTAATTAAAAATTTTAATTTCATTTATCTTCACAGCAATTCTGAGATTCCACATTTTACGTATTAGGAAACTAAGGTACAGAAAGGTTAGGAAACTCGCCAAAATCGATAGAATGAGGACTTGAACTCAGGTCTAACTATAAATCATATGCTCTTTCTGCTAATCCATGCCGCCATGGAATGATGGCAAAACCAAATCAGGCCAAATCTGGGGCCTCCAAGGCTCTCACCTCCCAA